>NC_085947.1:16876250-17567500 GCF_963556715.1 Cydia fagiglandana | reverse complement strand
TAGTTGCATGGTTGATTGGTACCGGTGACCACCTTCCGGCTCCATCATCAGACCCTGAGTACTATCTTTTTTTTTTTTTTTTTTTATTGTGAATCAAGAAACAAACGGTCATTTACATTAATGCGTAATGGTTTAACATTGCATCTTAAGGTTAGACCTACAGTTTCCTTAATTGAATATAATCGTGCTAAATTTTTATACACTATGGTTTTTCTTTTACATTTTTATTGCTACAGAAAATACAGAAGATCGGTGCTTATTATTTCTCTAATTATTAAAAAATACAAACTTGTTTAACTGCAAAGTTATTAACTTACTATACTATACTAACTAAATATACGCCATATACAAAATATCTAGTTATACATATATTTTACTTAATAAAATATATTCCTAGCTATATTTTCTTTCACAAACAAATGCTTTTTTTATGGAGACTATATCACAGTAAAAAACATCAATATTACAGAGATTTAAACATTCGTTATAAAGTCTACAGGCACGCCTTATAAACATATTTCGTGCATAGCAAGTTCTGCTAAACGGGACAGCAAATAACTCCTTTTTGCGACATTTGCGCTGACGCGCACGAGGGACTTTTATATTTATTTTTTGAAGTAGTGAGGGAATCTCCAATTTAGAATTTAAGATTTTATAAAGTAAGACCGAGTCTACGCAGTCACGGCGGTCTTTAAGAGACTGAATTTTATGGTATTGCAATGAGGAGGGGTAATCAACATAATTTTGTCCAGTTCTAAAATCTAACGTTTTTACAAACTTCTTTTGAAGCCTTTCTATTCTGTCAATATGGACAGCATGAAATGGCTTCCAAACAGCACACGCAAATTCAAGACGACTTCTTACATAGCTGTTATAGAGAGTTATGTAACTAAAAGAATTTTTAAAGGGTTTGCAGACTCTTAAGATGAAACCTAATAGCTTAAACGATTTAGCAACTACATTATCAATGTGAGGAATAAATGACAACTTAGAATCCATTATTACTCCTAGATCTCGAATTTGCGTTACCCTATTTAATATTTTACCGGAAATTGTGTAATTATGATCAATATTTTTCTTTTTCCTAGAGAAAGTTATAATGCTACACTTTTCATTGTTCAAAAATAGATTATTATCAGTACAGTATTTCTCTAAGTTAAATAAATCCTCTTGTAATAAATAACAATCTGAAACATCTTTAATAATTTTAAAAATTTTGGCATCATCAGCGTAGAGTAAAACTTTAGAGTACTTAATGTAGTCGGTTATATCATTAATATATAACACAAAAAGAAGAGGCCCCAAATGGGATCCCTGTGGGACTCCTGAAGTGACGACCTTGTACTGTGATGTGTAACCGGACAATACGACTGCCTGAGTCCTAAATTCGACATAGGATTTAATCCATCGAAACAGATCATCTTGTGTCAAAGATCTTGTTGAGACGAATCAAACGAGCCCAAACACGAAATGGTTTAGTTGCATGGTTGATTAGTACCGGTACCCACATTCCGGCTCCATCATCAGACCCTGAGTACTATCTTGTGTCAAAGATCTTGTTGAGACGAATAAAACGAGCCTAAACACGAAGTGGTTTAGTTGCATGGTTGATTGGTACCGGTGACCACCTTCCGGCTCCATCATCAGACCCTGAGTACTATCTTGTGTCAAAGATCTTGTTGAGACAAATCAAACGAGCCCAAACACGAAGTGGTTTAGTTGCATGGATGACTGGTACTGGTGACCACCTTCCGGCTCCATCATCAGACCCTGAGTACTATCTTAAGTCAAAGATCTTGTTGAGCCGAATCAAACGTGCCCAAACACGAAGTTGTTTAGTTGCATGGTTGATTGGTACCGGTGACCACCTTCCGGCTCCATCATCAGACCCTGAGTACTATCTTGCGTCAAAGATCTTATTGAGATGAATAAAACGAGCCTAAACACAAAGTGGTTTAGTTGCATGGTTGATTGGTACCGGTGACCACCTTCCGGCTCCATCATCAGACCCTGAGTACTATCTTGAGTCAAATAAATACATATAGAATGTCAGGTCGTTTCAAATATTTTTAATCCTGTCCGGTAGTTTACTAAACTGTACCATTATAAATTATAATACTATAAAAACAGTGCTAGGATCAAAGTCTCTCGCTGCGGTTTACACGCACACAGTATAGCGTTTTACACGGCGCCCGCCGCACACAATGATAAAAAACCTCGTCGTCACCGTTGAAAATGTGCGGAGCCGACCGACACACGTCCTGCCTGTACAAGCTCTGCCGCGGCACTGAGCTGGCGAGCGCGCGTCATCGGTAATATAGAGTAGTTTTCAAAAAATTGCCAAAAAATTATAGTAGAATTTCATAAACACTAATGTATACCAACAGTATAAGCAAACGTTGCAGATTGCTTGAATATGAAAATGACTTCGATATTAAGTAGATTTTCGTAGAAATTGACACTTGTTTCGGAGAGAAAATTGAGTTCGTTTTACTTTAATTTTCTCTTTCTCAAAGGTATGTAGGAAAAATATCGTTTGATATGCCTAAAGTACAGGGTATTAGTAATACAAAATAGCCAGGTTTAGCAGAGTAAACTTCTCAACATTTCCAAATAAGAGCTTGCCGTTCACGCGGTTTTTCGGAAACGACCATCAGAAAAAAATTCATTACTAATTTAATAAGTCCTTTTTCTAATATTTACAACGATATTTAAAAAGATAAGAAGACGCTTTTACTGGAACAAGTACTCATTGTTTCTAATAATGAGCACAAAGTCCTGAATTTCGTCGACTAGTATCATCAATTTTGCATTATTTCGACTTTTCTTGTAAGAGCGCTCTTAACTTAACACCATCGCGATTAGAATAAACAACTTTCAAAAAAATGTAAACTTTGAATAAATATTTTTAATAAATTTCGTGACAACGAAATATTAGGAAGCGATAAAGCTAACCCTATAATTTTTAGTCGTAAATATAGCTAACTGCACATTACAAGTGTTAGTTACTTCCTTGTACGGTTCTACTCTATGTCAACCTTCGTTCGACCGCTCCAGTAGAATACATTAAATTTGTGTGTAGATTACCTATTATAGAGGCCGTATGAAGTATATGTAAATATTCTTTATATTGTGCACTATAAATTTAAAAATACACAGAAGAAATAAGTACAAGTTTAAGACTAAGGAACAACAGGTGGTCTATCGCTAAAAAGCGATAACTTTTAGGGATAAGTTTGCCTTTGTACGGGTCTATATTGGGTGGCATAATAATTGATTGTCCTAATGTAATGTTACGCATAAAACTCATTACCTCAAATTTTTCAAAATTATAATACAAACCTAACCTGACGTACCCTATTCTACACAACCTGATGCAAATTATTTTTGGAAATACTTTCTGTTTCAGCTGGACAAAAATTATGCGAAAAGAGTTTTAAGCGTAACATTACATTAGGACAATCAATTACTATGCGACGAGATAGACACCGCCTAATTATATGCTACATCTACGTACAAGCGATCTGTGAGAATACATTAAACTCAGGAAATCACGAGCCGACCGATCGCCGATTTATCTTCCCAAATCGTAAATTCTGCCGTAATGATATTTTGCATCCGCCATTTTGGTACAAATAGTTGCGAAGTTTTGCCGTAAATCAAGTTATGGCGTTTTTTAGTGGCTATTTCTTTTAGTTATTATGTAGGTACATTATTTGTATAGTAAATTATTTATACCTGTAGGTACATTATTTGTATAGTAAATTATTTATACCTGTAGGTACGTACTTGTAATTTTTTCTAGGTACTTACAGGACGAAAAAGAACATTATTAAAATAAAGATTGTCCCTTACAGCTTCCAGAGAACCTTTGCTTTGGGGTAACAACACAAAATTAAACTTCAAATCGAACTTAACACCACGGTCTACTTTTTAATTATGTTTTCTAACCTTGAAAAGCAATATTAATAATCCATACAGCAATAACAAATCGAAGTAATTATATCCACGGAGAAACCTTTCCATCCAGTTTCCATTCGTACCATTTCACCCGAGATAAGTGGCTAATAATCGATAATTGTCGTGTTGCGGGTTCGAACCCGGCTCGGCCACGTTTCTAACTTGACCTAGTCACAACTGGATTATGCGTTCAAATGATGTTATCTTAATATATAAGTTAGTTAAGCATAGCAGAAAACAGAAGGTATACGATGAAGAACAAAAAAATCTTCAAATAATGTGGCTGATTCCGTCATAGGTACTATTCCGTCTACGAGCGTATATTTTTTGGATTTTCAATCGTAGAAAAAAAGCCATGCGCTTTTAATTGCTGAAACTAAAAGCGATCGCTGCTTTGTCGACGAAATTATCAATGTTGTTCGAGAAAAACGCTAGTGGACTGAATAGCCCCTATGACGAAATTTCTTGTTATGAAACAGTTATGGATATGATCTGTCAGATATTTCTGGTTGAAGAAATATTACTGGTTAGTTACCGTATTTGATTAGACCTCCGACTTTTTTTAAATTTAACGGTTAAGGGGAAGAAAAGTTTAAATAACTTCTGCGTGAAGTGAATCATTTCAATAATAGGAACAACGCAAATAAATTATTCCGTGTATAAGTGTTTTGGTGCGTTCATAAAGTACCGTATTAAAAATAACTTAACTGCCAATCGACTTACGTTCTTTTTATAGATCAGTGACACAAATACATCTATTTAAGTAAAAACGATTAAATCGCCCTTCACATTTCATGTCGTGGCACATTTTTTGTCTATTTTAAATCACGTCCAACGGTCTAGCTTGATATTGCCTCAATCATCGAAAAAACCTTTAAATACATATAATTGTACGCTGCCGAAAATAACATTTAAGGTCAAATATCAATAATAACGGCCGTTTCAATGGTATCATGGAGGAGCCAAAAAGCTGATAAGTGTTATTATTAGAAAAACGTATTATTGTTACTAATTAAGTGGTTTATTTAAAATTTATTTTAAGTCATAAGTTCTCAGCGGCATTCTTTAAGACATTTTCTCTAGTGAATATTAAAATATTTATATAGTAATAAAGCAAACTCCCGACGATATGTGTAGTGTTACAGAGAAAAGTTTTATTACGCTACGTCTTACGTAGGCGAACAACGCGCGAACGCGGCGCGGCGCGGCGCGGCGAAATCAATCCTTTGATGCCCATAGAAGTGTCCTACGTAAGCGATCTCGTTGCGAACGCGGTGCGGCGCGATTTGCACGCGAATGTCAGGCGGCGCGGCGCGGCGCGGCGCGGCGGCGGCCGCTTTCGCCGCGCCGCGCCGCGCCGCGTTCGCGCGTTGTTCGCCTACGTAAGACGTAGCGTTAGACCTACTAAAGCCGACTACTGCATGACTAACAGCCATATATTCGAACAATGAGATACGTCAAATACTAGATATTGAAACGATATGGATTAGATTATAAGGATAAGTTCTTTTAGGGATAAGTTCGCCTTTGTACATAACATCTTTATTTTTGTTTTGTTTTTGTCCATTTTATGTAAACCTGTTTATGTGCAATAAAGTGACATACATACATTATGTCAATGTCAAACAAGTGTCAAAATTGACATTTCCTCAAACAAAAACGTCACTTTTGACACTTGTTTGACAGACATATCTATTCCATATCGTTTCAATATCTAGTATTTGACGTATCTCATTGTTCGAATATGGCTGTAACAGTCCGCCGGACGATATCGGCCGGTCAGTTCGGAACTGTCAAATTTTTGTTCTAACTGACAGGCTGATATCGTCCGGCGGACTGTTAGTGGTTGGCTTAAGGAGAGCTTACAAAACAAATCATTAAAGTTTCTGGTTAAACTCTGTAACTAATCAAAGGGCTTACAGCTGCGAAAATAATTTACCAAAGAACCTTAGCGATATACTTCCTCATTGATTTGTGGTTATTACCCTCCCAAATAACTAGACGCAGCGGAATTACACATTCTGTTGTTTAGAGAAAAAAAAACGGAAGTGCGGGCTGGTCTCGCCCAGAGGGTTCCGTACTTTTTAGTATTTTAGTTATATTTATTTAGAGATCACGGTTCATGAGATACAGCGGGTTAACAAATTATACAATTAAACCTTCCTCAAGAATCACTCTATTGATAGGTGAAAAGCGCATGAAAATCCGTTCAGTAGTTTTTGAGTTTATCGCGAACATAACAAACACAAACAGACAGACGCGCGGCGGGGACTTTGTTTTCTAAGGTGTGTAAAATTTGTAGGTAAGTACCTATAGGGTTTAGTGCAGTTCTGCTTACGATACTAATGTCCCAAAAATACATGCGTGGTTTTTGATGTAAGCGGGATTAAAATTGCTCTCAGGCAAGCTGCGTAAGTGCAGTTAATGTTTTCTTACGTTTAATAATAAAATTCACAGACTTGCTTTTTATCTAGTGGTTTACTGAATTTAATTAACATTTTCCCTCATTTTGATGATTTATTCATAAATAAACTGCTCCAGCGGACCTTTTATGACTTAAGCAGCAGTTATAATAGTAATGCCGAAGACATAAATTACAATGGCGCCCTGGGGCCAGTTTCGTAAAGATCGTTTACGGAGCGTTCAGCAAGGTCAAGTGTGCGCCTCTGGCGATCTTTAATGATAGGATAAAATTTATAAATCACTCTTATAATTTTAGAACACTTTTTATATTAACGACAGCTGTTTATATAGCCAAAACTAAGTATGTCTAGAATTATTTGTACAGCGAAATCAAGATGATTGTAACTTCATGAGGATTTGTTGTTTCATTATTTTTTGTGGCCATCTTTTCTGTCTTTACAGTCTTGCATTGCCACTGGATCATTCATAAAGCAAATTTTATACATATACTTAAGTATGTGCCTAGTTGTTTACCAAAAATTATTAGTATAAAATTTTTAAAACAGACAAAATAAATATCAATAGACACTTATTAAAATTCCAAAGTACTTGCTTTTTCCAACCGAAATAATTTAAAAAATATGTTACATCGAAACACGAAAGTTACGCAGCAAGATAAATTGATATTTCATACTCATCGTAGATCGTACTAGATTAGTTCACGATCATAATTCATGTAGGTACCTAAAATAATTTCGACCGTGTTTTATTAATCTCACTAACAATACACTCGCACGTGTAATCACGTCGTAATCATCTGGTTGAATTATGGTATTGTTAACACCGACCCACAAATAATAGCTTGTTTGCCCATACCATTAGACCCGGAAGGTGAACCAACAACAAGAAAAAAAGACTTATAAGAACCTAAAACTATGCGACTTACTTCGTTTTTGCGTATTAGAGAAAGAAGCCTCCAAACCTTTGGAAGCGTGATCGACTAACATTTGTTCCCCGTGTAAACAATCGCAACTGAGAAAAGCCAGAGAATTATACGACTGACTTGTATTTATTTACCCGTCATACGTTGCAAAAGGCAAATACACCCGAGGTGCAGAACACAGTAACTCAGCAGTGTAAAAACATGCGTTGGCTTCCTCTGTTCGACTGCTCGTAAATTTTGATCGAGTTACATTTTATGCTTAATATTAGCATCTTGTGGTTAACTTACCGGTATAACAAGTTTCTCGGTTTGATTGTATAATTTGATTGTTTAGTTTTTTTCATCCTTTACGTTTTTTCTAGGTCACATTTGGAAAGGCTTTTTTGTAGGCCAATATAGTTTTATTTTCTGTACCATTGAAACAGTGAGTTCAATAGCTATTCATACATTGTTATTACGACAACCCATGATTTGTACTTATGACCTCTCTGACTTTGATTCATTTCACTCATATTTATGAAAGTACACACGGCGCAGCGTTACTTAGGTACATTCAAAAAAGCTGCAAACCAATCTGGTCTTTAATGGGGACCGTTTACTGCATACAACAGTTTGGACGCCTACCTGTTAATGCATTTGACTTTGTTGCCGTCTGTACCTAAGTTTTTTTTATGATTTATTGATTTTGATACGGTTCCAAGGCATTAAAATGGCTTTTATGAGTTTTAAAATAACTTTACAGCCTTGTTCGAATAGGTAATGTTAGTAAAATCTTTCGTTGCATTATTGGAATGACTAAAAAGGTAACGAATCTGTTATTATCAATAATTTAAATTTACGCAAAAAAAACTAAGTATAGTTACTACGTATATAAACGTATTTTGTAACATAGTATTATATATAGTTAAATTGTATGAGCTGTTACTTGAATGGCGGTTACGTTCTTTACGCTCAATTACATTTTTTTGTTAGAAGAGTTTTAAAACGACCTAATTTCATACACGCCTCGGCATAATACCTTCATTAAAAACGCTTGTCGGCTGTAAACCCTGTCAAATCTCGATCAAAAGAACTTTTGTAATTTCGTAATTCATAGACTTCCATTGAAACTACCATCGCTATTTAACGAGAGTCAAAAGCTAAAGCCTTTGACTTTTATCGTTAGATCTTTTTGTTATTTTATAGTCTCCATTGAAACTCAAATGTTTTATTTAACCTTGCTATGAATTTAGAACATAACTCAGTTTCTGTGTGTTAATTATATTTATTACATAAATATGACAAACGTCTCAAGTACAATGATTACGAGCAAAACGCTAGCTGACGAGGTTAAAGTAATTTGTAGGACCCGGTAAGCGAGTCCAAAACTAATGAAAAGAACCGCGCTAATCAAGAAAGACGTATCTCTATATACATTAAAACGACACTTACGACGTTTCTGCTAAGGAAGTCAGAATAGGCGTACCACCCATCCGTTGTTTCGAAACGCTCAGGGTTAGACGCTACGTGCTTGACGGATCAAATCACATTCTCAACAAAAAAACGCCCCATTTTATATTGAGTCTTTAACATTTTCGACCCAATTAACTCGACAGTATCTCGTAAAAACTGTTTTAAAGACGTTTTTGCGGGATCACGCTTAAAAATTCATTGCAATTTGGTTTATTCGAGATTGACCTTGCTGAACGCGGTAACTGCATTTAGCTTTTTTTTTGGCTGATACGATTTTAATGCAACTCACACAAGTCTAGATATTTTTTGTTGTATGTTAAATCTACGACTTTAGTAACCAAGTTTAAGTTAGCTCGGTTCTCATATATTGTTAGTTTACTCGTATTTTAAAAATTCGCCTTTAGAATCACGAAGCGAGACATGTGGGCCAAGGTTTGTTCATATAACACGTACGCTTAGGTTAAGGATTTTTATTAGCAGCGGCAAAAAATTAATATGTATTTGAAAAACAAATTAATGTAGTTAACGTTATTAGTCGTTTTATTTGGGTCAAGAAGTAAATAACTTAGCTTCTGCTCGAGACCTCACAGACTTATTAAGTTCATAATATATTATTGAAGTACCACATTTACAACAATTTCGGTGAACACAAGTCAAATAGTGCCTATTAAATATTACACACGCCTTGCTCTGCACATTATTTCAGTAGATTAAATAAGGTAACTTGATACGTATAAACGTAAAAGAACGAAAAATATAACCCAAGTGTAAGCCCGCTATAACTAAGTCTGTTTACAATATTCATAAGCATTAACAATACAATACTCAACATTTTATTCGCAATAAAAATGAAACGGCACCTTTTACGGAACAAAAACACAACACATATCAACTTCTTTAATATTCACATCGTGTGCCTATATGAATAGACGATTATGGCGAAAAGAGGTCAAAAGTAGCTTTAGAAAGGGGTCCCGTCGTGACTTCGGTGCATTAAACTAGACACGTGTAGGCAACAGTGACGATGTCAGTACTGTTTTGTGTCAAGATAGCCTAGATTTGGTCACACACATGAAACTTTACGAGGCAAAATCTTATTTTAGTGTTTTTTTTACGGTACCTTAATTTGGCGCTTACAACATAAGAAATGTTGACGTATCTGCTTAATCGATGTAAGGACCCTATTGGCTACACATTTAACTAAACCTAAACTTTGTGCTTATTAATGTTAGCACTGTTAACAATTATAAAGTTGGTTCTGACGATCGCTTTATATTACAAAAAATGATTTTGTATCAAACAGAAACGTATGCGAACGATGCTATTAAGCTTAGAATAAATTTAAAACTAGAATAATTTACTGTCTTGAATGAGACACTTATTATATTACATAATAAATACTTATTACTTTTATTACGGTTTAAAATTGTTTCAAAAACATAAAAGGAATACATCCAATCAATAATTATTTATACCTAGAAATCCGGTATCCAAGAATTTACATATAGCAAAAACTGTCAGCTAAAGACGTAACGGTAGCAATATTTTATTTCCAGCTTCATTAGTAATTCGTTGAAATAGCTGTATAAACTTACGACATCATCAAACGGTAGTTTAATAAAAAGTTACAATCATATAAATTAATCCTATAAGCATAATCAGAGCCTTATAGGGCTGCATATAAAACATATGCTTCGATGATACGTCAGTGCTCATTATGAGTTCCTTAGAATCCTATTACGGTTTTTAAATGGCTCAGTAATTTTCCATTAAACGTAGCTGATGACAGATGCTATATTCACTTTGCTAAAGGAATTTTTACTACTACTTTATTATTAAACAGCAGTATGAGACACGTCTCTGCCATTTCGCCTTTATTAAACGAAGCAGATGCGCTTTTCTTGTTTTATACAGTTTTATTCAACTGAAAGTTGTAATATTTTTGCATAATATGTTAAAGCGATGTGTAAAGTTGTCACGTAACAAAATATTTCTAGAAATCCGATGGATTTAGAACTTTTCTCACTTCCATAACTGAAACGATTAAGATCACTCAACATTTTTCAAGTGTTATGAGCTCTAAGGCATATTTCTGTAAATAAACTCTTTGTAAATGAATCTAAAAGATTAAAAGTATATTAAGTTGACACGATATACAAGCCTATATGTTAGGTATACACGATATGAAAGGTGCATACATATATGTTAAACAAGGAAGCCTAGAGAAAAGGCTCAGAGACATCGCAAGGCAGGAAGTGAATATAAATTGCGAATAAGTCAAGGATTCTAGATGCAGAGATGTGCACATCAACTTTATACTGCTACTTTATTTTATTTTGTCCTTTAACTTGGGGAAATGAAGATTTTGATACAATTTTTTATGACTGCAAATGGATAATGCTGTTAAATTTATCTAAACGGGTTTCTAACACTACTTTTAAATCCGTGATGAAATCTAAACGTAAATTCTAGAAAAGGTGAGCTAATTTAATAAAGCGCAAGATGTCGAAAATTTCCAATTTCAATTCCTTACCCCGTAAAAGGGGACGGTTTTAATAAAAAAAGTTTCATTTCGACTATTGTTACTCATTATCTGAAAACACAAAAGGTATAAAGAGCTCATCTGGCGTCACGTATTACAATGAACCTCTTAATCGGGGTCCGATCCTTTTGTTCAATGCCAACTCGGAAATGTCCTACATCTTCATTAATATTTCCTTCCGACGCATTTGTACTATTTTTGTTAATTTCTTCCTTCATTGTACCAGCCTGTTTTGTGCAATTTGTCTATTTGAATGCTTCATGGTTACTACAAATGAATTTACGATTGATTAGATTTGAACATGAAGTCATAAAAAAATAATTAAATTAATCCCTCAATTTTAAATCAAATTAAAATCTCGTTAAATTCACGGATTAACGACTTCAAATCCGTATTTAGAATCTTCGATGAAGTTCTGACTATTCGATATGCAAGACATACGATATTTCGAATTGAAAGACGTTTTTTGTCGTGTCTGTAGATTCACTTGACATTTATGAATAAAACATAGTTCTAGGTATAGTTTGTTTGATCGTTGCGATACGGGAGCCATTATTAAGAAGATATATTTCAATATATTTTTGCAATATGTAGATTTATAGTCTTCAAAAATCATCATTAAACGAGAGTTTTTCAATTGCTTTGTAGTAATTGTTGCATTATACAATAATTAAGCTAGTGTTATTAGTGTGTTTATAGGCTATTGTTAGATTTTTTGCTGTTATTTCATTTTCTATGATAGAGACATCCATCGCAATTATGGCATGTTGATATACTTTACAATCTATTATGTGTTCATATTTTTCTTCTAGTTTATATATTCTCAACAGTTTGTTAAACTCTTAGTTAAAATGTCGTACATCATCTAAGGAAGTCGTAACGAATCTTAAAAACGGAAGTTAACCTCGCTAAATCTCCGGAATCGAGCAAACATGTCCAATAACGCGGAACTTAGAAGGCCTTGGTCAGAATCAATAGTTTGTATGACCATAGATTGAACATTGTCTGATCACGACTTATTCCGTTTAGGGTAGCCAGGCAAAGTGATAAATTATAGCCCTTTAATGATTTCCTGGATGATAAAAGCGTGTTTAAAGGCAAGAGATTTTTCTACTTCAGTTTCCTGAGATTGTGAAATCAATTACGCATAAGCATGTGCCGCTGTTTCTATTGAGACAAGTTGAAACTTGTCTTGATACGTTTAGATATTATTCCGTTAGTGCGGATTTCGAATAACTATACTTGTTTTAAGTAAAGCTTTTCTTCCAAACTCTAAGAAAATAAATAGGTAAATATAAATATTATGCTCAATATCTAATCACAGAACCATGACAGTTTGTAGAGGAATTCCACATAAAATGTAAGTCAGCACTAGAAAGGGATTCTTGATTCAAATCACCCTTATAAGGGTTAAATTGGGTATGTCTAGGGGAACTTCCTTGTTTTTGAATTTAGAAAATGCCCTTCGGGCTCACGTACCGATGTAAATAGAATGTAGTGAAACGTATACTGTTACTAAATCACTGCCAATTTTCATTTTATAAAATCTACTCTTTAAATCCAGCGTAAAATAAGACCAGTAAGGCCACTAAATCTTCGCGAGAGCGCGGATGTCTTAAAGTTAAATAATATATGGCATTTTATACTTTGTACGGCAGTATGTGTATTATTCCGTCGTATACAAGGGCGTCCAGTTCGGTTTCCTGGCTACGTCACTATTCAACGAGTAGAAAGATTGCGAATATAATTATAAGAGGCACGGCTTTGGTGCGTGACGTTGATTGTTCTAGAGTTATTTTATAAATAGATGTCTTTACTATTATGTTAATATTTTTTCTAAATTACTTTTACTAGTGCATTTACTTTAAACGCATCTTAAGATGCTATTTCAATCTTAATTATAACAGTATAAGGATTATCTTAATTGTATAATGTTTTTAATTTAATGATTGTTCTGAAGTGCAGTATGATAGTATAATCACTATAATTCATGTTTCTGCTTCGTTTATTTGTATGACTTTGAAAATTTGCTTTATTTCTTTGGCAATGATATCATATTTAATGTAACGTTTTTTTCTCCACCTCGAGTTACATGCAACGGTCATATTTTTTACCGAACTGCATTCATTAACTAGTATAAAATTGCACCCTGACTCACTTCTGTCGGATTACTCGTAAATGTGATTAATTACTAATTGGCATCAAAAAAATGCATACAGCCATAAAGTTTACAATCTAAATGTAGACCTAATACAAATTGAGCAAAAAAACCCCGGTAATAATAGTAACCCGAATTTTGGTTGCACGGCAAAAAGCTACCTCGGCTCACCTTGAGCTCCGAGTGGGCGGGCCGAACTTGATTTAGTTGCCATCTGACAAACCCTTTTTTTCTCCTGAATATAAATAAGACGAACAAAAAATATAAAGTCACGAGGTTTTTTCCCTCGAATATTCCCTCGGGACGGCGGGAGGAGTTTAGCGAAAGTAAGATTTGAATAATAAAGCGCCGTATTCGCTTATGGTCGTACACGGCGTGGTGTTGTTTTTATGTTCCTCCGCGATAGTGCTCCAACTTTCCCCCCTCGCTAAACCCTGAAATATGCTCTCCATTTCGGCGGTAACTTTGCAGATACACCCCTAATCCTTTCGCATCTTCGGTATAACGAGGAAAAATAGATAACGCCGCCCTTGTAACGCTGCTCGCTTCCTACGTGGTTTGATAATGGCTTCCTGTGTCCTTACACATCCTCGTCAATGTTTCACACTCCGATCGACGCGGAAGCGGTCAAACGAAAGAACTCTGTTTATGGCCGTTGCCAGATCGGTAAAAACTAAAAATAGACACGAATTGGGTCAGTTAGCGAGCGAATTATCCACTTCATCTTATATTCCAACTGCGTTATAAAAATTTCCATCTGTCAGTTGAATAGATTGTTTAGACTGGTTTGTAATAATAATTCCTTTGATAACAATTTCATTAATAGTAAGGACGCGGCCTAATGGTGCAAAGCCATGCATACTAATTCAAGGCGAACAGATTTTTGCTGGCTGCGGCAGATGGGGCATGCCTGAAATATTAATCACCCAGACTACAATTAACTGATTCTACCTCCGACATGAATACTTTAGAGCTGTAAAGGCCTTTGAGACTTAACTAACCATTTGTTTCTCTTGTCCGCAGACGAAGAAGAACAACCCCAACCACATCAAAAGGCCGATGAACGCGTTTATGGTGTGGTCCCAGATCGAGCGCAGGAAAATTTGCGAACAAACCCCCGATATGCACAACGCGGAGATCTCTAAAAATCTGGGCCGCGTTTGGAAGACCCTTAACGACGTGGAGCGTCAGCCTTTCATAGATGAAGCTGAAAGGCTCAGGCAGCTACATATGAGGGAATATCCAGATTATAAATATAGGCCTCGCAAGAAGGCAGCCAAGCCCGCGCAGCGTACTGGAGCAGTCTCAAAACAAAAGCGCAAGCAGCGAGCCGATTCTAATAACAATAGAGGAGTCTCTAGAAGACGGTCGAGGCCTACACCTCCGTCCGTCCCTAGCGTACCAGTAGAAACACCAGCGCCTACACTATTGCCGTTACCAGCATCTCCAGCAGGCTCTCCAGATTCCCCAGAATCCGCCTGCTTTTACGAAGACAGCAGTCGCCGAGAGCAATCAGACCTCACCGATCTGTACTCTATCACGGACCTGCTTCCACTGCCGACGGACTGTGAGGTCGACCTGGACGCGCTCACGGATATGGAGTCGTTCGAAACGGCTTCGTCTTCCTCTGGCTCCCACTTCGAGTTCTCGTGCACGCCGGACGTGTCTGACATGCTGAGTGAGATTGGCGTGGCGGGCGACTGGGTCGACCACACGTTCTCGTCGTACCTCACGTCCTCTTAGAGCGCGAGCGGGTCGCCACGGCCGCAGCCGTTCCACTGATCTCATGCGTTCGGCCCTGTGCCCACCAGGCCGACGACGCGGCGACCGCTGCCGCCCCGCCTAGAGAGTGCCTACATCCAAAATGACGTGTCGATTTGGATTCAATGTACAAAGTTATTTAATAAGGATCGAGGGTGAACTTTTGTTTTAGTGATCAACCAACCGTTCGCGGTCGAATTCTTCATGAGTTTTTAACTTTGGTTTCTTTAGTTTGTTTAGAAATAAAATCGAATGCTCCGTGCGACGACGTCGCTATCGTATCGGGTTTAAAAACATAGGCTGTGAGTTGGTTCTCGTTTTACGTCGCTTTCGTTTAAATTTAATGGGGGTAATTTCCAAAGATCACGGCACGTCTCAGATGCGTATCAGTACAGAATCCGTCTCCTCTCCGTCGCTGGTTGGACCGGTCCGGCCCGGTCCGAGCCGGGTCCGGCAGTCGCGTCCGTGTTCTATACGTGTACATTACTCGACTTGGCTTCTAGTGCATGCTGAACCGATAAGTTTGCGGGAAACTACACTCTTTATTTTATTAACAATTTGTACTTTAAGGGTAATCGTCATTTTTACTTTGGAAGTGTCTTAGATGAAATAATTATGTATCATTCGATGAATAGAAAAATAAGACTAGAATAGTCGTTTGTCTTGCGTTCCATTTACTGTACGTAAGTTCACTTTATAATTTGATGCACGTAGATGATAGTTTGAGAATTATATTTTTTACGTCGGAAGCTAATCGGTATGTCATTGAAAGAATTTCGGAATGCGGGAATTTTGAGAATGTTATAGAACGGGTAGAGCCCCCACTGTTGTCCTTTTGTAAACAGTCGCGCGGTCGCTTTTGCAGCTCTAAGATTTCATTTCGCCGCGCGACTTTGTAAAGTAGGGGCTCACGGGTGAGATTTCTATTCGAGTTGGTATTGCTATTATGTATGTTAGAATGTTAAGGTAAGATATAATCTCTGTTCAATGGTAAGGCATGAAATTAAAAATGTATAGTAACGACGGCACCCAAGATTGATGCGAAGGGACACTTTTCTTTCTTTCTTCACGCAAATCTTTTGAACACAAACGTCTATAGAAAGATACATATCAATAAAGGGATGTATTGTATCGCGGGACGGTGAAAATAAGTCGGTTCGACATATGCGTCAGGTTTCACTCAAAATGTTTTGCTATTTCAAACTCTGTGATTTACTTTATGGATTTTCTAAATTGTAAGGTTCTAGTGGAGACTGATAACGCTATAGATTAGTTTTAGCCGCGCTAGCTTCTCAGAATTTTAATTTTTAAAACTGGTCGTGATTATACGGTGCCGTCGCAGCTCTTTGTGATTAGGTGCGATGCTTCTCATTTTTACTTAGTCTGAGTCAAAACGTTGAATAACGATTACTTTAAAGTTAAAAAGCATTTACTTTTTTAGTCTGCGTTTTGTTTTGAATTTTGTAAAAGATTTTGTCTTACCTAACTGAATCACAAAGAGTTTCTTGAGCACTGTGTAAATAAATTCACTTTGTACCTACCTATTTTTGATAATTTGCGTTATTGTGGGAATCTGGCCACGTTATCAAATAATGAAATTGATGATAATGATGCAACACATGATAATATAACTGATGATGGTGAAGTCAGTATAGAGATAGATGACGAGGCAGAGTCCTACAGTAGTGCAGAAGCTAAATTGTAAATCGTCGCTAAAGTCTGTCAATTCATTGAAAATGGTGTCAGTTAGTTAGAAGGTAATGTTTACAAGATAATTCCGCAGTCATGTAAGTCATTAAGATTGATCCTTCTAAAATTACTATTTCAAGTGAAATCAATATTTGTAGGATATCTGTGTCCTTCATAAAGTAAGGGATCCGTTGTGGAAGAAAATGCTTTACCAATATTATTATATTCTTATAAATATATATGTAAAAAAACGAGTTCATGTATAACTTAGTAAGTGTCTATGAAATCCAATTATTTAAAATGCATAAATACATACATGTTATCTATACATTAATATTACTGCAAAACTGTAAGTTTAACTGTCTTGTGTGTTCTAGGGCGATATTATTATATTAATAATACAGTATAATAATGAAAAGGGAATAAAAAAAATTGTGCCTAATAATGTCTTGGAACTCTTCTATGTATATTTTAGTGATGCTCAACAACTATTTTTAAGCGCGTAGTGTTCTGTAGATGCTGTCAAAATATCTAATAATATATAATAAACTACAAGTAAGATTTCCTTTACGCCAGATATGCATTTTCTACTAGTTTTGCTTTATTAATAATAATCATATTGGACCTTGAAGAAATTATTACTTTTTTTTATAAAACATTAAACATTTTGAAATAGTTTCTTTAAGGTCATTGTAAAGTATATTTTTGCTACGTAAAACGTCCCTCCATAATTTTCAAAATTTTGACAATAATGTATTGTTTCCATCACATTCTTGATCTGGACTTGCTCTTCATAAATAAATGCTAAGTTACTCTTTTTTTTTACTTTTATACGCTGATGCTTTTATTTCTATAACAAATACAAAATTGTAACAAAAATACAAAATCCAACGAGAAAAAGCAATACTTAAAAGTCTTATAGAAGAGTAGAGAGATAACGCTCGCAACGCTCAAATTTAGAATTTAATATGTCCTCAGCTAATGAAAATAACTTAATAGTAAACATTATTACAAATTTTAATGAAATGGTTCATTTTGATCTTAACAAATATAAAAAATCTATAGCAATCATGATGGTACACCATGACAGAAAAACACGACCTAGTAATTTTATTAGTGAGGAAGTAGATGTCGCTACCCACAATCTATTGCTATAAATTGATGACTAGTTATGGTAACAATAGATTGGGGTCTTTGGCAATAATAAATAACCCCGAGATATCGATATACACAACATCGAATTTAACGTCGTAATTAGCGCTTCTTGTTGTGGTTCTGAATTGGAATTATCAGGGTTTGATGTTTCTTTTTTAATGATAAGATGTAACTTTGAAAACTCGAAGCCTTCCTTGGTATGTCCCCTAGAATTTGATCCTTTGCTTCAAAGCAGGCTTTCTTCGTAGCGCATCTTCTAATTGAAGGTATATATAAATCTATTGCGTGTAAATAAGTACCTATTGAAACTGTTAATAATAAACGTCAAAATAAAGCGATACTGTGAGAAAAAATAGAGGGTATAAATAAATATGCGTCTCTAAAATAAATATCATAGAGGACGTAGTTAGTTGTTGTAGGTTATATATGTAATTAATAATTGTTGTACTTCATTTAACAGCTTTGGGCTTGACATCCAAGTAAGTAGATGAACCCGAATATAGCAACACATAGGCCTCCCTAACTTTAACATGTAAAATAAAACTCTTAAATTAGTGATTTGTACATGCGATTGATCAAAATGTTAGTGATTTACTCACAGAACTGAAAAGTTGAAAATATTCTCGTTATGTTATGTGTTTGAAAATTGAATCGTAATTATATCTCTCTGTATAATATGTATGTATCACAATTGTTGATTTAATTGATAAGTCTCTTCTATCGTAAGAATTGTTTCCATATTTCGTCTTTGAGATACAACGAAACTGTATTTTCTGTTTCTTCATCGTCCTGCCCAGCACAACATGTAACCTTTTAAAATATTATCTGGTATCTAATTGGTGTCTATAAGATGGTAAAATTAAACATAAATAACCCTTGTATTGTATATCAACATCTGTAGTGGATGCGTATTATTGTAATAATAATGTTATTATCCGATTCGTTGTTGACGTAGCTGTGTCATTAATGATAATTGGTATAACGATAAAGCTAATGATAATGATAAAACAAACAAAAAATTTCGCACAATCTGAGTCAAGGAACTAACATAGGTTAAACAATAATAGGTAGATATTAATGATTATAATTAAGTAACAGATATACTTGCAGTAATAGACGTGATCGATATTGAAGATTTTAGTTATCAAGTTTACATTGAACATTTCGTTCACGACTATCTTTCCAAGTCCACTCTTTACATGCTAGTAGGAAGAAGACGTGCATTGGAAGGTCTGGATGTAAGAAATGCAGATGAACTAAATACCCTCGTAATAAATGCAGATGATTCTGTTTCAGTCACTAAAGCTTAAGGAGACGATCAAAATGTTTTTAACGCTTGGATCTTTCACGTAGTGTTCAATCGTTGCAACTCGAATGAGTTTTCTAAGCATGGTAAAGAAGGTTGTTAGTATTTTGGATTTCGACTTTATTCCAGTTGTTTTACTGTAAATAAGATTTCGTTGATCAAATTGATTAGGAACAAAAATGTTGATAAAATGGTCCACTAAACTCTATCAAGTACTATTAAGGTAATTTTAGTGTTACCGCATACGTATACTTTGAAATTGGTGTGCTTAAACATTGATTGCTGAAATCTTTTGAAAAGTATAATATGCCAAACTTAATCCTACTTTTGTAGCTAGAAAGCAAGGCTTTAATAAATATACTGAATTCGACTGATAACATTCTCACGTTATTACTTTTTCTGATGCTTTACTTTCATTCTTTTGCCATTGGACTATGTAAATATCTTGTTAATATTTCTTCTTAAGGCCACATTTTGTTAAGGATTTTGAGAAATTTGTAACTCACACCGTACAGTGTGTTCCGAACCATTCTAGTCTTTTTTAAGATTTAGAACATGTACTTTGTTTCTAAAGTCTTTATACTCTTCGTTGGAGTCTAGCGGAGCGTCATGCCTTGTTGCTTTACCTTCGATGATCGTAGTGGCCTTTATATCATTGATACCTGATTTTATAATTCAATTTATACCAAAAATAAAAATGAAGCTCTTAGAAACCGTTACCGATGGATCTCTTGTAAGCTGACCGTTATTCACTCATTCGGCTAACCAAATATTGGGGACATGTTGTTTTCAAATGTAATTGGTTCTAAAGTATTGTACATATTAGTGGTCAGAATTAATTTAAGATGGAAAACAACGCACGTTTCTCTTAAACGAATCAAAGATTGCCCCAGCGGGGTGTATTTTATAATCTTTTGTCCGGCAATAGTTTAAGAGGTTTTTATTTCTATTTCTAAGTTATTGTCGAGGGCAGGGTTCGCCATTTTCCCCTCGACCGTTGTATAAATTATTGACGTGTATTTCTTAAGATATCTACTATAATTGCATATATGTACGTAGTCGTTTAAACTGTTAAGTATGAATAATAATACTGTAGTTATGGATTTAAGGCAAACGTGTACATTTTGTATCGTACTTTGTTTCAATAATGAATATATATTATTATATGGTAAAAATAAATCATCCAGTTTTTTAAAATTACCAGATTTTCAATTTTAACTTTCCCAATGTTTTATGATAAGTAAGTAAAAATAATTATTAATTGACAAGGCTTGTCTATAAAAGTATTTAGTTATTATAGCAACTGCGTTGTATTTATAATATAAATACATTTTCTCTGGAAGATTATATCTTGTCAATTTTAAATTGTTTTTATCAACACGATAAATAAAATGCAGTACTAAAGTACTATGCAGTAATAAAAAAACTAATCATTATAGCTTAAAAATTTAAAAAGTGCCTAAAATTCACGGTAAAAGATATGTGACTAAGCATTAAGACGTTGGACTATTTCAATTTAAACGTATCTTTAATGTTAGTAGTTTACTGTTTTGCAAAGCCGTAGCGCACTTTTTTAAGTATTTTACACCAACTTAGGGCATTCTGAAATTTCCTGGACTGGCCGCTTAGAAAAAATAAGTCGTCTCATATATCAGAATCCAGAAATTTTCAGTATGGCCCATGTATAATTGAACGAAAGTACATCTACTGGATCAATATGTTCACGCTTATCATACATGACATGATAATGTAGCAATGCTTCATTTAAAAAAATGAACTTTATATCTTGCCATATGGCGGATAAGCGCGATCATTATACGCCTTCTAATTTACCAGCAGGTTTGTCTTCACATCTATCAGTAAACGTCGTGTCGTTTATGGCGAGAATTTCAATCGATAATTATGATCCTACGTGTTCGGCAGCTAAAGGGTTAAGTATATAATATATAAGAAGGCAAGTATCGAATAACGCGAAGTAAGTATTTGATCTAAGTGTTCAAAATTAATTAAAGTAGTTCCAAATACGAATGGAACGTACAGTACAAAAACTATACTAAATAGACCATTTTTAGCGGAAGCAGTTATAAAGTTGACCCAAAAATTTTTTATTAAGCTATGAGCTTCATCACATATGTTCCTTGAGTAATTCTAAGCATTTCAAGCCTGGGAGGCAATAAGAAATGTGTGTCTACTCGGATTTGTAATGGATTCAAACTTTCAACCCCTTTTTAACCCTGTTAGGGGATGAATTTTACAAAACGCTGAAATTACTTTTCCTGTCTTTTAATAATATCCCCAAATACAAAGATTCAAGTCCCGCGTTCGAAAATTTTTTTGATATCCATACAAACTTTCAACTCCTTTTTCACCACCTTAGGGGATGAATTTTCAAAAACGCTGAAATTAGTTTTCTTGTATTTTAATAATATATCGTTTTACGAAGTTTCAAATTCCTAGCTTAAAATAAAACTTGAACCCCATACAAACTTTCATCCCCTTTTTAACCCCCTTAGGGGTTGAATTTCTCAAAATCGCTTCTTATCTCTTGTACACTTTATAAATGTAATCTAGTGTGCAAATTTCAACTTTCTATCTTTTGTAGTTTCGGCTCCGCGTAGCAAAAATCTCCAACCAAATTTTTCACCTTTTTACGTTTTTCTTGTAAAATTACTATGAAATTGAAAAAACAAATATCAGCAATGAATTCTACGTCTTTGGTTTATACGAAAATGATACCAAACTTGCCCTAGTACCCACCAGGATCAGAGTAGATTTTTTTTAAAGATGACGGATGGCGGCCGTCTTTGTACCCCACCCTCCCCCCCCACTTCAGGCTAGAAATGCTTAGAATTACTCAAATATCAGATGTGATGAAGCTCATAGCTTAATAAAAAATTTTTGGGTCATGTATGGCAGCGTTACATAACTGACTCCAGTATTTATGGCTATTTAAAAACAAGCCAGGTGCAGGGGGCCGATTTTTGAATTTCGACTACTCGATTTCGTGTATTTCTTTAAATAATATCTCCACTACTAGGCATTTAAATTCTACTAATAGAATTGAAACTGAGTGGTCAATACCACGAGATTCCAAATTTCGTTCCCTCGTATTTCAAAAACTAGCATTTCGCCGTTTTCTACCGATTTTCGAGTGACGAAATCGAACGATCGAAATTCAAAAATCGGCCCGCAGGCTTTTACTTTTTTCAATATATCTTCTATAATAAACATATGTTTATAATTACTTTATACCGTAATAAACAATCTCGCCCTTTTTATACTCGTAATTATAACAGGTAACCACTACTTATGTCAAAAATTAGAAGCTGACACCTTACGGTTAGGGTTGTAAGGTGGTGACAGGTACTGGTGCTCGACGCGGGTCCCAGTACATGTCAATAAAACTTAGAGCAGGCGTGGCTCACTCCGCCATTTCGTCGCTTTGCTACACAGGTAGCTAAAAGTACATCCGTTCTTTTTGGGGTTTGCCATAAGCCGCGCATGGCGCTGTCGCCACCTAGCGGCCATATCTGTGCTGATCGTGACAGACGCATTTTGTTAAAGAGTGAGTCTTCTGTACCTAGTACTATTATAAAAAAAAAATTAAAACTGTTTATTTAAAAAAAAAGAATTAACATTCCTTTAGCTTAGAACTAATCTTACATTTTATTCTGTGCTTAGAGCTTGCTACTTTTAAACATAGATTTTGTAAAATTCTGTTAATCTGCGCTGACCGTGACCACCCACCGGGGTCCCGCCACGTAACTGGTTTTGCGCAAATAAATCCGCGGCGCTACTCGAGTAGCATGGAGTAGTCGACTACTTTTCGCGTTTTCGCTGGCGCCACTTGAAGGGATATACAACCAATTGTGTCAAAATATTTTCAATAATGTTAATATCCAGAGAGGAAAATGAGGACTATACAGTGTGGAAAGATATGTCGGGCCCTGGAGGGAAACTATTTTAAATCCTTAATCTGGCTCATTTTACTTAAAGGGAGATATTCCTTTATTTTTAAAAAGAAACAAAACTGCATAGAAATGTTTTTCTTTTTTTTTCTTCAATTTCGCTTGTCTAAAAATATTCTTAAGTACTAAATATTCCATTTTATGGATAATTTGTACGACAGAAGAGTGTAAGACCTAATGTTTCTTGGAGAAATGTTATCGTTAACATTAACTGGATCGACTAGTAGAAAAAATAGCGAGTGTATATTTTTTGGAAGTTTTACTTGGTTCGATTCCCGGTCGAGACAAGCGGATTTAAAAAAATATTTGTAAGCAGTTTGGTTTCTTTTTAAAAATAAAGGAATGTCTCCTTTAAGTAAAATGAGCCAACTTAAGGATTTAAGGTAGTTTATCCAGGGCCCGACTCCGACCCGATATCTTTCCACACTGTATACGCTTGTCTGTCTCCACTTTCGTCTTAACTTTTGAAGGTAATCTTGGTGTTACAGTAAAAATTAGCCATTTGCTCCACCTCATAAAGTGAGGAAGGAATGGAATTCCTTGCCGGCGTCTATATTTCCGTGTTCTTATAACCCGGCAACCTTCAAATCAAGAGTGAACAGGCACCTTCTGGGCGAGCTTGCTCCATCGTAGGCCACGTCTACGCCTCGGCTAGTCTGTGGCCATGAGTAAGCCCATTCATAATAAAAAAAAAGAAGGCATAAATAATAAACAAATTACAGTAATAAATACAGAATTTTCGGGGCAATTGTCTTCCATTAAATGTAGGACGAAAATTATTCTCCAGAAATATAATTAAGGAACATTTGGAGAAAAGCCGTAAAATGGAATGACTCAGTTATGGAACCAAAACTGATGTCTGAAAGTGTGTTTTTATGACTTTATGTCAAAATGCAAGCGGCAGATGTTAATTTTGAAAAACATATTTTATTGTTTTCGAGTATGGTTATAAAATGTCATAAAATTAGTTTATTAAGTATAGGTAATATTTAGTTGTGCGAAGATTTAATGTATTACTTTTTAATAAACTATTTTTGGTGCATAACATCACAATTTTTTTCTCTTATATTAGAGTTAGTTAACTTTCCTATCGAAAACTATAATTTTATTGTCCCTTTGTTTAAGGTCAATGTGGAAAATTGTGGCGTCAGGATAAGTGTTATTGTACCTTTAGTGTATATTTTATTCGAAAGCGTGACGTGACGTACGCATTAAGTATCATTTTGTATGGGATTTTTAGTTTCCAAAACGTTCCGCTTGGCGCTCTTCAAAATCCCATACAAAAATAGACATAACGCAAACGTGAACGCTCGTAACGCTATCGTATGAAATGTTCACTAGTGATACTGACCTATACCGAAACCTGTACCTATGCACATTGCCAAGTGTGATCTGTGTGACAGTATGTATTAAAGACCTATTTCTCTTTCCTATGACAAAGTGTGACAAGACGTGAGGAGGGGTCTAAAAAATCAAAATTTCATGTGATGTAACTAATGTACGATCGCTTACCCGTTTTGATCTTAACCCATATTGAACTTGTATATGTCGGCGGCCGATCGTAAGATCAGGCAGATCGTAATGTTCCTGTGTAATGTTTTGACTTTTGACGATATTCACATTAAACCAATATATAGGTAAGATAGGTTCGTTAGGTTGCTTCAGATGCCCGTATGGCAAACTGTCCAGAAATAGGAGCCCGTCGACTCAGGGAACGAGTCAAAGATTTTCACGTTTCACGATATGCCTGATCTTATGATCGGCCGCCGACATATATATGATGAAGAAAAGAGAGTGTAGGTAATATATTAACCACCATACACATGGCTGCGTCACCTCAGCAAAAATAGGGATGAAACACCGAATTAATTCAATCGGTCAATTTGTACAACGTCAATTTGTACTATCTATACCCTTGGCAATGTCCGGGCCATGTAGATCCGCCCCGACAAGTCGCGCAAATTAATCGGGACGCAGTTAACATTCATTCCGGATCCGATCCGACTTGCATTAACTGGGGACTGTTGGGGACAGGCTGTGCTACAAATGGGGCTTGGGATTAAAAAAAATAAAGCGCGCGGTTGTTTTATGGCTTCTCTACACGATGGGCCAACGCCAGCCACGCCAAGGGACGCATTTATGCGTTGGAGCAAGTGATATTGCTATCTCATTCTAAGACGGGGCCCTTACGGGCAATAAGAATGCGGCCAGCACAGCGGTGTCACGCACACGAATTCGAGCCAATCGAGCAGTCTAACGCGACAAAGCGATTGGTTGATGAGTTCGCACAACGCGCGCGATTGGTCGCAACTAGTTGCGTTAGACTGCACTGACTGATAGGCTTGACTTCGTGAGTGACACCGCTGAACTAACACCATTCTTGGTGCCCGTATGGCCCGTCCTTAGATACATGTCAATGGATAACCCCGCGTTATGGCTCCTCTACACGATGGGGCCAACGCCGGCAACTCCAAAGGACGCATTCATGCGGTAGAATGAGATAGCAATATTACTTGCTCCCTCTAACGCATAAATGCGTCTCTTGGAGTGGCCGGCGTTGGCCCATAGTGTAGAGCCATTACTATCCGCTACCTACTATAGTTGGTCAAACCAATTTGTCAGTCAGTAAGAATCGGGAAAACTATACTCATCCTTTTCTTTTGGGTGCTAGTATAGTCAAACCGTAAAAAGTCTGCAGCGATTTTGATAGCCCACGCAGTGCAAGTGTCATTTTAAACGTCAAACTTCTATGAAATTATGACGTATACATAACACTTAGGTACACTGCGTGGGGTATCAAATCCGCTGCAGACTTTGTTTGGTGCGACTATACTAGTGAAAGATAGTATGATTTTCTCTGTCTATGATTGAAATTCCGAGGTCTGGAAGTATGGCGGAGGGGCTGCCCAATCCAAACTATATGAGCTAATTCTCAGAATCTGGGAGCTGGAACGACAGCCCCAGGAATGGAATACAGGTGTCATCTGCCCCGTGCACAAAAAAGGCTGTAGGAAGAAGTGCTCGAATTACCGAGGGATTGCTCTGCTGCCTACGGCGTACAAGGTTTTGTCGTATGTGCTATTAAAAAGGTTAGAACCGTACGCGGAAAGAATCCTAAGCGATTTTCAGTGTGGGTTCCGCAAGAATCGTAGCACAATCGACCAGATCTTTCTCCTCAAACAAATCATGGAGAAAAAATGGGAGTACGCTCAGAGCATCCATTCGTTATTTGTGGATTTCACAAAAGCATACGACAGTATTGACCGGGGCGCCCTGTATTCCATTTTGAGAAAGTTCCATATTCCCAAGAAACTTGTAGATATGATCCAAGTAGCCACTAGTAAAAGCCAAATGCGCGTTAGAGTTGGTAACGAGTTGACGGCTGCTTTCACGGTGAGTACCGGTCTGAAGCAAGGCGATGCCCTGTCCCCTATGCTTTTCAATTTGGTTCTGGAACATGTTGTTCGAAAACTACTCACGCTTGACATTGGAGTCGAACTGAATGGAAGGCATAGACTGATAGGGTACGCGGATGATCTAGCCTTGCTAGGGGAAAACCGTGAAGAGGTAGAAATATCGGCAAGTATCTTGGAGCAAGAAGCAGCAAAAGTGGGTCTCAGAATCAACCATGATAAATCGGAATACCTCGAAGAATACATGAAGCGGTACAGGGACAGTCGCATCCAAAGACAGAACCTACTTGTGGGTGAAAACACTTACAAAGGAGTGTCTAAGTTTAAATACCTTGGGTGCACTGTCACTGACACACATACAAGGGAGGACGAAACCAACATCCGAACTCAAAACGCCTTACGCTGCAGTGCTGCGCTCCATAAGGTTTTGGTGTCCAAGCTTCTCAGTAGACATACTAAGCTACGGATATTCAATTACACAAACGGGTCTACCGCGATATAATTTCATTGTTTTTACCATTGTTCATTGTCTTTCCGTGACCACAGCTGATGCAACTCAGCTGAAACGTCGGAATTAAAGGTAAAAACAATGAAATTATATCGCGGTAGACCCGTTTGTGTAATTGAATATGTGTACAAAACGCGAGAGTTTAAAGTGTTATAAGCTACGGATCTACAAGACCGTGATCCGCCCCATTCTGATGTATGGGTGTGAGGCTTGGACACTAACACTCAAGGAGGATAACAGCCTTTTAGTCACAGAACGTAAGGTGTTAAGGAAGATTCTGGGACCCGTTAAAAGAGACGATGGCAGTTGGACGATCCGAAAGAATGCCGAGATAGAACATCTGATAGCCGAGCCGAACATAATAGGTGAGACCAAAGCGCATCGTCTCCGCTGGCTTGGCCATCTCGAAAGGATGGGTGAAGATCGGGCAGCCAAAAAGGCCTACTTGGGTCGACCAAATGGACGCCGTCCTGTTGGTCGTCCTAAATACCGTTGGGCAGATAGAGTGGAGGCAGATCTCCGTGAGCTCGGAGTCGGCGAAAGCTGGCGGGATACCGCTCCTGACCGATCAAAGTGGCGTGCTCTTGTGTTGGAGGCCAAGACTCATTTTGGGTCATCGCGCCAACCAAGTAAGTAAGTAGTAAGTAGTATGATTGAAATGAAACAGTCCGTTGACAAACTATATTGATGCTGACCGTACGGTAATCGCAACATTTGTATGGCGCGCGGCCCCGGACACGGACAACTGAATTAATCAAACAGATAAAGGACGAACCTTCCTTTTGGTTAGCAACTATCCTTTTCATATGCTTACGGCGCAGCTCAGAGGTAATTTAGGCTTTACCAGAGACCAGTTCATAGGAAAGACTGGGCATTGTGTAGTTTGGTGTGGAGGCAGGCGTGTCTCACTCCGCGATTTCGTCGCTTTGCTTAGCTAAAAGTACATCCGTTCGACCCCAATTTTGGGGTTTGCCATAAGCCGCGCGTGGCGCTGTCGCCACCTAGCGGCCATATCTGTGCTGATCGTGACAGACGCGTTTTGTTAGAGTGAGTCTTCTGTACCTAGTATTATTTATTCTGTGGTGGAGGTTGATAGTTTTTGGTGCGAAGCGACTATCCTTTTCATATGCTTACGGCGCAGAGCAGAGGTAATTTAGGCATTACCAGAGACCAGTTGAAAGGAAAGACTGGGTACAGTGTATATAGTTTGGTGTGGAAGTTGATAGTTTTTGGTGCGCAGCGACTATCCTTTTCATATGCTTACGGCGCAGAGCAGAGGTAATTTAGGCATTACCAGAGACCAGTTAGAAGGAAAGACTGGCTATCGTGTAGTTTGCTATGGAGGCTGATAGTTTTAGTTCGCAGCAACTAGGTGTACTTAGTCCAAAAGCTGCCCACTATGCATCAAAATTAACTCAAATATCTTCATTGAGGTGAGACTATTAGTTGAATGCCATAGTTCTATAGCTAAATATATGTTTAGGGTATTGGAAGAAAAACATACATATATACATACATATAATCACGCCTATTTCACGGAGGGGTAGGCAGAGACCACGGATTTCTACTTGCTACGATCCTGACATACCTCTTTCGCTTCCTTCTCATTCATAACATTCCTCATACACAAAAGAAAAAGAAAAGAAATAAGCCAGACAAAACCAAAAACCGGACCAAAAACGGTTTTGACGACCGGTCTGGCCTAGTGGGTAGTGACCCTGCCTGCGAAGCCGATGGTCCTGGGTTCGAATCCCAGTAAGGGCATTTATTTGTATGATGATACAGATATTTGTTCCTGAGTCATGGTTGTTTTCTATGTATTTAAGTATTTGTATATTATATATATCGTTGTCTGAGTACTCACAACACAAGCCTTCTTGAGCTTACTGTGGGACTTAGTCAATCTGTGTAAGAATGTCCTATAATATTTAAAAAAAAAAAAAAAAAAAGAACATGGTTATTTACAGATTTAATTTGTGACTTAACCATAGTTAGGTACGTATACATACTTAGATAGTTGGATGGTTTTACCGTGCCTGTATGAAACTTACATAACTATGTTACAGTAACTTTTCCAATTAGAAAAAAGAATCAAAAGGCAATAATCGTTTACATACGTGTTTCGGCTACGACCTTTCCGTACCGTAGCCGGCTACGTGGCTCGAATACTGAACCCGCTGAAACTGAACGGTCTGGGGGGGGGGGGGGGGAGGGAACAGGGCAGATGTAAACGGTACACAGCTGTTGTAAAATAAATATACCTGGATTTTAATATTGACATTGGTTACCTTACCTTACCTTAAAATGAATTTGTTTATTAACATTTTTGTAACATAATGTAAACACTAAAAAGTTATAAATAAAAAAATACCTAAGTCGTAGCTGCTCGGTAGGGTGCCTAGAAGGCTGGCCGCGTTGCCTCGCTGGATGGCGATGCTGATCCGTTGGGCAAAATATTGGCCAGCCCTCTGGTCACCACCGGAAGCCTCTATGAGGCGCTTTGACAGCTCCTCGTACAGTATGTGTCTCACCGTGGGGCTTTAATTCCAGGACTTGTTTTTACTTGCTAAACTGAGCTACTTTTACTATGGGGCCAACCCTACAATCGGGGATTTTTTTTTGGCTTTTCCATAGAAAACGTCGACATCTGATCCGCCAAAATGTATGAAAACGTAAAAAATTTTTTCGGGATGTCGGGGTTGGTGCCATTATAAAAGTAGCTCAGTTTAGCTAGTAGAATCGAGCCCTGGATTTAAAGCCCCATGGTCAGTAACACCCTGTAGAAGCGACGCGCGCTGGGGACGGCCCCAAGGTCTCCACATTAAACCATTCAAACCTTAAAATAGTTGTATCTTATGTGTGTGTAGGTTTATGACCCTATTTTGGATGTATAATTGTATAACATACCTTAAACTGTACAGTTCATGATTTTTTTTATTTTACTTTTTCCATATTGTATTTTCTCGATACGCGTTCCTGAGATAAACAAAGAGTCTTGACAGACAGATGGACGGACAACAAAGTGATACTATAAGAGTTCCGTCTTTTCCTTTTGATTTACTTGACTTATTGTCATATGTCCCCTAGATGAACAGAGGGCGTCCACTGTGCGCGCCATCTAGGTCGGTCTTGAGCTTCGTGCTTGAGTTCGCTCCAAGTCTTCCTTAGCCTTCGCCTCTGCAATAATAGTCCTTTTTAGGGTTCCGTACTCTAAGGGTAAAACGGGACCTTATTACTAAGACTGCTGTCCTTCCGTCACCAGGCTGTATCTCACGAACCGTGATATGATGTATTTCTATTGCCGCTATAACAACAAATACTAAAAACAGAATAAAATAAAGATTTAAGTGGGGCTCCCATACAGCAAACGTGATTTTTGACCGAAGTTAAGCAACGTCGGGCGGGGTCAGTACTTGGATGGGTGACCGTTTTTTTTTGCTTTTTTTTGCGTTATGGTACGGAACCCTTCGTGCGCGAGTCCGACTCGCACGTGGCCGGTTTTTATTTCCATTTGAGCAACAATAAGAATAATTTGCATAAATTTTACACGTGCCTCTCACGTCTTAACCTTATCATACAGTATCCGGGCCAAGTGCATTTCCTACACCACACTCTAATCAGTTACCCAAATCAGATGATTACCACCTCCATACGTCACAGCTATTTTCACCGAGCAGTAAACATGTTTAACCTTGGGGTCAGTGCCCTGGCGTGAAGGTCGTGATAGTGATAGATTGTGATAAATACAACAAATAATAATAACTCATGCTGCATATATCTCACTGCGCACCTCTCTTTTTTACGACAGAGATTGGGCAATTGTTAAGAATTGGTGCTGTCTCAACACCCTCGCCAACAAACTGCATGCGTAAGAAAGCAATTTGGCGAATGCCTTTGAAAAATAAAAGAACATACCCCACTATGGTCCAAAACGGGATGGGGACTTGTTTACACCTACTAGATGTATGCAGATTTCCTCGCGGTGTTTTCCTGTATTTCGTACAATACGTTCGGAGAAACTCATTAGTACGAGCCGGGGCTTGAACGGACAACGCCAAGGAAATAATTGGGCAAGAAAAGCCGAATGAACAGTTAAAAATTACTTTGTGTAGGTTACTTCACACTATTTGTCATTTTAGCGTCGTAGGCTCATAGAGGACGCCTGTAGAAGTTCTTGGCATTAACTTATGTACTTACTTTTCTGGCGCAGCGACCCAAAGTGTATCTTGGCCTCCAACGCTACTGATCATGGTCATGTGCAGCCTATCGCCAGTCTTCAACCAGGAGCTTTCGCAGATCAGCGTCCACCACATCCGCCCATGAATACCTAGTTCGACCGACCGGGCGGCATGCTGTCGGTTTTCCCTCAAACGCTCTTTTCATCGCCCGATCGCATTCGCTCAAGATGGCCGAGCCACCGAAGCCTTTGCGCCTGTCTCACTAATGTTGGTTCAGCAACTAGTTGTTCAACACGGCGTTCTTGACATTAAAAGGTTTATAAATAAAATTAATAGGTACTTACTTAATTCTAATTTCACCTGTACGGATATGATGGACGTTCTTGTCTACGTGACAGTGTGATAAAATGGTATCCGTCACTATCTATCCCACGGTGTTAAAAAGTGACAGTTAGTTTATCACGTCGATATAGCTATCCATAATACGCCGACAGGAAGCTTTATTCAACACAATACACATTTAATTGTACGCTTGTATTAAGACCTTAAAAATGGGTTATTTTTTTGCCGTTTTTAAACGTGCAAACCCATCCATCATTTATATTTTGGGTCGAGGTCTGCAAAAAACAAACCGCGTTTTTATGCCTAAAAGGATCCTAATTTTATTTCAGGCTATACCTAAAACCTAATTGTAGGGTCTAATGAAATGGGTGACCTACCCCATTATCCTGGTTATTTTAATCAGTACCCTTCTAAAGAGGTCAATTAGGCCTCTATTTTCGGGTTAAAATAAGAGCAGGTTTAATTGAAATATTCTGTGTAAAATCATGAGGTGATTTATTTAATCCTTATGAGTCACAATTTAGCAATTTTCCGTTCTCTGTGTATGTACTCCTAACTCGTTCAATATATACATGAGTAGTTCGCGAATGAAAGATTCAAATGAAGTACTTCACTTGATGTCACTCTTTCATTCACTAGTTCAGCGCGGATTCATTTAGTTCTTTACTTCAGCAGTTCAGTTCAAAAATCTGTTCATTTACTTGCTCATTCGCTTAGAGAGTGACAAGGACGCCATGTTAAATCTTCGATTCATAAATTAATTTACTTCAGTGATTCATATTGAATGAAATTATCTATCAAATTCTTCATTCAACTCAATATATCCGCGAATGAGAGAAACAAAACCAATACTTTTGATAGATGGATCTGTCTGTTGAGCTACTGAACTAAACTGAACCAGTGAAGTGAACTAAAAGAGTGAAGTACTTCACAGCGTACGAAAGATGCATATCAATCTTTTCTTTTCAGTGATACATTTTGCGCATGTCTCGTTCAATAAGGGCTCTTTACTTAGAAGAATGAAACAACCATTAACATTCACGAATAAAGCCAATGTAAATAATCCCATACCCTTATATACAATCCCAATAAAAATGTCGTTAGCGCGATGTAGAAATCGCCACTCCCGGTACAGCGCCATCTCGCATGATATTTGGTAAACATATTTGTATGAAACCTATTCTATGGAAGTATGGACGCGAACACTTTGTGCTTTTCATTATGCTATGTCCACACAATTTTCTTGTTTATACATTTATTTTATTTTATTTTTACAACTAAGAACAGTAACAGATTACAAACTAATATTACAAACTAATTATTTATTCTATTCTATCGTACAATAATACTATAATTATTTATTCTATTCTATCGTACATTTTCTTTAAATAATGATACATGAGTCCGTCTAAGTTAATCCTGCAGCGACTTTGCAATATAGAATATGGTACCTCCAAATACGTCATATTTTCATAGGTATTTTGCGTTTATGACGTCACTTCTCTCTGACACTGCAAAGTCTGTGCAATGTTATACTTAGCTTGAATGGTTCAAATTTAAGCATCCGTTACCTACACCTCTTGATTCTACTCGCTAAAAAAGGTTAGGTACCTCCGCGGTCATTGACGTATATCTAAGGACGAGCCTTACGGGCACTAAAACCGGCCAAGTGCGAGCCGGACTCGCGCACGAAGTGTTCCGCACCATTGCGCAAAATAACGGCAAAATATCACGTTTGTTGTATGGGAGCCCCCACTTAAATAATTATTTTAATTATTTTATTATGTTTTTAGTTAAATCATCTGTGAAAATGAAAATTTCAACTGTCTAGCTAGCACGATTCATGAAATGCAGCCTGGTGACAGACAGACAGACGGACAGTGCATGGAGTGTTGGTAATAGGGTCCCTTGGGGTATGGAACCCTAAAAATGGTGCTAGTTAAGCAGTGTCACTCACGAATTCGAGCCAATCGTGCAGTCTAACGCAACTAGTTGCGACTAATCGCGCGCGTGATGCGAATTCATCAACCAATCGCGTTGTAGCGGTGCAGGGGTGTCACACCGCTGTACTGTGCCCTGTTTATCAAAAGCTTGTAACTTGTAATAATTGTAATACAAGTGGAAGTCCCTTTTTGACAGCTTTTCTTAGAAAGGGATTTTCACTTGTATTACCTACAAGCTAGACGCTTTTGATAAACAGGGCACTGGTCTCATTCGTGCCCCATTCTTATTTCCCGTAAACCGTAAAGGATGACTCACATTAGATCGGGCCGTGTCCGGGCCGGAGCTTCCGGCGCTTACTTTACTATGACATGAAGGGAGAACACGTGATGCTTTCCATAGAAAGCGGTGTGCCGGAAGCTCCGGCCTGGACACGGTCCGGTCTAACGTGAGTCATCCTTAAGGCCAGTCCTTAGAAATACGTTAATGTTCTCGGTACTCAAACGTAACCGACTCGTACATACGAAACCAAAATACCGCATCTATATATAGCAATGACAACATTTCTTATCAGACTGAGTGTCTGCCATACCAGATTACGGCGTAAAGTTTTTCTGTATGGATTGCTTGTTTGTTTCTTGTTCTATTTCATTTTAATAACATGGCCATGACGATATCTAAAGGTTGACTTGAAGAAAATACTGTCATGTTGTATTTTAGTCGATGCGAAGGGAAAAAGCACATGCCACACTTAAGTCAATATAGGACAAGCGGAAGGTATGCAGAGGGTCAATCAATGAAATAGGCCCAATCACAACCTGTACTACGCGACCAAAACGTCGTAAATACTGTAAAATTCATGGCGCTGACGCGTTTAGGTCGCGAGACTCACGCTCCCCTTCTATGGTTTGTTGTCAACAACAACTCAAAATATTGGTGCAAAATACTGGTTCTCTGTGCCGGTTCTACACGTTAGTAATAATACTTAAATGGATATCGGTCCGATATTTCGCAATTCCAGTATTCATGCCCTACCACAGAATAAATAATAGTACTAGGTACCTACAGAAGATTCACTCTCTAACAAAACGCGTCTGTTACGATTCGGCGCGATTCGGGAAATGAATTAGAGATTAACTAGATACAATATAGTAAAGATAATTTAACTTTACTATTTCATATCTAGTTAATCTCTAATTTATTTCCCGAATCGCGGCGTCAGCTGCCATAAGGTTCCTTTTGCCGTGGAACGTCACATATCTTTACTATTTCATATCTAGTGAATCTCTTATTCATTTCCCGAATCGAGCCGATGACCGTTAGGTAGCTACTTGTTGCGACGCGACGAAATCGCGGAGTGAGCCTCACCTGGTCCTACTACGGAACGCAACAAAAACTGAGTCTCCTTACTCATACTTGTAATCCTTTCAGGCCTTGACTTTGCATCGCCTGATTCACCAACAATTAGCCCAGTTAGCCATACGTTGCATGAAATTATAAATTATGTAGGAAACGATACAGGATCGCGTGCTGCGGCCACGTATGCTGTGGACTTCTGAATTGTTTGAACTTGGGTGTTTGTTCTAATGCACGTAAGTCGCAATGGGGGTTTCTCTAGGGACTGCATTAGGGTGCTTAGTGTGATGTATTGGTCGAAACTTACTAAACCTTCTATGTGTAGTAGTGAAGTGGACGGATATACATTCCATAAATTAATCTTTAACGAACAGAAACATGCTATTAAGCTTAGAATACGTTTAAAAGTGGAAAAATTAATGCCTGAATCCAGAGGCCGCGAGTTCAAGTCCCAACCAAGACAGTAATTTTCCCACTTTTAAATGTACTTAGACATTCCATATTTGAAATTTGTAATATATGGTTTTAAGACTCATTATTACTACTCGTATTTTGACTTATTATTATTGACTGGTAGAGAATGCCATTTAGCATAGGTACAGTAAATATATTATGTGCAATAAACGTTTAAATAAATAAATACAAAAATGTTAGGTATCTAAGATGTTTAATTATTCCTGTACACTTATAAAAATAAACTTATAGGTAGATACATGGGATTATGCGATGTTTATGCCATTATTGTTTCCACCTAGTCGCGATTCTACATAATATGAATTCCACGCAGCTGAAGTTTATCACGAGCGTTATTCTTCACAGTCATTATTTCAACACAGTCTTGATTCTACCTAGTAGCGATTCTACACAATATTTATTCCACACATCTGCAGTTTATCACATGCGTTATTCCTCACAGTCATTATTTCAACACAATCTTGATTCTACCTAGTAGTGATTCTACACAATATTTATTCCACACATCTGCAGTTTATCACATGCGTTATTCCTCACAGTCATTATTTCAACACAATCTTGATTCTACCTAGTAGTGATTCTACACAATATTTATTCCACACATCTGCAGTTTATCACATGCGTTATTCCTCACAGTCATTATTTCAACACAATCTTGATTCTACCTAGTAGTGATTCTACACAATATTTATTCCACACATCTGCAGTTTATCACACACAAATATATTACTATACAATCGTCGCAACTCTTATTAATGTGGTTCTACACAACTCCGAATGCAACCTTCTCGTTTGCCGTGACGTGTTTTGCTTGGCGCCATAGCTGATGCTAAGAGAAGTGTCGGTCGGCCGATGCTACGGCATAAGGACTGCGTCAAGCGAGACATGAACTCCTTCAACATCCCGGTTCATAAATGGGAGGAGCTTGCTGCGGACAGAGATAAGTGGCGCAAACTGGTGTTCGATGGTCGTAAAATCCACGATGACGCTTGGTTTAAGACACTGGCAAGTTGAATTAATTTTTATTTGTAATCATCTATTACGCCTTTCTAAAAAGTTTCAAAGCATTTGTAATGGATTCTAACTTTCGACCCCTTTTTAACCCTGTTAGAGGATGAATTTTACAAAACGCTGAAATTACTTTTCCTGTCTTTTAATAATATCTCCAAACACAAAGATTCAAGTCCCGCGTTCGAAAAAAATTTTGATATCCATACAATCTTTCAACCCCTTTTTCACCACCTTGGGGGATGAATTTTCTAAAACGCTGAAATAAGTTTTCTTGTATTTGAATTTGATACTGTTTTACAAAGTTTCAAGTTCCTAGCTTAAAATAAAATTTGGACCCGAAGACGAACTTTCATCCCCTTTTTAACCCCCTTAGGGGTTGAATTTCCAAAAACGTTGCAATCACTTTTTTTGTAATCGGCTATTATGCCTTTCTAAGAAGTTTCAAAGCATTTGTAATGGATTAAAATTTTCAACCCCTTTTTAACCCTGTTAGGGGATGAATTTTACAAAACGCTGAAATTACTTTTCCTGTCTTCTAATAATATCCCTAAATATAAAGATTCAAGTCTACCACTCGAAAAAAAATTTGATATCCATACAAACTTTCAACCCCTTTTTCACCACCTTAGGGGATGAATTTTCAAAAACGCTGAAATTAGTGTTCTTGTATTTTAATAATATATGTTTTTTACGAAGATTCAAATTCCTAGCTTAAAAGAAAACTTTAACCCCATACAAACTTTCATCCCCTTTTTAACCCCCTTAGGGGATGAATTTTGAAAAATCCTTTCTTAGTGGACCCCTAGACCTTATAAGGAATCTAGTTGCCAAATTTGGACTTTCTAGTCCCAGCGGTTTGGGCTGTGCGTTGATTTAAGTCAGTCAGTCAGTCAGTCAGGTCTTTCACGTTTATATATATAGATATTTGTGTGTGATAAACTGCAGATGTGTGGAATAAATATTGTGTAGAATCACTACTAGGTAGAATCAAGATTGTGTTGAAATAATGACTGTGAGGAATAACGCATGTGATAAACTGCAGATGTGTGGAATAAATATTGTGTAGAATCACTACTAGGTAGAATCAAGATTGTGTTGAAATAATGACTGTGAGGAATAACGCATGTGATAAACTGCAGATGTGTGGAATAAATATTGTGTAGAATCGCTACTAGGTAGAATCAAGACTGTGTTGAAATAATGACTGTGAAGAATAACGCTCGTGATAAACTTCAGCTGCGTGGAATTCATATTGTGTAGAATCGCGACTAGGTGGAAACAATAATGGCATAAACATCGCATAATCCGATACATGCAGATGAGAAGATATTTGACTTCTATTAAATAGCAATTTATATTTATTTGTCATCACTCATCAACCTAATCCCAAGAATTAGCATAGGCATCAGTTTTTACGAAAGCGACTGCCATCTCTAATTTATTTATTTACCTGAGAAGGAACATTTAACATAATTTATTAAATTCCCAAATTACTATTAAATTGTACAGTGAGCAATGAGCATCAAAAGTTGCGGATCATACTATGCGTCAAAAGTATCTGTACCTTAACCTTAACAAATAATCATAGTGTAGTAAGTAATTATGAGCGAGAACTATAGCGATTCCTCACTATTTAGAAAAATATTACAGGTAGATACCTTTTACGCGTTGTTTTATCCGATAATAGTAGTGATCACGTGACAACGACCGCTCTGTCAAGAGCGATACGACAGAGAAGAAGAACTAGTGATACTGACTACTTCGGAACTTGTTAACTTTTTCGTCAAGAATCACTCTATTGGTGAAAACCGCACGGTAATCCGTTCAGCATTTTTACTTAAGTAGGTAAGGTACACTAGTATTTTTTGTATAGGTACACACAGACGGAGGCGGCGGTGGACTGTGTTTTATAAGGTAAAGTGATTAAACCTTAATTAATACGTTAATCTATTTTAGCAACCTCATTTTTAATGTCGGATCAAATTAAACAGCGAACAGTTAACCTTGTACTTTATCTAAATATGAGTCAGTGCAGTTTTCTGGCCTTTTCCACTCGCCCTTCGAGTATCGTGCTACGCTCAATGCCTTAATGTTATACGTTAACTCCAATAGATTCAGCATTTTAAAGCGTTTAAGACGCAAGACGCAATGATCACAAGATCATTCCACAACTTAGGCGTTCCATACACATATTTCACACAGTAAATATCTTGCGAGCCTATAGCAACATCAACATCAATCAGCTACCTATACAACCTAGTGTTGGGTTCATATGATTATGTTGTATTATTGTGAACTTTTGACGTTTAATGAGGAATGTTATGAAACCGGAGGAAGCAAAAGAGGTATGTCAGAATCGTAGCAAGTGGAAATCCGTCACTGCCTACCCTTCAGGGAAATAGGCGTGATTATATGTATGTATTGTGAACGTCTCAGAGTCTCGAGTCTTTTCTAGAGACTTGAGTCCATTTCAGAGAACTTTCAAATATTTACAAAAAAATGCATTATCTTCGTTGTAAAATTCATGGGTTAGTAGGTACACAATATCAAAGGTAACAACGCTTATACAGGGTGATTCATGAGACGTGAGCAGGACTCGTCCTACGCACTCAGTAACTGATAATTGATCGATCACCTTCGTATTTAGGTGAAACAACCACACTTTGTCCTACTTTTTAACTGTTTGGTGAGAGCAAATCTAATTTTTACAATCATGGTCACCCTACAAGACCTAATTAATAAACATAAAACCTCTTTAACCGTCATGGCAGCATTTTGATTACGAGGAAAATAAACTGTCAAACTTGAGTGAGATACGAGTTTTCAAAAGTAACCAGACCGTGATGACAGTGATGACATTCAATTTGACACAGAATATCGGTAGTTTAGTATTCTAATTTTAGGGTGACCATGCATGTCGTAAATAAATTAATAACTTTTTTTTTCAACAGGATTAGAAAATTAACGTTAACCTCACTAATACTGATACGAAACAGTTGCTTATAATTTACGAAATGCACAGTGTTAGTCCTGCTCACGTCTCCTGAATCACCCTGTATTTTTACTATTATTTAGATAAAACTTTATTTGGAGGCTCTAGTCTTTTGAGTTGCGCTTAAAAATATGTAATTTGGATTCTAGATATTCGAGTTTCACATCACAAACTGCGGACCTAATGTAAAATATTTGTACTTTATATACCTACTTGTTGTAGTACACAATCGTTAGATAGCCTCGGAACTGTAATGAGCGGTTGCGTTCACTTAAATTAGCACACGAGCGTTGACAGTCCGCAAGCCTTACCTACATGCTCCATCTAATGAAACGTAATCTACGGTGTATAGGTACCTACTACAATTACAATTCAAATGCATGTGGGCCAATGCCAATAACTAAATCATTACAAGCGTGATCGATTTTAAAGTATACAAGTTTATACCTAATTGCTGGTTGCGTGCGCAAGGGCAGACTACCGTAAGGAAGGGCTATGTGTGACCATGTACTTTTTTATTGTGCTAACAAGTCAAGGGCTATAAAGCTTTAGGCAAATGTTTGACAGGAGGCGAGAACGCGACTAGCGATCGACTATTTTCTCGCTGAAACTTCGCGTGGATGTGTACCTATTCGTGTATAATAGTACATAGAGGTAATTGTCGGCACATAAAACCGCTGACTATCTCGCCGACAATAAAATACAAGTCGCTCATTTCCCGCTTCTCGCTTAACATCGGCGGTCGGTCTGCTGCCTTAAAGAACCACAAGTACCACATATATTCCAATTGTGTAATTATATTTTATAAAACGTTTGCTGTTTTCATGCTGTTGTTGTGGTTATTGTTTACACTTCTGTCTAGTTCGGCAATTTTCCGTAGAAGCTCCGACACTATGAAATGATATTGGCAACGATATACCTACATAATACATAGGACTTAGTACCGTTAGTCAACAAGCTTTGTGTCTGTCTGTGTGTTACTAATCATTCTAAAAATAACATTGCACTTTATTAACCGTCTCGCCCTAAACTACACTGGACATCTGCTAACAACCTCAATGGTTCATAAAATCTATTTTTAAAAGCGTCATTCGAACTCCGAAGGTCTAATCTTGATTTTATATTAAAGGATTTTTAAAACTAGATCAGTTGTTTAAGAACGACCGGTGTAATAATCTGTGATTTTTTCATGTTTCGTTTAAAAATCTGATCTTGATCGGATCTGTCGCATGCGGTCGTACTTATACGGCATGAGCGAGATGCACGAGCGAATGTCAAGATGAAATGAAATTGACATCAATTTGTAACAGTTGACCTCCAAGTTTAATCAGCTAATAGGCACCGTAGTTCCGTGAGTTAACTATGATTTATATCTATACAAGTATCAAGTTACATTTTATGGAAAAATGTGACATTTCATGTTTTCTTACTACCTACATATGTGACGCTCCACGGCAAAAGGTACTTTATGGCGGCTGGCGCTTACGTCGCATAGCGCCGCAATAATATTGGAGCGACGTTAATAATAGCGTAGGCGCCAACCGCCATAAGGTACCTTTACCCGTGGGAAGTCACATATATTCTGCCGTGAAGCACGCACAACGATCTAGAATAACTAAAGAAGACTTATTATTGACTTTAGTTCAATAATAAGACCCCACGTGTGTTTATAAGACTAAACTGTGCAGTCGACGTCAATAATATGTTTACACCTTTGCACCTTACTCCTTTGTAATAAGGCGAAAAGTGTAAACATATCTTTGACGTCAACTGTGCTGCGCATATGTTGACAACATTAAATATTGTAATGCCGCGCAAGATCAAGATGTTTGACAAAAAAAAAAATTTTAGCCAATCAAAACTTTTATTAACCAATGACAACTTTTTTACAAGCTTACAAGCTTTTATTTAGTTTCACCTGACCGTTGTCTGTCTGTGTGTAATCAAATCTTGCAAGTTAAATTTGATCCACTTCCCGGTTTCCGATTGAGCTAAACATTTTTCATATCTCATGCTCTGAAAGTGGGTCGTTGATGTTCTAAAAGGTGCGCAGAAAGTGATACGTTTATGCTCTAGTGCAGAAAAGTGGTGTACTCCTCTGCGTCCCCGTTCCACGAACAACTGGGTGGAAACAAAATGGAAAAATAGTGTCTTTATTTCCTCGCCTGGAACAATTGGTAATTGTTTAATGTTACTAATCCCACGTTGATCCTTTTTTTATAAAAAACGATGTAAGTGAATTGTTAAAAACAAATTATTCTTGATTTCTTTCGTTGAATTCTATTTACTCGATTTCATAAGGCGGGAACCAAAAGGATTACACCAAAAATATTTTTTTAAACCATACACTTGCGTAAATGAGCAAAGGCAGAATCTTAGACAGCCACAGTTAAACGTTTGTACGATATTAAATTGATTTTTAAAGTTATTTAGCACTATATTCATGAAAATAAAATAAAATACAAGATAAAAATTACGTATAATATAAATTAAATTGTTATTTAATATTTAAAATACTTTTATTATGTTATTACGGTGCGGCGCATCAATGTCGCGATGCGGTCCGGTAGTCTATTGCGGCTTTTAGAACGAAAAAGTATAATAATTAAAAAGTAAGAGGCAATCCCACTGATTTTCATACTATAATGAACAAATCATTTTAAAATTACTGCAGTTTGTTATAAAATGTGTGTTTTCGTAAATATTGCATCATTTCTAAATGATTTTCGCTAGGGGTTATTAATCTTCACACATGTAAAGTCTCCGATTGCAAGTAAGTCCTAAGGAAAATAAATCATGTCCGTAGATCTATTAGGTACTTCCATTACTGATTTTGCGAAATTGCCATGTCTTGTTTGGTTTCCTCGCATTCGATATGAAAAGTAGAGTGTTTAACTCGGGTGAAAGGCACCATTTCTGTCTCGGACTATTGGCGCCTCACTGCGTTCGAGCGCCAAACTACCTCGACAGAAATGGGTGCCTTTCAACCCTTGGTTAACAATCTACTATTGCATACATACGTAAGTCGGGTGACAATGCAATATTATGGTGTCATCGAGCTGATCTGATGACGGAGACCGGAGGTGGCCATAGGAACTATGTGATAAAACAACGAAACCTAATTGTGTTTGGGGTTTTTAGAATTGTCTCGATGAGCATTAGTTGTCTGTGGAAAGAAAAGTACAGTCAGCGTAAAAGCTTGTACCAAAAATGAAATTTTTGCCAAAAACTTATTTTAAAGCGGAAAATGGTGTTGGTATATTCAAATAGGTTTGTATGATGCGGGGTACTTATACTTATAAGGAGTAGCGATAACTTTCAGTGATACATGTCAGACTTATCTGACACGTGGCCCGTTTTTCGAAGTCAAAAATGTACTAACAGCTCTGTCTATATTACTGGGTACAGTCACCTATAATAATATGTTACACAACGAAGGCCGCAAAAATATCTGACACGATCTTATTTGTAGAGCTATAAGAGCGTGTCACACACACATATATTATTGCAGGGTACACAGTGCAGTGTGTGTGTTATTGTAGTGTGCATCGTAACAGTCAAAAATCAATTTGAATTCGGAACGTTTTGCGTAATCGACGGTTACTTACGTTTTGTGAAGGTTCAAAAAACATCATTTTCCATGCGTATAAGGAACTGCAACACTTAAGTATTAATTCATTTACTGGATTTAAAAATAGATTTTATGAACGTCCCACAACCGTATCAATTAAACCATCGTTTTAACAATTATAAATAATTCCGTGCAATATTATTGTAAGGATAATTAGAATTACGCGTAATGCAACCTGTCATCGGCATAGTTATTATATATTCCGTGTACTGATAATAAAATATACCTATAGGGTCATTTTTGGACCGTTAGCCATATTGTGCGAGGTATTTAGGTAGGTTATACCGAACAACTTTTTCTATGGGGTCAACCCCAAAATCCTAAAAACTTGGCCTTCCCATAGAAAACGTCGACATCCACTCGACCAAAATGTATGAAATGGCCAAAATATTCGGAGTTTGTCCCATAGAAAAAGTTGTCCAGTATGGCCTACCTAATCACCTCGCACAATATGGCTAACGGTGCAAAAATTACCCTGTACGCAAGTAATTGCTATAACGCAGTGGGATATTAAAATCGGCGTATAAATAAAACTTAGCGCAAATTTAATAACTGGAGTCGCCTTTAAGAACTTACCCCTCTGCCGAAAACCTTTCACAATTGTACAAACTTTTATATGGACTGACATGGCTATTTGTACGTTACGTAGTAATCATGTAGAAATAGCAATACATTTGACGTCCCCTCCCCCGCAAAAATCGGCAGACTGTTTCGTACAGAAAATGACAGCCATGACGTCTCCAGTTATTAATTTATTGTATTAGGTATTTATATATGTAATGTAATTATTAAAATGTATGGATCTTGTTATCCGAAATAAATATATATTAAATAAATTAAGTGTTCTAAGAAATAAAACACAATACGATTTCAAGATAAAATGGTCGTTATTTGAGGAGGCAAAGTTCAAAACTGATATCAGTTAGCCAAAAAAGCGAAACGATCCGACACAAATAATTTCATATTCATTTAGATTTCCAACTTTGGTTAGGATTGGCTAAGTTTTGGAGGAGGAAACAGTCGAGTACGAAACCTCGATTTTTATTGCACTAGTTTTAGGAGCCGCTTCCGTTGGCGAGAGAGGGTATATTTACCTAAAATATTTAAAACTCAGCTCCTGTTTCGTCTTAACTCCTCGTGCTAAGTTGATAGGTACAGTAAAGTGGAGTGCACTAGAAATGACAAATAACTAAGTAATTTTACGGTTTAAACTCACGTGTTTTTAGTCACTCTAACCCTAACAACAACAAATACTAAAAAGTACGGAACCCTCGGTGGGCGAGTCCGACTCGCACTTGTTTATATCAGTTAATAGTTAAAATATATGTTATCAATATTTTAATGAATATCATTACGCTTTCATATTCATGACCAGCATGGAATATACCTATGGAATCTACCAAAATATTTACTTAGTTCTTCTAGGTCTTTTGTAGGTCGCCAGATTGTCTCATCTTCAATCAGACAGGTACTTGCTCTAATCATGCGATAAAACATCACAAAATGTGTCTAATAAATGTGATATTTTAAAACGTGATAACGAAAAGTATTAGGCTTGTCATGATATCGACAGCTATAATGCCTATAATCCGCATCCCACTGATCTAACATCCGGGTGAATGCTCTTTTGACCTATATAATCAATCATATGATATTAAAATGTCACAACTCCGTACAATAATTTGATATAAATACGACATTTTCACGCTTGTATTAGTTATCTAAATATAATTTGCATATCGCAATAGACGTTGAAAACAGTGTGAGTGAACTTTTATCTGGTGTTTGATAATCTGGCTCCAAATGTTTTGGTTCTATAATATTCTATTAGTTCTATAAGATACACTGAGAGAAAAGTACAACAAAAATACACTTAGAATTACAAAAATAAACTTAATCCGGGGACAAGGAGAGTTAACTAATAGGAACAAATTGACTTTTGCAATTTCTATTAGTTCTCGCAATTTCTATTATCTGTTTGTTGAAATTATATTTGAGATTACTGAGCTGTTTGTAGAAATAAATAAACTTTACAGAAATAGTGAAACGTCCGTAATGATTACTAAAACTTCATTTTTTCCCCCAGTACAGAACTGTTTTTTAATTCCTGGTGATGATTTTTCTCTCAGTGTAGGCGCGAGGAAAATTCGTTTAGCAGAAGGACAAAAAACCTTTTTGGCATTGGCACGACACACGGGGTGTTACTTTAAGTAAATAATAAATAAATACTTTACCTCCAAAGAATCTTAAGTCACGGTAAATATGTTCCCTGTAGGTCAAGCACAGTCTTTTTCTAACTATGTTAACAGAAGAGGGACGGGTAGTCTATCTCGCCGCGAGATACTGTCGTGCCAATCATGTGCTAGCCCGGCTGTAAATTTTAAATATAAGTGTGTCCATAAAGATAAAAAAGGCATACTTAAAACACTTCAAACGAAAATTAGTTAGGTATACCTAACTAATAAAATGTAGTTCCTGTTTTTTATTATTTATTTGAAAATGTATTGTATAACGAATAACAGTTTTAAGTCGACCGCCAGGTGGCTTGGGTTCGACGACGGTGCCGCCCTTCCACACATCGATTGAAACCACTTTTCTACCCTACCCATACCCACATATGTATTACCTAACCCTTTGCCTATGTACTTATGATTGTTTTAATGTAATAAATTTTTGTTATCAGTGAAAATAATGAATAACAGTTTAATGCACAGACAACGCAAATATTAGCCGTTAAAGAGAGGACTTCAAAAATTCAAACATTTTATTTTCAAATGATTCGCTTTTGAAATTCAACTTTTGGGGTAAAATAAAGGTTAAAAGTTTGTCCTTTTAAGTAATTGTTTACTTCTACTTGAATGAAGTCGCGGGAAATGACTAGTGATGTGAGAATGTGATATATGCGTGAATCTAATTGTTACCTACTATATGTCACTTAGTTTTGCAGACATCATATGAGAGATAATATATGAGTTCATTGAACTATGAAATGGGATACCTATTGTAGATAATTGTCGGCAGTATTTATACCTACATTGATTAAACGTTCTAGATATAAATGTTCTTTTGAGTATGATATAATTATAGGATAGATGAAATAAAGAAAATAACAGGCAATAACTGGATGACCACGACAAGCAACAGAACTACATGGAGAAAAATGGAGGAGGCCTTCACTCGCTGAGAGGTCATTAATAATCCCTACACGTTTAATTTGCATGTACTTTTTATTATGTAACTTATATTATTAAGGAAATAAAAGGCTAATAAAAAAAAATTATAGTATGTGTATATATTGAAATTTTAACGAATTATTAACATTTGACGCTGATTTGACGCTGCATGCGGGTCGCTTCCTACCGGTACCAATGGAGGTCCAAGGGGGAGGCCTATGTTCAGCAGTGGACGTCTTATGGCTGAGATGATGATGATGATTAACATTTGGACACCTCGAAAAATCAAACTATACTACGAACATCAATTAAATAAGTATGTATAAGTAAAGATAACATGATTGTTTCACACTAATGAAATGTATTAATTATATTGAAACGGAGTGTATATTTTAATGCACATTGGATCTCACGAGGTTGAGCAGGTTTTTCCTCACTATATTATGTTTTCCTTTATTGAAAATTTGAACAGTCAAATAATTTAATTTAAGTAGGTACCGTTTCGTATCTTGACAGAGTGACAATCAATATGAAAGTCGCTACCTCGTACTATTGTCATTGTGACAATGTACAATAATTGGTACTGAAATTATGTATGTATGTATGTAAACACTTTATTGTACATAAGACAGGTTAAATTACAATGGAACAAAAAAATATATACAATGTACAAAGGCGAACTTATCCCTATATGGGATCTCTTCCAGTCAACCTTATTAGAAATTATTTATCTCATTAATTTAGAAATTAAATTCCTTGATTATTTTTAGTCTCATGCAATCTAATTTTAATTGTGGTTAAATATGAAAATGTACGTACAGGCAGCTGCAGCCATATGTAGATGACCCCCGGCTCCGTAATCAAATTTCTATGTGGGGGGTTAGTTACCTATGTAGCTGAATGTACATTTACCTAACGCTAAAAGTTTTGAAGGTGTATAACGCCAGTGAGTTAATTTGAAGTACCCATATATTGACTAGTAAAAACTACTTCTCGGCACTAACTTCGCCTCTAAAAACTTTATCACAATAAACATAAAATAAACAAAAATACAACACGTGCAATGTATTACCCTAATCAAAGTACTATTTTAACCATATCGGTGATACAGAGGTCGCGATAAAGTGTCACTGAACTGTTGGTTATCGTGTCACCTTGCTGACGACATATCTACGCGTGATATGATGTCACTGTTTTATGTCAATATTTTTGGCTGTACGTGACCTAGGTTTTAGCTGTTGAGTCATTTTGTTGACGCTAATTGTGTGTTTTATATGCGTATTAAGTAAGTGACAAGACCACGAGACCGGTAGATGGTAGCACTTGCTTTGGCAATGGTACATGTACACATATGTTTCCGATTCAGGCCAAAAAATGGCAGACCCTCCAACGCGTAAGGTCACTGTAGGACAGTTTAATGGCCTAGCCTAGTCGTTAGTGACCCTGCCTAGGAGGTCCATGGTTCGAATCTTGGTAAAGTCATGTGGGTGTCACTAATTTTTCATGGGTTATGTATGTTTCCAATTAGGTATCCAAGTACATATATGTAAATCGTCGTCTGGTGCCCGTGAAATGCTTAGTTTGGGGCTACTTCGATCTGATGTGCAAGATTGTGCCCAAATATTTATTTCATTTAGCTAAACTATTTGTAAACATATCGGTAACAAAAAAGTCTAGTTAGTACTTATATTATACAACACGTTTAAAGTAAAAAATATGTTTTAATTTCAGTTTCAACGTAGTTATACTATTTTATACTACGATAGCTGTATTTTTGTTAATATTTTTACTAAGATAAATCTCTTCTTCCTGTATTATTTGTATTGTTTTCTGTAATGAGGTGTGCAATAAAGAGTATTTGTATTGTATTGTATCACAGGCTTTGGCTAGTTGTGATTTATGGGCTGGCTATTAAAAGTTACTAAATAGGTTTAATTACTAACTGCTTGTAACTACACTGATAAAACATTCAAAAGACGTTGATAAACATCATCATCATATATTTAAGAGTTAGACTCTTGTAGGTCCTCTGCCTTCTCCTTGACAGCCTGATACATGACGTTGAGCTTTTCCTTTGACTATGTACGTTCGCCCCCCCCTCCCACTCTGCGTCGTCTCCCCCTCCGTCTCCTTGCCTCAACTCTCCCTTCAATGATGTTGATGTTGATACACAAGCATGCTCAAATACTTCAACATTTAAACACGTCTAACAATTTGTAAATACGAAGTTTCCCATATTTTTCCGCCCTGCATATATTGCAATAGAACATTCCAAGCCTGCCCTTTCATAACGATCACATATGCAAAAATATCTTTACGACTTTGAACCTTATTTAACCGATATAAGTACTAGGATGTTATTAGTGATATGGTTAAACAGGGACTCTAATCGTTGGGAAAACCACTAGGGACGCGTCAAGGGACATTCTTCGCGTAGCGACACGCGATGGACGAAGGGGACGTTTATGACGTCATATTATAAATATTTTTTTTATTTTAGTCAAAGAAAATAAGTTTTTGGAAAACATGGTCATTTATTCGCACAGGCAACTAATACTTACTGAGACACCGACACCACTATAATCTGTATCTATAGGTATTTAAATAAAAGTAAACAAACAAATTTTAAGTGTTCGGGTAGTTATAACATAATACAAAACCGTCTGGATCAGTCACTGAACGACTTGACTTTAACCTACATTATTTGATCATGTAATATTTTAATATACCCTCAACTGGCTTAAGGAGCCATTTGACGGTAGATTTTGTTTACTTTTATTTACATACATACATACATATAATCACGCCTATTTCCCGGAGGGGTAGACAGAGACCACGGATTTCCACTTGCTACGATCCTGACATACCTCTTTCGCTTCCTTCACATTCATAACATTCCTCATACACGCTCGCCGGTTTAGGGTGCTCTTGACCTGGCCTTTCTTCAGGATTTCCCCGATCTGATCAGAGAAAGTCCGCCGAGGTCTACCCCTTCCAACTCCCACTTCCACTTCTCCCTCATATACTCTCTTTGTCAGCCTTCTTTCACTCATTCTTTCCACATGTCCAAACCATCTCAACATAGCTTTCTCAATTTTTGTCACTACATCTACATTCAGTCCACACTTTTCCCTTATCACGCTGTTCCTAATTCTATCTTGCAATCTCACACCACACACACTTCTCAATGCTCTCATTTCCACTGCATTCACTTGGCTTTGATGCCTCTTCTGCCATACCCAACTTTCGCTACCATACATAAGTGTAGGCACCAACACCCCTCTGTGAACAGCCAACCGTGCTTTTTGCGACACCTTCTGGCTGCTCATAAAAGCGTTAAGTGCCCCATTCACACGATTCCCAGCATTCATTCTCCTTTCAATGCCTTTATCATGCTTACCGTCCCTAGTGAACAAGGTTCCCAGATACACAAACTCTTTCACTTGTTCCACTCTTTCTTGACCAATCGAAATGTCACAGTTTGTCATATTTTCTTCCTTTTCAAATACCATTACTTTCGTCTTGCTTACATTTTTTTTCATTCCTTTCCTTTCAAATGACCCATGCATTCTAGTCACCATCTCCTGCAACTCATCACCCGATGACGCTAGCAATACCAGGTCATCAGCGTAAAGAAGACATTTGACGGATAACCCACTCATTCTCAGCCCACATTCATCATTTTTCAAATCATGCAAACTACTATCCATGAACAGATTAAACAGCCACGGTGACGCTACACATCCCTGCCTAACACCCTTCTCGATGCTAAACCACTCAGTGTACTTTTATTTAAATAGTATACATAAAGATACAGAATATAGGCCAGACACGTCGTCGAATGAGAGCGTATACTTCGATTGTAGGTACTTTCGGCTAGATTCGTGCGACTTGTTTACAGTTATATGTATGTAAATCCATATCAAGTGAAGACTAATTTGTTTTTCAGTGTCAATGTCACCTTAGATTACACGAATTCAAGTAAACATTCCATATATACCGACAAAAATTAAATTTCCATACCGTTTCGTACCTTGTCACAGTGACAATCAATAGGAAAGTCAATAGGAACCTTATACTATTGTCATTGTGACAAGGTACGAAATGGTACTGACATTTATGTAAATTATTTGACCGTAGGTAAATATATATTTCCGGTTATTGAACTACAGGTTTATTATCAATAACTGATTATAATATCACGATAAAGTATCGGACAAGGATTATTGCTTTCACAAGATCTTATTGATATGTTTTTTCAATAATACACATGATTAAGCAATATTTTTTATCGGATGCTGGATTTGTACATAAAAATATTATGGACATATAACTACACCTTATAAAACAAAGTCGCCGTGTCTGTCTGTTTGTGTGTTTGTATGTTCGCGGTAACCTCAAAAACTTAGTTAAGACGAAACAGGAGCTGAGTTTTAAATATTTTAGGTAAATATACCCGTCTCGCTAACGGAAGCGGCACCTAAAAGTAGTGCGATAAGGACAAGGCGAAAAATCCTGCGTAAAAATCTCAAAAATCGAGGTGTCGTACTCCTCTGTTTCCTCCTCCAAAACTTAACCAATCGTAACCAAATTTGGAAATCTTGATTATGAAATTATCTGTGTCGGACCGTTTTGCTTTTTTGGCTAATTGATATCAGTTTTGAATGCCACGCCTCTCATTGCGGCATAGTCAATTAGCCCATTTTGGCCATTTTTGAAGGGCTCTAGCGCCTTAAAAAACAAAAATATAAATAAAAGCAAATCGGTCCGATACAGATATTAACAATATTAATCTGTGTTGAAAAAATCATTGCTCTAGCTTCAAAAACCACGGAGGAAAACGAGGAGTACATTTGTATGGAGAAATTACCAATTCGAACGTGCACCTCAACCCCTCATCAAACCGATAAATCTCGCTTGCACTTATACATAATTATACATGTACCAGTTGTACCTAACTATTATGGACAAGTCAGAGCGAAATAAATATCAAATAACAGCTAACTAATATGATTCCATTAATATTTAGCTATCGTTTTGATGTCAGCTTTGGTCTGTAAGTTATGTAAGTTATAAAAACTGAAAACTCTCTTGATTACGCAAACACAAAACTTGTGTAATTTCATACATAATAATATTAATAATCCATTCTCACTGGCTACTGACGGCTCGATTCGGAAAATGAATTATACACTCACTAGATATGAAATAGTAAAGATATGTGTCATTCCACTGCAAAAGGTACCTTATAGCGGCTGGCGCCGCGATTCGGGAAATGAATTAGACAGTCACTAGATATGAAATAGTGGAGATATGTGACGTTCCACGGTAATAAATATAAATTAAAATAAATAAATAAATAAATATTGGGGACATCTTACACAGATCAACCTAGCCCCAAACTAAGCAAAGCTTGTACTATGGGTGCTAGGCGACGACACACATACTTATATAGATAAATACATACTTATATACATAGAAAACACCCATGACTCAGGAACAAATATTAGTGTTCATCACACAAATAAATGCCCTTACTGGGATTCGAACCCAGGACCATCGGCTTAGCAGGCAGGGTCACTACCCACTAGGCCAGACCGGTCGTCAATGAAGATATGTGACGTTAAAAGGTACTATATGGCCGGCGCGTACGTCGCATAGCGCCGCAATAATATTGGAGCGGCGTTAATAATAGCGTAAGCGCCAACCGCCATAAGGTACCTTTACCCGTGGGACGACACATATCTTTACTATATCGTATCTAATTAATCTCTAATTCATTTCCAGAATCGCGTCGTAAGTACACTCGATCGCTGATCATCCGTGAGACATGCAACAGACATACCGTCAGCCTGAGTAGGGGTACATTTTACCCCGTAACATGACAAGGGGCAATATCTACCCATTACCTTCATCGTTTATTTAACCCTTTATTTACCGAGTAAATAGAAAGGAGCCGAAATTATGTTTATTGTATAAACATGAATGATAAAATTAATGTTTGTTTGCGGCGTATTTAGATAGTGCGCAATTTTTGATATTGCATGTTGTTATTGAAATAGCGTGATTCAATTTTGCAAAATGATAGTTCAGCAAATAGTTATTTGATAAGGCTAACAATAAGGGATTCCAATTAAATATGTATGTAATAGTTATTTGTTTTATAAGAGGGTGATGCTGTTGTTGCGTTGCGAGGGTTTCAAGGTACGAGAGTTATATTCGTCGGGTGACAAGCAAAAGTCACTAACACCATTGAAATAATTGGACAATAAACCGTGTTACAAGTGTAATAAAGTGCATTGTTATTTTAATTTTTTGATAGTACTTAGTGACTTTTGGCTGTCACCCGACGATATACTTTTCTCCTGTACGGTTACCATCAGTTTGTCACTGACATAAACGCCGTCGAGAACGTAATTTACTTTCTATACATCTCGCTCGCACTCGCATATTAGTGCAAACGGGATGTATAGAAAGTAAATTACGTTCTCGACGGCGTTTATGTCAGTGACAAACTGATGGTAACCGTACTGAGTGAAACTAAAATTTTCACCTCACCAACGCGAGCAAAATATTATTCGTAACTGTAAATTAATTTTAAACGAACATTAATAATATTAATATTTTTCATTCAAAAATCGTTACTTAAAAGTTGATTGTATTAGGACCAAAATTAGGGAATAACTCAAAATTTGCATTAGAAATTACTTTGCCACTTTAGTGGATAAGATGCAACTTTCTCGTTAGTTTTTTAAAAAAACCGGGCAAGTGTGAGTCGGACTCGCGCACGAAGGGTTCCGTACCATAATGCAAAAAAAAAACAAAAAAAGCAAAAAGAAAACGGTCACCCATCCAAGTACTGACCCCTCCCGACGTTGCTTAACTTTGGTCAAAAATCACGTTTGTTGTATGGGAGCCCCATTTAAATCTTTATTTTATTCTGTTTTTAGTATTTGTTGTTATAGCGGCAACAGAAATACATCACCTGTGAAAATTTCAACTGTCTAGCTATCACGGTTCGTGAGATACAGCCTGGTGACAGACAGACGGACGGACGGACGGACGGACAGCGAAGTCTTAGTAATAGGGTCCCGTTTTACCCTTTGGGTACGGAACCCTAAAAAGAGAGCCATTTACGATCTGGTGTGGTGATAAATATATATTTTTAGGATAGGTTCAATGCTTTTTAAATATATTTCTCAACTGTACAAGCCTTAAACATCCGGCCAAGTGTGTTCAATTTTAAGGAAATAGACATGACTGACTCTAAGGACAGCCACACGGGATAATCAATATTAGACGAACCGTCCATGTTTTGACAAGCGGATGTGAACCTTATAGTATGGAGTTAAGGCACACGATGTATAGATATTATTGGACATGTTGGTACAAGCACGGAAGTGTTATTGCTTCTGGTCGAGAATTGGTATTCCTATTGCCTCACGTGTGAGGCGAACCAAATCGTTTTTATATTATTAGCTTAGAAACCTGGTTCTATAAAGCTCTGTCTATTAAAAAGTGGAGCTATTATACGATATTTCCGTTTCTTTCCTTATACAGTATGTATCAGAACGAAAGGCAAAGAGAGAGAAAAATTGACTCTCCCGTAGGAAATTTCAACAGCAGACCAGCAAAATCTATGAAACATCCAATTTTTTTTCCGCGTTTTCGGGGTTGGTCCCATAGTAAAAATGGGTCTCTTTCTTTGCCTTTCGTACTGATACATACTGTATATTTAGGGCCAGCCACATAAGAGCTCACGCCAGACAACGTCCATGATATTTGTTTAGGGTCGCCGTCATCGAAAACGATGAGGAGGACTATATATATTTAGGGCCAGTTGCACCAACCACAGTTAACAGACTGATCCACGTCACAACAGCAGAGATCTATGAAACTTCCCATACAATTAAATTTAACGAATGCTTTAACGGTGACAAACGGTTTGGTGCCACCGACCCCTAGTCAGTGTCCGATAGACGGCTAAAAGTTGAGCGGTAAATTAGACGCCACGGGTAGCAAGATATCACTCATATCTTCTCACACGCTCGACTTAACTACAAAACTCCCCTCCCAGAAGATTCAGTTTTGCTCTAATTTCGGCCGAATACTACCGAAAACATGTAGTTTTGGCGCCACTGATAGTTTCGGCAGTTTTTTGGCCGAAACCGAAAGTACGGTCGAATACTACTCGAATGAACGAGATATACCAAATTGTAATGTCAAGTATAAAAATCTTTTCAGACGCCTATTTTTTGTATGCCTATTTTTCGTACTAGGTATTACCTATTCCTATCAGATGAACCTTATGTATTTCGGAAACGTCGCTCGTAGAGACCCGGATAGCTTAGAAAAGCTGATGGTAGTTGGTAAGGTCGAAGGGGAACGAGGACGCGGTCGATCGCCGGTGGTCAGACTTGATAAAAACCATCACCGGCTTGCCAATACCTGAAGCTATTAAGATCGCCGAGGACAGGAACACTTGGAAGAGCATGGTACATCGCGCAGGAAACTCTTCAAACTAGACACGACCTTCAGCAATGAAGACGCCGACTAAAAAGATTACCTATTCACGACACTTTTGTTTTAGCATTCAAAGCAAAGATCCTGAGGTCATCTTAAACTGGCCATCATTGTCTAACCCTCACACGGTCGGTAAGGAATATTAGCACAGGCCCACAGCTTGATTGACAGCGTTTATTTATTCATTCGCATCCGAAGGGTTGAGATACAGTCGGCAACATAAGTACGCGATCAAAAAGATAGGCCAAAATATTTCAAGCCCAAACTAGCTGATTAAATACTGAAAAGTTATCTTCTTTCTCTTTGCCTTATTCCCATTATTTGGGGTCGGCTCTCCTCGTTCTCATGCACCAACACTGTCTGTCCTGAGTTATCTTTGGGGTAAGTTGGGCTCGTTTCAAGTCGCGGGTCACTGTAGACCACCACGTGGCTTTAGGTCTTCCTTGTCTGCTCGCTTCCCTGTTCGGCAATGCCAAGGCTTGCCGAACTACGTGGTCTTAGGGGCGTCTCATCACGTGGCTCATCTCATCTTAAAACTATATCCCTGATGAGGGATAACAGGATATCATCATCATCATCTAATTAACGGTTTTTCGTTGTTTGTACGAGTTTAGAGAATGTTAATATGTGGCACAGTTTTATAATAAATATTATAATATGATGCTATGTATTTTTCATGTCACTATAAGGCCCCCCCCACATCTAGCGTCTTTCGAGCGTCGGCATCTACAACTGTATGGCCGCGCTCGACGCAACGTCGACGCAAGGAACGTCGACGCAACTGCGCAGCGACGTCATTTTCCATAGCGCTGACCAGATGCCGACAGACGCCGACGCTCGAAAGACGCTAGATGTGGGGGGGCCTTAAGATGATTGATGTAACTGTAAATGTTGTAATAACTTGTGAAAAACGGCGCGATTCGGGAAATGAATTAGAGATTAACTAGATACGATATAGTAAAGATATGTGGTGTTCCACAGAAAAAGGTACCTTATTGCGGATAGCGCTTACGCTATTATTAACGCCGCTCCAATATTCAGCCGAGGCATTGGTACCTTTTGCCGTGGAACGTCACATATCTTTACTATTTTATATCTAGTGAATCTGAAATTCATTTCCCGAATCGCGCCGAGAGTCATTGAGGTCTTAAATAAGTTAATTCCTAGAATATTTATTATCATTTTGAATTTTAAACGCATAGAAACTTTTGTAGTCGACTGTACATTGCGTCGGAAGGAAGATCCTATAAATTTGAGTTAGGAACAATATTAGTTGAATAATTTGTAAGTAATATTCGTTACTTGGGTACATGCATAACTTGAGATGTTTACGTAGTGCTATATTGAACTATGGGCCCGATTCGGATTTTGAAATAGACATCTATTAGATATCTTTTGGACATCACCAAGATACGATAACGATATGTTTAAGATCTAACCTGTCAAATTTGACATTTGCGCGTTTCTGGAGATACTCTTGAACGATTTCCACAGGATATGACTTAGAGATCCAATTCACATCCAACAGAATCTAACGTAAAAGTGACATTGTTAGCCCGAATTGCGCTGCAAAAGAGAACTAGTTGATATCTAATCTATAACATCTAGAATGGATCTAGTACTACGTGTCGTCTCTTGTGAATATCTCGAAGTTTGAATACGGCAGTATGCAAAAGTACCGTTCGGATGTACGAAAAATCCGGACAACAACATCAATTTTGATTTTACTGACAGCGATGCAGTCGACAGTATTGCTGCGCTGCAATACTGCTCCAGAAATACCTAGTGTCGATTGCATTAAAAAACAAAATCATTTTTTTCCGAATTTTAGCCCATAATAATATTATTTGCATAGAGCCCATAATGCATGGCTTTAGGAAAATTGTTGCTTGCTAGAGTTGCTAGTGCAGCTCGCATTAAGGCGCGACCACACCGCTGCTTAAAAAACGGTGACGTTACAGAATCGCAGTGGCTCACCGTAACCTTACCGTTTTTTTGCGTCCCAACCACACCGCTGCTCAAAATACGCTGACGGTGCGGAATGCAGTGCCGTAAACTTTACAATTTTACTAGGAAGTCATGCGATACAATCGTGACATTTACGACGCGTCACTGCGATTCCGTACCTACTGTCACCGTTTTTAAGCAGCGATGTGGTCGCACCTTAATGCAAGCTTGATATTATCAAGTAATGCGTGTACCCAAGTAACGAATATTACTTACCTTTAAGGGCATTTTCACTTAATTGAACACCTTTAACGGCCGGTTAGCAATCGTTACAAAACTGACGGTCAATGTCAAATCCCATACATTTTGTCAGGAATGTAACGGTTAGACGTTACTGAAACACGACTTAAGTCGCGCTTAACTTGTACAAGTTAAATCAAAATGTTCTTAAGCGGGATTGATTTTAAAATGTGTTACAATTTAGCTTTTTTAATTATCTATTGGTGGGTGCGAACTGCACTGGGAAACATATCGTAAAATGGTGTCCCGCGTTACTTATACCATGGTGGTGGTACGTATCCCTCGGAGCGCGAGTCTGGCTACTACTCGGCATTTTTTGATACTGTCGACATACCCACAACGACCAAACTTCACCCAAATTGCTGATATACAGACAAACGCTTCCATTCCTTTCTCACCATTAATTTTAGAGCATCGTCACGCGTGCCTGCCTATGTCCGTGACATTGATTGCTATTAGGTACCTAATAGCAATCAATGTCACGGACATAGGCAGGCACGCGTGACGATGCTTCTGCCCCCTTGAACGAATCTTAAATTGTTTAACGACCCTTACTTTTTTGGGCACGTATTTAACCGGTCAACTAATTAATCGGATTTCAGTAGCTTAAAAAATAGCTTAAGAAAATAGGTACTAAAATGAATACCTACTTTGGCAACAAAAGCGTTAAAATATTTCAATATGAGCAAGCTACCAGTTATTTATTTGGCAACTGAATTATTATGACTCGCGCACGAAGGATTCCTTACCATTGCGCAAAAAACGGCAAACAAGTCACGTTTGTTGTATGGGATACCCCACTTAAATATTTGTTATAAAAGTAGTTAAGTATATTTTATTCTAACCTATATTATAATATAAATTAAACACATCAATAGTATTATTTATTGATCTTTTTTGAACTCGTTAAGCTCTTAACTTTTTTGAGACTTAGATAAAAAAATGTGTCTAGTAAAAAGGAAAGTCGTCAAGAGATTTAATTTTACAACCGAAACTGCGAGGTAAGGAATTTGAGTTGGGTCATCAGAATGCATTCAATTTTAAGTGTTACTAGCCAAATGTTTCTTGGTGGTTTACTTATAAAAAAAAGGTAAAAAAAGCTACTTCTTTCGATTTCATATCCGTTGCAAATTGTACCGTATTGTTAGGCACGTTACGTTTATATTAAAAATTTAGACTTACTGGTCAAAAATCTTGGACTGTTCCCATTGGTGGATAATGTAAATAAGTGACCACGTCTGGGGTGCATTTGAAATCGAACTGTAGGATGCTCAACCGTCGCTGCACCCGATAGTACATCGCGAGTTGACTGTCGACCAGTATTACGAGACCTTTTTTTAATATCTCGTCGGTAGCAAACAAGTATACCCTTAGTAGGCCCGCTTCATGGTAAGCAGTCACCGTAGCTTATGGGCTCTCTAGAGGTATTAAAGTGTCATTCTATAGAAATTGCTAACTATGGAAACAAAGGTCACTAGTAAATTCATCAGTCAGAGACAATTTCAATGTGGCGGTTTGTTTACATAGCTAGCAAGTTTCATAGAATGACACTTTACATTACTACAATGCACGTTGCCGACCCTTTAAAAACCTGTACACTCTACTACTTTTTGAAGTGAAAACTTCTTTAGCGGCGCTGATCACTTTATGAGGTGGGGAAAAAATTATAAACTCGAGGCAGCGTAACGCGTACGCGTAACGCATGACGCGTAACGCTGACGTCATGTGTGGCGGACAATGTTATTCACCAAAGAACTTTAGTCATAACGTATCATAATCAGGTAATTTATTTAAAACTGGACTTTTTTCATAATTTTTTGAAGAGCCCCATACTGCGTAGACCTCGGGATAACCTTGGCAGAGAGCTCGTTCCACAGCTGGAGAGTCCGAGGCTATTTAGGCTCTAGGGTGAGAAGATATCTCAAGGTATCTCACTAAAATGCATCCAGACCTGCGCAGACAATGACATGTTTGTTGCAGATTGCGCGCATTTTTTTTATACCACATCGGTGGCAAACAAGCATACGTCCCGCCTGATGGTAAGCAGTCACCGTAGCTTATGGACACCTGCAACTCCAGAGATGTTACATGCGCGTTGCCGACCTTTTAAAAACCTGTACACTCCTTTTTTGAAGAACCCCATACTGTAGACCCTCGGGAAAACCTCGGAAGGGAGCTCATTCCACAGCCGGAGCGTCCGCGGGAGGAAATTCCTCTTAAATCGCACAGTACGCGACCATTTAGGTTCTAGGGTGTGAGGATGAACACCCTGCCGGCGGCGAGCGGTGCGGTGATAGAAAGCGGCCGTTGGAATCATGTCAAATAATTCCTCAGAGTACAGCCCATTGTACCAACGGTAGAACACACACAAGGAGGCAAAGTCTCTCCTTAGACTTAAAGGCTCAATACCGCTTGTGAGTTTGGGATCATCGACGATTCTTACAGCGCGCCTTTGGACTGAGTCGAAGGGTCCAAGCAGGCATCCAGGTGCTCCTGCCCAAAGGTGACAGCAGTACTCCATACGGGGTGTGACCTGCGATTTATACAGCAGCAGTCTTTGCCCCGGAGTGCGAGCCTTCATACAAATTTCGCTATTTAGGTGAGCAATCTGAAGCAAACATTATGATTTGATCATTTATCTACGATTCTAAAAGGGTAGGTATGCTTACTTTATACTGGTTTTGCTGTATCCTATGTCCCGGGTTAGTCAAGCGTTTATAATGACCCCACCAAAGCGACTTCCTGAGTCGCCCCAAACACTAAATTTCACTTACGCCCCACGTAATGAAGCGCAACCGGCCTGTTTTATATGCAGGCGAGTTCTTAAAATGTTGTACATTATGTGGCTCTGAGTAGCAAAGAGTAAATAGACTGGCTTAGCCAACCCGAGTCGTGGGTTCAAACTCAAGCTCGTACCAATGAGTTTCTTTTTTTATAAATTGACCACAGACACCTGCAACGCCATCATGGGGTTACGAGTACAAGTGCGTTGGCAGCCTTTAAAATAGGAGTAGATATAATCTATTCTTAAATGTTTGAAAGTCGTACCGGTTAGCCGGAATAAATCTGCTCATATTTTTTTCAAGGTAATTTTTCCATATTCCTACATTCCCTACTATATAATATTATAAATGCGAAAGTAACTGTGAGTCTATCTGACTGTCTGTTACCTCTTCACGCTTACACAGGAGAACCAATTTACATGAAAAATTTGTATCATATGGAGATAGTTAGAGACCCGGGTAAGGATAGATATAGGGTTTGTATTAATCATCAAAACGAAATCACAAGCAGAAGCTAGTAACTATACTCTATATCTTTAGGTATTTAAATAAAAGTAAACAAAATCTACCCTCAAATGGCTCCTTAAGCCAGTTGAGGGTAGATAAAAAAACATTACACGGTTAAATAATGTTGGTTAAATTCAGGTCGCTCAGTGACTGATCCAGGCGGTTTTGTAATTGGTCGGTTAACCAATAAATGTTATAACTACCTGAATATTTACAAATTGTTTACTTTTATTTAAATACCTACAGATACAGACTATAAACATACCAAGAAATTCTCTCACTCCGTAGTTTCCTTTAACGTAATTTCCACAAAAGCGACTAGCTGTATTGTTTATTCATTTGTAAAATAGATATTAGGGAGGGAGGCGAACAAGTCCGTTGACTTTATAATACTGAACGATGATGGAAGTGAGTGGAGGTGACTCGCATATGGTTATAATGATTTTGAAATACTTCAGAGGAAAGTGAACCACCGCTTCTCTATACAAACTGACTGCCGTATTCGAACTTCAAGATATTCACAAGAGACGACACGTACTAGATCCATTCTAGATACGTTATAGTTTAGATATCAACTAGTTCTCTTTTGCAGGCAATTCGGGCAACCAATGTCACTTTTACGTTAGATAGAGTAAGATATCTATTAGATGTGGATTAGATCTCTAAGACATATCCTGTGGAAATCGTTCAAGAGTATCTCCAGAATCGCGCAAATGTTAAATTTGACAGGTTAGATCTTAAGCATATCGTTAACGTATCTTGGTGATGTCTAAAAGATGTCTAATAGATGTCTATTTCAAAATCCAAATCGGGCCCAAAGTCTTATAATATTACCCACAGCATTGTTTACGAGACTAAAAGGCTTGATTTGTCACTAATTTTATGGGATTATTAAATTGATGGATGTAGCGGCGGCAACAATGACGGTATAGCAGGCTGCAGTAGACATCCGAATGTCACCTTAACCAAATTATAAATAATTCCGGCTTAACCCTTAAATGGTCACCCTCGAAATCAGCGGCTTTTGAAAGTAAAACTATGAGTTTATCGTCGAATTAAGACTAATTAAGGGATATTTGAAAGAAATTGTTCCAAAAAACGTCGGTTCAATTCACATCCAAAGCACATTTGAGCAAAAGGCATTAGGTATACGCACGAGTATTACGCGATTTGTGAGAGCGTCACTAGAAATAATATGTGACGTCCCACGGGTAAAGGTACCTTATGGCGGTTGGCGCTTACGCTATTATTAACGCCGCTCCAGTATTATTGCGGCGCTATGCGACGTAAGCGCCAGCCACCATAAGGTACCTTTTGCCGTGGAACGTCACATATTGTGGGCACGTTTATAATCAAAATCAGAATTGGTTTATTTTCATAGTTATCGGTTACAATTTGTGTCCATCCTCTCGTTCGAGTCTCAGGGGTGAATGCTTGCTTAAGTCTAGATGTCCTTTCCATTTAAAGGTTAAAATTAGTATTAAGAGAGAAAACACCATACATCATTAAATGAAGGATTAATACATAAAACACGGAAAACCGCCTGTTTTCCGTAGTTTAGCTTAGCTTAGTAGCTTCAAGTAAAACACACTCCGACGCAGTAATGGCGGGCGATCCCCCGTCTGACAGTCAGGGCCGCGCCAATTGTAGTGTCAGCATTGACACCACTGTAGGGCTGCGTTCGAGCAAACCACATAATCGGTTATCAGTAGGTATCTGATCTCTAGACGACAATCCAAATGTAACAATATAAGTATGTAGGTATTATGTAACATTACACTGTATAATCGTGATGTTTATAAGATGTCCTTTATAACGGACAAAATCCATTTGAGGGTTAAAAGTCGGAATCTTATCTCCAGCCTGACAATCCAAAAACAATACATGTAGGTATTATGTAACATTACACTGTATAATCGTGATGTTTATAAGATGTCCTTTATAACGGACAAAATCCATTTAAGGGTTAAAAGTCGGAATCTTATCTCCAGCCTGACAATCCAAAAACAATACATGTAGGTATTATATAACATTACAATGTAATCTTGATCTAAAACAAATTAATAGATAAGGATAGAAATTCCTTATACTATTTATTACGATGCCTTTGCTACCGCGACCCTCATCTACGCCACTATTTCAATATCGACAATTATTGTGTTCAGGTCAACAAGGGTGGTTCATAATCTCCAATTCCTATACCTATAGGTATATCTACCTATATAGGTGACCTGCCCGCGTAGCCAAGATGCCAATCGCTTACGCTCCGTAGCGATCGAAACGCAACTTTCATTGTCGCTCTAATATGGAAGTGATAGAGAGACATAATGCTTTTCGTTGTCGAAGCGATAAGGATTGTAATCTTGGCTAGGCCGTCTGGATCTCGAGGTGTCACTTGTGTAAGTATACAAGCCGTTTAAGCCAGATGGTCCAATTTAGAGTATAGGATGACTCGTGTTAGGTACTTAGCTAGCTTCCGGCGCTTATTTTTCTATGAAAGCACCACGTGATTACCGATCAGCTGTCATGGAAAATGTAAAGCGGGAGACCTCGGCCCGGGCCCGGTCCGGTCTAGCGTGAGTGATATATTAAGGTATTCTAAATATTCGGTAATATCACATTAATAATAATAACTGACGGTTAAAACTACTACAACTCAAATGAAAGCATAAACCTTCTCCCCCATTCCATACACCGTGTCCCGCACTTAAAATTATTAGTTTGGTTTAAGTCGACGAGAACTTTGCCGAGCCTTTACGTATTATCTACACTAATAAACAGGGTCGCTATTCCCACACGTCGCCTTAAAAGGTCCATTATAGTATGACCCCTGTACGCAAGGTTGAATGGACCCGCTTTTTTTTTTGTCATCGATTTTTATTCGTCAGACTTTGACTAAATTTGGTGGATCGATAGAGTTGCCTGTTCTGTATATGATAAGTGCACTTTCAACATAATTATGTTTGTGTGATAGGAACACGTATAATATTTTCGTAATTAAACGGAAAAATACATAAGTACATCTAATCACACACTTTGTTTAGTAATAAAGTACCTAAAATACACAAATATTTTTTTTTTCATAAAATGATTTTGATGCAAAATTCAGAAACGACAGTTAAAGTCTACCGCGAAAATCGAAGTTCGCAAATTGCGGGCATCTTTCTTTGTTACTCTAATTACGCCTTCATTGGAGTAAAAGAGAAAGATCCCCGCAATTTGCGAATTTCGATTTTCGCGGTAGCCCCCTCTGTCAATCGTTCACAACGAACAATACTTCCAATACAAAGCTGTTTTGAAGTGTGAATTTGTGAAGACAAGAATTTAAAATTTTTGAAAGTGAAATATTGCGTTAATATATAAGTACCTAAAGTTGTAACACCTACCTAAGTAGTTGTTACACCTACTTTTAGATTAAATGAAAGGAAAAATAAGGAATCGCCTTGACTCGCCAAGCAGCGTTATTAAGGCGCGGAGAGTTGGTGAGTTTGTTACCGAAAATCTCGGGAACTACTCAACCGATTTGCCAATCCGGTACAACTTGGCCTCGTTTCGAAGTTAGGTAGGTACCGGTTTCGTTGTTTGAAAGAAACTTGGGTTCATCGTGGTTGATATTGTTATTAGTATGTTGTTATGTTTTGATTAGTTACTTTTGATGAGTTTTGTTAATAATCTGTAGATGTCGTATACTGAAGAAAAGGTGAACAAGGCCTCCGGTGGCCGAGGCCATAATCAAACCGGTGTCCTTACGCGTCTGACGTCCTGGCCACTGACGTTCAGTATTATGACATATATTTCAGTTTATTATTGTGTCTTTCCTTTTTCATTAAGTCTAATAAAAACAAAAAAATTCAAATTTCAAATCTTCTCTTACTAAATAATCTTTGTAACTTAGATTCTATTATAAGCGTCTCTAGGCTATAGCTTTGCTTAGCGCAAAAAATAAAACTTTTTTCCTGCTTACCTTTGTATAAAAAAACCCAAAAAAAATACAAATGAAAAAGACCACATCAAATACCCGTCACGAAGGAGATTCTTAACGTCGGAGAGTGTAATAGAGCCTTAATTAAAACCGTTTTGCGCGCATTACCGGTTATCCCACTTGATTAACCCCGCGTTTCGGGAAGATCGTAAAAAACTCGGCGAAATGACGAACGCACCTCGGGGTATAAGGTGTTGGTTACATTGATAAAGAAAAAATATTTTTTTTTGAACAAGAACTAGGTATAAAATTATATCTGGTTCTTGATGAGACATAATTACAAGCTTTTATTTAGTTTCACCTGACCGTTGTCTGTCTGTCTGTCTGTCTGTGTGTAATCAAATCTTGCAAGTTAAATTTGATCCACTTCCCGGTTTCCGATTGAGCTGAAATTTTACATACATACTTAAGTCGGGTGACAATGCAATATTATGGTGTCATCGAGCTGATCTGATGATGGAGACTGGAGGTGGCCATAGGAACAATGTGATAAAACAACGAAACCTAATTGCGTTTGGGGTTTTTAGAATTGTCTCGATGAGCATTAGTTGCCTGTGGAAAGAAAAGTACAGTCAGCGATAAAAGCTTGTATAAAAATGAAATTTTTGCCAAAAACTTATTTTATCTTCTAGCCGCCCATACGTCAAACCTTGCCAAGCAAAATGAAATTTTATTTTGTCAACACAAAGTCCAAATTAGAATGTGACAAGAGACCTTTTTATAGGTCTCTGGGCGGCTAGAGGTTATGTCTCATCATCATCTTCCTCACGATGACCCGGCATTTTGCCGCGGCTCATAGGAGCCTAGCGTCCGCTTGGTAACTAATCCTATGAATACCAGTTTTTACGAAAGCGTCTTCCATCTGATCTTCCAACCAGAGGGTATACTAAGCCCTATAGGGGTTATTCCGGTTTCCTCACGGTGTTTTCCTTCACCGAAAAGCGACTGGTAAATATCAAATGATAAGTAAATAAGTTCTGAAAAACTCATTGGTACGAGCCGGGGCTTGAAACCACGGCCTCATTAATAGGCCCTGGAAGGAAATTGCCTGTTTTGCACATTGTCGTTTTTCCTCAGTCACCCGTTTACCACGAACGCTATAAAGGGTTCGAAACATCGGGATGTAGTAAAAAATCAATTTTCGCAATATAATCTGTTTAATATTCATAATAATATAAATTAATTGTACCTATGAACACCGGTTACGACAGAAATGTCTCTTAATGTTATAGTTATTTCTCTAATCTAAATTGAAATCGCTCCTCAATTCATAAGGGCTAAGATAACGTTCATAAGATTGGTCGGAAATTGTTTTTTAACGAAAACCTATAAACCGTGTGGGCATTAACAATGGCCAATGAATTGGAAACGATAATTTTTATCACCGGATATAAGTTGTATCGTAAACGAGTGTAATACTATAAAATTGTAAGATGACGTAAAAATTGCTTTTTAGGGTTCCGTACCCAAAGGGTAAAAACGGAACCCTATTACTAAGACTCCGCTCTGTGTGTCTTTCTGGCTGTAACTCATGAACCGTGATAGCTAAACAGTTGAAATTTTACATATGATGTATTTCTGTTGCCGCTATAACAATAAATACTAAAAACAAAATAAATATTTGAGTGGGGCTCCCACACAACGAACGTGATTTTTTGCCGTTTTTTACGTAATGGTACGGAACCCTTCGTGCGCGAGTCCGACTCGCACTTGGGCGCTTTTTTTACCTATAAGTACTTTAGTGTGAACGCCCCCTAGGTAATATTAGAAGCGGTGTCAAAACAATTTCCCCGGGACGTTTTACTGCCATTTTGAATGAAGAACGCCTGAAAACACAAAGAAAGTTACCCATTTTCCTCCCAAAAAAATTAAGCAATATCCCGCCCATATTATCTTCAACGCAAATTAACTTCGTGAATTCATAACTTATAACTTCTTTACTTAAGGACTCTCGCTTTTGGACAATACTTGTTTATAAAAGTTCTGAAATGCATTGTTTAAAAATACACTTTCCGACTCAAATTTAAACCTTATTTTAAAAGTTTAAGGTTGGTCTTTGCTTAAAGGATGGAGGTTCAATAGTGACAGGCAAATTTACGGTTTTTTTGAAGAAAACATGTCTCTTTTTAAAGGGGATAACGAAGTTTTGATGAGGAGTTTACGTATAGTCGAACCGTACTGGAATATATTTTCAACTGGTGAAACAAAAAATAAAGGTTTCAAGTTTTATGTTTGTTTCTGATTCTGATCAGTTTGTTGGTCAAATTACCCCAAAGATGTCGTTGTTCCTGACGCAAACTAGATAACAATAATGTCTGATAGAGCCTTTATGTATTTACCTATAAAACTTCAAAGGATGTCATATAGGGACCGTGCGCGTTGGAGCGTTTGCTATCTTGTGGCTTAAATCTGAAACATATGTGCTACCATCTACCGTTCTCGTTGATACGTTTCCTTGTGCACAGTAGGTTCTGCCATCTTGTGGGCTACACCGAAAGCATAATAAACGTCACATTTACGCTTTGCGCCAAAAATGTGACGGCTCCTATGTTACCTCCTATTCATGCACGCCCCCTATTTATTGGCTAACTCCAATAAGTCCTAAGTTGCTCTGGCACACACAGACACATACAGACAAAACATCCTCCAGACTGAGCATAGTCGCGCTACCCCCTCTGCCACGCATACGGTAATTTTACTCCATGTTCGAGTCGAAAGTGTCTTTGTGTGACGTCCGTGTCTTTGAACGGACCAATCACGGCACAGGATTTCGCTCACCTCGTCCCGCGCACCACCGCATTTTTGGCATCATCGGTTGCATGAAATAATTGCTCTAAACTCGGTCTAGATTATACCTAATCTATGGGTTGCAAAGACAAATGGCACCCGCTTTTTAGGGTTCCGTACCCAAAGGGTAAAACGGGACCCTGTTACTAAGACTTCGCCGTCCGTCCGTCCGTCCGTCTGTCTGTCACCAGGCTGTATCTCACGAACCGTGATAGCTAGACAGTTGAAATTTTCACAGATTATGTATTTCTGTTGCCGCTATAACAACAAATACTAAAAACAGAATAAAATAAAGATTTAAATGGGGCTCCCATACAACAAACGTGATTTTTGACCAAAGTTAAGCAACGTCGGGCGGGGTCAGTACTTGGATGGGTGACCGTTTTTTTTTGCTTTTTTTTGTTTTTGTTTTTTTGCATTGTGGTGCGGAACCCTTCGTGCGCGAGTCCAACTCGCACTTGCCCGGTTTTTTGTAAAAACTAGTGCAAATGGAACCCATGATAAGCCGGGAAGATGATGAAGTAATGTATTTATGACAATTCTAGTAATAGACCGGTGCATCCGGAATCAGTTATGATCACGCCACACCATCATTGCAATATAAATATAATATACATACAATGAATCACGTTTTCCTTATATCTGCACGTTCATTGCCCCCCTCAAAATGACCTTCAAAGTTTTCCTCGACAGTTCATTGATGGTTTTCAAGCATGAAATTACTTTAAAATAGCATTGTCATCATAACTTTCTGCATTAGTAATATAAAGAGGCCCACTGATTAATAACAGTCCGCCGGACGGTATTGACCTGTCAGTCGTTCGGAACTGTCAAAATTTTGTTCTAACTGACAGGCCGATACCGTCCGGCGGACTGTTATAATATAATATACACCGTGTTTTTATTGAATTCCGTTAACTTCGGGGTATGGTTAAGAACGTTTAAGTGAACTAATTGGCATAGTTAATTTTCAAAAAAAAAATTTCTTTTTGCTTTTTTTTAAAGAAAAAAATTAAGTTTAAAAAGTAATTAAATGTAGCATATAGTGTTGTTGTAACACGGGCATTACATTTAACTCAACCAAACAATAGAAATCTGTGACATATCAATGTCATTTCGAACATCGATCGACCGAGATTGTACTTAAGTTTAGTAGCAAATGTATGAACTCATTCTTAACACTAACCAATATGTAAACCAGCCCTAAGGCAAGTGGACACGCTTGCAGAGGCCTTATAGGAAAAAAAAAAAATATTGATTATCTCCGAAATAGAGTTAATTAGAACATCGGTGTCTTTGAGAAAGTTACTTAATTTAAGCTCAGGAATGCACCCTTGAAATTAACGGAAAACAAAAAAAACACGGTGTATATTATGTATTCAGTGGGCCCCTTAAGATGACGAAACAGGATTTTTACCTACAAAAGTTGCATACCTACCACGGTTTTTAATAGGTATAACACCTAGATGGCAAACAAGCATACGGTCCGCCTGACGATAAACAGTTACCGTAGCGTATGGATGGCTGCAACTCGAGAGTTGTCCCAAACGAGTTGCCAACCGCATTACTACTACAATTATGACGCTCAATCCGTCACTCATTTTATCAAGGCAATAGGGAATATTACGCAAAACTCTGCGCAGAGGGCGCCACTATCACAATCAGTCACAATCTAAGGGTCTACCGCAACGAGAGAGTCCGAATTTTGTTATCTAACCTCTCTATCACTCTTGCATATTCGAGCGATAAAGAGGCAGATAGTTTCGCGTTTCCCGGTAGGGCCTTTGTAAACGAACTGCGCCTTGATGCATATACGTTTTTCCACGAAACTTAATTTAAACTCTCTAGTCAAATACAACACCACAAAACAGCTTATAATATTATCTCAAGCAGAGAGCTTGTGTTTTCAAAAGAAACTCTCATCCAAAGCTAAAACTTTCATTTAACTTAAAACACAAAAGGCGGATTGTCAAAATAGGTTTAATAATCTTTTCATACCTAATTCCTTTTTCGTATAAAGCTGTATAAACCCCAACAAGATACAGCGCTCTATTTTCTTGCAAACGTCATACGGTGCACGGATCTCCTTAAACTGGACGTATTATAAAAACCACTGTAAGATAAACTTTATCTTCTATCAGTTTTATAAGAAAAGCGAGCTCAAGATATGTCGGTTAGATCTAAGATGGCAGAGAAACGCATTGTGAACGATAATAAAAATAATAAATCCCTTTCAAAGTCGGCTGACAGCCGCGAAACTATTCGTCGGCGATTGTAAGGCGACCACGCTTCGAGGACAACTCGGGACTCTTATTAAATAAACATTGAATTTCGCAAGGCTTTGCCTGCGTTTTCAATGCCTGAATGTAATATAGTAAATAGGATTTTGTAGAGGATTTCTTTAGAATGTAGTCTGCTTTTGAGTGGGCTTGTATAAAGCTTCTTACTTAACCAACCTTTGACTAGAAATACTAGAATATGTTTGGAAAGTAAGCATGTATTATGATCAAAAGTGTGCTGGTAGAGCACATGACGTTGTTCGGTTGTTGCCTTTATTAAAGTAATAGTTGAATTTTATAAATATCCACGATAAATTTCCGGATGTTGACTAAAAACACGGCCTTATGCTGAGTGTTTTTGCGTCTTCTTTTCTTTATGTTCTATTGTGGCATAAATAAATGCCACTCCCAGAAGACAATTCAAGAAACACACAAACCATGCGCACCCCAGCCAAACCCCGTCACCTCCAGTATCGCAAAATGGCGGGAAATTTTGTTCTACATGCAAAAATGGCGAACAATTGAACGGCATTTGCTAGGAGCGCGACAGCCTAGCCATTGACGGGCTGAGATTGCGTTTCTAGCTAGTTTTGTTTAGGTTTTAGGGAGAAATGTCAAGAAAAGACGACATTTTCTAAAATGCCGGGATCATATACTAATATTATCTATTTCTGAATTTAATTTATACATATGTGGGGAGCGGAGCGTAGAGCATTTAATAACTGGAGTCGCCTTTAAGAGCTTACCCCTCTGTCGAAAAACTTGCACAATTGTGCAAACTTTTGTATGGACTGACATGGCTATTTGTACGTTACGTACAAATCTTGCAGAAATATCAATACATTTGACGTCCCCTCCCCCGCAATAATCGGCAGACTGTTTCGTAAAGAAAATGACAGCGATGACATCTCCAGTTACTAAATACTCTAAGAAAATACCGAATAAACGCACAGGGTACAAAAGCTAATATTATACGGGATCACATATTAAAAACATTATTTTTGTATTGTCTTCTTTTATTGAGGTGTGCAATAAAGAGTATTTGTATTGTATTGTATCGTAAAAACATTACCTATTTCGGGATATAATACATATACCGGGTGTGGCATGTAATATGAGCAAAAAAATTAAACTGTAGGCTGTACTCCTCATACCAACATTTGTTCGGCGACTTTTAAAAATAACTTGTGGTTTGATTTTTAATACACTTTAAAGTTTATTCTAAGACGCAATGTATTGCGAATTTTGTTATGTTTAAGGCGTGACAAGCAACGTCAATCACAATGATATGGCGTGGCAATGGTGTCCATTGAAGATAATATTTATTTTGTATAAAAAATAGAGAGTATAAATACTTCATAATTTTTAAAAGTTGTTGAACAAAAGTGTCACCGTTTGAGGAGTACAATCTATGTTTTAATTATTTGCTCGTGTTACAGGCCACACCCGGTATGTGGGGAGATACCCTAAAGACATTCTCACTAAATATCATTTCAAGCCCTTATCTCTATAAATGGAGTGCACAAACAAAGCTACGAATGCACAAAAAAAAGTCAAATAGCCGTCTCACTCGCACGCGGCAATGAAGGCGTTATGAGAAAGAGATGTCATTATAGATAGGATAGTTGGGCAGGTTTAATTCTATCCGACAGTAACATTCACGGGATGTGTTCCGGTTAAATACCGGACCGGGCCGTAGGGTTGACACATACGAGAAAATAAATAGTTTTTTTTTATATTATGAACCTAGTAACTTATGTACCTACTTAAGTTATAAGTAAAACATAAATAATTAACAACATACGGATCCTAAATAAAGTAGTCGATGTAAGGTTTTCCTTTATTTTACTTTTCCGTGTACTTAGATAATTTCAAGTAATTTAGACTCAGGGACAAATGATTGTGTTCATCACACAAATAAATGCCCTTACCGGGATTCGATCCCAGGACCGTCGGCTTCGCAAGCAGGGTCACTACCCACTAGGCCATACTTTAAGGTCACAATTTGCTACTGTTTTTTTAAACTTGCTCGTGTAAATTTCTAAGAACTCGTCACGGTTTTTGCGAAGATATTTCGAACAAGTACGGTAACACACGATCTGCGTCAAATTGAAATTTCACCGATCACGCAAAAAACTTCACGGACCCAATGATTTTCTAAGTCAATAATACCGTTTGATAGCTATTCAAGTAGAAATTAATGAAAAGGATTGAGGTTTTTGTAACACAGTATTTGAAAGAGTATATAATAAGTGTGCTTAAATGCTTTAATGTGCAGAAAAACACAAAAAGATATATAACGAAACGAACGTCGAACTTGATAAAAATATAAATTGTGGGACACTTTTTTTCTCTTAATAAAATCGATAGAGCCCGTGATTCTGAGTACCTAGTAATCAGATACCTATAAAAGTTTACAAATTGGAAAAAAAAACTTAAAGTAAAGTGTATCAAGTAGAAAAGTAGCAACCCTAGCGAACTAGCAAGACATCCGAGGCGGCGAGAAAATTGAACCGTTGTTTTCGAAATGTATTAGTGCATTTATTCGCACGAGACCCGATCCGATAATATTTTAACTCCCCCCAGTGCAGTAAAGAGTTTGTGCAGCAGCGTGAAATGTATGGGAGGCGGGCAATAATAATAAAACTACAGGAATAGACAAAAATCTTGTGACTAGGAATAACAAGAAAAGTCTGAAATTACACTGTCTGTGGTAAATACAATTTTGGGGCAATAGGAAGTAGGTTAAAGGTTACCATTTCTGACCGCAGCTGCACTACTGCTCCGACTTCTTCTCAGTCGTGCACTCTTGTCAGAGTGGTCGTGGCTGTTTGGATGACGCACATGGCTGGTCTTCATTTCCGGTTATGTTGGTGGACTTCAAACTTTCTCTCGCGATGTCTCTCCATTTCTGACGGTTGATGACGTTGTGAGTGCACTCGACTACGGATGACTTCGTCATTATTTTTAAAAGGTCGGTCCATCGCGTTGGAGATCTTCCTCTGGATCTTTTCCCTTCGATCTGGCCCTGTACTACCAGCCTTTCCAATGAGTCCACATTTCTGGATACATGGCCGAAGAACTTAAGAACGGCTCCGACACGTCGATGTTACTGTCAATTTCCATACTAAAATGAATGTCAAGACAATGAATGACAGTAACGTCGCAACAGTAGTGCAGCTGCAGCAGCGTCGGAAATGGACTGTCACCTTAATAAAAAAATATTGCGTGTTTTTCTTCTCTCTTAATGGGCTTAGGGATGATGCTAGAACGGTCCGGGTCCGGGTCCGCGGCGTCCGATACCTCAGTTTTCTATAGAAAGCATCACCTGATAACTCATAGAAAATGAAGTGTTAGCAGCCTCGGCTCGGAGGACCGAACCATTATGGCGTGAGTTATCCTTAATAATTTAATAAAACAGAATAATTTTTCAGATATAGGTATATTTTTTTGACTATTTAGCTTAGAGCATTTAATACCTGCAGTCGAGCTTACCCCTCTACCGAAAAACGTGCACAATTGTGCAAACTTTTGTATGGCTATTTGTACGTTACGTACAAATCATGTAGAAAAATAGCAATACATTTGACGACCCTCCCCGCAAAAATCCGCAGACCGTTTCGTACAGAAAACTACAGCCATGACGTCTCCATTACCTAAATGCTCTAAGCTATTTAGGTACACTCAACTGTAAATGTATGGGTGTAGCCAACTTATTCAAAAATATGTCCCATAGTTCTTAATTCGCTGATATAAGAGCTATGGGACATATTTATGAGAAGATTTGTGTACCCATATTTTTACAGTTGACTGTACTTGAGCTACCTACCTGTCAGATGCTGAAACACGATCGGTGAATATTTCTAGGTAGATGGAAATCTTTTCTCGACCACATATAAGTAATATGACGCAATTATAACCATGATAAAAAGATTTATCATGTAAATAAATATAAAAAAACTTAATTTTTTTCAACCACCACCTTTTTTTGGGGCGACCAACTGGGAGACGTCCGGTCGGAAGTCCTAGGTACCGATGGATCAATGAGGTCCAGAAAGACCTGTGTAGCATCCACGCGGCTGAATGGCATCAGATCGCCCAGGGATAGGAACGAATGGCGAAGTCTAGTGGCTCCTCTACACGATGGGCCAACGTCGGCCACTCCAAGGGACGCAGCCATGCGGTAGAATGAGATAGCAATATCACTTGCTCCCACACATAAATGCGTCTCTTGGAGTGGCCGGCGTTGGCCTATCGTGTAGAGGAGCCATAGTGTCGGAGGCCAAGATCCACTTCGGGCTGCTGAGCCAGCGAAGTAAGTTATTTTTTTTCACGATCACAATAAAATTTAAAGCCCCCACCATCATGACTAACGTTGATAAAAGGTACAAAAACTCATATAAATTCCCTTAAAAAAATAATAAGAATTTCCAAGCATATCATTGTCAAGCAATAAAAGCTGACATGGCGGATGAAAACCCAAGGGGAAGAGGCACGATTTAAAAGAGTCTTTAGTAGGTAATTTGGCTTTATTACCTCATCTGCCGTAATCTGGGAGAAATTTGACGCAAACGTAATATCCTCCGAAGGCCCATGGTCCTACTTATTACCTCTTCAGTTTGATGAAATTTAAATCCTATTCTGTTGGAGCAGAGTCGCTTTTGCTTTGTTTCGTTTAATTTTACAACAACGAAAATCAACTCTATTTCCTATGAAATTAGAACCTATAGTAGGTTCTAATTTCAAATTTTGGATTTTTATTTGTATTGATGGGCCTAAGGTGGAGATTAGAGATGCAACGGATAGTTGTTTGGCTGGATACCGGATACCGGATATTCGGCCTGACCATCGGCCGAATATCCGGTATCCGGCCGCCTTATATTCGGTCAGCGGAACTATACCTACATTTGGGTTTTACAGGTACGCATTCTGCAAGTTTGACCTTTCGCGCGGACAAACTAGGTTCGAAATGAGTGCGCGTGCAACTCTGTTTAAATTTTTTTTTAATAATAACCTTAATTAGTTTACTTCGAAATCAAGCAATATGACTATCCGGTATCCGGCCGGACAGTAGGTCACTATCCGGTATCCGGCCGGATATAAATATCATGGCCGGATTGGCCGGATACCGGATAGGAACCGAATATCCGGTGCATCTCTAGTGGAGATGTAGAGATGCCCCGAATAGTGTTTTCGCGGCAGGTCCTCTGATGTAGTGTACGTTCGAATTGGCCTGATAATCCAAGATGTCAATGCCCTATAAATAGGTACTTACCTTTTAATTTAAATCAACCAGTCAATTCATGTTCCAACATGTTGGAGTTGATAACCCCTGACTTGACTAATGGTCCAAGTGATATGCTATTTTAAGAACATGACTTATGGTCACTACCGTAGAGTTTCGTATCTTTGCCTGCGCTACCTATTTTCGCCTAGTTTGACATAAGTTGCCATTAACGATTCATAAGAGCTTGTTGCTAGGCCTACATGAATAAAGTATATTTTGATTTTTTGATTTTTAACAAAATGTTTCTAATGTAAGCCTTACATAAAACTGCTAAATACAAAGTATTTTTTACGGGTGTCAAGATTCTTCGAACATTCTGCGGCTAACTTCACACAGTTGTCCTTTAGTGAGGTTTTTTCGCGACGCCGACCACACGTTTTTTTAAACCAGTGTTTTAACTTCAGTTTTAAACGGTGATACGGACCCGGTAATGGTAAACTTTTTACATGATTATATCCTATAACGATTTCTTTTTCATATGAAACTATTATTTAATGGCTAGCTTACGTTTAGAAGTCACATTTGGATAAAACATTGGTGAGGGTACTTTGCGTCCATCTTGTTGCCAAATTTCGCCTACCCCTAGGGTTGACAAATTTTTTGTACCACTTTCATTGGTGGATGACATTACTTGTTCCCAAATTTAAATATTTTCTTTGTTTGGTTATTTTAGTTTATGCTATATGCAAATGTTAATTTCTACTCTTACCGATTTGAATAGGTACCAAATAGGTATTTTTATGTCTCACTTTGTGTAAATAAGGTTAATTTGATGTCGATTACGATAATAACAACAATTTTGCAACAATTAAACAATTTTGTTAAAAATAATTATTTTTTTAACTTGTAAACCATTACTCCCCTTTATTTGGGATGTTGGTTAATTTTTGGCAGCCCTAGCTTCATTATAGAAAATGTATGAAAACAACTCAATTTGTTACCAAACTTCGCCTACTACCCCGTTTTTTAAATATATGCCTAGTCTGGTGTAGTTAAGGTTCATAGCATAATAGCACATTCCAAGGAGATACGACTTAACATGTGTACGTCACAGAAAAGTAAGTATTAGCGGCAAGGCATGCCATAGGCGAAGATTGGGAAAAATACCCAAACATCGCCTATTGCCTTTGGGGCCATTTATTACCAACTTAACCAATGAAATTCAAAGTTTTACTGTTGTATACTGATAGTTAGGAATACTAAAAAACGTTTTTTTGCCTTAAGGTGGTTCGCTTTTCATACAAAATTCAATCAAAGCTCATTAAGTAACTACACACTATTAGTACACAAATATTTCCGCATTTATCTTCTTTCGAATATTCGTTTGCGCGAAATTAACAGGAACACAATGTTTCATACAGAAATCATGCAAAAATCATAGTTAACTTTTCATCAATTTTACGTATGTGTGTGTCACAAATGTCGTGTACAGATACATTTGCGACGTTGCCATACCATTTCCGACGTTGCCGGGCTGACCACGGCTCGAATTTGGAGTGCCGTCATGTTTAGTGCAATTTTGTTGACACTGATATTTGACAGGTAGTTAATTGACCTAAGCGAGAAGTTCGCCAGCTTAGCTAAGAACTATCATGGCGTGTTATGCAAACAGTCGCTTTTTTGCTTGCAAACGGAAGATTCCCGGTTCGATCCCCAGTCATTGTATGCTGGAACATAACTTTTTGTATTTTTGTTACACCTAAATTTCGTATTGTTTTTTTATTTTTATTTAATTTTTCTTATTATCATAAATCGATTATTATAGTTCGTTTTTTTTAGCATTAGAAAGAACTCCACAGAAGCAAGCGTGCAGTTTTTATCAGGCTCTTTAATTGGTAATAATTGTTGAATTATCTAATGTAGCATGGTCAATACATATAATTTACTTCAAATTATTATCGCTAGAAGTGCCGGATTTGGAACCACAAGCTTACTTCTGCGAAGTTCTTTCTAATGCTAAAAAAAACGAACCATAAGTATGGGCTACACGTATTCTTTTATTTTTACAAAGATAATTAGAAATTATACTCTTCCTAATCTCTCTGATTTTTACAATCAGGACATCCTCACTGCAATAAAAACCGGGCAAGTGCGAGTCGGACTCGCGCACGAAGGGTTCCGTGCCATAATGCAAAAAACAAAACAAAAAAAAGCAAAAAAAACGGTCACCCATCCAAGTACTGACCACTCCCGACGTTGCTTAACTTTGGTCAAAAAACACGTTTGTTGTATGGGAGCCCCATTCAAATCTTTATTTTATTCTGTTTTTAGTATTTGTTGTTATAGCGGCAACAGAAATACATCATCTGTGAAAATTTCAACTGTCTAGCTATTACGGTTCGTGAGATACAGCCTGGTGACAGACGGACGGACGGACGGACGGACGGACGGACGGACGGACAGCGAAGTCTTAGTAATAGGGTCCCGTTTTACCCTTTGGGTACGGAACCCTAAAAAGAAGTGTATAAAATTTCCTGTGGTTAAAAATAATGGATTTTGTCTATGAATGAAAAACACAATTATTACTATAGTTTGTTTTTTTTAGCATTCTTCTGCTTTCATAAGGGGTCATCCATTAATTACGTCACACGAATTTCTAGGTTTTTTGACCCCTCCCCCCCTCCTTGTCACACTTGGTCACATTTGGCAAACCCCTCCCCCCTAGTGTGACGTCACATTTTTTCTACGAAATCGCCAAATCGAATTAAGTAAGTACCTAAGTATTATTAATATTTTATCAAAATATTTTTGACGATATAAATATTAGTAATTTTATAACCCAAAACTGCTTAGGAAAGAAAATTAAACGAATAAAAACGATTATCGTTTTAAAAACTTGTTATTTAAATGTATAGCGAATAAAATAATTTAAATAAATTTTCGGTTACTGATGAAGTTAAAGTGACGTCACAAAGTTTGTGTCTCCCCCCTCCCCCATGTCACAATATGTCAGATTTTCTTGACCCCCTCCCTCCCCCTAAACGTGTGATGTAATTAATGGATGACCCCTAAGTAATCGTTTTTGATTTTTAAAAAAACCTGATAACACACTGAGTATGTGGGGGAAGCGCTGCTGGCCTAGCGGAAAGCAATTCGGAGGTCGCGGGTTCTAACCCCGGCTCGTACCAATGATTTTTCGAACTTTTGTACGAAATAGCATTTGATACCTACCTATTTATACACCGATACCTATTTTTCGGTGAAAGAAAACAATGTGAGGAAACCGGACTAATCCAAATAAGTTTACTCTCTGGGTTGGAAGGTCAGGGCAGTCGCTTTCGTAAAAACTAGTGCGCATGCCCATTCTGGGATTAGTTGCCAAGCGGAGATTGAATATCTGGGAGACCGACCAAAGCTTACAAATCATAAAAACTCAAAAATGCGCGTTTTCTCATAGACCTAGCTAAGAGATCAAACCCCTTATAGCAAATTTCATCGAAATCGTTAGAGCCGTTTCTGATACCATCCAAATATATAAATAAATAATTATATATCTAATAATTGCTCGTTTAAAGGTAAGATAACACAAAGGAGAAACAAAAAGAAATTACCTACTCGCACCAGTCTTGAACCCCAATCCTCTTGCACGTATTTCCACGAACATACCGTTACGCTATTGCAACATACTTACGTTGTGTGAAATTGTCTACTACAAGGATCACGGAAACACTGTTTGCATGTGTGAGTAATAGTAGGAAAAAGCGTGACAGCAACACTCCGTCGAATTAAAAAGGTGGTTTTTGCACAATGAAGTATTCAATGTTTATTTTAATAGTTCAATATTTACTTAAAGAGTGCGCGAAACATACTTTTAAGTATACCAATACCAAGACCATTTCACAAAAAAATAAAATCTGAAATTTTGCAAAAGTGGTGCCATCTAGCGAGAGTTAAGTTTTGAGTAACCTAGGCGAACCACCTTAACGGATTAAAATGCTTTCAAATTTGAGAGATTTTTTTGGGAAAAGTGTCAAAACCCAGGTGAAGATACGAAACTCTACGGTACTCACCAGTGGTGGCGCGTCCATAAAAGCCGTTTCCCACCAGCTTGTCTGTTTTTGGACGTTTGAGCAGAGTTGTAAAGGAAATATGTAAGCCAAATTAGCCCCGGCTTGCCTATGGATATGTTTGACGCGCCGCCATTGCTACTCACTATGTTTATATTAGCAATTTTGCGCATTTAGCATCTTATTTTCTGAAAATATTAATTTGCTGAATAAAATTGAATTTCATAAATTTTACTTGGTCTCTAGCAGCTGCTATAAATCTGGAAATTGGTCACGTTATTTACTTTTTTTGCGTTAAAAAAGATATTAAAGATGTAAACAGTGATAAACATAACTTAAATAGTATGTGGATTATAGTGAGGCAAGTAGTGTCGCCCAATGTATGGGACGTGCAAATTTTACGTACCTATTACATCTGTGCTAAGTGAATTCATCCGATACCAAAATGTGCACCCTATGACACTACTTCCCGGGCTATTATGCATTAAAAAGCAATTCTAAACCATATTTTTAATTATTCTTTCTCTAGAGCCTGACCAAAGTAGCTGTGCACAGACTGCAGTGACTACATGTGAAAGATGGCTCTTTGAAGTCAAATATTCGAGTCTTTACTCAGAAGAATTTTATTGATTCCTTTAGGCCGCGGATTGGACGCACGCGGCGAGCGGAGCGGCGAGCGGAGCGGTGAGCGGTGCGGAAAGCAGCGCGGCGGGCGGCGCGGCGAGCAGCGCGGCGGGCGGCGCGGCAAGCGGCGCGGCGGGCGGAGCGGCAAGCGGCGCCACTGTCGTAAAAAAACAGTTCCAGTCAAGTCTATACTTTTGTGCCGCACGGAAACGTCCAATCAGCGGCCTAAAGTTGAGCATACCTGCAATCAACTTCAAGGAAAATTGCTAAATTGACTCATATACGCATTAGTCAAGCAGCTGTATAGAAAACTCCCTAAAGCACAAAATAACCCAGATTGTGTTTGTGCGTTATCAGTGCACGAAACATCACATCCATGCCCTTCATGTGAAGTTCATTGCACGATACCACGGCAGTGGTTCGGTGGTGGTCTAAGTTGTACGATGTAGCGGTAAGTACGTACCTACGGTAAAGGCACGCACGTAGTAAAGGTATGTAGCGATGAAAGAATTCGACATCAAATTTGGTTAATCCTTATAAAAGGCGAAATATTGAGTGCGTTCAGTAATTAAAATATAGTGCCATTAACGCACGGACTCGTTACCCTGCGTTAATCGCACGCGTTATTTTTTATACAGCAGAGCAGTGAGTGGCTAAAGCTGTATCCATATGTTAAGCATTAAAAATGGAAATTGTGGTCGATGTAAATAAGAAATCAATCGATACATTAACTAATAGTACTTTATTAATAATAATCCTTTAATAATAATCATTCAGTTTCGCTATATTTTAGATTAGATGATGCGAACCCGGAAGTTTACTAAACTTCTTACACATTTGGAGCATCAGTTTCCATCAGATCCACTCTCAGATCGCTCAGATCTTATACCTTGTACCGTAAATAACCCAACGATACAGTGACATCGTGATCGCGCGTCAAGGTGCCGGTAGACTCGGCGACGACTAACACACTATAAGGAATGTTTGTTTTTATTTTATACACACAGTACACTGGCAAAGACCGAGAAATAGAGTGTGTGTCAATAACAAAGGCCTAACAACATAGTACCCGGCTACAACCTGATCATTTTCATGTGTTAACTATAATTTTTCATGTAGAAAATTACATAAAGATCGTTTAATAAGTGCATTCTGATCTAAATCGAAGATCTTATAGTCAAATTGAGGTTCTATTTAGAAGTTGGTTTTAATCAGTATTTCGGTGAGCTCCTGTGACTTGAACCGTACAGTGAGCTAACCCAAACGATACAGTGATAGCTAGCTATCACTAGGTGCTAGCCGGTAGACTCGGCGACTACTAACGCACGATAACGAATGTTTGTTTTTATACAGATTGTACACTGGCAAATGCCTGTCTCTAAAAATAAAACCTAACAACATAGTAGGCGGCTCGTGGCTACAGCCTGATCAGTTTGATGGTTTAACTATACTTAATTTTGAAAATAGAATAAGAGTTTAAGAGATTCTTTAATAAGTGTTGGAAATCTGATCTAGTTAACTCGAATAACTTACAGTCAAATAATCAAATTTATTTGGGATTTGGTTAGAAATATCATTAGTAAGGGGCCCCAGCCTCAACCAACTTTTGCTCGGTTGTCAGAAACACGATGAAAAGGCACCGTTGGAGCAGATCATAAACACCAGATGTGGAGTATCCACATCCACCGATGACCACGATCCTCAGTCATGAGGGAGCGACCACAGAGAGAGAGATCATTAGTAGGTATGCTGGTCTCTTATGACTTGTACCGTACAGTGAGATAACCCAAACGATACAGTGATATCGCGATCGCGCGTCAAGGTGGTGGCTGGTAGACTCGGCGACGACTAATTAAAGCACGATAACGAATGTTTGTTTTTATACATACAGTGCACTGGCAAAGACCGAGAAAGAGTGTGTGTCTATGTCTATAATAAAGGTCTAACAACAAAATTACCCGGCTACAACTCGATTATTTTAATGATTTAACTATAATTTTTCATGTAGATAATTACATAAAGATCGTTTAATAAGTGAATTCTGATTCTAACAGTCAAATTAAGATTCTCTTACATTTAGAAGTTGGTTATAATCAGTATTTCGGTGGTCTCCTGTGACTTGTACCGTACAGTGAGATAACCCAAACGATACAGTGATATCGCGATCGCGCGTCAAGGTGCTAGCTGGTAGACTCGGCGACGACTAACGCACGATAACGAATGTTTGTTTTTATACAGATCGGAGAACAGCCAAGTTCAAGGAAGGTAATGAAATGAAGCCATCGGCCGGGAAAGGCTTCGGATTCATCATCATCATCTCAGCCATAAGACGTCCACTGCTGAACATAGGCCTCCCCCTTGCATGATGGGGGGTGAATGCCATAATCGCCACGCTTGGCAGGCGGGTTGGCGATCGCAGTCGAGTACACCGAACTTGAGGGACGCTGCTGCCCGTCCACCGGTGGTCTTGGACGTAGTTTAAGGACATACCCGGGTCCTCGGGGCTTCGGATTATCGAAGGATAACGTTGCATAGAACACTAAGTACATAGGGAAATCGTCACACAAACAAGTCTTGCATGGTTCCATTTCTTTTTATTAGACAAATTATTATGGGTTAATTCAATTAATTATTCAGGAACAGTTTTTAAACAAATAGGTACGGCGCCCGCACCTTCCCCGCCACCCTTATGGTAACATTCCATTTCTAACCGCACCTGCACTACCGGTACTGAACGCGTCGCTGTTATTGTCAATTTCCATAGTAAAATTGACAGTAGTGCAGCTGTCGTTAGAAATGGAATGTTACCCTTAGTCGTCCCGTTCCGTCGCCCCAGTACCGCGCAGGCGAGGACTAAGCGCCTGATTCGGATTTAGAAATAGACATCTATTAGATATCTTTTAGACATCACCAAGATACGATAACGATATGTTTAAGATTTAACCTGTCAAATTTGACATTTGCGCGATTCACATCTAATAGATATCTACTCTATCTAACGTAAAAGTGACATTGGTTACCCGAATTGCGCTGCAAAAGAGAACTAGTTGATATCTAAACTATAACGTATCTAGAATGGATCTAGTACGTGTCGTCTCTTGTGAATATCTTGAAGTTCGAATACGGCAGTATAATACGCCCATGGCTTCATAAAACAAAATACCCACAAAACCCCGCCTAACAAGTATTCTTCAACATTCCCCATCGTATTCAAAACTTAGCAAAAATCTTAAACCCTCAAAAATAAACACTGCAAAAGGCTTCTGTCCACGGCGGAGTAAAAAGTGGGAAAAAACACCCTGTACATAATTGAAAATGCCTAAAATGCTCCGGATTCTGTGGAGCTTCGGCCTGTATTCGATGCTCGACAGTCATGTTTCCATACGGCAATTGTCTCGCGTTTTCACATTATGTTAAAAAGAGCTGAAAGTACGAAAAGAAATGAGCTACGATTGATTATATTCATGAGAACTACTCATTTGTGAACACGTTTTTGTTTTCAAATTTGGAGATTTTTCTATCATTTCTACTTACAACCACGAGCTTTTTCGATCCTGATAGGAGAAAAAAACTGTTCCAATATTTTCATTTCCATCCCATAAACATTTTTCAGACATTGGCGGTAACGTAGAAGGGAGAAGGGTCGAAACATGTATAGAAATTTTGGAACACTTGTCTCCTAGTAATTTAGTTCAATTTTACGAAATAAAAATAGTACCTACTTCATTATGTCTCTCGGCTTACTTCAGACAGGCGTGGCTCACTCCGCGATTTCATCGCTTTGCTACAGGTAGCTAAAAGTACATCCGTTCCACCCCAATTTTGGTGTTTGCCATAAGCCGCGCGTGGCGCTGTCGCCACCTAAGCGGCCATATCTGTGCTGATCGTAACAGACGCGTTTTGTTAGAGAGTGAGTCTTCTGTATCTGTTATTCTGTGCTTCAGAGAGTTTGTCTATAGCCGGCTACGGGTGTATACCTTCATAATATTCGCAATATCTCGAGCTACGATTAAATCCTCTCGAATAGCGTCTATCGTCGGATTTTAGGGCCGACGGCAACATTGTCATTTTTGTTTCGATCAAAATTTTTTTCAAAAGATATTATTGCATTTTTGTTGAAGTTTGAAGAATATTGTAAAAGTCGCTTACTCGACTTTACAGATTAGCTTATATTCTAAAGTTGTAATAACTAGTGTATTATTGTTTTCTATCGAAGCGCTGGTGGCCTAGCGGTGAGAGCGTGCGACTTGCAATCTGGAGGTCGCGGGTTCAAACCCCGGCTCGTACCAATGGGTTTTCGGAACTTATGTACGAAACATCATTTGATATTTACCAGTCGCTTTTCGGTGAAAAACATCGTGAGGAAACCGGATTAATCCCAATAAGGCCTAGTTTACCCTCTGGGTTGGAAGGTCAGATGGCAGTCGCTGTCGTAAAAACTAGTGCCTGCGTCAAATCATGGGATTAGGTGTCAAGCGGACCCCAGGCTCTCATGAGCCGTGGCGAAATGCCGGGATAACGTGAGGAAGAAAAAAAAATTGTTTTCTATCGTAATTTCTCGGAAACTTTCGTATTTCAGTCAGCTTCAGTACTTTTTGTACCGAGATTGACTGAAATTTCAAGATACGTTCGTACATCATCATCATCATCATCATCTCAGCCATAAGACGTCCACCGCTGAACATAGGCCTCCCCCTTATGGGGGGTGAATGCCATAATCGCCACGCTTGGCAGGCGGGTTGGCGATCGCAGTCGAGTACACCGAATTTGAGGGACGCTGCTGCCCGTCCACCGGTGGTCTTGGACGTAGTTTAAGAACATACCCGGGTCCAGTTAAGATAAGATAAGATAAAGATAAAAAATAGTTTATTCAAGTAGGCATATTACAATGCGCTTAATATGAACGTCAAATAAACCTTTACCGGCTCCAACCGTACACCTCTGCCCCGAGAAGATTTAAATCCCCCCTCAATTGGAGGAGGGTATCCCAATATGGGACCGGCAACAAACTCGGCGGGACACATCTTTTCAAAACATTATTACATCTACGTTACAGTTATGTATACATTCGTACGTTTCCGTGAAAATACGATGGAAAATAAGGTATATACAATACTGTGATGGAATTTATGTTTCAAGGCTCTTCGATTGTACAGTAGACGTCAAAGATATGTTTACACTTTTGCTCCTTACTCTTTTGGGGTTGTGCACAAATCACGCGAGATGTTTTCGGCTATTTTTTGACCTCCCTCTCCCCCTTGGGGTTCTCTTATTTATCGCCGAAAATGGTATGGCCGATTATCACTTCCCAACTCACGTTTGGCGGAATTTTATTTCGCCGAATTTTCATTTCCCAACTTATCAAATGGTTTTTTTTTCATTTGCCAACCGCACAGTTACCAACTAAACGTTTGGTCTGTGTTTTATAATGCCAATTTTCAAAATGCCAACTTTCATGTCGTAGAATGCTTTAGTTGGCATAATATACAATTAGTTGTTTATTGTCTACCAATTGTTTCATTTAGTCAGACTGTGCCAAAGGGGGGCCGTTTTGTAGGAATAAATTTTCTCTAAAATCAAAAATGGCCGAGATATTTGACACGAAATTTGGGATATTTGACCCGAAAGTTGCTGTGTAATTACGTTTTTTAGGTTGTTGAAAAAAAAATAACCTCGAAGACTAAGGCGGGAAAGCTCCCGCCTTAGTCTTCTAACCTAACCATATCCAAGTCGGCTCTGCCCAGGAAGGTCTTGCTCGCTCGCTTCGCTCGCTCGCTGCCACTGGCTTCAAATATTAAAATATACATTATAAAAAGTCGAACAACTCGGCCATTTTTGATTTTTTGGTATGTATCTTTTTCTTATTTGTAACTTGCCTAATGTATGAAAAGCGAACTGTAGCTTCAACGAAACGTTATTCGTCCAAGAGTTGTTCGACCAAGTGAAAGATTTGACAAATGATAAGTCTCCCAAAAGTTTAGAGGCGTTATAATAATCTGCTTTACAATAATTCTACCAATTGAAACGTTGTCATACAAAAATTTGCTAATCGTTAGTTGTCAAAGTGAAACGTCGGCGAAATGTTGGTTGGCAAATGAAATTCTGCCAAAAATAGGTCTGCGAAAAGGCAGAACACCGAAAAGTGTAAATATATCTTTGACGTCGACTGTACATACACACAACAGCTACCGACAGTACCGGTTACCAAACATAAGGAACAGCTGTTACCGATGTACCGGCTTAAACTAGTGCTGTGCCACTGACTTGTTTTAACCGGTTTTCGTGGCGATGGCTGGTTTACTCCTTTTGCGACCTTTATATTATTGGGGTAAGATTTTTATGTCGGATCCTAAAACCTATATATTTACGATGAAATATTAAAATAAATCAACCACAAAATGAAATTCAGCCCATTTGTCTTTTTATATTTTCTAGCAAAATCGCTATTTATATCTTTCATAGACCTTGCGATGGAAAATATATGAATTTTGTATCATTATGTGTATTTATGCTAAAACTGTGCGAACATTACTTTCATTCGCAATTAATCTTTCAAAATACTTTGACTGTTAAATAGAAACATAATGGATAGCTGATACCAATGTACCGGTTTAAATTAGCGTTGTTACTATTGTGCCACGCACGCATATTCGGGAAACGAGATAATCACAAGATCTAGAGACGATATAGAGATCAACTAGATTTACATTAGATATCGACTAGATGTGACTTGGATATCTAAGTCATAACTTGTCGAAATCGTTCAAGAGGACCTCCAGAATCGCGGAAACGTCAAATTTGACATATCTATCTTACAAATATCTTTAAATTATCCATATCGTAACTTGTTGAGGTCTACTAGAGATCTAATTCATTTTCAGAATCGAGCTGTCGTAAATAGCTATTAGGGTCATGCATGTGTTAGATTAGTCTTTACGTTTAGGTTGCTATTTTTACTTTTGTATATCATGTTTTACTTTGTGCTCGTATATTATGTTCAATGAATTGCGTGGAATGTTTTATATCTAGTTATAAGTCTAGGATTCATGCTCCTTTCATACGTGCTTAATATTGTATCTATTTATAAGTCTAGGATTCGTGCTCCTTTCATACGTGCTTATAATTAACGAGATTGGCAGAAATAAATAAAACTCACTCTGCATATAATATCCACTAGTTCAGAGATACAAATCGCCCGGCCATTCCTATATAAACCCGAGGATTCATATTATTGATCATATTCATATCAGTCACAACTGTGACGTTGACGGGACCGCACGCGCTTGAGCTAGCTCTCGAGACCTACGCACCCTAACCAACTCACTAGTTGACGTGTGTTAACTTCAGTGTTTGTGCAGGCTAAGTATCATTGTTAGTGTGCCCCAGTGTCGAAAAGACCACTTTCGCAGTGATCGTTTGCTGGCGGATACCTTACGGTGACAACCCAAGCCCCAAGCGTTAGCAGTGGCCGTTTGTTGGTGGATACCTTACGGTGACAACACAAACCACAAGCGGGGCGAGAGCCCGGACACACCCGGCGCTAGCCATATACCACCCTGTACTCACATCTGTTGTTTTCCAGGTCAACCTACGCCGACGCCGCACACACGCGCCCTCACCATGGGCAACAACAAGACGCCCACCAAGACGACGGTGGCCGCCCCGGAGGAGGACACAGCGACAGCATCGGCTCCGGCGCAGGTGGTGGAAGCCCCAGCCGATGGCCTGCTCATGCTCACCGGCCCCACGGTCATACCGGACTTTGACGACCCAAAGCGTCTGCCCGCGTACGGTAATTACACGGGGTCAACGGTGTCGAGTAGAGACTCACAAGAGTTTCTCGACTTCGCTGACTCCGATGACGATTCCGGCGAGGGCCCATACGCTGAGGATCAGCGAAGCGCTGGGTCGCCTGAGGCCGAGGAGCCGGAGCGGTCAATCGACAATGGGGACCTAATACGTGGTGATTCACCATGTGGCGATTTATCGCCGCTTGATTTATCACCACGTGCTAGGCATTCACCACGTGCCGAGAGCCCGCTGCCGCCGCAGCCGGCCGACAAGTCGCGACCTGTCACGCCACAACCGGCTGACAGGTCTCGACTTGTCACGCCGGCCCACTCACCACAACGCCGCCGCCAGTCGCCGTGCCGGCCACAGGCCGGCCTCGAGATGACCGGGGGCGCCTGGATGGCGATATTCGAGAAACTCGACAGAGTAGCTCGGGGATCGCTAGACAGCTGTACTCTCGGTCCGCTCGAGGCGGCCCTCCTCTCAACCCTGTTGGCGCACTCTGGGGCGCGCCAACAGAAGAGACGACGGGAAGAGGACAGCCCGCCGCCACAGGAGGAGAAGCGGGAATGTAACCGCATCACTCCTGTGTCGCGCGGTCCTACTCAACCCGTCGTCTGCCCACAGGACTCGCAGCAGCAGCAGCAGCCGATGGACACCGCCGCTCCATCCACACCCGCCGCCGGCGGCTCGCACCAGGCCCCGCCACGTAAGGTGTTGCTACCTACACAGGTAGCAAACACCGACACGTACGCGGCCGCAACAAAAGCAGCACCGCCTAAAGTCTCCGCCTCTCTGCCCGCAGGTCCCAAGAAGCAGCCAGCCAACTACAAACCGCCCCAGATCCTGGTCGAGGACTTCCCAGACTGGCGCCAGCACCTGGCCACCATCAACAAGCGCCTAGGGTTCCCGGCCACAACCGAGGCCGCGGCCCCAAATGGCGTCCGATTCTACCCCAGGTCCGGGGTAGAATACACCAGGGTCATCAAGTACCTAAAGGAGCAGCGCAAGAAGCACAAGCTCGAGTTTGTCGAGCATCCAGACAAGACCTCTCTCCCAATGAAGGCCGCTATTCGCGGCCTCCCCTCGTCAACTACGGTGCAAGAGGTCAAAGACGCTTGCGCCGTAAAAGGATATGAAGTTTCTCATGCGAAACTTATATCCACAGGTCGAGGGCGCGGAGGCAGCCTGTTCTTCGTGCAGCTCACCGGGACGGAACGAGACAACCCAGGCTTCCTGGACCTCACCGACCTGGCCGACATCAACTCCAAGGTCCGGGTTGAGCCTTGGAGAGGCAAGCCCGGGCCGCCGCAGTGTCACCGGTGCCAGGGCTTCAGGCACTCCTCGCACGGGTGCCACCGGGCAGTCCGGTGCGTCAAGTGCGCACTGGACCACCACTCGAGCGAGTGCACGCGGCCCAGGGACCAGCCGGCCACCTGCTGCAACTGCTGGGGGGACCACCCAGCAAACCACAAACAGTGCCCTGAGTACCTCAGGGAACTGAGGAACTAGCGCGCAGCGATAGCGCAGCTCCCACACACGCCGCCCGCCCACACGCCGCGGCCCTAACACTAGGGCCACGGAACGCCCCAATATGGTAGAGGAATCTTCCGCAGGTTCCCTAATGGCGCCAGCCAACCAGCCGAGGGCCAGAGGACAACAGCAGCGGAGGCAGCCACAACACGCACCGCAGAGGAAGTCACAACCGCAGCCCGCAGCGCCCCCCGCGCTCAACTCCGAAGCGTTGCACAAGGACGTAGTCGCCGCGGTGCAATCCGCGGTAACTACGGCCTTGAAGCCCACGCTAGACGAGTTAGTACTAGCGGTAAAAGCTCTGTCTAAGTCTGGTTAAAAACCAGACTTAGCCCACCTCTCTCACCAGCTGCACACTCTTACGGCCTTTCAGAGAAAGAATTAAGAGTTGTATACTGGAATGCGCAGTCATTAAATGGTAAAACTAATGATCTCCGCACTTTTCTCCACAGCCAGGACATCGACATCATGCTGATCTGCGAGACGCTGCTGAGGCCGTCAACGAAACTCACAGCAAGCGGGTACATTGTGTACCGACTGGACCAATCCAACCCCGACACTGGAGTCATCTGGCGAGGCCTCGCCATCCTCATAAAGAGGACCATCATCCACCAATTGGTGGACATCGACCAACCCGCGACACTATCCGCGCTGGGGATAGATATCAAACTGCAAAGACATAATCTGCGCTTGTTTGCTATCTACAGGCCCTGCGGACACTGCCGGCCGGCAGGGATGCGCGACGACCTCAAGCGACTGCTGGTGGACTCCCCCGTGCCGACCATCCTGGCCGGGGACTTCAACGCCGAGCACCCCGCCTGGAACTCGTCCGCCCACTCCCCGCCGGGCAACACCATCTACCAGATCGTGGAGGACCTCGATCTGGTAGTGGGCGGGCCATACGAGCCCACTCACTACCACGGCGCCGATGTGTACAACAGAGGCACCACCATCGACTTTGCGATCTCTCGCGGAGTGAATGCCCTTATGCGGCACCAGGTATTCTACGATCTCACCTCCGACCACAGGCCGGTGCTCCTGACCATCGCAGACCAGCCGACGACGAGACTCAGCAAGGGACCCGGACGCCGCTACGACTGGAAGGCTTTTTCGGAAGCCATGGTAAATTCTCCCCGCACAGGTCCCATCTCAACCGCAGAAGAGGTCGACGCAGCAGCAACTACAATCACGGAGGACATCAAGGCGGCCCTCACCGAGGCCGGCCGCACGATCCCGCAAACGGACCGACGCGCACCGCTCCCGAGGCCGCTTCAAGCGCTTTTGGAGAAAAAGCGCTGGTACAGGAAACAGTGGCAAAGGACTAGGGCTCAGTCTGTCAAGACTGAGCTCAATCGTCTGGAGCGACTGTTGAGGGACAAACTCAGCGAACACAGAGCTGTAAGCTGGGAAGCCCACATAGACAGCATAACTGATAGTCTGCCCTCTATCCACAGGTTATGCAGACAACTCAGCACGACGCCCGAGCCGATCCAGCCCCTCGAGGACGACACGGACGGGAAACTGAAGTACGCGGCCAAGGACAGAGCGGAAATACTCGCTCGCAGCCTTGAGCGGCAATTCAGGCCCAACCCTGTCACCGACCCGCAACACACAGAGGACATCGTACAGCACGTCCGAGATTATCTCAGCGTGCCAGTCGAACCACACGATGATCCACTCTACTTTTCTCCTTCACAGGTCCAGGCGTCCATCAGGCGCTACTGCAACCCGAGAAAGGCGCCGGGCCCCGACGAGATCCCGAACATGGCGCTCCGTCACCTGCCGCTAAACACCTTAGCGGCAGTGGCGCGCCTGTTCAACGGGATCCTACGGTCGGGCCACTTTCCCGCCATCTGGAAGACCGGGCGGGTCATAGTCCTTCCCAAGCCGGGAAAGGACAGAAGACAGCCGGTGAACTACCGGCCCATCACGTTGCTATGCAACTTGTCAAAGGTGTTCGAGAGGTTACTGCTCCGGCACCTCTCGCCACACCTGTCACCCAGGCCGGAGCAATTTGGTTTCAGGTCTCAACACTCCACGACGCTGCAGCTCACCCGTGTACTACACCACATGGGCATGTCGCTCAACAAGAAGGAGTACACAGTCGCGGTCCTCCTAGACATGGAGAAAGCTTTTGATCGAGTTTGGCACGAAGGTCTAATATACAAACTTTCTCTGTCCACAGCCCCCCGCCGCATCGTGAGAGTCATCGCGTCATTCCTGGCAGACCGGCGCTTCCGCGTTCAAGTGGAAGGCGCACTGTCACAGGAACGCCCGATACAGGCAGGCGTCCCCCAGGGGAGCTGCCTGTCGCCCGCATGCTATGTGCGCTACACCGACGACATCCCAGTCGTCGGACAAGCGCAACTAGCTCTATTCGCAGATGACGCCGCTTACTTTGCTTCCTCGTTCCAGATGCCGCACGCAGTCGCCAAGATCCAGCCGACGCTTGACGCCCTCCCTGACTGGCTCTCCAAATGGAGACTATCAGTCAATGTGGGCAAGACGCAAGCGCTCATCACAGGGCAAGCCATCAACTTGCCCAATCCTCCTTCTCTTCTAGGTCAGCCGCTCACATGGTCACCCACAGTGAAATACCTGGGGGTGACCATAGACAGGAGACTCAACATGGATCGCCACACCAGAGACACAGTAAGACGAGCGAAAGTCGCTCGCATGTGTCTACGCCCAGTCTTTAGTAGTAAGCTTCCTGTACGGACCAAACTCGGTCTGTACAAAGCTTACGTACGCTCTAGACTAACATACGCTTCACCTGCCTGGCATTCTTTCTGTTCCAGGTCCAACAAGGCGAAGATGGGGCGTCAGGAGACCCTCACACTGCGGAGCATCGTCAAGTGTCCACGCTACGTCAGCAACGCAGCCCTCGCCGAGACACTGAAGTGGCGCGGCCTGGAGGAGTTCATCGAGCGTCTCGCGCGGTCCATGTTCGACCGCGCGGACAACAGCGGGCACGAGCACCTCAAGAACATCGCGCCACACCACCCCACCAGACCACCGGAACGGTGGGCCCGGGACTTGCCCCGAGCTCTGCTACACCAGTAGCAGAGGCAAGCCAAGTCCCAACTCTCTCTTCGGATGCACCACGCCACACACGCCAGCCTAAGCTGCCGGTCGCCTTCCCAGCGTCCCTGATGCCCGGCCCCGCTCAAACGGTATCACCGGGCTAGGGGTCGCGGGGTTGGATAAACGATCGGTGGCGAAAAAGCTGGCCTACACCAGCAGCGCTGTCATCCCCAAAACGATGACGACTGACCTCCCCACGCGGTGGGGAGCGACCCGCCACAGCCGTCGCAGCCGAAAGGCGGGCACGGCCACGCATACCCCTTTTGGGGTATCGCATGATATCCATCCATATAAACCCGAGCCATTTGTAGCATATTCAGAGAACTCAGAGAGCTTAACTCTATCACTTGCCTGAACACTCTCCAGTAAATAAACTCAGACATATGTGTTTTTATTTCACACAACACATATACCGGTAAATGGAGGTATAGCGGACTTCGAGACAGCACGGCGGCCAGCGCGTTCCAGCGGCGAGTTTCTACGCTTCACCCAACGAACCCCTCATCACGAAAAGTTACAGTCTACACTCCACACGAGCCGTAAGGCTTGTTTTAAACGCGAGGAAGAAGAAGTGGCTATTTAAGTGGTACAAAGTGGAACACACCATCCACACACGATAGTGTGAAAGAACTCATGTTTACGCACTTCATGTTTACACAGTTGTCATTTTTACGATGACTACTTCTTACAGCTACGCTAATCTAATTCGATCTCTATTATCTAAGGCTTACGGATTAGTTAGCTGCATTTGATGTGGTAGTCTAGTTTAATTGAGTATTCACGTGAATTATGGTATAAAAATAAGAGTTTTATAAGGGTTAAAGATTCTCCGTTACCGCCGATTAAGTAGATAGGTAGTTATTTTTAAGATACGATAGCTATGAACAAAATAATCTGCCGTATTCGAACTTCAAGATATTCATAAGAGACGACACGTACTAGATCCATTCTAGATACGTTATAGTTTAGATATCAACTAGTTCTCTTTTGCTGCGCAATTCGGACAACCAATGTCACTTTTACGTTAGATAGAGTAAGATATCTATTCGATGTGAATTGGATCTCTAAGTCATATCCCAAGGAAATCGTTCAAGAGTATCTCCAGAATCGCGCAAATGTCAAATCTGACAGGTTAGATCTTAATTAAACATATCCTTATCGTATCTTAGTGATGTCTAAAAGATATCTATTTCAAACTCCGAGTCAGGCCCAATATATCATGAATCGATGACCGATAGAGCTAGTTCTCTATTTTATCGAGTTTTTGACGTAATAACGTCTTATAAATCGGTGAACACCGGTAACATGCACGAAAAAGTGTCACGTTGTGGACAAATCTCCATGGTAACGTTGTGGACAGATCTCCGCGGTAACGTTACGGCCACGTGTTTTCTTATGACGTTATCACGCAAAATTATCGTCCGTTAACCGACTTTACAGATAGCCATATTTTTATTTTATTTATTTTATCTCTGTTTTACATAATACAAATGATTTTCTCGCTCCATTTTTAGGGTTCCGTACCCAAAGGGTAAAACGGGACCCTATTACTAAGACTTCGCTGTCCGTCCGTCCGTCCGTCTGTCTACCATGCTGTATCTCACGAACCGTGATAGCTAGACAGTTGAAATTTTCACATATGATGTATTTCTGTTGCCGCTATAACAACAAATACTAAAAACAGAATAAAACAAAGATTTAAGTGGGGCTCCCATACAGCAAACGTGATTTTTGACCAAAGTTAAGCAACGTCGGGCGTGGTCAGTACTTGGATGGGTGACCGTTTTCTTTTTGCATTTTTTTCCGTTTTTTTTTGCTTTATGGTACGGAACCCTTCGTGCGCGAGTCCGACTCGCACTTGCCCGGTTTTGTTGATTGTATGGAAGCGGCTTTTTAGAGGCAGGTTCGTGCAAGTCATGACAAGCAAACTTTTGCTTATGACCAGGGACCGTTACCGGTATTCTGACTACAGGTTATTATTGAGGTATAACCGGTGTAATTTGAATTTGGGTATTTATATCACTTAAGCTCCGAATAGAGGTATTCGAATACCGGTATTCAATAGTGTTATCGGTTTAGCCAATTGGCAACAAATACCACTATTTGATAGTTTACTCCTAAAGCTATTACCGGTAATAAGTAAGTCCCAATACCGGTTGTAGTAGTACCACGATTCGTTCCTTCGCTACTCGTCAAGGACATTGTCCGGCCCGCTTGTAAAGTTGTAAATACTTAAGATTCGGATCTTAGAATGCCCGTTTTCATGTTGCTGGTGAAATTAGCTGTTAAGTGATGATTTTGATGGATAAATATTTAATAGCGTTCATTTGATTCTTTTAATTGTTTTTTTATTGTTGATTTAATTGTATTTTATTATGTATGTAGTTTATAATCTCAAAGATATGAGCGCCGATTAGACGTGCGCGCCGCCGCCATAAGGAGTCCGCGCGCCGCCGCCGCCGCCGGTAGTTTAAAATTCGCGCCGAATATTTTTTTATAAGACAGTATTATGCAGCGTTAAAATATGTAATAGGTTATAGTCCGATAAGAAATAGTTGAAAATTATTGCGGGCCCCACTTCCTACGAGCCCCGATGCATATGTTTTCGTCAGGTGACCCCACTTTTTGAGGTTCTCGCGTTTGTTCAAAAATAATGTTTTTGTTTAAAAATTACTAATATTTAATGCTTATACTAATGTAATTTAATTTTATATGGTAATTCTCTGCAATAACTAAATCCAAATACAAGAAATACCGTTTGTACTGAAAGAAAAAAAATAATGATTTTTTTTTTTTGACGGGTAGGATTACAACATATGTGAAAAGGGCTATTACCAGAGAAAGCAATAGGGCTCTGCCAATGTACTGAAAATTTTGTTTCGAGCCCATGCATGCAGCAGTGCTGTAAGAGAGGACAATATGATTTGGACAACGTTTTTGAAAACTCCTTTTTTTCAGCAATAAAAGTCTCATGCAATTTTATTATACGATCATAATAAACTACATTAAACATTGCTATTATGGTTCCCATTACTGGGTCATTATATGTTCATGTGTAAAATTTATTAAAATAAACAAAATTGTTGCGCGGAACTAGACGAAATCATTTGCATCAGGGCTCGTACGTAACTCTCACATTATTGACGTAAAATACTTACTTAAAAATGGCAATAATTACGTACTTACGGAATTTTTCTGGTTATATAATTGAATTTCTACTATTTTATGTCGCACCAACACCATACTAAGTCATTATTTGTCGTATTACAACGTAATGAACCAAATAGTTAAAAAAATATTATTACGGATTTTTTTTCCTGTGCGTTCATCAAGACATCAAGAGACAGACCCGATTTCATTTAAGAAATTTCTTACGAAAATATTGATAAAATTACATGCATTATTGTATACCATTGTTCAGATGTTGCTGCATCCTACGATGCCCCGCTAAGTTTGATTTAATGTTAATAAAATGACGCCAATGACTGGTAAAATTTTACCACCTACGAGCTATAAACTTTTTGGAAAAATATAAAAATAATAGGTTTTACTTTAGTTTATAAGTTGACATTATCAGTAAGTGTATTTATAATTAAAATGCAATTATTCTATATTAATTTAAAAAAAACATGATATTGACAAAAAAAAACCTCATGCATATAAAGTACTGTATATTCGGCAACCTCCAAAATACTAGACGTCTTTTCATTATGCGGCGTATCTTTTTATTTACACCGAACCTGGCAACATCCAACATATTTGTCATACCTATGTTTTTTTCGAAACTATTATAAATAGATTTTTTTCATGATTTTTCTACAATAAACAACCACATACCTAATAAGATAATAACACCAAAAAAATGATACTAACACAGTTTTTAAGATTTTTTTTTCCCTTGTCGATTTAAGGGTTAAGCATGACTTTTCATTATACGTCTTAATATTGAAAAGTTGAAAAATTCCACGCCGCCGCCGTGGATTTTTAGGTGGCGCGCCGTTGCCCAATTATTTTCGACCGGCGCGCACGTCTAGCGCCGCCCGATAGGCATTTAGCCGGCGACGGTTCGCCGGTCAAAATTGGTTGGCGGTGGCGGCGAATCGGCGGCGTAGCCTTGAAAACTTGGTTTATGCGAAGATAATTCAAACCTTTTAATTTCAAGGATTATTTATTGAATTATGGTAGGAAAAAAGTTTTTCATGCCATGAACTGTAGATAAGCAGCACAATGAACATCTTTATATTGTGAGGTTACTGTTAATTGAATCTATCACTAATTCACTACACCTTATAAAACAAAGTCCCCCGCCGCGTCTGTCTGTAACTATATGAATGTATGTTCACGATGAACTCAAAACCTACTCAACTGATTTTCATGCGGATTTCAGCTATCAATAGAAAGATTTTTGAGGAAGCTTTAGTTTAGGTGTACAATTTGTTAAGGTTTTGTGTTATCCGTGCGAAGTCAGTGCGGGTAGCTATAGTCAAATATAATAGTTATTTAGGGTTATGTACGTATCGCCAGGAGAGGTGAATGATTACACACACTGCTCGCACAGAGTACCTACTAATCGCAAAAATAGTATGAATGAATCAATGAGTGAATGCGACTTAAACGTACGATATTAAAAGCCTATAAAAAAAACCTTCAAGTAACTTTTTTACAGTTGATATCAACTTGATATTGGTACGAAATACGGAACCCTAAAAAGAATATTAATTTCAAAATCTCACTGTCATTACATGATTTTGTTGTTGTGTGCGTGACTTCAACTATCGTGCTTTACATGCAATTGTTGAGGATATGTTCTGGAATAGACGTAGTAGGTTAGGCTCCATATCACCAATTTCTTATTCATTGACATTGCCTGGCCACCGAATCGCTAACTACTGCCACATGTTTAGCTTAAGCATAGACAAGAGAAAGCATGCAGTCTAATATATATTAGCCAAAAAATTTATATATCCGAACTTAATATAAGGTGCTAACAAATTAGCTACCAATATTTTTACAGCTGATAATACTCGACTCCTGGAATATATTTAAGTATGAAACATTTAGGTTTTATGTTTTTTTGAGAAAATTGGAAAACAAATTTGCTACGTAAAAACACCCTGTTAATGAGATAATTAAATGAGTCCTCTTTTTAACTGGCCACTTCACGTTGATAAATGAAATGACACGTTGATGATAATGACATTTAACACAAACAATTGTTGACAAAACAGAAGGTGTTAAACATCTTGTCAGTTAAATCATAGACAAATATAGTAAGCATAGAGTGCTCACTCCGTACATCAGTTTTGGTACCAAAAAGACGATTATTTTCGTAGTTGACATTTAGCATCGAGTAGCGGGATTATCAGTACCGCTACTTGATACTAGATGTCTCAAATGTCGCGACTCACGAAAATTGTATTGAACAACTATTTACAACTAATATTAAAGCAGAAGGAGTTGAAAATAAGTTCCAGTTAATCCTTGTTTAATATTCGCTGAAAGTTGTTGAGCATTAGACATTTCGGTCGGTGCAACATCTATTGTCAAGTAGCAGTACTGATAATTCCGTTACTCGATACTAGATGTTGACTACGAAAAGAATAGTATTTTTGGTACCAAAACTGATGTATGGAGTGAGCATGAGCACTCTATGTATTTTTTCTTTATGTGGTTAAATGCACGTAATGATTATTTTTAATTAAATTTTTAAAAATAATTCTAATTTATTTTTTTGTTCGGTAAATAAAACAAAAATATGATATGAAAAGTTTTCTTGATTTCTATTTAAAGTTAATTGTTTTTATATAATAAAGTACCATCTCTTAAAATATCGGTACCTAATTTGTTAGCACCTTATATAAAAGCAATAAATTCCCGATCAAACTAATCTGCATAGCATTTGCAACGACAACGTGTGAACGATGAACGATGATATTTACATCGTTAATGTCAAATTTCTATGAAAATATGACGTTTATATTATAATAACACTCCCTCACTTTGTTCTGTTCAAATCGGTGCAAAGTTAGCTTAGACAGACTCTAGTATCTAACAAGGTCACGCCGATGCCACGGCGATAGCGCAGTGTCGGCAGCGGCGACGCGAAAATTTTGGCGGCGGCGGCGGTGCGAAAATTTTGATGGCGGCGGCGGCGCGCCGGCGCGGCGCTCATATTTCATATGGAAATGTTTTCTGGGGTTAATTCTTTTCACTAATTCATTCATTAACCTCGTGCTTTGAAACGGTCGCAATTTCGAACCACTTGCTACGCTCATAAATTATGAAATATTTCGCTTGTACAGCGATCAATATTAGCATGAGGACTTAACAAAAACTTTAACCTCTTGTCGCAAAGTTTTTGGTTACTCTTGATCAAGTGCAATGAATACCGGTATTAAATACGATAACCATTACCGGTATACTGAATACCTGTTATTATTGAGGTATTAATGAATACCGGTATTTCATTATGTCAATTAGTGTAGTTTAGCGATAAAGACAAAAACGGAATGACAGCAATACCTCTAATTCGAATATAGGTATAACATTTTAACCGGTATTCGTTTGACAGTTTATATACAGGTATTTAATAAAACCGGTTATACGGTCCCTGCTTATGACACATTGTGAAATACCTAGACGTACTTCTAGTTATGATAACCTAATGCGTATTAGTTATGATTTATCACATGCCAATATAACGCATCCGTTATTATATCTAATTGATAAGCTTGATTGATAATAATTGTCATGTCATGTTTGTTTGCTAATGACAAGTTTAATCTCGTGGCTTCTGGAGTTAAAGGGTCTATATTGGGTCGCATAATAATTGATTGTCCTAATGTAATGTTACGCATAAGACTCATTTAGTATAATTGTTATTGTGCTGAAACTATATTAACATTTCTGAAAAATTATAAAATTTAACAAACCTAACCTAATCTACCCTATTCTACACGCCTAATGCAAAATGGTTTCGAAAATACTTTCTGTTTCAGCTAGAGAAAAAAATATGCGAAAAGAGTTTTATCAGTAACGCTACGTCTTACGTAGGCGAACAACGCGCGAACGCGGCGCGGCGCGGCGCGGCGAAAGCGGCCGCCGCCGCGCCGCGCCGCGCCGCGCCGCCTGACATTCGCGTGCAAATCGCGCCGCACCGCGTTCGCAACGAGATCGCTTACGTAGGACACTTCTATGGGCATCAAAGGATTGATTTCGCCGCGCCGCGCCGCGCCGCGTTCGCGCGTTGTTCGCCTACGTAAGACGTAGCGTAACATTACATTTGGACAATCAATTATTATCCGACGAGATTGTTTAGGCGGAGTGACTTTCTTAGGAGGTCACTTTCGAGTTAGGTCACGTTCTGATGACGTCACATTTTCACTGAGGACACTGGCGTTAAACACATAACACCCGTTTTTTCGCGTCGGGGGTTAAAAACCGCTACAAATATGGCTATGTGCAAAACGACACGTAACCCACTCGTAACGTATGAGTAATTGCATTGATAATGGAACTGAGAATGATAATAACTAATGAACTATGATAACAGCATCGTTACATTCTCATCGTTGCATCTTATAAAAACCGGGCAAGTGCGAGTCGGACTCGCGCACGAAGGGTTCCGTACCATAATGCAAAAAAAAAACAAAAAAAAAGCAAAAAGGAAACGGTCACCCATCCAAGTACTGACCCCTTCCGACGTTGCTTAACTTTGGTCAAAAATCACGTTTGTTGTATGGGAGCCCCATTTAAATCTTTATTTTATTCTGTTTTTAGTATTTGTTGTTATAGCGGCAACAGAAATACATCATCTGTGAAAATTTCACCTGTCTAGCTATCACGGTTCGTGAGATACAGCCTGGTGACAGACGGACGGACGGACGGACGGACGGACGGACAGCGAAGTCTTAGTAATAGGGTCCCGTTTTACCCTTTGGGTACGGAACCCTAATTAACATGAGCTTTATTCGACATCTCAATGTCATCTTTGTCGCCAACTTTACTTTTGACACTTGTTTGACACTGAAATATCCAATTTTTCGTTTCCATATCTATTACATATTTGACGTATCACTTCGAATACGAATATGGCTGTAGAGTCAGAACAAGAAAAGTCTGCAGCGGATTTGATAGCCCACGCTCTGCAAGTATTATCGTCAAACTTCTATGAAATTCTTCTTCTTCTTTGTCGTCACACTCTTGTCAGAGTGGTCGTGGTCGTCATGTCAGGGCCGGTGGCAAGCTTCACAATCCGTCGCCATTCCTCCCGTACTGTAGCGCTTCTTGTACATTCATGGAGTGGTTCATTGAATGCACTTTTGACTAGGTCTGACCAACGCATTGGTGACCTACCGCGCCTTGTGCCTTCGACTTTTCCCTGCACTACAAGTCGTTCCACAGATGTATCATCTCGACGCGTAATATGTCCAAAGAAAGTGAGAATACGACACTGGACGATGGAAGAAAGACGTTGTTTAATACCAAGTTCCTGGAGAATTGAGACGTTGGTTCGGAACTGTGTCCAGGTTACGCCAAGCATTTTTCTCCAGCACCACATTTCTAGAGCGTCGATCTTCTTTTTCTCGCTTTCCCTTAGAGTCCACGTCTCAGCACCATAAATAAATATGGGAAACACTAATGCCCTGACAAGTCGTATTTTAGTGGCCTTTGTGATGTTTCTGTTTCTCCATATTTTTCTGAGCCGATCCATGGCTGACCTGGTGAAATTATGACGTATAAATAACACTGGCTTGTGATGGCTATCAAAATCGCTGCAGACTTTTTGTGGCTTAACTCTAAGCCTATAGTTGAATAGGTTGCCTAGGAAAAGCTCCATCATAATCATTACTGATTCACGAATGATCCTAATGAAAATGTAAATCCATTTCGAGTTAATCATTGTATCAGCATACCTGTAAGCATATCTATAATAGGTATTTTAAAAATTACACCTAAAAACAAATGAGGACTAACAAAAATAAATAAAACTAAGAACTAAACAGACTACACTAAAACTACCTAAAAAGTAAAAACCTACAAAAAGAAAATTTCGAAAAGGAAGCAAGTCCTGAGGGCCTACCGCGAACCACGTTCGACGTGTTGCCTCTCTGTCGCACTTGTAAATTCATACGTAAGTGTGACATAGGCAACACGTCGAACGAGGTTCGCGGTAAGCCCTCTGTGATCTTGTGAGCTACAAGGGCAATGTCTTATTTTATGAATTATGATAAAGGAGGCAAACGAGCAGACAAATCACCTGGTAGGTAAGCTTCAGGTACCGTCGCAATGGATTTTGTGTAACATCGAAGTTGCATGAGAAATTTGCATTTATTCCAATTCTCTACGGCTACAAAAAAAAACAGAAAAAGTTACTTTTATCATGTCAATGTTCGACAGACCTAATAAAATTGCCATTTGGGGTTGAGACCCTTGGCCCGTGGGGTCCTAATGCTGTACAGCTTTTTAAAGAGCTCACAAAAAGGCTTAAAGACTTCACTGGTGACCGAAGAGCTGGCAGCTTTCTCGCTCAACGTATTAGCTTAGCAATACAGCGAGGAAATGCTGCCAGCGTCCTCGGCACCATGCCAAAGGGGCCCAATTTCCTAGACATTTTTTAATTATATTTTATTTTATTTAGTTTTAGTTTTTAGTTTTAATTTAGGTTTATTTTATAGATAAGTTAGTTTATTTTTATTTTTAACGTTTGTATCTGCCTTATAAATAAATAAGTATAAAATTGCAAAGTGTCATAACTTGGACGAAAGTTTTTTCCCATGACGATTTACTTTCATAGTTTTCACAGAAATGTCAAAACGTTATTATTATCTTTGGAAACGTTGATAGTTTCCAAAACCATTTTGTGAAAAAGTTTATTCTTCTAATTAAAAAAAAATCCAAACCTTTTTTTACCGAAAACGATTAATGACTGTCCAATTATTTAAAACCCTTAAAATTGGCAGAAACTTTTCATCGTACAATAAAAGGTCAGGTAATGTCAAAGGACTTAATAACATCATTACCAAAAATGTCCAACAACAACCTATTCCTTACGAAATGTCGTAACTTACTTAAAGCAGCTCATGACAAACGACCTTTTTATTTTAAAGGGCGAAGTTCCTAATTCAAAATCCTAAATCGGCCTCGTCTCGAATTAAAAGGTTAACGGTATATTGATTGGCAATGCAAATTGGACTTTATCGCGTGGATTATAGGGGCTAATTTGCTAAGTGGATCGATGTGATCGGTTTCTCGGGGTTTAATTAAATCTTAGTCACCGGTAACGGTTGGTCGTGAGTCAGGGAGTTGAGGTGGGAGCGGTTATGGTGTTGAAAATGTCAGTTTTGCCAACTTCATTCATTTAATCTTTTACATTTATTCTTTTATTTATTTCAATACCAATATTACATGGTGTTTGGAAAATCTCTTGCTGACTCTGTGACCTCGTCAACTTCCATGGTTCCTCCATTTTGAAAGTTTACAAAAAGCTGATTCGACAAAAAAAATGTATCCAGTTATTTAACCTGCTCACAAAATTTCACGTGATTCGATTGAAAAATGCAACCTGTAGAGAACATTCGGAAATTCCGAACAATACGAAAACATTTTTACTTTAAAACCGAGCTGAAACAGAGACCTTCGTTTCACTTGGTCAATAAGAAATATTAACCTTAGTGCTAAAAAAATAAACACACAAAAAACTTCATCTACAGCGTTAAACGAGAAATTTTCAGCTCTAAGAATAAAATTACAATTAAAATTATGCAGACAGTCCGCATAACCTTCCTGACTCATTCACAGGACATGCGTGAGTTGTCCCAATCTCTACAAGTTTTAACAGGTACTAACCGTCTGTACCAATAAAAGAACAAGCAATCGATATTCCTGACACTTCGCTACCCATTGCTGCTTCTGTATGAACTTGGTTACAATGTGTTGGAAGAAACGCATCAATGGATAGAAAGATTTAATTGAGGTTGAATATATAATTTAAATTTATATATACAAGTATTAATATAAATATCGTACGATATAAACCGCAACTGCGTAGATTTTTATTGAAATCATTGTGCAAATTATTTTGCTTGGGTTTTCTTTGCTAATTAATACATTGAGGTTATCAAGTATTGATTACTAATAAGTGCATTTGTTTTGATAATTAATGTTACTGCATTATAATTTATTTATTTTATTCAATACATAAAGGGCATTGCGGTAATCTAGCAGTAGGTGTCTACGAGTTCTACGACTTTCAATCTGGAGGCCGTTGGTTCAAATCCCGGTTTTTAATGAGCCGATTTTTATTTTGTTCACGATTTATATCCAGTTTAGGTATTTATATAAACTTTGGCTGGTTTGAAGAGCTCCTCACTCTGAAATCAAAACTTTGCCCTGAACTACATGTTTAATTTTTCGATCAGTTACAAAAAAGCGTTTTCTCAACGAGGTGACTTTTTTAGAACAATTAGAACATACGAAGAATTACGCTTATATTGTACAAAATAGGGAACTCTATCTATCCATAAGTCGTCAAATTAAAAAAAACGGGCAAGTGCGAGTCGGACTCGCGCACGAAGGGTTCCGTACCTTAATGCAAAAAAAAAAACAAAAAAAAAGCAAAAAAGAAACGGTCACCCATCCAAGTACCTACTGACACTGACCACTCCCGACGTTGCTTAACTTTGGTCAAAAATCACGTTTGTTGTATGGGAGCCCCATTTAAATCTTTATTTTATTCTGTTTTTAGTATTTGTTGTTATAGCGGCAACAGAAATACATCATCTGTGAAAATTTCAACTGTCTAGCTATCACGGTTCGTGAGATACAGCCTGGTGACAGACGGACGGACGGACGGACGGACAGCGAAGTCTTAGTAATAGGGTCCCGTTTTACCCTTTGGGTAGGGAACCCTAAAAAATCGACCCTTTTATGTATGAATAAAAAAAATCGACCTTTTTAAGTATAAATAAAAAAAACTAAAGTCTTCAGAGAAAAGTTAGTATAACTGATCTCACTGGTAACAGATAACAGATGAAACTATTTTGTACTACAAATAGGTGCACTGTGTTTTATCGCCTTTATACGGTGTACCTAAGTGAAAGTTCCTACCAATATGGAGTAGGCCAAAGGTCGCTTTATAGATTTATTAGCATATATGCGGAACGTTATTGTTAATACACTTGCTGGAAAATTAACAGGGTAATACAAATTTGCAAGAAATGAATAACAGAAATCCATCGGACTTTTAGACGCACGGCCGGTTTCCATCCTTACTTGGTAGATATTCCACCAATTCGCACGAAGCGCTTTGCTTCTACTTTCCTTATGCGCACTGCCAAGGAATGGAATTCCTTGCCGGCGTCTATATTTCCGTGTTCTTATAACCCGGCAACCTTCAAATCAAGAGTGAACAGGCACCTTCTGGGCGAGCTCGCTCCATCGTAGGCCACGTCTACGCCTCGGCTAGTCTGTGGCCATGAGTAAGCCCATTCATAATAAAAAAAAAAAAAAAAATTGTATATTTTAATTTAGTATTAATCTTTTACATTTTAAGGAATTTAAGGTATTGTGTGACTTAGGCCCACTTGCACCATCCCAATAACCCGGGGTTAGGCGGTTAAACCGATAAGCTAGTGTCAAATTGTACTCGCAACCATGGTAACTCCATGTTTAACCGGTTAATCTCGGATTAGTGGAATGCTGCAAGTAGGCCTTAGCAGTTTAGCACATAAATACCCTCTTTTCCCTCTTCAACTAGAAAGATAAAACAATATTATGTCACTACTATCTATTTATAAATATCTTTTATTATTTGTGACGTTCCACGACAAAAGGAACCTAATGGCGGCTGGCGCTTACGTAGCATAGCGCGGCAATCATATTGGACCGGCGTTAATAATAGCGTTAGCGCCAACCGCCATAAGGTACCTTTTGTCGTGGGACGTCACATTTAGTTTCCTTAACAATAAGGTACTTTTTCAAATCCTTATGGTAGTTTATACAGGTAAGAAGGCTCCAATGAGAATACTGAAGATTCAAGGTAACGCATATTTGCATGAGGTTTGTGCGCAACCTGTCGTCGTGGAGACATTTTAGGGAGTCCCTGAGTCACCAGCAACAACAGTGAACTTTCAGCTTGAATAGTGTTAATTGAATTTAGCTACACAGGTAAAATATGAAAAGAAAAATCGTTTTAAAGGGATTTTTCCCTTTGCTTGTCTTCATTTTTAGTTTTATGTAAATATTTAAAAACGTAAGCCGTTAATATTGGCCGTAAGTGTATTATATTGTACGGTATCCATTTATTTAAGGAAACCGATTTGCTAAGTTGCGGTGGATTATTGCAAAAGAGGTCCCAGGTTCGATTCCTGTTTAGACTAAATTGGAATTGCCCAATAATTATGTTAGTGTACATTTCATTTGATAACGTGACGGACGTAGGTACCTACGACGAGTTTGCGTTAAGCATCTTATTGTATGGGATTTTGAACAGCGCGCCAAACGGGACGTTTTGAAAACTCAAAATCCCATACAAAATTCTTACGCTACGTCTTACGTAGGCGAACAACGCGCGAACGCGGCGCGGCGCGGCGCGGAGAAATCAATCCTTTGATGCCCATAGAAGTGTCCTACGTAAGCGATCTCGTTGCGAACGCGGTGCGGCGCGATTTGCACGCGAATGTCAGGCGGCGCGGCGAGGCGCGGCGCGGCGGCGGCCGCTTTCGCCGCGCCGCGCCGCGCCGCGTTCGCGCGTTGTTCGCCTACGTAAGACGTAGCGTTAACGTAGACGCGTACGTCACGCTATCGAATGAAATATTCACTAGGTCTTCTGATGACACCGAGTACTTAGGGCTCGATTCGGAAAATGAACTAGATCTCTACTAGACCTCAACAAGTTACGATATGGATAATTTAAAGACATTTGTAAGATAGATATGTCAAATTTGACGTTTCCGCGATTCTGGAGGTCCTCTTGAACGATTTCGACAAGTTATGTCTTAGATATCCAAGTCACATCTAGTCGATATCTAATGTAAATCTAGTTGATCTCTATCTTGTGATTATCTCGTTTCCCGAATACGCGTGTCAGATGACACTCTGTACTTAGGGTCGGTTGCACCAATTAAATTTATTAGTATGGGTTGGGAAATTTCATACTTCACTGCTGTTTGACGTTATCAGTATGTTAAATATGGTTGGTACAACTGGGCCTAGGCCTAGGCCTAGACACAAGATAAATATTAGGTATTCATGTTGATGGAAGTAAGGTATGATTTGTTATTTGCTTACACTACCGAACCGTGTCACGCGATGTTTGACCAGGCCCCTGTTTCACCAAAGTGACAGGTGCGACGAATTGTAAAATCACTGTTGCTGACGTCACAGGCATCCATGGGCTACGGTTACCGCTTACCATCGGGCGGGCCGTATTCCTGTTTGCCACCATCATTGTATTATTAAAAAAAACATTATGATATCGGAAAAAAACAGATATTTCTCTTGCTAAGTTTATGACAATTGTCACAAAAAACACTATAATTGTCACGAAATTCCGACATATAACTCATTACCTGTCAAGAATTACCTACAATTCTTCTAAATCTTTGACAATTGTCAGAAACTTCGCAGGAGAAATATCTGTTTTTTTCCGATATAATAAAGATTTTTTTAAATAATACATTGATGGTGGCAAACAGGAATACGGCCCGCCCGATGGTAAGTGGTAATCGTAGCCCATGGATGCCTGTGACGTCAGCAACAGTGATTTTACAATTCGTCGCACCTGTCACCGATGTGAAATTGGGGCCTGAACTTAATTAATTAATTTTATTTACTATACTTTGTGGTCTAGGACAAGGATAATGGAAACCGCGAATTATCTATATAAATAAATGATTGGATCATGTTTATTTAAACTGAACATAGTTATTTACTAACTATTATGACACTAACAAATCTACATAATTACTTAGGTAGGTATTCATTTGCATTTTTCTTCTTGGTTTTGTGAAAGTTAGACAAACCCTAATATAAATACTCGTATCGTAAACGTTAAGTATACCTATATTATTATATAGGTTTTGGTACTAAATCTACAAGTGTACAACAGAACTGATAATAAAAATAAAACTAGATATCGGAAAAATACATAGTATGTATAAACAAAGAATCTACACTGTTTACGTATCACAATGTCATATCAAAATATACATATTCTTGAAAGTTGGAAGTAACTGACTTTTTTAGAAAGGACTCCATACCTTTGTTGAAAACCTAAGCCTATAACAATTACTTAAATAAATAACAATTTTACAACATAATAACAAGAAATAATGTCTGGACTGCGACTGTGTAGAGTCAAAGTTTATTCATAATACTTACTTAACAAGCCTTAATATAATTTCCTTTTTAGGGTTCCGTACCCAAAGGGTAAAACGGGACCCTATTACTAAGACTTCGCTGTCCGTCCGTCCGTTCGTCCGTCCGTCCGTCCGTCTGTCACCAGGCTGTATCTCACGAACCGTGATAGCTAGACAGTTGAAATTTTCACAGATGATGTATTTCTGTTGCCGCTATAACAACAAATACTAAAAACAGAATAAAATAAAGATTTAAGTGGGGCTCCCATACAGCAAACGTGATTTTTGACCAAAGTTAAGCAACGTCGGGCGTGGTCAGTACTTGGATGGGTGACCGTTTTATTTTTGCATTTTTTTCCGTTTTTGCTTTATGGTACGGAACCCTTCGTGCGCGAGTCCGACTCGCACTTGTTTACAAATACTTTCATAAGTCAAAATGACAGATTAACAAACGATTAATAGCGAATTGAGAGTTTTAACTGCCTTTATGAATAACGCCATAAGTAACGGAGTTAAACTCTAAAAATGAGGGTCACGAAATCTCCACTATTTACCAATAAAACACAATAGGTACAGTCAAGGAATTTAAATTCCGACCCATTTCGTACTTTGTCACAGTGACAACCGTATGAGGTCTCTAGCGGCTTTCATATTGATTGTCACTGTGACAAAGTACGAAATGGGTCGGAATTTAAATTCCTTGACTGTACATTACAAAAAAGGTAGGCACCTAAAGTGATCACGCGATGTGGTCTGACTATGAAGGTCTGATTGTACCTACCTATACCTATTATATACCAATTTGTACCTATACCTATTATTTTATTCTCTGCGCTTTGTGTTAGGCATAGGATAATGATAAGTGGGACTTAACCTCTATGTTATCAATTTAAATAAACAAAAAAGGTGTCTTTATATTACAAGCGTATTATCATCCTTTTGTAGGTATACCTACAACAAATACTTCATAAAAAATAGTCCAATGACGCCAATGAGTCAACCATAATGAACCGACTCCCTTTACACTTCTCAAATCCAAAAGATCATAAGTAACACGATTTTTCCTTAAAGATCGCGTCTTTTTGCAGACACGACTAAGGTCAATGCATTTTGTAGCGACATAGTCAAGTAATTATAAGCCTTATTGAAACGAGTTATGGTTTATAATCGTTTGACCGAGTATATTCTGATACGGTTGCAAAAACTATCGAAAGATCGAAATTGTCGGGATTGAAACGAGTTATTTTTGTATTAATCGTAAAAATAGAGTGAGTCATTGATATGTGTTGCTAAATGCAAGTCGATTAGAGGTCGGTGTTCGATTTATTGTGGAAAAAAAAAACAAGAACATGTCGGGACACGATTAACACAAGGTCCTGCTGTTACAGAAAAATATATAGGTAACTTTGAGGTCCACTCCACCAAAAGTCATAGCGAGTTTAACCCTTATCTTGGCATTGTAACACCCGTGATACATGGAACTTTAAAAAATCTAGCAGGTTCACTTTATTACCTAACACAATAATTCTTCCATGAATATGTCGAGCTACCCTCCTTTTTTATATAAAAAAATAATAGACACAAGTGTCATTTTAAATTAATTAGTAATAATCAACATGGAGTCACGGAAACAACAGATTTCGGTTCGCACTGGAAGTTTTGCATTTATTTCTTAGATTAGTATATATTTTTCCATAATTTACATTTTGATGCATTTACTATCTGTTAGTGCATAAATATTTACAATGCATTTGAATTTTAAAACATTTAATACACAGAATTTTACAGAAAACTGTTATGCATTATATTTGATACATTGCCAAGAACTCAGAAATGTACATATTGAAAGGATTGTATTACATTTAATACATTGCCAAGTTGTCGTTAAAATAGTTTTACATGTTTTTTTATTTTTTTTATATTTGTGGGCTTACAAAACATGTTTCAAGTATTTTGTATTAGTTGTCGTATTATTTAGTTATTGAGCTTTGATTTTTTTAAAGTACTAGATGTTATTTAACTGTATATTCGCACGCCGTAGCATTATTGCTACGCCGTAGCCCGTAGCACGGAAAAATATATGAACGGCAAAAATGCCCCCAAAGTAAAAAAAAAATATTTTTTATGACTTTTTAATATTTGTTTACTTTTCATATTTTACTCAACTTTTTGCTGACAACTTTTTTGAAAGTTTACGGGATCAGATTTTCCGCCCATGTGATCAGGTATTCGTAGATATAATTTATTTTTACAGGTTTAATAGTCATCTGATGCTTTAGATTGCGTTTAATTAGCAATAAATGATAATTTCTGTTGCATTACATGTTTTATTTTTATTAAAATCCACATTTTTCTTCTAAAAAGTAGGTAACTATTTTGTTGAGGGATTGGCATTGTATCAAATATGATACATATCATTTTCCGAAACTGGAAAATCCTGGATTTTTTCCCTTATTTTTTAACAGTCCAGTATGCTCAAATGGTGACGAAAAACTAAAAAAATGTTTATATTTAACATATTTTGAGCCTTGCCAAGATAAGGGTTAAATTTACAGCAGGGGTTCTGATCATATAATAAACAAACGATGTCAAGAAAGTTGCATAAATCAAAGCAAAATTTCAGTGTCCCGAATCCTCAAATCTATTTTCTTAATCGCATTTCTTAAAAATAAAATTCAATTCAGACATTCGGTAAAAAATAACACAATAAATAGCTAAATGCGAAGCCTTAGGCATCCAGACATTTTTCTAGGAACTACGTCACACGAGCCAAGGGCTCGATTCGACTTATTTAATGGCGCTCCCTGACATGTTCTCAATAACGCCATGTAGACGAAAAAATTAAAAAGGTGACCGCATGTGAACTCTGTAGCGGCCGCTTGAATGTAACCAAAAAGTAAAAAAATATATGAAAGGCTGCATTCGAGAAATACGGCGGGTAGATTTAGTATATTGTCACAAAGGAAATAATTTTCGTAATCAGTATAATGTATTATAATTATTTGAATTAAATTCTTCCAATAACACTTAGGTAGGTACAGTCAGAAAAACTGTTAGCACCCCTGAATTTTTATATGAGAGAGAGAAGATTGAGTGATAAAATATCAATAAATATTGTTAATATTTTGACACACAACCTTGTAGGTACATTGTAGGATCTGTGAGGTGCAGTCACCAACCATTAGACATGTCGGAGCGGCCAACGTGCTTAAAAATATCTGAACATGCACTTTAACGTCTTGATAAAAGGGGCTTTGCTCATATATTTGTCCTCACCTTGGTAGCTCCGATTGTTGGATATTTCTGATGATGACTTGCCCTCCTAAGTGCCACTTGCACCATTCCACTAACCGGTTAACCGGATTAACCGGTTAAACCTGGAGTTACCATGGTTACCAGTACCATTTGATACTAAGTTAACGGTTTAACCGAACCTCGGGTTAGTGGGATGGGGCAAGTGGGCCTAAGCCGAATAGCGGTATCTCAAAAACAAAAGCGGTATCTCAATTTGAAAATGGAATTTACAGACAAACTGCCGTATTCGAACTTCAAGATATTCACAAGAGATGACACGTACTAGATCCATTTTAGATACGTCATAGTTTAGATATCAACTAGCCCTCTTTTGCAGCGCAATTCGGGCAACCAATGTCACTTTTACGTTAGGTAGAGTAAGATATCTATTAGATGTGAATTGGATCTCTAAGCCATATCCTGTGGAAATCGTTCAAGAGTATCTCCAGAATCGCGCATATGTCAAATTTGACAGGTTAGATCATAAACATATCGTTATCGTATCTTGATGATGTCTAAAAGATATCTATTTGATGTCTATTTCAAAATCCGGATCGGGCCCAAAGAATGTAAGGTACCTATACGTTTGCATTAAATTTATTTGAGATACCGATTGGCTTAGCAGGGCTACTTAACTTGGAGTTGCCCTTCTCGCCAGCCATATTACTAATAAAACACGAACACAACTAAAACCTGGTCGTCCGATGACCTGGCCATCGACCCTATCGTTAAAAAGCTGTATAAACGCGCCATTGTTTCCAAAGCCCTGAATAGGTTCTGTTAGGCGTTATGTAAAACTATGGTAAACTTGTGTTCATATTATTATCTATTATGTGGACCGGTATTATATTTATTTTGTATTAGCATCAAATCGTAAATAGGAAAGCCGGTCAACTTAGATGGCGATAAATGCTATTTTTATATTTTAGGTGTATAACATGAAATGGAAGTTTATTCACGAGAACATATGGTACAGTAGATATTATTAAGTATACATATTGACCCATGATATGTTCAGCCTTATGGCATGTGAAAATTATTTGTATTGACATAATTCATGCATGTCAAAGGAAAATACGTTACAAAAATGTCGCGTTAACTAAAATATTATCAAAATTTATATTATTAAATACAAACATCTAGTTTCAAGCCTCAATCTACAGTCAGTTAGTCATTCAATCAAATTTAGAGCATAAGTTCATATATGCTGTATTGCTGTTACATTAATGCTATTTCGTAACTTTTAAAATTATTCGTGTGGGACATATTATACATTTCATAATACATATATTATTATGCTTAATAACTTATTGTGTGTGGTTAGTAGAAAATGAAACATTATTCTTGTGAGCCATATACATTTCATAATATGCTTAAAAACTTAGTGTGTGTGGTTAGTAGAAAAAGTAAGATCGAATCGCCTTACGGGCATGTGATGCGGAGGGATGAAAGTCACGTGATGAGAAAGGTATTACGAATGAATGTGGAGGGAAGTTACGGGAGAGGAAAACCGAGGAAAAGGTGGATGGACAGTGTGAGAGATGATATGAAACGAACGCAAGATGAATATGATGAGATGACGGGCGAGAGAGAGGTATGGAAGAAAAAGACATGCTGCGCCGAACCCAAGTAAATGGGACAAGGGCAAGAGAGACTGATGAGTATGCTTAACTCGTTCGTCTTTCCTGTAGACATGGCAAAGTTAAGGGAATCTAAAGCAAATTTTTACGCAGCACACTTACAGGCGGGAATCGGGATACATTTTTTCAGTAACTTGAGACTCAAATAAGTTTTTGGCAAAAATATCATTTTTGGTACAAGCTTTTATCGCCGACTGACTTTTTTTCCCCAGGCAACTAATACTCATCGAGACAATTCTAAGAACCCCAAACACAATTAGGTTTCGTTGTTTTGTCACAGAGTTCCTATGGCCACCTCCGGTCTCCATCATCAGATTAGCTCGATGATACCATAATATTGCATTGTCACCCGACGTACATATGTATGCAAAATTTCAGCTCAATCTGAAACCGGGAAAAGGATCAAATTTGACTTCAAAGATCAAGATTTCAAAGATCAATCAAGATTTGATTACACACAGACAACGGTTAGGTCAGGTGAAACTAAATAAAAGCTTGTAAAAAGGAGATATACAGGATATAATATTTATATTGATGCCAATACCAAATTACAATTTTCTAGCATTACTGGTCATTGAGCTACAGAACAGACATGTCAAAACTATAAGGGTTCCCTTGACCCACCTGGCTTAACCCTAAAACGCAGTATTACCCTTAAAAATCTGTCGTTTATACGACGTTTTAGAGCGGCGAAGCATAGTTGGCCGCTTATTAGAGTTGGTGCTTGGTGTGCTAATAATATAGCTTGCAGAACTTATACAATTGCACTTACTCGAGGAAAGCTATACAAGGTGAATTAGAGAACGGGATATAAACGATAAAACTAGATGAAGAATTGACAAACAGTCGGTATCAAAGATAAATGTATACAGTTTTGCACCTTAATCTTTTGTAATGAGTCGAAAAAGATAAAATTAGTTACGTCAACAATAAAAACTTGATATGTTGTTTTGACAGTTCGCGCAGTAAATAAAAAATTCATTGTTCAAAAAATTTCCAAAATTAGTGATAATGGCAGCGCATTAGGCGGTCATTTCATCCTCTAATCGCCCAAAAGCCTATAAACACGTCTCGCATTTCATTCTATTTTTAATCTTTATTAATCTTTATTTTGAAAAATCATAATTTTTAATTTTTAATTTTTTTTTTTAATTTTTAATTTTTTAATTAAAAAAAAAGAAATTTAATTTAATTTTTATTTTATTATTTTAAATCTAATGGAATTTAGTTACGATATGGATTCTATGGTCCGAAATAAATGAATTTTATTTTATTTTATTTTATTTATTTTATAATTGCTTGATCTTTATTAAATGTATATTTAGCGCCATTTGCACTATTCCACTACCCCGGGGTTGGCCGGTTAAACCTGGAGTTACCATGGTTACCGGTACAATTTGACACTAGGTTAACGGTTTAATCGTTAAGCTCCACTTGTACCATCTAACTGACGCGGGGTTAACCGGTTAAACCTTTAATTACCATAGTTACCAGTACAATTCGACACTGGGTTAACGGTTTAATCACTAACCGCCACTTGTACCATCTAACTTACCCGGGCTTAACCGGTTAAACCTGGAGTTACCATAGTTACCAGTACAATTCGACACTGGGTTAACGGTTTAATCGCTAAGCGCCACTTGTATCATCTAACTAACCCGGGCTTAACCGGTTAAACCTGGAATTACCATAGTTAGCAGTACAATTCGACACTGGGTTAGCGGTTTAATCGCTAAGCGCCACTTGTATCATCTAACTAACCCGGGCTTAACCAGTTAAACCTGGAGTTACCATAGTTACCAGTACAATTCGACACTGAGTTAGCGGTTTAATCGCTAAGCGCCACTTGTACCATCTAACTGATGCGGGGTTAACCGGTTAAACCTGGAATTACCATAGTTACCAGTACAATTCGACACTGGGTTAGCGGTTTAATCGCTAAGCGCCACTTGTACCATCTAACTGACGCGGGGTTAACCGGTTAAACTTGGAGTTACCATAGTTAGCAGTACAAATCGACACTGGGTTAGCGGTTTAATCGCTAAGCGCCACTTGTACCATCTAACTGACGCGGGGTTAACCGGTTAAACCTGGAGTTACCATAGTTAGCAGTACAAATCGACACTGGGTTAGCGGTTTAATCGCTAAGCGCCACTTGTACCATCTAACTGACGCGGGGTTAACCGGTTAAACCTGGAGTTACCATAGTTAGCAGTACAAATCGACACTGGGTTAGCGGTTTAATCGCTAAGCGCCACTTGTACCATCTAACTGACGCGGGGTTAACCGGTTAAACCTGGAGTTACCATAGTTACCAGTACAAATCGACACTGGGTTAGCGGTTTAATCGCTAAGCGCCACTTGTACCATCTAACTGACGCGGGGTTAACCGGTTAAACCTGGAATTACCATAGTTACCAGTACAAATCGACACTGGGTTAGCGGTTTAATAGCTAAGCGCCACTTGTACCATCTAACTGACGCGGGGTTAACCGGTTAAACCTGGAGTTACCATAGTTAGCAGTACAAATCGACACTGGGTTAGCGGTTTAATCGCTAAGCGCCACTTGTACCATCTAACTGACGCGGGGTTAACCGGTTAAACCTGGAATTACCATAGTTACCAGTACAATTCGACACTGGGTTAGCGGTTTAATCGCTAAGCGCCACTTGTATCATCTAACTAACCCGGGCTTAACCGGTTAAACCTGGAGTTACCAGTACAATTTGACACTGGGTTAGCGGTTTAACCGCTTGACCACGGGTTAGTGGGATGGTGCAAGTGGCGCTGTGATATTTGTGTCTTAGATATCCCTCTATATTTTATAATTCTTATTTCCATAAAACTTCGGGATCAACAAAAACTGGTACGCTTGAAACCTATGTTTTGGTCACGATAGGAATTTAATCTCGGTCTTAAATCGCCGATATTGTAGGTCCACTATCCGATAGCAAATAATGTCCAATAACAATATTTCATAGGAGTTTTCTAATACATTTTTAAGCTTGGCCACCGCTGGTTACCTCAAAACCAGTATATCCTAAAACCTATCAGTTTCATAGGCACTTAGTGCGTTTTGGTTCTGATCGACTTCTAGATTCTGTGGATATTGGTGGTATAAATCTAAAAGGAATGGTGGTTTAGGTTTTTGTCTAAAGCCAGTCTAGACCTTATCTGGAATTTAAATACCTTAGGTTTCTTTTCGAAAGAACCGTTAGGGTCAGATGGGGTCAATTTTGTATCTTGGACGACTAAATAATATGAAAAACTGTTTAAGGAAAAGAAAGGAAGGTTTGAGAGGATAGGGGATGTCACGGTTTTTGAAAAACTCACTCAAATTCGGAGAAATTAAAATTTGGAAAATAATTCATCTTAAGTATCTACTTACTTATAAAAATATTTCGAGGTTTCTGCAATAGAATGAACTGGTGAGAAGTTTTTTTTTCGGTCATTCTTAGTTCAATAGCAGCTTTATATGGGGGCACGGCAGTGCCCCCGCCAAGTCGAGCAAAACAAAGACGCACGGCCGTACCATCCTTTTCCCGATTTATTTATTTAAATATTACTGCACAAAAAATCACAAAGGGATTTTTAGTGCACAAAATAAAAATCCCTGTATTTACAGAAATATTAAATATTCCTTTAACGCCATGCGCGTGCACGGTACAATGTCACCCGTTTCATTTCATGACTCTGAATAAATAAATACGTAAAATACAAGCCTCATAACTAAATAAACAAAAAAATTAAAATTTCCTCCAATTTTGCATGTCACAGCCGATTTTAATGGATAACGCCTAGTGATGTGCTGTTGTTTTTTGGGAATATTCCCAGAACCTTAAGGGTTTTTTTTTCAAAGATTGATCCCAAAATGATTCTTCGAATACTTTAAAAAAATCTAAAGCCCAAGCCCTCTCGCGCACGTTAGGACGCATTCGCCCAGCAGTGGGGATATCTGATTTTTTTATATTTATGTTACAGTAAAAAATATTCTTCAGGTACATATTTTTGGGCTACATTGTATTTTAGCTATTAATGAAAATTCTTTTTTTACTTCAATATTCCCTTCAATCGGGAATATTAGCTTTCACATCACTATTGGATCCCGCGATTGCTGCATTTGTTGTCGCTTGACACACAAAGAGTCCAGCTTTAACTGAAAATGACAACAGTACAAAGGCTCCAGCGGACATATTTGCATTTAATATTCGGAAACATTTTCACGTGTTTTTGTATAGTAAATAAAATAATATACGAGTACCGTAAAGTCGGGTTACTTTAGCCCTGTAGGGTAACTTTGGCCATTGAGATTTACACGGTCCAGGTTATATTATTGCACTATTATTATGGAAATATGCCATGGGGTTGGTTTTAGCTGACCTTTGCCGTTTTTATATTTTTTATTAGACCCTTTTAAATGAGATTTACACCTGGGCCAAAGTAACCCTAGTTTACCGTAGGCATCTGCTTTTTTAATAACAAAGTTCCGTGAGACTTAGGGCCGGTACAGACGGACTGCAACCCGACTGCAACTTGATGGGAACTACACGCCGACGTTGCAGTTGGCGTGCAGTCCCCATACAAATTACAGTCGGGTTGCAGTCCGTCTGTATCGACCCTTACAGGCCCATTCGAACTTGCACCTAACATCAAACCGATATTTGAATCATATTAGAGCCAACTGATATGACTCCAATATAATTAGAATATTGGTTTTGATGTCAGGTGCACATTCGGATTGGCCTGACAGACATATTGAATAATATCATATCCGTAACACGTTATTAAGCCTGAATTGGCCTCTCGCTCTAGGCCGGAGTTAGATCTAGTTTAAAGTATACCGTTTGAGGAAACCTTGGATCCGCTAAAAATGAGTCAGACGAGATTGTACTCAAAATTATTAAGATAATAAGCGGATACGTATATTTTGGTCACGAACCAATTGACAATGATCGGTACTGCGCGCCGCTAGGGAGGGGAAAGGATTGGAAAAATGTAACAGTGCATCGATAAAAAAAAATCACTTATAATCAAAATACATAAAAAGGTCAAAGGTTGGGACTTCCTATTATTAGGCACTACTATTATTCCTACTATTATTAGAAATAACTGTACCAGAATACTCCTGCATATAAACAAGTTGTGGGAGATCACACTCACTCTGTTTCGTTTTTGTTTACTCTTATATGTACAAAGTTTTTATTAATGTTTTTCTAACAGTCGAAAAAAATATGAATTTATGGTAAAATACGTAAAAATCTTAAATATAATTAAAACAATAATTTAGATAAAACAAAATGAAATACTTCTTAGTAAAAAAAAATTATTATTATAAAGTTAATGAAAATTGTTTTCGGGAATTAATATGTACCTATGTGTACTACACATAACTAGAATAACTTCTACTTACTTGACGAAGCATTTTTTTCATGCGAATTAAATACGTTTTTCCATAATGTCTAGAAAGCAAATAATGAACACCATATCCACTTTAACATTTTTAAAAACAAACTTTTAAAACACATCATTTATTATTATTTATTTATTTATTTATTCCTATTTAACATATATTTTAAATTTATCGATAGTTTCCACATCCCTACCCGCGACTAACCTTTACTCGGCTGTGTTTTGCTTTTGCAAGTTTAATCATGCGCCGTGAGCTCGTGACGCAATGTTTCGCAACCTTAATCATTATTTTATCTTACAAATTGTATTCATGTTGGTTCGTCGACGTCGATAGGCTGGTATCGACAACGATTTATCGTCGCGTGTGACATCACCATTTTGTTAGTGTTTTTGGGTATCGATTTTATGTTTCACAATTAATTGTGGTACTGTATGAGTTCTTTGTAAGTTTGGTATTATTAAATCAGTTTATGATATAAAAAAAATGCAATGGAATCTTCTTTTACTACCTACACTGAAATGAGATATGTGTTAACTAAGCACAACATTATTTCTATTTGTATATTTTATTTGCAGTTTATCGAGTTCTTCAGTTGTTTCCGATAATTCTAATGAAATATCTCTTTAATTTTCTCCTTGCACCTTTTTTACATGTCTCTGTTTAGCCCGATGGTTGACTGGTAGAAAATGTCATTTAGGCATTAAGTCCGCTGTTTGTACATTATTTTTGCATTTCGTGCAATAAAGCTTAAGTTTAAATATATAAATAAATATAAGTACCAATGATTCGTAGCGCACCAGGGGCCTAGGCAAAATGACAATCGTTTGCAGAAAACGGAATAAAACGCTATTGTCTCTCTATCACTCTTCCATATTAGTGCGATAGAGACAGATAGCGTTTCGTTTCGCGAACGATTGTCACCTTAGCTAGGCCCCCATGACTGTAAACGTCTTACGAAATGTCTATTTCTAACCTCATGATCTATGCGTATTCATCATTAGCAGTAATAATTAACAATTACAACACATTTATTGTTCAGAGCAATAATATAAATGTTCCCTTTGCCTAGTCATCTGGAAATATGAGTTATAGGTAGAGATGCACCAGATATTCGGTTACTATCCGGTATCCGGCCTATTCGGCCATTATTTTAACACCCGGCCGGATACCGGATAGTGGCCTACTATCCGGCCGGATACTGGATAGGCCGGATAGTAACATTGCTTGATTTCGGAGTAAACAAAATTGGAATAAGAAACAGTAACGGTTATAATCTTCGAGCAACACGGAAGGGAGGCGGCATTCGCACTATTTCCCCTCTGCCGAGGTACAAGATTAGCGCGTCAATAAAATCTAGCGCGGGTAATAAAACTAGTTGCACTTGGATTTTTCACTAGACTGAGTCCAGACGCGCGCGTGAACACTGCTGCACAAAAATGCCTGTTTGCTCGGTTTTTTGTTATAAAAAGAGGTCAGGGACATCAAATTTACAAAAAGAAAGTGTTACATTTCACATGTAATATTTTTTTTACATATCATACGTTTAATTACATTTAAATACAATTATTATATTTTAGTCTCAAGTAATTGTTGGATTTATCGATTTTACTCGCTCAGTACAAATTGCGGATCGGTAGAGCGACAAATCCGACTTCTCATCTCTCAGAATACAATGACATACTTCAAAGAAAATGTGTTAGTGTGCGTGTTGTGACACTAGTCACTCGTCCGTACACAAAAAGAGATCGAGGTTTGCAAGATTTGTCTTTGACGTGTGTCATTTTCTATGTATTTGTGTCGTCATTACAGAGGGCCTACCGCAAACCACGTTCGACGTGTTGCCTCCCTGTCACACTTAAGTATGAATTTACAAGTGCCATAGAGAGGCAACACGTCGAACGTGGTTCGCGGTAGGGCCTTTGATTGGATTTTGTATGTAAGTGTGTGAGAAGTGCGACTGTGTGCACCTTCCCCCCGCGAAAAATGGCAGAATGATTTGTACGGTGAGATATCGCTTGGGCCCCTCCCTTCCGACGTGTCGGAAGCCGGTGTTGCTCGAAGGTTATAATCGTACTCGTTTATTATTTTAATACAATTTAAACATTCGACTCACTTGCATGCGCACTCATTTCGAACCTAGAGAAATGGGTCCGCGCGAAAGTTCACTACGAAACAGATCAAAACCTGCATAATGCGCATGTGATAAACCGAAATGTAGGTAAGTTCCGCCGGCCGAATATTCGTCGGCCGGATACCGAATATTCGACCGATTGTCAGGCCGAATATCCGGCATCCGGTATCCGGCCAAACAAATATCCGTTGCATCTCTAGTTATAGGTCTAATTGCTATCATAACGCGGCACAGATACATAATAAGTAAGGTTATAATGTTTTATATCGATCGTTTAGTAGGTTGCACTAATTTTACGATGTATACAGGTGAGTAATCAAAAAATACAGATATGAACATTTTTAAAGGAGTTTCTCTTAATTTTTGAATTACCGTAAAATGGGGTGAGTGGGGACAAAACTGACATTCAAACCTTGAAACATTTTATTTTTCCATTTTATGCAAACTTAAATTTATTAATACATGTTCCGGCCGTTTGTATTTTAGTTTTTTGATGATATTATGTAGTTCCATTTCAGAACTTTGACGACAAACACAAAAAAAAAGAGTTTTTTGAAACTTATGTACGAAATATAATTTGATATTTACGAGTCACTTTTCGGTGAAGGAAGACATCGTGAGGAAACCAGACTAATCCCAAAAAGGCCTAATAGTTTACCCTCTGGGTTGGTAGGTCAGATGGCAGTCGCTTTCGTAAAAACTAGTGCCTAGGCATGCCTACGCCAATTCTTAGGATTAGTTGCCAAGCGGACCCCAGGCTCACATGAGCCGCCGAAATATGCCGGGATAACGCGAGGAAGAATAAGAAGACTCGATCAATGTATCTGTGGAACTACGTACTAAGTACCTATACCTACATAATACATTTAAAATGTTCTTACATGCAATGCCTACATAGGCCGTTTTAGCCTCGGACCCCGTCGAACCTCGACCGAGTTCAAGGGACTGTGCTAAGGTCTTGTTTTATTTGCGATCTGTTTTTAAAAGACCCAACGCATCCCTGATCCGACGCTCACAGATCATGGGCGCAGTGGAGCTGGAAAAACAGTAAGGCAAAAAGTTAATTTATTGAAAATATAAATGTTATAGGCATTGGATGCCTAGAATTTCAGGTACCTGACAAAATGATGAAAGGATTATGATAATCAAGAAAATTTTCATTACTTACTTCTTACTAGATTGGTGCGATGACCCAAAATGAGTCTTGGCCTCCAACTCAAGAGCACGCCATTGCATAGCATAGAAAAAATTTCATTCGTTAACAAAATATGTGTGGTTTTTAAGCAAAATGTACCTACTACATTGTCATGAGGACTCTCTGACAGGTTAATCGTAAAAAGATACAAGCTATACTCTTTCGCTATTACCTTTTAGGCCATTTTGTGTTTTTGTGGAACAACACCTAATTAGGGATTTCGGTGTTTTACGGAGCCACCACCAGGCTATCGGTCGGGCCATAAACACAGCTCAGTCGATTGTATCAACCGGCAGCAATTCTAAAGGGGTCCACTGATTAACAGTCCGCCGGACGGTATTGGCCTGTCAGTTAGAACAAAATTTTGACAGTTCCGAACTACTGACAGGCCGATACCGTCCGGCGGACTGTTAATCAGTGGGTCCCTTAAATGGTGATGTCTTATTAAGGTAAGTACGACTGTGTATTGCAACAGCAAAATAAAAATCGCTAACTCCGGCAATACCCGTAAGAGCTAACTAACTGCCCGATTCGAACTTTAAGATACGTCAAATACGATACGTCTAGATACGATATTTATATATAGATTAGATATGTCAGTGTCAGAAATGACGTTTCTGTTTGAAAAAACGTCAACTTTGACACTGACATAGAAACGATATGAATTAGATAAATGACAGTGTCACAAATGACGTTTTTGTTTGAAGAAACGTCACCTTTGACACTGACATACTTATCTAATCCGTATCTTAAAGTTTGAATTGGGCCGTAAGTCGAATAATCAGTATCATCAATATCATCATCATCATCTCAGCCATAAGACGTCCACTGCTGAACATAGGGCTCCCCCTTGGATCTCCATACGTGCCGGTGGGAAGCGACCCGCATCCAGCGTCTTCCGAATAATCAATATCAATAATCCGAATAATCAGTATAACCGGCAGCAAATCTAATCCACCTTGCCTTACTGCCTCCTGGCTGTGTACTGGCACAGCAAAGTGTACCTATTCAGAACGTCGAACCCCGGTCCTTGCCCTCACGAGCCGACAGGGAGTGCGGCCGGCTGGATAGTTCACGGCGCAGGTATATAGCTAAATGTATGGCGGTCAAAGTTTTTGCTCCGGCTTGGGTTGGGTTGACTTTGGGCTTAGGCTCCGTAATCAGGGTATGTACGAAATATCATTTGATATTTACGAGTTGCTTTTCGGTGAAGGAAAACATCGTGAGGAAACCAGACTAATCCCAATAAGGCCTAGTTTCCCCTATGGGTTGGATGATCAGGGCTATAACCGCGAAAATCGAAGTTCGCAAATTGCGGCGATTTTTCTCTGTCACCCTAATTACGCCTTCATTGGAGTAAAAGAGAAAGATCCCCGCAATTTGAGAATTTCGGTTTTCGCGGTAGCCGCTCTGCTTTCGTAAAAACTCATGGGATTAGTTGTCAAGCGGACCTCAGACTCCCATTTTTTTAACAAGGGCAAGAGAATGATAATGGATGAATCAGGGTACCATTATTAATTTTTAGCTTGTAAGATTTTTGCTATTGTATGTATGTTCGTTTCATCATCATCATCTCAGCCTATATACGTCCCACTGCTGGGCACAGGCCTTCTCTCGAGCGCGAGAGGGCTTGGGCTATAGTCCCCACTCTAGCCCAATGCGGATTGGGGACTTCACATACACCTTTGAATTTCTTCGCAGATGTATGCAGGTTTCCTCACGATGTTTTGCTTCACCGAAAAGCGACTGGTAAATATCAAATGATATTTCGTACATAAGTTCCGAAAAACTCATTGGTACGAGCCGGGGTTTGAACCCCGTTGATGATGTTATTGATGTTCGTTTGTAAGGATGTATCTGTGGGCCTTAGTTGCCTGATAATTTAATGATATTTAATTTTAATTATTGTATGGTGTTGCTATATGTTTGTCCGTCTGCAACTAAGAGCAGAGATCGTTTTTTGGGTTTTATTATATAGGAGGCTTATGAGCAGACGAGTTGCCTGACGGCAAGCAAATACCAGACACAGAGGGGTTGGGAGGGAGGGAGGGGAGGGGGTGTAACATAGGGGTTGCAAGTGCGTTGCCGGCCTTTAAAATGAGAGTACGCTTTTCTCTAGGAAGTTTGAAGGTATATAGAAAGCTTTAATGTGGCCTGGATATGAAACAACAGATACGAGATACGTAAAGTTTTAGCCTACTAGGCAAGATTTATTAAGTTTCGACTAGGTACTGAAATTTAACGCCAATTTCACAAAATCATCTCATCTAAACTTGTAGGTAAGGTTTGTAAATAGAAAAGTAGTTAAAACCGAGCAACCAAGAATATTCAGCGTCTGCTTAGAATTAAGTACGTAGTAGTACGTTTGTTTGTCACCGCTGTATATAAAATAATCAATAAAAGATAAACAATAAAAAAATTATTTTCAAAACTTAGTAGGAGAGGGTAGAGGGAGTTTAACAACTTCTACGTGGACCAAATCGCAGCAGACACTATTAAAAAAAAAACGGGTTGCACTCCGGGAGTGCCGGCAGAAGTGAAAATTCAATGACATTGCAATAGTTTTTCGATCAGGTCACGTGTCCGTCTTACGTCTTACGAATCTTACAGTCACGTGACCTGTCGCGAGTTTAACATTTTTTCCCCATCACAAAAAAAGCACAGCGCCGCTAAAGAAGTTTTCACTTCAAAAATAAATGAAACGTGAGCGCATCCAGCGGACTAAGGCCCTTGCGCGATGGCCGATACGTCAGGCAATTTTAATTGGCACGGCCTTTTCCACGACATCTGGCTGACGATTTGTGGACGGGCGTTTTTTTTTTAATTGGGTTATTTGATTATGCTAATTTATGGTACCTGCTACCTGTGATATTTTTAATGCAAAAATTGAAAGAATTGGGCTTATTCCTCAAATATCACTTTGGTAAAGGAATGTATTTCCTGTTGATCATGATTATGGATTCGAGACTTGTTTCCAATATATCCGACCCCTTCAGTAAAGGTGGCCACTGACGAGCCTTCCAACAGTCCAAATAGCGTGGCTGCAATCCAGAATCGGTCCGTGAATGTCAAAAACGTACAATGTTTAATATTAGGATGCCGTCCATTTGGATGAATCCATTGTAACGGCATCCATTTGGAAGGCTCATCAGTGGCCTGCTTAAGTCTGTTCTGTCTGTACCCCTAGTGTAAAGCAGGCCACTATTATATCATCATTCTGTATGAGATTTAGAGTTTCCATAACGTACCGCTTGGCGCGCTATTCAAAATCCCATACGAAAATAGACATAACACAAACGTGAACGCTAGGCACGCTATCGAATGAAAACACTAGAGGGGTTCTGGTTCTGAATCCGTCAAGATTCAAAAAGATCCCTCATTAACACCAAATGGCACTTTTTTGAATGCAAATGCTTGGTATGTTGATGAAAAAAGTCCTATATCTATCCAAAAGATTTGACGAGGTCCCTCAATTACTCAAGAACATCATATTATCAGAGCTGGGTTTCGACAAAAAAGGGATCTACTTGGAACTACATAAATTTACTTTCACACAAAAAAATAATTTTCCAAATCGGTTCAGAAATTAAGGAGTTCTGAGGTAATAAACACACAAAAGACTGTCGAACTGACAATCTCCTCCTTTTTTGAAAGTCGGTTAAAAAGAGGGAGCTTTATAACGTTCATTGCGGGATGGGGTCAATTCGAAAGACCCCATGATGAAAACTGCTTACTGCGCGATTCGGGAAATGAATTAGAGATGCACTATAGTCCGTTTTTTTTAGCATTAGAAAGAACTTCGCAGAAGTAAGCTTGTGGTTCCAAATCCGGCACTTTTAGCGGTAATAATTTGAAGTAAATTATATGTATTGACCATGCTACATTAGATAATTCAATAATTATTAACAATTAAAGAGCCTGACATAAACTGCACGCTTTCTTCTGCGGAGTTCTTTCTAATGCTAAAAAAAACGAACTATAGATATGAAATAGTGAAGATATGTGACGTTCCACGACAAACGCGTGGGATAACGCCAGGAAGAAGATCGGTTATTTTCCTTCTTTTTTTTTCAAACAATGCCAAGGATTATAAGGAAAATCACAGCTTTCCAAAAGTTTATATAATCTATATTAAGTCCCACTAGTAGTTTTTGTTTGTCTTGCTCAGTGACGGCAGGTGGCGAGACGACTCGCCGCGCCGCATATACAGGTTGTTCTGAAACGAAAAATATGATTTATTTTACTTTGTTACTGAAAATCGTAACCTTTTGAAGGGTTCCCGGAGAGTGTGACAATATAAAGTAAAAAAATACGCATATAGGAAATTGTAATTTACTAAGTAGTTTTGACAAGTTCAGTTGAATTGCCTTCAGCAGAAAATTTTCAAATTTGATTCTTATATCACATATTCTCAAAAAAACAATTGAAGATCTCATTGTCTTAGTCAATTTTACTTCTGATATTATTTATTAATTATTTACAGCAGAATCTAAAATTAAATTACAGTGATTAATTTTATTAATCTTTATTGTCGATCGATTTTTTACATTATTTTTTTATTATTAATAATGTTTTTAATTTCATTTATTTCTGTAATTCACAAATCATTATTTTATTTTATTTTTACCTATATTTTATTGACAGTTTTTAACAACGAATTTATGCTAATCCGGTTGCGTCTGTGTTTTGTGACTCTGTATTTTATTAACAATAATCTTAAGTCTTTTTTTGTACAGATACTAATACTTTTATGGGCTTTGCCTGAAATAAATGATTTTATTATTATCTCCGTTTTGAAACTCTCGGGTCTTTCGAGCCCGGTCATTTATAAGGCGTGCGGAATACACCGTGTTTTTATTGAATTCCGTTAACTTCGGGGTATGGTTAAGTACGTTTAAGATAACTAAATGGCATAATTAATTTAAAAAAAATATATTTTTTTTTGTTTTTTTTTTGAAAAAAATTAACTTTAAAAAGTAATTAAATGTAGCATATAGCGTTGTTGTAACACGGGCATTACATTTAACTCAACCAAACAATTGAAATCTATGACATATCAATGTCATTTCGAACATTGATCGGCCGAGATTGTACTTAAGTTTAGTAGCAAATGTATGAACTCATTCTAAACACTAATCAATATGTAAACCGGCCCTAAGACAAGTGTACACGCTTGTAGAGGCCTTATAAGAAAAAAATAAATTATTTATTATCTCCGAAATGGAGTTAATTAGAATACCGGTGTCTTTGAGAAAGTTACTTAATTTAAGCTCAGGAATGCATCCTTGAAATTAACGGAAATCAAAAAAAACACGGTGTATAGATCCAACACGTAGAGGCCGTTTGGAGAGATTTGATGTCATGTGGAACGCCTGCTGGAACCCATTCACGGGTACATGAATAGATACCCGCGAACCGGTTTCAGCAGGCATTGGAAGCTAGGTATTGTAGATAATATGGACAGAGTACTTACTGGTCTATGGTTTAAGTTTGGATGGAAATGAACACTGAGCTATTGCAAAGAAGTCCGGACTTATTATTATTATTAATTCAATTGTAAATTGCCAACAACGTTTACAAGTATAAATCAGTCTTTGTTACTTTTTTTTTACTTACAATAAGTAATTAGTAGCTAGCTAGTAGTATATACAGCTGTAATGCTCAGCCAAGATATGGTCGGACCGGTTCGATACAGCGATTTAGAGCACGATGCTTGTTTATTTTATTAATCTTAATTGTAAATAGCCGTTATGTTGTATCTTCTTGCTGTGTAACTTTTTTTTTCTTATTTAATTAACTGTTGACTGTATGTTATTTCTGTCTTTTTTCTTCTTGTTTGTTACCTTCCGTGATTCTTCTCACTTGATGGTCTCATCGGAAGATCAGCGCTGGAAGCCACCAGCAACATGCTGAGATGGGGCCATTTCGTGGCACTTTAATCTTATTTTGTGTTTTCTTTTATACTATGTACTGTTCCGATTGTTTGTGCTTACGAATAAATCTATTCTATTCTATTCTATTTTATTCTAATTGACTCATACTAAAAGTACCGTTAAGCTAACTATTATACTATTTATAGTGTGTGCGTGTAAGCAGTAAAAATAAGATTATTAGGTATATATATGATTATGCCTATTTACTTAATGTTGTAATCAGAAATAGGGACAGATAATTATGTATTTATGCGGTCTTGTTTTCCTATTATGTAAATTACGTAATTATAGTATGTAGTAACGAAAGTTAGGTTATTTTCTAACAATAAATGATTGGTATCACACTATTGAAATATCACACAGTAAATCACACTATTGAAAAAAAAATTGTGGAGTAAAAATTGTGGTTGTTGTGGAAAAGTGTGTAGTTTATAACTAAAATCTCTATTTAAACTTGCATTTTAGGGCCCACCCTGTAGCAGCAATTACCTTCGCCACGAGAGTTGCTCGAATGCAATTAGCTCTAACACTGAAATCGCATTATTGGTCACAGAAAAAGGAGCAACCTGTATATTGAAAAGTTCGGTAAGTAAGCGCGCTTTTTGAAATTATGGTTCCGTTTCAATTGGAAAACCTTATCGATAATACACAATCATATTTTCAAACTTAATTTAGGATCAAGCAGATACGTCTGCAAACGATGCTACCTTAGAAATAAATTAAAGTGGAAAAATTCACTTGGGTGGGACTTGAATCCACGACCACCGGATCGCTGGCCCAGTGCTCTTCTCTCTTCTTACAGGTTGGCCCAAAAATACGTTGACAACGTTTTTTTCTAATTATTTCATTAAGTACTTACGTAACTAGTACAGAGTTAGTTAAAAATTAAAACTACACCTGACGAAACCTGAGGTGGATGAGCTATCTGTATGGTGACGAAGCCTGCGCTGTGGATCTGAAGGTACCTATGCTGTTATTATTATGTTTCTTTTTTGGGTAAATAAATTTATGCGGAGTAAACTAAACTCTTTTTACAACATAAATTAATTGTCTTCAAAATATCATCCTTTCGCTTTGATACGCAAACGCAAACGTTTGTTAAAATCGTTCAAAACTAATTCGAATAGTTCACATTCTATAAAATACCTAAGCTATCAATATTACATAAATCAATATTAACGAGCAAAAAATAAAAAAAAATCTTGAGACAACCAAACCACCATTCACCACCGCCACTATCACCACCACCACCACCATTTCACCATTCACCACCACCATTCACCATTCACCATTTTGAAGTTTAACCGAATATCGCCAAAAACTGAACCGAAACCCACGGATCCCTACAATGGCCAAACTCCGGGGTTCAGCTAGCTTCTGCTCAAAATGTCATCCGAAACTTCTCGAGTGTTTTTCTTTAACCAAATGAAAAGTTTTCAGCTCGCGAGATGAAATATGGCCGTGTTTTTGCGGATAGAAAATTGGAGTCATCATTTATGGAGATAGTTTTTTCGTTGAAATGGGTGTTTTTAATGATTTCGTGATTTATGAAGAAGGAGAAGAAGGACGAAAATAATAAGTAGTAAAATAGGTAAGTAGTTAATTTTCAAGATTTTATTGTCTTTTATAATACCTTACCTTACCTTACCTTCTCCCTTTTATGGGGACCTACAGCGCGATTCTGGAAATGAATTAGAGATTAACCAGATACGAAATAGTAAAGATATGTGACGTTCCACGGCAAAAGCTACCTGAATATTGGAGCGGCGTTAATAATAGCGTAAGCGCCAGCCGCCATAACGTACCTTTTGCCGTGGAACGTCACATGTCTTTACTATTTCATGTCTGGTGAATCTCTAATTTATTTCCCGAATCGCGCCGCTAGTAACATTAGATATCATAAGAAAGCGCGCAAAAAAGACTTAATTGAAAAATATAAGGTACCTACAGCGTATGTTATATTAAATTAATTAGTGACTTTTACTCGTACATGTATGTTATAATAATTATTAATGTAATATGTATTTTATTTGAATATCTTTTCTTTCTCCTATTTAATGTACCTAGAGGTCAATAAAAACAGTACGGACGCATGTGCATATTCCGATATGAAATATTACCTTTTTTATGCTCGTTTTGTCGTGCGTGCGTATCGACTCTTTTATACCTACCTAGGTATGGGTTTTTAATTATTGCGCGATTGCGCACGTCCGTAGGCTACGCTATCTGCTTACACTTACGAGTCTTACGACAGTAGTTACGCTTTTTTGCCTACAATTTAATAATATGACAACACCACATATTAAAAAAATATATTGGCAGTACTAGGTGTACTTCTGAAAGTTTCCGCTTGTGGCTTTTATTATCCTTTCATATGTATGTGGTGGTCAAAATTCGTGAGTTCATACTTCGATTGTGCCGTATACCAGGTGTGGCCTGTAACACGAGCAAATAATTAAAACATAGATTGTACTCCTCAAACGGTGACACTTTTTTGTTCATTTTCATACAAAGTAAATATTATCTTCAATGGCGTCCATCGCCACGTCATATTATTGTGATTGACGTTGCTTGTCAACCCTTAAACATAACAAAATTCGCAATACATTGCGTCTTTGAATAACCTTTAAAGTGTATTAAAAATCAAACTACAAGTTATTTTCAAAAGTCGCTGAACAAATGTTGATCAGTATGAGGAGTACAGCCTACAGTTAATTTTTTTGCTCATATTACAGGCCACACCCGGTATAACAGAAAAAAATGCAATTATAGAACTAAAAATTCGGTCACTATTCTTACCATACACAGACAAGAGAATATTAATACTAGTAAGAGTCCCTCTCGGCAGTAAAAAATAATATAAGAAACACAGAAAACCATAACATTACCCAAAGTCGGTCAAAACTGCACTCAAAAAGCATCCGATAGCGAAGCTTTTGAGCTTAAGACGTAAAGCTTTCTCACTTGTCCAAAGTTCAATTAGCTTATTCTGAAATTTGATTGCGAAGTTCTAGAACAAAAGTTTAAGAAGCTTAAAGCTGCTGAGAGTTTTATTCCATGGCCGTTTTATAGTCTAAGAGCTAAACGTACTTAGCCCAAGAGCTAGAACCCGAAAAAAGTGTACAAATTTGAGTACACCGATCCCTGTCATTTGGGAGTTTTATTCGATGGTCGCTTCGTAGTTTAAGAGTTATGGTAACAATCCATTTCTAACCACAGCTGCACTACCGGTACTGAACGCGTCGCTGTCATTGTCAATTTCCATAGTAAAATGAACAGTAATGCAGCTGTCGTTGGAAATGGACCTTGGAGTACCTTTACGGGCCTATTCGAACTTTAAGATACGTCATATTTCGGCTAGAAACGATATGGATTAGATATGTCAGTGTCAAATGTGACGTTTCTTCAAGCAAAAATGTCACTTTTGACACTGACATATCTAATCCATATCGTATCTGGCCGTAATATTTGACGTATCTTAAAGTTCGAATCGGGCAGTTAGACTCCGAAAAAGGTGTACAGTATGTATTAGAGCAACGACACCTCCCTTTTATTCGGCTATAAAAATTACGGATAGTATATATATATATATATATATATATATATATATATATATACAGTATATAAATACAGTAGGAGTTCTCGTGACTTTCTCTGCGTATACAGATTATTTCCATGATGAAACTGTGTCCTATGTCCTTCCCCGGGACTTCAACTGTCTCTCTGCAAAATTTCATCTAAATCAATGTAAGCGTCAAGAGATAGATAATGTATAGAGATGCACCGGATATCCGGTTACTATCCGGTATCCGGCCTATCCGGTCATTATTTTACTATCCGGCCCGATACCGGATAGTGACCTACCTACTATCCGGCCGGATACCGGATAGTAACATTGCTTGATTTCGTAGTAAACAAATTGGATTTAGAAACAGACACGGTCATAATCGTACTTGTTTAATCATTATACACAGATGGATAGACAGGCGCAGATAGTTTTTTACAAAAAAACGTTTTTACCGCTTCGGGCAAGACCTGAACTTGCGATGAATTTGAACACCGGTCCAATCGATCTTAAGCAACTAAGCTACCAAAGCTTACTAGAGGAGTGTGAATTCCATTCTTCCCTTTTTCATATCACATGTCTTAAATAGGCGCATAACACACACAATACACAACCATACATAGTATGTAGGTACATAATTATACCTACGCATGAACCTTATACTTAAGTCTTTTACGGTACCTACTCGCACTTAGTTAAATTATGATAACTCATCATTTATAAACCATACTTACAACTTGTGATATTAAAGTCAAACATAATTACCACCTTCGTAACTAAAATTACCGAAGCTTTCTTTTAATATTCAATTGATCCCTTTTCGAAAGGGCCATCGCCGCCAACTATACTAACCGATCGTTTAGCAATCCACGATTACAAAACCGATATTATCTTGCGATTAATGGTAGGGCCTTTATCCAATGTCTATAACACTTTAATTTACTAACAACCTATCTGAAAATACCTTACAATGCAATTTCAACTATAAACCTTTATAATACGCTTCAATTTCGAATAACTGTACAACTACAGTCACATAAGTTCACGATGTAGTCAAGTTTAGACTTTAGGTGACAGTTTTAAGGTTGTTTTTGGGTTGGGGTGGGTGTTTTCTAAATAATAGGCTATGTGCAGAGTCAGTTGTACGTCCTCAGGGGACAATAGGTAGGTCTGCAGCCGATATTTCTCGAAAACGAGACAATTTGAGGTGTAACTGGGAAATGCATCGTATGGATGTTCATTATAGTTTTGAGGAAGGAATATAAAATATGGGTGAAATAAATATGGCAGTGGTTGACAACCTGTCAACAGTTGCCTGCTATCTTTTATCATTAGAATAGGGTAATTCGCAAGTAACTGGCGACTCCAAACCAAAAATGAATTCTATTCACCTATAAATAGAATTCATATTATCCAGTTATTGAATCCTTATACTAAAATGAATTATGTTTATAGGTGAATAGAATTCATTTTTAGTTTAGGGCGGCCAGTTACTTACTGGCGAATTACGTACCCTATGTAAGAAAAATACCTAAAATACATCTGCCTGAAATTATTCGGTTTTATTTAGTAATTTATTTTATTTAGTTTTGATGATGACATTTAGGATTGTTTGAAACTCTGCTTAATAATGTAACATTATAAGAAAAAAATTATTTATGGCAACACTGCTTTCACTATTAATATTTCGACAGTTCTAAATAGACCTCCATGTGTAAAGTTCCTTTGCATACTTAAAATCTGTCTCTAAGCTAATTTTGCACCGAATTAAACAGTCCAAAGTGAGGCAGTGTCTTCAAACGTCATATTTTGATAGAAACACGACATTAATGATGAGATGGCCACACTTTGTCGTTGCAAATGCACTGCAGAGTTGGCTTGGCCCGACTGACCTGACCCGTAACGAGAAATAATAACAACCAGAACTAATTGTACGTCAAGTGTAAACTCCCACTAAAAGATTGTTATGCAAAACAGTATTTACATCATACCGTGTAATCTTTATCTCTTTACCAAACTTTCATGACAGGTAGATACCTGTCACATCTATCAATATTAAGAGGGCCTGGGGGCCCGATTCGGATTATGAAATAGACATCTATTAGACATCACCAAGATACGATAACGATATGTTTAAGATCGAACCTGTCAAATTTGACATTTGCGCGATTCTGGAGATACTCTTGAACGATTTCCACAGGATATGACTTAGAGATCTAATTCACATCTAATAGATATCTTACTCTATCTAACGTAAAAGTGACATTGGTTGCTCGAATTGCGCTGCAAAAGAGAACTAGTTGCTATCTACTTAAACTATAACGTATCTAGAATGGATCTAGTACGTGTCATCTGTTGTGAATATCTTGAAGTTCGAATACGGCAGTGGCTCTCTGTCGCTGCAGCATTTTCCATTCCAGCCTATTCTGGGCTTTCGTTTTTACCTCCTGATATGAGTGGCTACAGCACCATTCTTTTATCTCTTTTCCTCTGTTTTCCTCAATTCTGCCCTCCAGTATGATTTTTTTAACCCTTCCTGTCGGAATATGTGACCTATACATTTGGCTCTACGTTTTTCAATGACGTGCATTATTTGTCTCTTCTCTTTTGCCTTCTCTAGAACTTCAAGGTTGGTGCGCTTTTCTGTCCAGCTGATTTTGAGCATCCTTCGCCAACACCACATTTCGAATGCTTACCTGTCACAAAAAACAATAAATACCCCAACCATTTTGTATCAGTTTCCAACAAAACTGCATAATTAAACAGAGTTTATAATACTCGCCAAAATATCCTCCCGTCACTCCGTAGTAAAAAGAGGAGACAAGTATGGATGGCCTCAGGCGGCTTGCCTTACAAGTCCCATGAATAATTCTAGTTTAGAGTCGTAACAGGGTTGAGTATCTTTACTTGGTATTTTTATCTGGTATTTATACTACTTACTTACTTGGTTGGCGCGGTAACCCTCAATGAGTTTTGGCGTCCAACACAAGAGCACGCCACTTTGATCGGTCCAGAGCGGTATCCCGCCAGCTTTCGCCGACGCCGAGCTCACGGAGATCTGCCTCCACTCTATCTGCCCAACGGTATTCAGGAAATACCCTAAATACCGTTGGGTATTTATACTCGTGAAATATTTTACCTGGTATTTATACCTCTGAAGTAGCTATGTAAAGTTACATGTAGAGAGATATCTAGATGGCCGCAGGCGGCTTGCCTTACAAGTTTCATGGATAATAATTTATTCTAGTTTAGAGTCGTAACAGAGTTTGAATATTTTTACTTGGTATTTTTATCTGGCATTTATACTCTTAATCTTACATGGAGAGAGACAATTGATGGCATCAGGCGGCTTGCCTTACAAGTTTCATCAATAATTCTAGTTTGGCGCCATTCATTTATTAGGTAAGACAATAAAACAAAAACAAAATAAAAACTTTTTACAAAAAAAAGAAAACCGACTTCAAAAAGGATGAAATAAAATATTATCCTTTTTAAGTCTATGCGTTACCAACTGATATGTTTGAAGTCGGTGCCAAGCCAACTTTTGAAGCATACCATGATTTTGGTGCGAATCGATAAGGATGTACATCCTTACGTTGGATTGCCTTACAATGAACGTAGGTACTTTCTGTAGGTACAGTCGACGTTACAAATATGTTTACACTTTTCGTCTTATTACAAAGGAGTAAGGTGCAAAAGTGTATAATACATATCTTTGACGTCGACTGTACCTAAGAACACACGATCAAACCTTCTTGGCACAGTCTGTACCATGTTTGTCGGCACGCAAGCGTGGGAATGGGACTGAAGTTATTTCCCGTCCCTTATTCAGAGGACTACATTTCAAAATATAAAACAATTCAAGGAATTTACGTTCTTGCCAAATTTCACCTAAAGCGGTTCAGTTGTTTAGCCTTGAAAAGGTGACAAAGAGGCAGACAGAATTACTTACACATTTATAATAGTTCTAATGGTACAGTTCTAATGGGATTTATAGTCATAAAGCTGATTCTTTTTGACGGGTATTCTTTACTACTTGGCTTGGCACCGACTTCAAACATATCAGTTGGTAACGCATAGACTTAAAAAGGATAATATTTTATTTCATCCTTTTTGAAGTCGGTTTTCTTTTTTTTGTAAAAAGTTTTTATTTTTCCATTTTTAGTTTTAACGCATTGTTAATAGCGCGACGCGTGAATGAAAAACAACATCATGATTAACACTAAATTCGTGTATCTACTTTAATAAATATGTAATCTGGAATTTTCTCGAGTCCGTCTGGGAAATTATAATTCCTGTCACTACACTAAATCCATCCTCTGCCCCGCCACTGACCCAATCCCTCAACCCCCCCGATCACTCAACCTCATAGCGTATCAACCCCTGATCCATGTACCCCTCGGCCCTGAACCAGCACCCCTTCAACCACCATTACCCGACCCCTTAATCCCCGACCCCTTAACTCCTAACCCTAACCCCCGATCAGTAGCCTTACCAGCTTACCAAGAGTTTGACATTGATTTATTCGCTAGCGTGTGTGTAACTTACTTTCTTTGCATCTCGCTCGTACTGGCATATTAGTGCGAGCGAGATGCATAAAAAGTAAGTTACGAAGACGTTAGCGTCGCTAACTTAGCGAATATGTCAATGTCAAACTCGTGGTAAGGCTACACTTGCACTACATCAAATTGGCGGGGTTCGTAAGCAAATGCTCGAGTTACTTTAGAAAACACCGAAATCACTTTACACGTGCCTTTAAAAACTGAGGAGTTCCCTCAATTACTCATGGATTCCATCATCAGACCAGATCCAAAAATAATACGGAAACACCTTGGAGGCAACTCCTTCCAAACAAAAAAAGAATTACTCAAATCGGATCACAGGTCGAGTAATCGCTGAACACTACCTTTAATAAATCATCATCATTATCATCAAAACAATCATCATCATCAGGTCTACTTCATCAAAGTGGTGGTTTTCGGGAGAAAATGCTCGAGTTGCTTAAGAAAACACCCAAATCACCATGCATGTGCCTTTAAAAATTGAGGAGTTCCCTCAATTCCTCATGGATCCCATCATCAGAACAGAACCAAATTAAAATGGGACCAACTCGGAGGTAGTTCCTTTCAAACAAAAAAAGAATTACTCAAATCGGACTACGGATGTCGGAGTAATCGGTGAACGTACATAGAAAAAAAAAAAAAAAAAAGATAGCCACAACCGAATACAGAACCTCCTCCTTCTATGAAATGGAAGTCGGTTAAAAACTATGCCAGCTATATTTAGCCAGTCAATGGAACCTTTGATACGAACAGGTATGGACATAAGCGCCTGAGTATCAAGTATTTTTACTTATTATCTGGCAAGCTCCAATTTCACTGTCACATCACTATTCGGAATGATACATCGAAATAGGGTTGTCATGTTTGTCTGTTGATTCGGGGAGTTTAGGCCCGATCGGCCGATAGCGATGTCTTCAGATGAAATTATATTTTGGATACTTTTCTATTGTTTTCTTTTTGCAAACATTTTCTTGTATATTGGAATAATAAATTTCGGATCAAAAGGTAAAACATGTAGATTGTAGGAAAATGTTTTTATTGTGAAATATGATAAGTTAGGGAAAGTTGCAAAGGGTTTCTTCAAAAGAATGACTTTAACTGAGATTGTATTTTCTATCTAGATATAATTACTAACCAACTGCCGTATTCGAACTTCAAGATATTCACAAGAGACGACACATACTAGATCCATTCTAGATACGTTATAGTTTAGATATCAACTAGTTCTCTTTTGCAGCGCAATTCGGGCAACCAAGGTCATTTTTTACGTTAGATAGAGTAAGATATCTATTAGATGTGAATTGGATCTCTAAGTCATATCCTGTAGAAATCGTTCAAGAATATCTCCAGAATCGCGCAAATGTCAAATTTGACAGGTTCGATCTTAAACATATCGTTATCGTATCTTGGTGATGTCTAAAAGATGTCTAATTATGTCTATTTCAAAATGCGAATGGGGCCCCAACTTATTCATAAAAATTTACGGGCCTGATTTTATTTATTGTCTAATATATTATGTACTTATGCAGAGAATATTAATTTTAAACTGTGATTAGAATTAAACCTACTAACTAAAAAAACATTTCTTGTCCTTTGATGACTTTGAGACTTCATTGTTTTTAGGGTTCCGTACTCAAAGGGTAAAACGGGACCCTATTACTAAGACTTCGCTGTCCGTCCGTCCGTCCGTCCGTCCGTCCGTCCGTCTGTCACCAGGCTGTATCTCACGAACCGCGATAGCTAGACAGTTGAAATTTTCACAGATGATGTATTTCTGTTGCCGCTATAACAACAAATACTAAAAACAGAATAAAATAAAGATTTAAATGGGGCTCCCATACAACAAACGTGATTTTTGACCAAAGTTAAGCAACGTCGGGAGTGGTCAGTATTTGGATGGGTGACCGTTTTTTTTTGCTTTTTTTTTTGCTTTATGGTACGGAACCCTTCGTGCGCGAGTCCGACTCGCACTTGCCCGGTTTTTTCAAAACGCATGGTGTCTTCCCGGATGTAAGTAATTCGAACATAAAGATATAAGTTAATTTTATTACTTGCTATAAAACTTAATTTGTTGTCAAGGTTGTACATGTACAGTCAGAAGTTGCTAACCGGGCGAGATGTTCAAAATTACCTTGACGCGCTCTTATTCTCTTAACAATAATGTAGCGTCAAGATAATTTTGAACACCTGGCCCGCTTAGCAACTATTGCTGCTGACTGTGCAACATTATAGACAAGTTATTTGTATAGGTATCGGCACTTGAGTTAAAGTCACGCACACAATAACAAAATAATATGATGACAGCGAGATTTTGAAATGTGCATTGGGGTAAATGCGAAGGCGGGGTAATTCCAAAACTGGCAAATACCTACTAAACTAGAAATAGTTCATACTTTAGCAACACTTAAGCCGCTGCAACGCTTACATGGGATCTTGCGTACTGTTGCTACAGTAGAAAGTGTTTCTAGTTTAGTAGATATTTGCCAGTTTCGAAATTACCCCGCCTTCGCATTTACCCCAATGCACCCTAGGACCTATTCTTTATTCAGCTAGCAAGTTGAACCGCCAACTGTCAATTTTTTTTTTTTTTATGAATGGGCTTACTCATGCTTAATTTATATTTTTTGCGCCCTTCCTACCAAAAAAAAAACATTCATTGAAAAATGCTACAGATGTAGTGCATAATTATTTTCCTTCGTATTTTTATGGAAACGTACGAAGTGTCTTGCTATTTCAGTCAGTCTCGGTACAAAAAGTACTCAAGTAGCGTTGACAAATACGAACGTTTCCGAGAAAATACGATGGAAAACAATTGTGCACTACAACTCTACCTACTCTCTCTGTACTATACCGGGTGTGGCCTGTAACACGAGCAAATAATTTAAACATAGATTGTACTCCTCAAACGGTGACACTTTTGTTCAACAACTTTTAAAAATTATGAAGTACTTAGACTCCGTATTTTTCAAACAAAATAAATATTATCTTCAATGGACGCCATCGCCACGCCATATCATTGTGATTGACGTTGCTTGTTACGCCTTAAACATAACAAAATTCGGAATACATTGCGTCTTAGAATAAAATTTAAAGTGTATTAAAAATCAAACCACAAGTTATTTTTAGAAGTCGCTGAACAAATGTTGATCAGTATGAGGAGTACAGCCTACAGTTACATTTTTTGCTCATATTACAGGCCACACCCGGTATTAATAGATTTAGATATCCAAACTGAAAAGTTTACTATTTTAATTTGTGGTTTCAAAACATAACAAAAAAGCCGTATTTATAAATTTAATGTAATTTAAATCTTACGAAACTATCCGGAACATATTTTAATCCAATACTTCAATTCATAGAAAAATCCAAATGATCTCTAACATCCGGCAAAAAATAGAAACTCATGACATTCAAAAACCAACCTTACACCTTTGGCTTAAGACACACAACAGTTACCTGAAAATAGATGATATCAAAATGTCAAACGAAGATTCGAAGAAATTGATGTAATATTTTTTAGACAAGTTTCTTAGTAACGATAAATATAAATATACTTTAATGGGTTTAATGGAAGTCATGGGAGGGTAATATTTGACAGTTAGATTACGGAAGTTTTAAATAAAGTACCGTCAACCGCGGTGAATAGGGATGGCTGGGGTGAATAGGGACAAAACTATACCATTCAATTTCTAAAAAAATACCCACAAAAATTGTATCATTCGATTGAAAAATAAAATTAGATTTTGTGTGATACAGTTTGTGTAGGTAAGTACCTAGATATTAAGGAATTGTCAAGTAAATCGCATTTTAAGTTTTGTCCCTATTAACCCCGGCCATCCATATTCACCCCGATTGACGGTATAATGCGGTGTAACACTTGTCATTAAAATCGAGTTTTTTTTAAATCTATAAGACTTCCAATTGGTGATTTATGTTCAAATGACACAATAAATACAAAAAAAAAAACAATACAAATACTTAATATAAACATATTTTTCTAATATGTACAACTTTATTTCTAATTCGACAAACATTTAAAGCAACAGACTCATCCACATAGAAAAATATTAAGAAGACATCTTTCATCAAACACGTTGCCAATCCATTCTCTATCTTATGTCCAAAGTTATAATGTAGAAAATCAAACGCAAGAGTTAAATGTCATCTAGCTAGAGGGTGCTCACAAAAACAATTTCACGTTACGTTTGATCCGTACTCATGATGGCGGCAATATACAGGGTGTCTTGAGATATTGTTACTGATATGTGGGATATTATTTTTAAATTGCTTGAAGATTTCGTAGTGTTTTGGTTTTGTTCGTCTTTTTCGGGTTATATATTGAAGTTTTAGTGAGTTCATGAAATGGATATTTTTGGGGATCACGTGAGCTAAATACAGTTTGTATTCTACATAAATAGTTATTGTGAGATGTATTCATTGAATAAATTTCAGTTTTCTTGAGACCAGTGTTGAGGCAAATAAAATAATTTAATATGGGCCCGATTCGGATTTTGAAATAGACATCTATTAGATATCTTTTAGACATCACCAAGATACGATAACGATATGTTTGAGATCTAACCTGTCAAATTTGACATTTGCGCGATTCTGGAACGATTTCCACAGGATATGACTTAGAGATCCAATTCACATCTAATAGATATCTTACTCTATCTAACGTAAAAGTGACATTGGTTGCCCGTATTGCGCCGCAAAAGAGAACTAGTTGATATCTAAAATATAACTTATCTAGAATGGATCTAGTACGTGTCGTCTCTTGTGAATATCTTGAAGTTCGAACACGGCAGTTAGTTCATCAACATTTGGTAAATAAGATCGCGCATCTTCGCCGACATGTTATTTTGTCTCTTTCTGTTGCCATGAAAATATCTAATATTATTCCTATATGTATTTAGATTCCGAAAAGGATAATTTTATTTTTACATAAATAAAAGAATTAACAAAATAATTAAACTAAAAATTAAAATTAAAACTAAAACTAAACTCTAACAACTATATACACATATTTACAGATAAAAAATGGGAGCTAGCTTCCTATATGTATTATTCCTATATGTATTTAGATTTGTTGCAGCCTATTTGCATCGTCACTATTACCCAGAATGTTCATACAGCCGTATTGTACCGTAATGGACCGAGGCTTGCATTGTATCAAGACTGAAGCCATTCAAGCCTCACTGGCTTGAACTACGGCTATTCAAAGCCGGGCTCAATCAAATCTGAGCCTTTGACTTCGCTTGCTAGCCAACTAGCTGTCTTGATTAGATAAGATTAGAAATTATACTGTGTTTTGTAGCAGCGCAAGTGGCCTAGTGGAAAGAGCGTGCGACTTTCCATCCGATTGTCGCGGGTTCAAACCCCGGCTCGTACCAATGAGATTTTCGGAACTTATGTACGAAATATTAAATCTGAACAGCACCGGGCAGTCCTGTTTGTGGCGTCACTATTGTACTCTAATAGACCGAGACTTGCATTGTATCAAGACTGAAACCATTCAAGCCTCACTGGCTTGAGCTACGGCTATTCAAAGCCGGGCTCAATCAAATCTGAGCCTTTGACTTCGCTTGCTAGCCAACTAGCTGTCTTGATTGTAGATAAGATTAGAAATTATACTGTGTTTTGTAGAAGCGCAGGTGGTCTAGTGGAAAGAGCGGGCGACTTCCATCCGAAGGTCGCGGGTTCAAACCCCGGCTCGTACCAATGAGATTTTCGGAACTAATGTACGAAATATTAAATCTGAACAGCACCGGGCAGTCCTGTTTGTGGCGTCACTATTGTACTCTAATAGACCGAGACTTGCATTGTATCAAGACTGAAACCATTCAAGCCTCACTGGCTTGGGCTACGGCTATTCAAAGCCGGGCTCAATCAAATCTGAGCCTTTGACTTTGGTTGCTAGCCAAGCAGCCATCTTGATTGTAGATAAGATTAGAAATTATACTGTGTTTTATAGCCCGATTTAGTTAAAACCACTTGACATTGTTTTCTTGATGATTGGCGCGCATCTTACGCACAAAATTTACTTCATTTTACATGCACCAATGAGCAGCCATTTTCAAGCCGTATCAAAAAAGTAACATGATCTGAATCAAGCACCAGTCCTGTCTGTGGCGTCACTATAGGGACCGTTCGCGTTGGAGGGTCTGCCATCTTGTGGCCTGAATCGGAAACATATGTGCACAGGTACATTGCCAAAACAAGTGCTACCATCTACCGTTCTCGTTGGTACGTTTCCTTGTGCATAAATAATAGGTTCTGCCATCTTGTTGTGGGCTATATCGGAAGCATAAACGATACATTTGCGCCAAAAATCTGACGGCTCCTATGCTGCCTCCTATAGTTTATTCACGGGGCCTATTGTACTCTAACAGACCGAGACTTGCATTGTATCAAGACTGAAGCTATTCAGCCTCACTGGCTTGAGCTACGACTAGTCAAAGCCGGACTCAATCAAATCTGAGCCTTTGACTTTGCTTGCTAGCCAACTTGATGTAGGTATTAGATAAGAAATTATACAGTGGTTTGGAGTGCGAATTTCTGTTTATGATATTCACTTGGTAAGTTTTATCACGGTAGATTTACTACCCATGTATTATAAATTAGTGACCCGCCCAGGCATCGCACGGATAAATCTTAACAAATTATACACATAAACCTTCCTCAAGAATCGTTCTATTGATAGGTTAAAACCGCATGAAAATGAGTTAGTTTTTGAGTTTATTCGAACATACAGACAAACAGACGCGGCGGGGGAATTTTATAAAATGTAGAGATACACACCTATACCTAGTGATTTTTGTCATATTTTGTAACTCATACATTTTATTAGGGAGATGCCACATGGTTGAACTGTTCATAAATACCATAATTTGAGGGTATATTATATTATGAAGTCAATTCTTTTTTTGTTGAATAGTAATTTTACTTAAATATGCTTTCGTTACGTTGGCCCAGAAAAATATGTGTTTATATGTTATTTATCTACCATAACACGATGGCTCATTGGCCAGATTATATTAATAACATGTATATCAATAACTTAATTAGCCATAAAATAATATTTAGTAAACTTTAGCGAAGTTTTTAACCGCATATAACGTATCGTGTTTACAGTTTTTACAGTGTAAACAGAATACTACGGGCGAACGAAAGGTTATGTAGTAAACACACGTCTAGACGGTCAAACAATACTTTACGATAAGATAAACAAGTTTATAAAATAATGTAATTGTTACAAATGTGTTGCCATGGGCAACTTTGACTCTTAGATACAGTGAGTACCTACAGTCAGCAGCAGAAGTTGCTAAGCGGGCGAGGTGTTCAAAATGATCTTGATGCGACTTTATTGTTAAGAAAATAAGAGCATGTCAAGGTAATTTTGAACACCTTGCCCGCTTAGCAACTTCTGTTGCTGACTGTACAATACATATTGACTGTTTAAAGAATAATTTGTAGACACAGTTTACTTTAAAGATAAGGAGCTTAATATTTTAACTCGTGTATCTCTACTATTAGGGTTCCGTACCCAAAGTGTGTCTGTCCGTATGTCCGTCTGTCTGTCACCAGGCTGTATCTCATGAACCGTGATACAACAAAAATACATCATTTGTGAAAATTTCAACTGTCTAAATATCACGGTTCACGAGATACAGCCTGGTGACACACAGACGGACAGACAGACGGACAGCGAAGTCTTAGTAATAGGGTACCGTTTTAACCATTTACGTATGGAACCAAATAGAGTTTAATCATTTGTACCGTATATTTAACTCGAATGCAAAAAAAGTCATGCTTACTCACTCGCCTTATCCACGGGTGAGCTGGCCAAAGGCCTTCGCATTATCTTGGGTTTGTCGTCTTATTATAGATGCTTTATTGCTTGTTCGACTGCTATCTTATCGGCTCTGTAAATAAACACGCGTAGTAGGTAGGTAGCAAACTCTTTTGATGACACCGGTAACGAGATTAATTATAGGTAAATATGTTGAAGAAAGTAAATATTTTTTATATCTTTATTTTCATCTTCTCTTTCTTCTTCTTCTCAGCATATTTGCGTCCACTGCTGAACATATATGCCTCTTTCATGGATTTCCATGTTGTTCTGTATGCGGCGGTTCTATGCCAGGTCGGCCCTGCCGTCTTTCTGATAATGTCGTCCGATCATCTGGCTCGTGGTTTTCCGTCCCTCCGGCTTCCCAGTCGAGGTCTCCAGAACAGTACTCGCTGGCCCCATCGGTCGTCATCCCTGCGGCAGATAAGCTTTATTTTCATAATAGATGTATACAGAGGTATTACAGTAACTACTAATAATAGGCCTTTATCATGTGTCAGATGTTTTAAGCAGCATCCCGATTGCTTCGTGGCTGTAAAGCCCTATACGAGAAAGGATCCCTCGGCCACACACGCAGCAGGTGTATGCTCCCCCAGGTGGGCAGGGGTTGGAGGCCTATTCGTGGCGCCTCATGCGTTTCTCGTTTGTTTTAAAAAGCAATGAAACAAAAGAAATGCTACTTTATTTGATCCATGAAAAGTTCAAATTAGATTGCACGAATATGTATATTGTAATGTACATTGAGTCTCAGGAGGTTAAAACTGATTTAACTTCTACTTGCTGTAAATTACCGACAAATAAGAACGCAAATCAATTACAAATTGGTACATAATTTCTTTATTACATTTATTTAGTGTAATTAAAAATTAAAGCGTAAACTGTACTATACAGTGCCGAAAAGAATAGAAAACTATCAAAATATTAAAGAAGATCTTACGTGTTGTGTACATCGCGGTAACTATGTTATAAATATCTATGATAACGTTAAGGTAATCTCGATAACAGTCATGTCGATATTTCATTTTGTCAATCATTTTATTTATGCCACAAAAACTATGTCTGCTCATTGGTTAATATTGCAGCTAACTGTACAACCTTCGCCTTTGTGTTCTATTTTGGTATCAATATAACACATGGCAGCCATAACATGTCGTGTGACATTTAGAATCGATATCCATATTACGGCGTAATTGCAGCTCATCTAATAAATCGGTCATCATTCCCATTAATTTTTCATAAAAATGGGTGTAGCCATCAGACATATTGCGTGGTATCGATATGTAATAATGTGTTCTTGCGTAGAATTATAAGCAAAATAATGTAATCTGTATGATGATAAAATATGAATGTTGTCAAAATTGAAATCAATTTAAATCGTAAGCAAAAGTAATACCTAAGTTGTTTATTTATGTTTGGAGGAATATGTACTATTACAAAAGTAAAATAGTTATCTCATATTATTTCTAAATTAAATACTTAATTAATAGCACTCGACATCGATCAGCTTTTGCTCGCAATTCTGGTACTTCACAGGCAATCTTGTACAGTCACCTGCAATAATATTATGTTACACAACGGAAGCCGCAAAAATATCTGACACGATCTTATTTGTAGAGCCATAAGAGCGTGTCACATATTTTGCGGCCTTCGAAGAGTAACATATTATTGCAGGTGACTGTACAGATGTAGTATCGTATTTCCATCGTATTTTCTCGGAAACGCTCGTATTTGTCATGCTACTTCAGTCAACCTTAGTACTATTTGTACTGAGACTGACTGAAAAAGCAAGACACGTTCGTACGTGTCCGTGAAAACACGATCGAAGAAACATCGTAGATCTGTGGGTGGGTAGAAGAATACACAAATTATCAATATTATCATAAACATAGTCACTATTAACATCCTTCCAAGTCCAAGTTCCAAGTCCTTATACCACCATGATATCACATCAAAATACCTATAACATATCTACAACATATACAATAGGCATAGTAATTGGTCGTCATAATTGACCGAGCACACACAATATAGTGGAACGCCATTAGATTTTATTACCTAATTTTACAACCGAATGGTTTACCAAGTGCCTGAGATTGGTTTGTGTATAGGCATTGGTTAGATTTATATGTTAGTTCCAGCCCGCGGGTTTGCGTGGTTAGGAACTTGAAATGTAGGTATTTCAAGCAAGAAGTGAGGTTAATGAAAAGTGAAGGAATTAACAAATTTTTAAATATTACAAAGTTGACTTTATACAAATATTTTTATTACATAATATACATGTCAAATATTATTATACCAAATCAATAAAATTAAAAGTTAAATTATACTTACACATTAAAATAAAAATATTTTTTTAATTAAAATTAAATTTAATTACAGCAAGAAGTTAGAAATATTATAAAGAAGAAGTAAAAATAGGCACAGTTTAATAATGATTAGAATATGCTACGCTACGCTAGAAATGGTGATACCTACATTTTATTGCAATTGTACAAAATGTCCCATTATGTACGAGCCCCCAAATGGCTTTTATTTATGAGCCATATGCAAATAAAAGTCACGGGACCAAGTACATAATTTTGAATTATATTTTTAAATAATAAAATAATCAGGGTAGGTAGGTACCTACATACAAAAGTAACCTTACGGTTAGGGAATCCTCCTTTAATAGTAATTTTTGTTATTTTTTATGGCAGTCTTCAATTAATCAAATGTAAATATTTTGAATTAATAGTGTAAATGAAGCAAGTTGTTGTATGGAGACCCATGCATTAATTCCTCAGTCGATGAAATTTTGCTAGGTTATTGTATAGTATGAGCCGAAACTAACATATAAATATCCAAAAAAAAACAGTCCTAAGTTAGGTATTTATACGTAAAAATACAAATCTGTTTATATATTGAACCGAGTAATTCCTCCGTCACAAAATTATTTTACCAAATAAGTTATTTGTATCAGTACCTATGTGATACTAGAAAAAAATCTAAAACTTTTGTCAAACATGAGAATATTTTTTTATGATAATTCCTTTTTTGACGCTCATTTTCATCGGAAAATTGCTCTGCCAGTTTTTCCTTCTTATATGATCTTAGAAAATAATTTGGCGTAGTGGGTAAGAAAATCCAAAAAAAATGCATATCCAAGTTTATGTATTTTAGAACTATTAAAAACTGAGAGTGGAAAATTTCTCAGTCTGATTTCTTTTTAAATATATACTAAGTAGTCACGTATATATACTTAAATCCAAAATATCCAAAAGAACTATCATCCCTTGTACACCCCGCTCCCTATACACTGCTCCCGATATGATTAGTTTTTAAAACGCTCGTTATTTTTTTGGATGTTTTTATATTTGAATGGAAAGAAAACTGTGAACTTAATTCAATAAATAAAATGTATAGAGAAATTTTCCACAGCGAGTAAAAAGGCAATTTCTGAAAAAAGTATAGTTACATGGTAACTTTTTTAGATTTTCAATTTGTAGGTATAAATCGGCAATAAAATGGCATTCCAGTGAAAAAATTAGACTGAGCAATTTTCCGGTCCAAAGCCACGCCAAAAAATTATATTTTGGTAATATTGATATTTCTGCGGGGATATTTTTTTTGATATTTCATATATTGTTGCAATACGTTACATGAATATATCCGGAGAAGAAAGTTTAAACGGAGCATTTTTCAGTAAAAAGATATTAACGATTTAAGACTTTAGGTATTTACTTAAATCCTATTATTATTATTCTTTGGAAATTTATACAATACTTTTTATTTATTGATACTTTATCATACTGTAAAGTTTTTTCTGGCTGAGGAATTACTGCGGGGTCCACTACCTTTATTTACTACACTATAAACTCTACTATATTTTAAGTATGACAGACGAGACGGACAGGCAGAGAAACATCGTCAAATTGTATGATTTCAAAGTCTAACGAAGGATCTCTAATAGGCATACTAAATGCCATATACTATGCGTTTAATGATACACCTCTGCCATTTTACGATCTTTACCGTAATGTTCATAAATTAAATTATGAAAATAATCACGTACACCTATTGGCGTTACATGCAATAAGTACAATATATTATGCGTACCTATTGACATGCAACAAAAAGTACAATTTTATTATGCGTTATTGAGGCGCATTAAAATACACTTTTTCATACCATATTTTGTCTTAGCTGGTTAAGAAAAATAAATGTTTTTAAGACATAATGTTTTGACTAAATTTTAAGGCAAATCTACGAGCTTAGTAAATGAAGAGGGTGCCGACCGTCTAAGTGGCAGTCTTAGGAGGATTGTGTTTTATAATATTTAATTTAGTATAATAAAGTTGTAGTCCTACTGATTTCCCAATGTTTCATATAGTTTTACGAGTATATTAGGTACTTACTTTTATTAAAATTCATCACCTAAATGAAAAACTGTTGCCGCCATTCTTCGTCGTATTGTATTGTCGTTCGCGAGATGTAGGATTTTCGCTGGTAGTAACAGCGACATCTTGCAGGATATTTAGTAAACACAGTTTTAATACACAGCATACCGATAACGGCGGGAATCGAACCTGGACCGCGATCCCACAACTCCCCCCAAGCCCCCTTGTTGACTCAATCAGGAACGGTTGAGGTTCTTTTTTTAGCGTTCCCAGTTGAACCCTAAAAGCTGTGAGGCCCAATTTGAGTTGATTTTAATAGCAAACATTGAATAGAAGCTTGTTTAGACATTTATAATATTGTAGGTATGATAATTGTTATATATTATCAATATCATCATCATATCATATCAGATATTACTTTATTAACTACCTTTAAGGGCCCCCCCACATCTGGCGTCTTTCGAGCGTCGGCGTCTACAATTCTATGGCCGACGTCGACGCAACGTCGACGCAGCGTCGACGCAACTGCGCAGCGACGTCATTTTCCATAGCGCTGGACCGACGCCGACAGACGCCGACGCTCGAAAGACGCCAGATGTGGGGGGGCCCTAAATGCGTACTTTGCTCCTATTGAGTAATTATGGTCCAACAGATTTTATATAAGTATGTAAAACTATCTGCTCGATTCAGGAAATGAATTACAGATTCATTAGATATTAAATAACTAGTAAAGATATGTGACGTTCCACGGAATTCCCGTTTTTCTAAATAATAATTATTTTAAATGCTGATTCGATTTTTTAAGTTGATACAATTGTATACCATTTTGACATCTCTAAAATCGCCAATGCGACTCGTCTTCTTCATTTTATTTTTTATTGGTCCAAACGCGATCAATATTTCTTAAGTTGAATAGCTGTTTGTAGCAAAATGTTCTAGATAACAAATCTTAAATACCTACTTCAAATTTTGTTAAGCCAAAGCCATTCCTTAGATTTATTTACATTACTTACCATAAACAATTAAACACCGGCTTCTATTTATCAATATTATCAAATGGATTACCTATTAGTTTCAACCTCAAAATGCCTAATCTTACTCAATAAGTTGCGTACAAAATCATTCACTCAAAAAATCGATTACAACGCATTACCTAACCGTATTTAATCTTTCACCTACCTGCCATCTTGAGGAAAAAGTAACAAGTTACAAAAGTCGCATGCGCACTTACGCCCTTATTCTACTGAGAAACTTCAACGCGAAACGAAACCAAAATCAACTCGTGCGCACCGGGTGCTAAATCTGAATAACCGACGTTATAATATTTAGAGTTCCGCAAGAATTATGTTTTAAGAAATATTTTCGGACAGATGTTACAAATTTATTTAGTGGGTCTAGTGAGCTAGTGCCTATTGTGCCTAACGGCCCTATTCGAACTTTAAGATACGTCAACTAATAGATCTAGAAACGATATGGATTAGATATGTCAGTGTCAAATGTGACGTTTCTTCAAACAAATACGTCACTTTTGACACTGACACATCTAATCCATATCGTTTCTAGATCTATTAATTGACGTATCTTAAAGTTCGAATCCGGCAGTAGAACTGATCTTCTAATCGGGGCGTAGAGAGGGGCGAACGGGGAAAACGAGATGGAGCACGAAAGTTCAACAATATCAGCAGTTTTGGACAATATTCGAATAAACTATTATAAATGTAATTAAATTAAGATATTAGAGAATTAAGTAAAAATTAAGTGTTTAAGTAAATGTAAGACAGCTACAATCATATTGTAACACCCTCACAGGGTAACATGTACGCTTCCTAACATTGTATTTAACATCATGTATTTCTATGCATCAATGTACATGTATGCAATAAATGACAATAAACAATAAACAATCTACTTTGAGGTTTACTTACTAACTTATACAAGAAAGTTGGACCTAAGAGGTACGTACGTACGCACGTACGTTAATCTTCTAGGTCGGTACATATGGCTAAACTGCGTGAATAATTTTGTTACCAGCTACGCAGCTACCATCTTTATTTTCTTGCAAGTCCAATCGCAATAATAATATATTAATATGCATGAGAATTGATATGCGCAGTGATTCAAAAACCAAAAAGTTGATAAAAACAGTCGCCATCATATTTTTTTTTAAATTCACAATTTTTCAATACATTTTTAAATGTATTGAAAAATTGTGAATTTTAAATACCTACATACAATCTTGTCGAAAATTGGCTACACCATTTTGCCCATATTCGCCAAAAAGTTCTAAACCTATAATGAACCTGCTATCCAAATTTCACAACAATCGTTTGAAAATGTGACATGTAGACGAGGAGATTCGAACTTAGGAAAGAATGATTAAAACGGAGACCTTCGCTTTCGCTCGGTAAATAACCTACGGAACCCTATATATGTAATTCCGTACGTAGTTTTTTTTTAATTTCCTGCTCTGGGCTGTACCGCGGTTGTAAACATTCGTCACGTCGGTGCATCGTCATAATTAGATCGTAAATGCAAGTCGCCATTTTAAGACCCGAAGAATTAGGAAACTAGAAGCGACTCATCCCGATAGATAAAAAAATAGGGTCCGTCTAACTATCAAGTGTATAAGATAAATAACGTCTAAGAAAAAAACGTGCCTCCGAATATCAAGAAAACATTATGCACGAAAAGATGGCGCTATACCTTTGGCATGTACCTACTCGTGTAGATGGCGACCGTTTGACATTTAACAATTTTAACACATAGGTATCAGTTGAAGAACAAGGATCAAAGTCAAATGGTGCTCTTCTTTTACAGGATTAAAAGTAGAACGCCATTTGACTTATATGCTTAATTTACTGTCGTAAGATAGCAGTAAATTTACTGTGACTACAAAATTTACTATGAAAATAAGCCCCTATACTCTATACCTACTCCATTCTCTTTCATCTAAGCTAACTGCATCGATTGAAACAAAGGGAGATCGTGTCATTGTAAAAGTCAAATAGTTGAAAAATATGACATTATTGATGACATTGCAACACTTTGTCAGTGCAAATGCTATGCAGAGGTAGTTTGGTCCAACTCTGTGAGTTTTTTTTTACATTTACCACGGTCTAAAGGTAAGAGAAATTAGAAGCGATTTAGATTTTATAACCCAATCTTTTTTTTGAGTTATTAAGGTAAGCTTTTGACGACCGGTCTGGCCTAGTGGGTAGTGACCCTGCCTGCGAAGCCGATGGTCCTGGGTTCGAATCCCAGTAAGGGCATTTATTTGTATGATGATACAGATATATGTTCCTGAGTCATGGGTGTTTTCTATGTATTTAAGTATTTGTATATATTATATATATCGTTGTCTGAGTACCCACAACACAAGCCTTCTTGAGCTTACTGTGGGACTTAGTCAATCTGTGTAAGAATGTCCCATAATATTTATAATATTTATTTATTTAAGGTTGGAGTTTGCTCTTATAACTAATAATAATTAGCGCCACTTGCACCATCCCACTAACCCGGGGTTGAACGGTTAAACTGTTAACCCAATGTCAAATTGTACTGGTAACCACGTTAACTCCAGGTTTAACCGGTTAACCCCGGGTTAGTGGGATGGTGCAAGCGGCCCTAAGCAGTCTAAGTAGTTTCGTGTTTTTATGGAATTTACCCATTGAGCTGGATCAGAGTTGCCGCAAATCGTGCTCAATGGCGTGCAATAGGAGAGGCCTATGTCCAGCAGTGGACGAGAGTAGGCTGATGATGATGATGATGATGATGGAATTTACCCTTGTTTGAACGTGTAAAAATTCAATATAAAAACTTCCTCCTTAGCAAGTAATCTTCGGAGCATGCTTGACACATCCAGTAGGCTGTTTATTCAGTTCCCTCGGTCGCTCGCAGGGCGTCGGCCGCATATAACCTTCAGTTGCTATTGGCCGTGAAGTTAAATAAAATAAGGCTAAATCGACTGATCGATCTTATATTTTTACTGACTTAGGCACTAACCCGGGGTTAACCGGTTAAACCTGGAGTTACCATGGTTAACAAAACAATTTGACATTGTGTTAAATGCTTAATTGGTTCACCCTGGGTTAGTTGGATGTTGCAAGTGGCGCTTAGAGTTATAATTTTATTTCTTTTCATCCTTGATATAATTTCAACTTTGATATTTCCAGTACTGTAAAATCATCCAACTATATTATTCCAAAAATTTCCTAATATAATCCCAAATGAACTCGAATATTTTTCTTCAGGTGTGGTTATTTGAATGTCGCAGTTCTAAGCCACAATATTTTCATAAATCGAAGAAAAACTCAGACGACCCCAAAAAGAAAATTGTGCGTCGGCCACATTTAACCCTAACACGCAAGGTAAAATAAGGCTAAACACGTCCAGCGGTGGCAGCATGGTTGCATTTTTATCGCCTGTTACTATGTCTGTCACTCGCACTTGACGTGACATACATGGTGACAGGCGATAAAATTTTACCCAAATGACAATATAAAAGTATTCAATAAAGGTTTCAAACTATCTTAACTTAGTTTTTCTTTTTTTTATGGTTGTCTCCGCCAGTATTTTTTTTTGGAAATGTCTCTTCCAGTGAAGCTGATTTTGGCCGCGGTCGCTGTCTGGGCGTCGGCCGCGCTTAACTTTCAGCCGATATTGGCCGCAAGGTCTCTCTTGACTTAGCCAGGCGTGGCTCACTCCGCGATTTCGTCGCTTTACTACAGGTAGCTAAAAGTACATCCGTTCCACGGTTCCACCCCAGTTTTGGAGAAAGCCATAAGCCGCACGTGGCGCTGTCGACACCTAGCGGCCATATCTGTGCTGATCGTAACAGACGCGTTTTGTTAGAGAGTGAGACTTCTGTACCTAGTATACTATTATTTATTCTGTGACTCTCTCTATCTTCTCATGTGATGAATTCTCATTCAATATTTTTACATGGGAGGCTACAATGTACTCGTATATCTATGTATTGACTGGATTTGTGTATATTTTGTGTTTTTATTTTGTTGTTGTCTCTTCCAGTAAATTTAGTTTTTGACGTGACATCGTCTTATGAATCGATCAACACCGGTAGCATGCACGAAAAAGTGTCACGTTATGGACAGATCTCCATGGTAACGTTACGTAATGTAATGGTAATGTTTTCTTATGACGTTATCGCGCATAATTATCGTCCGTAAACCGACTTTACAGACAACCATTTTTTTTGTAAATGTCTCTTCCAGTAAAGCTGATTTTGGCCGCGGTCGCTGTCCGGGCGTCGGCCGCGCTTAACCTTCAGCCGATATTGGCCGCAAGGTCTCTCTTGACTTAGCCTCTTACTCTATCTTCTCATGTGATGAATTTTCATTGAAAATGTATGCATGTGAGGCTACAATGTGTATCTATGGATTAACTGGATTTGTGATTTTTGTGTTTTTATTTTATTGTTCCAAACTGATGGTTTGCCAACGTGCTATGTGTTAAAAGGTTAAACTGTTAACCCAATGTCAAATTGTACTGGTAACCACGTTAACTCCAGGTTTAACCGGTTAACCCCGGGTTAGTGGGATGGTGCAAGCGGCCCTAAGCAGTCTAAGTAGTTTCGTGTTTTTATGGAATTTACCCTTGTTTGAACGTGTAAAAATTCAATATAAAAACTTCCTCCTTAGCAAGTAATCTTCGGAGCATGCTTGACACATCCAGTAGGCTGTTTATTCAGTTCCCTCGGTCGCTCGCAGGGCGTCGGCCGCATATAACCTTCAGTTGCTATTGGCCGTGAAGTTAAATAAAATAAGGCTAAATCGACTGATCGATCTTATATTTTTACTGACTTAGGCACTAACCCGGGGTTAACCGGTTAAACCTGGAGTTACCATGGTTAACAAAACAATTTGACATTGTGTTAAATGCTTAATTGGTTCACCCTGGGTTAGTTGGATGTTGCAAGTGGCGCTTAGAGTTATAATTTTATTTCTTTTCATCCTTGATATAATTTCAACTTTGATATTTCCAGTACTGTAAAATCATCCAACTATATTATTCCAAAAATTTCCTAATATAATCCCAAATGAACTCGAATATTTTTCTTCAGGTGTGGTTATTTGAATGTCGCAGTTCTAAGCCACAATATTTTCATAAATCGAAGAAAAACTCAGACGACCCCAAAAAGAAAATTGTGCGTCGGCCACATTTAACCCTAACACGCAAGGTAAAATAAGGCTAAACACGTCCAGCGGTGGCAGCATGGTTGCATTTTTATCGCCTGTTACTATGTCTGTCACTCGCACTTGACGTGACATACATGGTGACAGGCGATAAAATTTTACCCAAATGACAATATAAAAGTATTCAATAAAGGTTTCAAACTATCTTAACTTAGTTTTTCTTTTTTTTATGGTTGTCTCCGCCAGTATTTTTTTTTGGAAATGTCTCTTCCAGTGAAGCTGATTTTGGCCGCGGTCGCTGTCTGGGCGTCGGCCGCGCTTAACTTTCAGCCGATATTGGCCGCAAGGTCTCTCTTGACTTAGCCAGGCGTGGCTCACTCCGCGATTTCGTCGCTTTACTACAGGTAGCTAAAAGTACATCCGTTCCACGGTTCCACCCCAGTTTTGGAGAAAGCCATAAGCCGCACGTGGCGCTGTCGACACCTAGCGGCCATATCTGTGCTGATCGTAACAGACGCGTTTTGTTAGAGAGTGAGACTTCTGTACCTAGTATACTATTATTTATTCTGTGACTCTCTCTATCTTCTCATGTGATGAATTCTCATTCAATATTTTTACATGGGAGGCTACAATGTACTCGTATATCTATGTATTGACTGGATTTGTGTATATTTTGTGTTTTTATTTTGTTGTTGTCTCTTCCAGTAAATTTAGTTTTTGACGTGACATCGTCTTATGAATCGATCAACACCGGTAGCATGCACGAAAAAGTGTCACGTTATGGACAGATCTCCATGGTAACGTTACGTAATGTAATGGTAATGTTTTCTTATGACGTTATCGCGCATAATTATCGTCCGTAAACCGACTTTACAGACAACCATTTTTTTTGTAAATGTCTCTTCCAGTAAAGCTGATTTTGGCCGCGGTCGCTGTCCGGGCGTCGGCCGCGCTTAACCTTCAGCCGATATTGGCCGCAAGGTCTCTCTTGACTTAGCCTCTTACTCTATCTTCTCATGTGATGAATTTTCATTGAAAATGTATGCATGTGAGGCTACAATGTGTATCTATGGATTAACTGGATTTGTGATTTTTGTGTTTTTATTTTATTGTTCCAAACTGATGGTTTGCCAACGTGCTATGGAGCGCAGCATTTTAGGTGTTAAAAGGATCGATCGCATCCGGAACACCACGCTGCGCTCCAAAACTCGCATTGCTGACGTCGGCAAAAAAACCGCCAGGCTCAAATGGGACTGGGCTGGCCACGTCTATCGTATGCATCCGGATAGGTGGGCTAACATAGCCACCAAGTGGATGCCGACGAAGAAGCGTGGGCGGGGCAGGCCCAGGCGGAGATGGCGGGACGACTTTGACGCCTTCCTTAACAACTGGCCGGAGGAAGCGCTAAATCGGGAGTCATGGAGAACCAGGGGAGAGGCCCTTGCCCAGCAGTGGGACACACAAATAGGCTAAGAAAAAATTTTTTTATTGTTATCTCTTCTTGTTTTTGACGTGATAACGTCTTATAAATCGATGAACACCAGTAGCATGCACGAAAAAGTGTCACGTTGTGGATAGATCTTCTTGGTAACGTTGTGGACAGATCTCCATGGTAACGTTACGAAATGTAATGGTAATGTTTTCTTATGACGTTATCGCGCATAATTATCGTCCGTAAACCGACTTTACAGACAACCATTTTTTTTGTAAATGTCTCTTCCAGTAAAGCTGATTTTGGCCGCGGTCGCTGTCCGGGCGTCGGCCGCGCTTAACCTTCAGCCGATATTGGCCGCAAGGTCTCTTGGCTTGGGACTGCCTCTTCCTGGAATCTCGTGTTAATTAGGCTTTGGAAGGGCAAAATTATATCTACATGAAAGAAGATTTTAAAGGGCACGTTAGTAGGAAACAAGTGCTGTTCGATTTAGGTATTTCTTAATAATTTAAATAAATACAAGTATAAGTTTACAGCTCTAGATATGCCGAAACACTTATACTCTTAATACATAGTCATAACTATGTATACCTATGCTATAATATAATATAATATAATATAATGGTAATGTATATATGCTGAAGACACTTGAAACTCTACAATACTTATAGAGCTGTTTTCCACTGACGTCCAGTTTTTTGCGGGTACGGTTTTTTGCAGGATCCCAATTTGGTAGTATAGGTAAGCTAATGCAGTACGACGTTTCACACGAGGATTCTGTTTGCGGGATCCTGCATGCATACTACAGAAAACTGGATCCAGCAAAAAACCATACCCGCAAAAAATTGGACCTAGTGGGAACCAGCTCTCACAAGTTTTCTTACTGATTTTAAAGTGTAAAACTCAAATTTTACTCTTATGAACATAAATAAATGCAAAAAAAAAATATTTCTTCGATCGCAAGACTAGTGACAAAAATAGTTAGAGTTAGACCAAGAAAAGTCTGCAACGATTTTGATAGGACACGCAGTGTAAGTGTTATTCTATGAAAATCAAACTTCTATGAAATTATGACGTATAAATAACACTTGCACTGCGTGTGCTATCAAAATCGTTCGACCCATGCCACCGTGACCGAGTGACCGAGCGGTTCATGCATTGGCCGCGTAAACGGAGTTCGTTTCCAGCCTTGGACACTAGAGGTCTTGGGGCCCGATTCGGATTTTGAAATAGACATCTGTTAGATATCTTTTAGACATCACCAAGATACGATAACGATATGTTTACGATCTAACCTGTCAAATTTGACATTTGCGCGATTCTGGAGATACTCTTGAACGATATCACATCTAATCTATCTAATCTAATAGATATCTTGCTCTATCTAACGTAAAAGTAACATTGGTTGCCCGAATTGCGCTGCAAAAGAGAACTAGCTGATATCTAAACTATAACGTATCTAGAATGGATCTAGTACGTGTCGTCTCTTGTGAATATATTCAAGTTTGAATACGGCAGTCAGTCATTTATTCAACATTTATTTCGGTTTGTAAGTCCTATTAATTACACACGTGGTACCTCATTGGCAGGGAAGCCAAAACGTAGGACTTGTAAAACTCACACGTCTGCCCATCTGTCTGTCGGTCCGCAGAATTTCCGAGAATTTTATTGACGCGTACAATTTGGCAACATCACTAACGATGTGATGCTAGCCTAAATAATTTAAACTAGTTCACGTATTTTAAAGTAGTTAAATAATATTACATAGTTGTCGTAAGTTTTAATGTAATTAGCCTTGAAATTTGTAATAACATTACATATTTTACTTTCTTTGATATTAGTTTAGCTAAACTAGCAAGTTATCTAAAACGTAGTAAAATATTTTTATACACTTTTTATGCATTTTCTGTTTGGCCCGAAGGTTAACTGGTAGAGAGTGCCTTCTGGCATTAATTTGGCCTACGACTGTTACTTTAAAAACATAGGACACCAACTTACTATTTAAACGCAGCAGCAAAAGTGCATACCCACTTTAATAAAGTTTTCACTCGCAAAGTATGTATGCACTTTTGCAGCTGTATGTACATAGACATCTAAAAACGATACCCTTTCTTTTTGCTTCGTCGTAGTCGGGTGTCGGGTAAACCCATAGGGGAGACCGAGGTGAGTTGTGACAGAGGAGAGTTGTGACATTGTCGAATTTTTGGAATCTAATATCTAAAAACTAGGTCGCAATAGCGCGCGTTTGTTAGTTCAAGTTCCGAGCTAACAAACGCACACTGTTGCGAGCTCACTAACAGTTATTAGATTCCAAAAAATCGACAATGTCGCAACTCACCTCGGTCCCCCCTACTATTTTTAACCACCAATTTGCAACACACTCAGTCTCAAGTCATCCCAACTCTCACGAATCATTAGCAACGGCAACGTCTAATGACTACACAGAACCAGCTCATATTTCCTTTGAGGAAAGTTTACTACGAAACTTTGGGGGAATTATTGTAATAATAGTCATGATAATAATATAATAATAGTCATTTGTGGAGTGGGGAGGCGTGGAGAGGAAAAGATTTTTTGGTGTAGTTAGGTATTTGTTTCTTTTGTATTAGCAAATTTTTCCAATGATAAGTTTTTTTTAGCTTACTTTGGTGTCCCACTGCTGGGCAAAGGCCTCTCCTCGTTTTCTTCACTCGATCCTTTACCGGGATTCGAACCCGAGACCTGGCTAATTTGCAGGCAGGGTCACCATCACTACCGACAAGGCTAGGATCCGTTTAAGGTTTTTTTTCTTCATGTATAAGTATAAGTACCTGTATTTATTTGCAAAGAATAAGTAGGTACAATAGTATCTTAGGTGGTAAGTGACAATTGGTTGCTTATTCTGCTATTTGTACTATACAGGTTGTACTAGCATGCAAAAATCTTAAAACTACTACTAATCTGGCTGAAGCATCACTGACGCAGACATGACCGTAGCATTACAAAACCTAAACTGCATCTCACAAAAACTGAAAACAAATCCGTGAGTGGGTGCAACTCCATCTTTCAGATTGCTCGCAGGTGTAGTCACTGCCCGTGACCTGGCTGCGGCGGCCGCCGCTCTGGCCAATACCTAATAACGCCGATCACAACATCAATTCACAACATCAATCCACGAAGCTGTTCACAACATCATACTAAATATATTAACTACTAACAAAAATGCAAATCGCTCTCTCCTACCAGACAGACAAACAGACAACCAACTTACTACTCTAAACAAATGAAAACAGACTAACAGACTAACAATAACAATTAACATCCTCATAGGAGGAAAAGACCTGTGTCCCTTCAGGAAGCAGGCATCTCTTCTTTCACCCATGCCATGGATACGATAGAGGACTCTCTAAATTCCATTAAATAACCAAAAAAAAAATGTATATCTTCAGAGAGGAAATCTTTTACACTGCAATAGCTTTTATCAGTCAATCGCTTTATCAATTTATGTCTAAATCTATGTACAGTAGTATGGGACCTGTTAATCCTCCTAGAACCCAGGCAAGATTGCGTATACCTATCTGTAACTGTAGGTATGTAATGTAGGTATATAATACATATTTTAATACTTACATATATACCTACCTCTTTCAAATGATTTAACCAAAAATTTCGCACTACAAAAAACGTCGCCTCGTGTCTCAAGTTTTTGATAAGTATACTTATTCGTCAAAATGTTTTTAGCACGTGCGTCATATGCGTAAAAAAAGCGTATAATTCCCTTTCTGTTAATTTTCGTCGCTGCCAACGAGGCGGCCTTGGGCAGGTATTTATAATGGACCACCGGTAAGATTATTAATAATAGCGTTTTCTACTTAGAAACTCATTATTTGTATTATGGCTCCTCTACACGATGGGCCAACGCCGGCCACTCCAAGGGATTTATGCGTTAGAGGGAACAAGTGATATTGCTATCTCATTCTACCGCATGGCTGCGTCCCTTGGAGTGGCCGGCGTTGGCCTATCGTGTAGAGGAGCCATTAAACGGAAATTTGGGCGCTACACTCACTCATGCTAGCAGCAAAGAGAATTTGAAATAGAGGAATATTGTCAAAGTGTAATCAGTACACTGCCATCTTTCGACACAAATAATTAACACTTTTAAAACGCCACAAATGTCACACAAGCAAAACTTTGATCCTTATTTTTTCACTGATATGTGTTAAGAGCCAACAGGAGTGGTCATTTCTCCATACAAACGTACTCGACTGTTTCCTCCGTGGGTTTTGATGCTAAAGCAATGTTTTTTTTTAACACCAGATTAATATTGTCAATATCTGTGTCGGACCGTTTAGATTTTTTTGATATTTTAGTTTTTTAAGGCGCTAGAGCCCTTCAATAATGTCCAAAATGGCCTCATTGACTATGCCGCAATGAGAGGCGTAGTATTCAAAACTGATATCAATTAGCCAAAAAAGCAAACGGCCGTCACAGATAATTTTATAATCATTTAGAATTGCAAATTTGGTTACGATTGATTAAATTTTGGAGGAGGAAACAGTCGAGTACGAAACCTCGATTTTTGAGATTTTTACGCAGGATTTTCGCCTTGTCCTTATTTTTAGGCTACTAGTAGTAGTTATTTGTAGGCGCACTAGTTTTAGGAGCCGCTTCCGTTAGTGAAACGGGTATATTTACCTAAAATATTTAAAACTCAGCTCCTGTTTCGTCTTAAATGTCAAACAAGTATCGCCAACGAGAGTAGGCCAGGTATGGCGCCATCTTTTGAAAAGATGGCCCTATACCTTTGGCCTATCCACGAGTGAGTAGATGGCGATACTTTTTGACATTTAAAAATTTAACACTTATCAGTAAAAAAATAAGGATCAAAGTCAAATGGCGTTCTAAAAGTGTTAATCAATTGTATGGCAGTAAATGCATGACCTTTACTTTGACAATATTCCTCTACTCTAACTTATCTTTGCTAGCAGTTAGGTGGTTAGATCACGGGTCAGAATGCAGATGGCGGTAAAGGTGGCCACTGACGATCCTTCCAACAGTCCAAATAGCGTAGCTGCAATTCAAAATCGGTCCGTGAATGTCAAAAACGTACAATGTTTAATATTAGGATGCCGTCCATTTGGATGAATCCTTTGTAACGGCATCCATTTGGAAGGCTCGTCAGTGGCCTGCTTAATCTTGGATACTGCACGTGCACGTATTATTCGTTCTCTATGGTCCTGACCACTGGCACCACTGGCAACACGATAATTGGATAATTACATTATTATTCTTTCGATTCATTGTTTATATTTTTCTTTAAACTAGCGTAGGTACCTGACATTTCCCGATTCGGATTTTGAAATAGACATCTATTAGACATCTTTTAGACATCACCAAGATACGATAACGATATGTTTACGATCTAACCTGTCAAATTTGACATTTGCGCGATTCTGGAGATACTCTTGAACGATTTCCACAGGATATGACTTAGAGATCCAATTCACATCTAATAGATATCTTACTCTATCTAACGTAAAAGTGAAATTCGTTGCCCAAATTGCGCTGCAAAAGAGAACTAGTTGATATCTAAACTATAACGTATCTAGAATGGATCTAGTACGCGTCGTCTCTAGTGAATATCTTGAAGTTCCAATACGGCAGAGAGCCACTATATTTATTAAGTAACTAAATAGATACCTAAAATACATAATCAAAATAAATAATCATTGCGTCTAATTGTCTGCTTACTCCAAGAGCATAATTAACATCGTATGATCGTACATAGCAACGCAATTTCCCTAGCTCTATTTCGTTGGCAGGCGGTGTGACCTTGAGATGGAGTAATTATTTCTAATAGGCGTCACCTTCACCTTCGAGATGAACGTTCAAGGCCATTGCCGTGCGAAGAGCCAGAGAAACAGCGGGTTTATAAGCGAAAGCGAGTTGTAAAAATTTGTTCAAACAATCATTTTATGCTGGAACGCGCAGAGATAGCTTACCTTGGCTTATTATGGTTGCAATAATTGGTTATTAATTTTTACATATTACGGATTTAAAACACTTATCAAATAATAATTCTGTTCGCCATGTCTAATAACATTAACATCAACTATTGGTTCTGTGAGCAGATAAGCGATAAGCTTAAAAATTAAAAATAGTTCGTTAATTCATTATCATTATCACATCGAAATCACAATGGTATTAATTGTCATAGACCCTACTAGCGCTTAACTCCTTTATGTCTAATTTTGCCTTTTTGAAGTTTTTCCTAGAAACGAAACGACAGTAAAATTATATTCAACTACCAAAACAGGTCTCACTAGTTCACTAGAATTTGATCATAATTGCGAACTGATTGACATTTACGGACTGACATACGAAAAAATCTGAGTTAAAACAGAGACGGTACCTTCGCTTAACCCTTGGGCCATAATGATTAACTTAATATAACATCAAATTTTTCCTCCATGCCATAAACTTCAACGAATTCAAATCCGCTACCCGCCCCGCTACTCTCCTGGCCCCATCTATTCTTAGACCGCGCGAAACCAAGTGCTGACAAATTACACTGAAAATTTCTTAGAAAAACGTCCTCTTTGATGTAATTCCTGATATTTTCATCAATCAACTGTACAGTTGATGTCAATGACATTTTGTATCATTTTCAACAAAAGACACCCTATTTTTAGTAATTAGGACCTTATTGACTGCAAAAAAGCATTCTTAAATCGTCGTTATATTCAATCGGCAAAACGGTGTCCCTTTTACGTGAAAACGTCACATTTTGTGTCAATGCACTTGAGAATAATGTACCGGTGCATTAAATATACTTCAAACGTGTTTACAGACTATATAAAATACTTAAGAATGTCACGTGAATCAACTGGGGAGTTTCAACGTGAGTTTTGTTGTTAATGTGTAAGTATAATGACATTATACCTACTTATTTTACTGCGAATACAACAAATCATTCACATTTTTTTTCGTGAATTTATTTAAAAATAAATATATTTATTAACGCATAAAAAGTAACAGGCTTATTCGGATTTCGAGATAATCACAAGATCTAGAGACGATTTAAAGATCAACTAGATCTACATTAGATATCGACTAGATGTGACTTGGATATCTAAGTCATGACTTGTCGAAATCGTTCAAGAGGTCCTCCAGAATCGCGGAAACGTCAAATTTGACATATCTATCTCACAAATATCTTTATATTATCCATATAGTAACTTGTTGAAGTCCAGTAGAAATCTAATTCGTTTCCCGAATCGAGCCGTAAGTGTGAATGAGATGAGCAATGGGATTTTGAGTTTCCAAAAGATCCCGCTTCGTTCACTGTTCAAAATCCCATACAAAATGACACTTAAGCTCTGGTTTCCTAGGAAAGTGGTGCCGTCATACAGCGGCCGTCTCAATACAAAATACTATGACATCTGTATTTAACCGTATTATTTTGTATGGAGAATGCCGCTATTGTATGTACATATAACGGCACCGCTATCCTAGAAAAACCCGGCCTTTTTGGGGGCCCACTGATTAACAGTCTGCCGGAGGGTATCGGCCTGTCAGTTGTTCGGAACTGTCAAAATTTTGTTCTAACTGACAGGCCGATACCGTCCGGCGGACTGTTAATCAGTGGGCCCCTTAATTTCGCAAAAACGTACGTCACGCCACGCTATCGCATAAAATTAACACTAGAGGTTCCGAAGTGGAGCTTAGCCTCCGACACCAAAGATCGCCATGCTTCTCTGTCCAAAGACGTTTCTGTCCACGGCGCTGAATTCGCTTAGGTCTTTATACACTTCGTTTCTTCAAATCTACTAAGTCATAGGTAAAACTCTAAATTAGAATTAGAAATCTCTAAACCTCAAAATATCCGCAATCTGGCTGGAGTCACCTTAGAGTGCAATGACATTAGAAGTTCACTCGCTCATTCCTGACCTTGTTTCTTCAAAACAACTAATCTTTTTAGAACTAGCCAATAACACGGTAAAACAATGTACAGTATTTTAACTATCTGACACATCATTTATTGTCTATTCCGTGTCGCTGTCATGACAAAAATATATAACCATCAATGAGAGTGGTCAAAATATAAGCTTAAAGGTGACGTTGTGGTCATGACAAAAATATAACCATCAATGAGAGTGGTCAAAATATAAGCTTAAAGGTGACGTTCGGATGCCAACTGCAGCTACAACTGTCAATTGCTTTGACAAAATGAATGATGGAATGAACGCAATAATCACGGCAGTAATGCCTAATGCGACAAAAACGTCACTCATTTTGTAAAGGAAATTGACAGATATAGATATGCCATCGCATGACGCAACAGTAATGCAGCCGAAGTTGACATCTGATCGTCACTTTAACGAGAACATGTGATGGTGGTTTGTTTCGCAATTTTTATCATGTCTGTCCAAGGCGTAGGTGACCGGTCGGTGTCGGACCGACCTCATGCCCAGGTGAATGCATGTCTGCATGAGACCTGAAACATACAATAAGATGCATTAGGTTGAAGTCAAGATACTGTACTACTGCACCGCATGTGTGACGTCATATGTTTCTATCACGCTTAATATTAGAAGCGCGAGTTTGTTTGTTTTCTTGTGCATGCACATGTAAACTTTGAAAGCACGTTGCGAGATGTAATGGATGGTATGATTTTGAGCCGTCCTTGATGTGTCCTTATTGTCGTATTCCATCTACTTCAACGAATAACAATAACTATGTATCTACTACCTAAGTATGTACATACGAGTACATGTATCTGACTAGAGTGATTAGAGCTTAAAAACTATTCCACGCGTATTCGCAAGCGACTCAACTGTTGTACAGTCAGCCAAGAAATTGGTTTACCACTTTTCGACTATATCATCTGATTGATGATACACAACGAAGGCCGCAAATACTCGTATATCTGACACGATCTTATTTGCAGAGCCATAAGAGCGTGTTACAAAATTTTGCGGCCTTCGGAGGCTAACATATGTTATTGCAGGTGACTGTGTACTGCGCGCAGTTTGACAGAGATACATCATGTTAAATACATATTCACGCCTGTTTCCTGCAGGGGTGCCTACCCCTCTCTGCCTAAAGACCACGGATTTCCACTTGCTACGATCCTTTGGATAAGTATGATAAAATCATTACCTACATGCCCACACGCTGTTAACTATTGTTCTCTCTCTCTTCTTTTTCGTGTTCTTCATTACTGAAGGTCACGCCTGTCTTGAAATGCCTTCACCGAGGCCTCGACGAGCTGCTTCCATTTCACCCAGCTTCGGCTTGTCTAAGGGTAGTAGTGACATACTGCCATTACTGCCGTATTCGAACTTCAAGATATTCACAAGAGACGACACGTACTAGATCCATTCTAGATACTTTATAGTTTAGATATCAACTAGTTTTCTTTTGCAGCGCAATTCGGGCAACCAATGTCACTTTTACATTAGATAGAGTAAGATATGTATTAGATGTGAATTGGATCTCGAAGTCATATCCTGTGGAAATCGTTCAAGAGTATCTCCAGAATCGCGCAAATGTCAAATTTGACAGGTTAGATCTTAAAAATATCGTTATCGTATCTTGGTGATGTCTAAAATATATCTAATAGATGTCTATTTCAAAATTCGAATCGGGCCCAGTAAGGGCGGGTTGCACCATGCCCATTTGATGTGCTGATCATAGCTAAAGATGGCGCTAACGAACGCTAACTGCATATTTGGGTTGCACCACGCCTAACGTCTGTTAAAAAGTTACGCTGCCCTTAACCGGTCGTAGACCACTGGTTAACGATTTTACCGCATGATAAATATGGCGGCACTTTATTGAACTTGTCCGTATTTCATGAATTTATATTTGATTTTTCAATAATTTTAGGAAATATGTTATTTAAATTATTAAAAACATGTTAATAACAATAAAATGTGGAGTTTCTAAACGCAAAAACGTCTGACAGTTGACATGAATGGCTCTAAAGTCATTATAGTTGGGAGACGATCCGTCTTTCATAAATACATTAATTAATTTATAGTTTAAAAGAAATGTGCGTGTTTTAAGTCTAAATCGTGAACAGAATGAGCTTAAGTTGAAGATAAGACTAGATTGATGCTGTCACAGCTTAACAAATAAAACGCAACGGCATGTAATGAACGCTAAGTACTTGTCGGCAGACTGGGCATTAAAATGAATTTAAAATGCCCTCTGTTTATTGGAATCAAGATAAAAGTGATAAATCCTATGGAAATATTGGTGAACTATTAACTATGATTCTCAAAAACTGTGAGATGGCAACTATATTGGGGTATGATGGTTCCAAAGTTAACCTGTGAAAAAATCGGAACCCGCAACAAAAATAGAAGTGAAATATATTTAGAACTATAAACGTAAATAAAAAAAAGATGCGAAATATTGAAATTTAGTATTTTAGTGTGAAGAAAATGTATTGGAACAACTACAGACTAGTTCGGCCGTATAGGTTAGGTACCTATAAGTTAGAAAAATGTGTGATGCAAAAATGATTATACTGTTTCAGTTATTACCTACTTATTTGTGTTTTATTTGTTTTTACAACATATATTATTCACAAGCCTATGAAACAATAACAATGCTCTCTGCAAGTACTTAATTAGAAATAATTTTATTTCCGAAGCTATATAGGTATCTGATTACATGAAACAAATTTTAAAACAACTTGTTTCATACTATGACTTTACCCAATATTTATTATTACTACCTAATAAATCATTTAATTACAAAAGCAATGTGATTTTGATCATGTGTGCTGCTTTTAGATGAAAGATATCTATAGTGTACAATGGTTGTAGTCTATTGCAAAATATACCAGAGCGCTAAGATCTTACAATAGCTACATAGTCATGATTTTATTATTTTATTTCTAAGAATAACAAGTAACGGTTAGGTAGATGTAGCAATTAAGCTCCACAAAACTATATAGTTTGACTGCGGAAGTGCAGAGGCAGGTATCAGTCTTATTTCTTATCTTAAATTATTCTAGAAACATGGAATATACTCACATGAGATAAGTTGAGTAGGTTGTTAGGTTTGACCTAGGCAAACAACTTCTCTATCTACACACTACAAGCATGTCTACTTACTTACAAATTAAATAGAATATGACTTGCCTGCATGTATGACTTTTGTAAAAGTTACATATAAATCAAATGAATATAATACACTGTAACAAATGTACCTATGTAGTATGTATTCCAGGCCATGTTGATATAGGTACTACAGTCAAGTGTAAGAATATGGGTGTCTCTGTAGGTACATCAGGTAGGTCACTGTAGGTGTCTTGCTTAGTAATGTTCCAAAGTTCTTGATTTGCTAATAGTAGAGCTATAGGGACATATTTTTGGGTGGGATGTATGCACCAATATTTTTCACTTGGCTATACAATTCCCTAAATTGAAACACAAAATACCTAACCTACCTCAATAGCTCTTAAGCTATTGAGGTAGGTTACATATTTATTATATTTAGTTTATCATCCTCATGTCAGAAACTTTGCTATAGGCCATGCATGTTTACATATATTATTTATCTACACCTTAAGAAAAAAGATATTTATAGTTGGAAATAAGCAACTCATGTTACCAGTATGACTGAAAAAATAAGTCCTTATGATTGCAAAATAAGTGCAATTTGTTGATCTACTGTCAACCCTCTCCGGATAACCTTTTACTTCTATTAGTCAATTTGTTATCAAAAAGGATATCATATAATAATAAAGTAGCATAGCAGCAAGGGCCAAATGCAGAAGGCGGTGATCTTGGACACGGCGCAGATAGTCCGCCGGTTCCTCTCTGCGGCCCTGACCGCCGGCAGCTTGGGCCTTGCTCTGCTGCCGGCGGCACCATAGGTTAGGTTTTTTATAATGTGTTAAATAAGAATGGAAATAAGAATATTTATAATACTTTATTTTTAATTACACAACAAGTTTCTTCCAGTTACTTTAAACCACAAAAATTTCGTTGTGCTTATGCATTTGACATTCATATTGTTGAATTGATTCACTTGTAGGTACATTCCTTTCATCATGTATTAAAATCAATCCTGAAAAGAAAACAACATTATGTTATTATATGTAAAAATATTTTGTATTTCTCTTTGACTACCAGTAAAAAGAATATGCTTAGAACAAGCGGCTTTAAATTAATGTACAAAATTAACTTGAATGTTATACTACTAATTAGGAGTTAGGTATGCACAATTATGTCAAATATGTTTTTGCCAATTGAGCCTGAAAAGAAAGGTATGAACTGCTTCAGAGCCAGGTCACAGCTTAAAGGTAAAGGCATACTGGCACAGTAAAGGTAAAGCCTTGTGCATACGGTTCTAAAAGTAGTAAGGGATAAGTACTAATAAGATAACTTACCATGCCATGTAGCTCGTTGTCTGATTTCGGCTAGAGCTTAGTTAGTTTTGCTGGGCATTTTCCGCAAATCGACAAACACTGCCTATTTTGCGAGAAACGAGGTAGCCCTACTTTAACCACCCCAGCTCCTTCACGAAACCTAGCAAGGTCTTCAGGTTGATAACTGCCTCCTTCAGTGTGGCTATAGCTTGGAAAGCACTTGGACTTTTAATAATCGTCAAAATTTCACTTTAAAGTGCCTTGTCGGAAGCCAGTGTTGCTCGAAGCGTGAAGCCCGTGATGATACATTGTTTTTCTGATAATATTCAGGAATGGCTTATATTGTTGAATAATTAGATATGAAATCTGCAAAGAAAGTTTAGTTCGCGCCTACAAAACTATTCTCGTTGAGAATTTTGACAATTCAATTTGGCATTTGTGACTGGGTTGCTATATAAAATAAACATTCTACCATAAATTTTTTGGTAGGAATGCGTTCATAATGCGGCAATACGATTAGCGATTAGTAATTTTAACGTCCTGTTATTTTATAGGTGGTGCAACGCATTTTATTTAGCAATCGTTAAGACCCCCACGTCAGCGTTAAAATTTAGCGAACCGTGCTTACGTTAGCAGGTGGTTTGGTGCAACCCGCCCTAAGTCCTGTAATGTTCCTTACTTAATCAGACCAACGGGTGGGTGACCGTCCTCTTGGTCTCGGCCTCTAACTATTGTCCACAGGAGAGAAAACGTGCATGTTAGACAGAATCCAAATAAAAGGAGTACCTATTCATGTGGTTAAGGGTTTTATATAAGAAAATTTATCTTTATAGCCCTTACCTTTGGGTATGTCTACAGGAATGACGTGAACACAGTTTTGTGTTTGACCCACTAATCAATCTAGTCAAGTAATCATCTAAGCAAAAATGTGAATATACTAATTAATTAATCTGAAACCAGGCATGTTGGGCCGTAGCCCTATGGAGACGGGCAACGACCGACGGACAGACGGATCGATCACTAATGCAAATAAATACGTGCGATTATGACTTGTAGTCATTTTGCTCATGTTTTATTGTACCTATTGTTAATTATGTATTACCCATTTTATTGTCCTTAGTTCTATACATACGGCCCGATTCGGATTTTGAAATAGATATCTTTTAGACATCACCAAGATACGATAACGATATGTTTAAGATCTAACCTGGCAAATTTGACATTTGCGCGATTCTGGAAATATTCTTGAACGATTTCCACAGGATATGACATAGAGATCCAATTAATTCACAGCTAATAGATATCTTACCCTATCTAACGTAAAAGTGACATTGGTTGCCCGAATTGCGCTGCAAAAGAGAACTAGTTGATATCTAAACTATAATGTATCTAGAATGGATCTAGTACGTGTCGTCTCTTGTGAATATCTTGAAGTTCGAATACGGCAGTTGTAGTAATAAGTTTTGCTCATGTTTTATTGTAAGTAGGTATCTATTGTTAATTATTACCCATTATTGTCCTTATAGACCGTTTTTTTTAGCATTAGAAAGAACTTCGCAGAAGTAAGCTTATGGTTCCAAATCCGGCACTTTTAGGGGTAACAATTTGAAGTAAATTATATGCATTGACCATTCTACATAAGATAATTCAATAATTATTAACAATTAAAGAGCCTTACAAAAACTGCACGCTTGCTTCTGTGGAGTTCTTTCTAATGCTAAAAAAAACGAACTATAGTTCTACTTATACAGTCTGTATTTTGGTAGTAAGTAACACTATTGTACCAATAAAAGGAATAAAGGTACATCAGATAGAACATAAATAGACGAACTTATCCCTAAGAGTAAGTATCAACATTACAGTCACTACACTCAACCACAGAATAACTAATAGTACTACACCCAACTACACCTTTAAAACCTCCACATATAAAACAAAGTCCTCCACCGCGTCTGTCTGTTTGTGTGTTTGTATGTTTGTTCGCGATAAACTCAAAAAACTACTGAATGGATTTTCATGTGGTTTTCACCTATCAAAAGAGTAATTCTTGAGGAAGGTTTAGGTGTATAATTTGCTAAGCCATGCGAAGCTTAATATTTTCTGCTAAGTTGAAATAAATAAACGCAATAATAAATAAGTAGGTATTATACGACCGAGCATTGCATTATATATCCACATTAGTATTCCAAATCTGGGTTACATCAAGAAATAGCTACACATACGAGTACACCATCAGTGCAGTTTCGAAATCACATGCATCTGACCCGCTTAATCCAAAACTGCATAAGTTAACAGCATAATAAGTGTAGTTAGGACCTTTTGAAACTGAGTAAGTATAAAGTAAACCATTGGCTAAGTAAATAAACGAAGTTGGGCGTCAGTGCGTTTCATCTGAAATAGGTACATATGCGTTAAAATCGGATTTAAGTGTTCAGTTTCTATCGACAATATTTCTTACATTTATATCGTAATAGCTTCGTCCTGAATTCGGCTATGAAGGATTCCGAAGTATATAGTAGACCTCGGGTTTCCTTAGGGATGCCTCACGTTAGAACGGTCCGGGTCCGCCACGAGGCGTCCGACTCTTCGTTTTCTATAGAAAGCATCACGTGGTCACTGATCACCCATCATAGAAAACTAAATATCACTACAATTTATAAAAGTCCCCGCCGCGTCTGACTGTGTGTTTGTTTGTATGTTCGCGATAAACTCAAAAACTACTGAACGGATTTTCATGCGGTTTTCACCTATAAATAGAGTGATACTTGCGGAAGGTTTAGGTGTAGCTATAATTTGCTAACCCGTGGGAAGCCGGGGCGGGTCGCTAGTATAATAATTTATAAGGAAATATCCACGTGAGTTTTCGTAGCATCTGACATCCTAATTTTCTTTTAGTTTATCGATGTACGATTGTCATGATGGCTGAGTCCCCTGATCCCTATTATGAATAAATAAGTGTGATGACACTTATTTATTCGTAATAGTAATCGACCCGTCTGTCCGTCGGTCGTTGCCCGTCTCCATAGGCTACGCCCAATAACATGACTTCCTAATAGATACCCAAAAATGCACTATAAATAAATAATAAATATTGTCGGACCTTACGAGTAATTTCAAAAATTGACTATTCTTCACAAGTTAGTTCAATTCAGCATGTGTTGTGGCTACTTAGCGGAACCCTTTGTTTGACATATAATACTTAATTATTGAAAGTTATAGTATATGTAATTTGTCAGATTAACAGACTAATTTTGTCAAGGAAATTGACAGATACCGGGGCAGCATCGACGACGCCGCAACAGTAAAGGAGCTACAGTTTGCATCAGAACGTCACCTTAAGGGTGACATTAGGATGTTGACAGGACGTTGGAACGTTCAATCCGTCACTAATTTTACCAAGGAAATTTTCAGTGACAGTGCGTCTCCGCAAATACAACTGCAGTTGCCATTCGAACGTCACGAAGTGCTCATGACCGCGTTGGAATTGCAAGCGTCCATGGGCTACAACGTTTATCAAGCGGGCCATACGCTTGTTTGCACAGTTGTGGTATAAAAGGTTAAAATCGCACGTATTTATTTGCATTAGCGATCGAACCGTCTGTCCGTCGGTCGTTGATCTATAGGGCTACGGCCGAATGGCCTGATGGGGAGCGGACAGGGCCACCTCAGTCTATAAAGGTACTGTCTGGATTTAGACTGCATTGCTTTAGAGAGTACGGGTAACATTCCATTTCTGACCGCAGCTGCACTACTAGTACGAGTTATTGTCAATTTCCATAGTACAATTAATGGTAGTGCTGCTGTCGTGGGAAATGGACTGTCACCTTAATGCTGTCTACTCATGGCTGCAGGAAATGTCAAAAAGGTAATTGAATCGAGATATCCTACGGTCCAGGGTGGCACCATAGGCTAATTTAATTCAGTGGTTAAGATTGACAAAGCCTGTTGCGGATTACATAATTTGTAAGTAGATGACGAAGTATGTTTTAGTTTTATATTAATATTATAAGTATTTGTTTTTCAAGTAGGTACGTATTTTTTTTTTTTTGTATAGCCTATATTGTGTCCCACTGCTGGGCAAAGGCCTCCCCTGTCTTTCGCCACTCGTCACGGCTTTGTGCATGCTCCCGCCAGTCGCCACAAAATGAGTCCAGGTCGTTTCGCCATCTCATTTTTGGTCTGCCTCTGCCTCGGGTGATCTGAGGTGCCCATTCGGTCGCTATTTTGGCCCATCTGTCCGGGTGCATCCGACAGATATGTCCCGCCCAATCCCACTTGAGCTTGGCGGCCTTCACACCCACATCTGCGATTCCAGTTTTGGAGCGCAGCTCTGTGTTCCTTATCCGATCGATTCTACGGACTCCGAGTATACTGCGCTCCATTGCTCGCTGGCAAATCTTGAGTCGGGACTTTTGGGCTTCTGTTAATGACCAAGTTTGGGCACCGTAGGTTAGGATAGGCAGAATACACATGTCGACGAGTTTGCGTTTTAGTGCTAGTGGAAGGTTGCCCTTCATTAACGCCTTCATGGACCAGAAGCTCTTCCAGGCGTTCTCGATGCGTCGATCGATTTCCTTGGACTGCCTGTTCTCGAAGGATGCTATCTGGCCCAGATAGATGTATTCGTCAACATATTGTATATCCTGCCCATCTACCGTGACCCTACGTTTCGTGCCATTGGTCATTAACTGGGTTTTCGTCCTGTTCATTTCGAGTCCGACTTCAAGACTTGCCGTGCTAAGGTCTTGTAGCATTTTCTGTAGATGGGGTGCAGTGTGGGAGAATAACACGATGTCGTCGGCGAAACGTAGGTTTGACAACCTTTTTCCGCCGACGTCAATGCCCATTTCTTCCCACTTGGTCGCCAGCTTCTGGAAGATTTCTTGTAGGCAAGAGGTAAACAACTTTGGAGACAACGTATACCAACATAAAACAGGTTGTTCTTCGAAATATAATTGAATTTTGCTACATGCAGTTTCTGACAAATTAGATAGTTAACTTTAATAAAAAATCGTGTAAAACGATATTAAAATAGATGACGAAGCCTGTAACTGATTTTTTTTGTGTCCACTTGACGAAGCCTGCGTTGCTGATCACGAATTTTCTATTTACTATTTTATAATGCTTATCTGATCGATATATTTAAATTAAATTTAACGCTTCCTGCAGTAAAATGCTGTCGGCAGCATGAATGGTGCAGTACCTCATGCTTGCTGGTGTAATCTGACTCTGAACGGTATGACGGGAAGCGTACACCGCAGACTATATATGTATTACTCGTAACTGCTTGCAACTTTAGCGGTGCCACAAGCTAACCTAAATTAAAAACCTAATCTAAATTTTTACATTGCATGTTGTTTATATTTTGTTTTCATCGTAATTTCCACTTGTCTTAAACAAAGTACAATACAGTTACTACCTAAACTACAATTAATATTAATAGGAACCTATACAATCAAGCCAAGTTGACTTAGATGACAATCGTTTTCGAAAATGCCGATCGAATAGTAAAATGAAAAGGACAGTAACAAAAATTACTTTAATTCTGGCATTTTCCAAGTACGAGTGAATTTGAAACATCTCACAGGTTTTAAAGGTGTAGTTGGGTGTAGTACTATTAGTTATTCTGTGGTTGAGTGTAGTGACTGTAATGTTAATACTTACTCTTAGGGATAAGTTCGTCTATTTATGTTCTATCTGATGTACCTTTATTCCTTTTATTGGTACAATAGTGTTACTTACTACCAAAATACAGACTGTATAAGTAGAACTATAGTTCGTTTTTTTAGCATTAGAAAGAACTCCACAGAAGCAAGCGTGCAGTTTTTGTAAGGCTCTTTAATTGTTAATAATTATTGAATTATCTTATGTAGAATGGTCAATGCATATAATTTACTTCAAATTGTTACCCCTAAAAGTGCCGGATTTGGAACCATAAGCTTACTTCTGCGAAGTTCTTTCTAATGCTAAAAAAAACGGTCTATAAGGACAATAATGGGTAATAATTAATAATGCTGCAATTAGTGACATATACATCCAGATTACAGAATGTCATCGGAAATACAGCATCAGGAGCAAACATGCCGACTACACACATCTACATAATTAACTGACGCATAATAATCCTTATTACCTGAGAATAAGGTTTAAGAAAGGTCAGCGAATGCCGACGATACATCGCTATAGATAATCCCGAACATTAAGCAGTCGTATAGTTATTAATAACCATAAATCAGTGCTCTGTGCATCACTACTCCACAAGCAAAGTGCACTACACTTACTACAACCTAAATTCAACTTTAAATCTTCGCGAGAAAGTTCAATTTAGAACAAAATGTGAAAATGAGTTATGATCTATTATTTTTAAGTGAAAGAATATATACTACAAGCGAAATTCAACTTAGACGCGCAGTTATTAAAATTAGTTATCAATTGTTCAAATTCTAAATTCAATGCCCTGTAACTCTACGTTCGGTATTCAAATTCCGACTTTACTAGCTTGAGTTTAAGTTGTTTTTTGCTTGGTTAGTAACGGTTTTTAGGTTTTTTTACAGGATGGACGTAGGAAAATTGACCTCAGCTGGTTCGTTGGTGTAAATATTTGCGAACGAAGCGAGGCTAAGGATGAATTTAAAAGCGATTTGAGGAGTTTTAATTCTACGTGATGGGAACTAGATTATACGTTATTTAGGGAAACTTGCACCATTCACTAACCCGGGGTTAACCGTTTAAATCTGGAGTTACCATGGTTACCAGTACAATTTGACACTGGGTTAGCGGTTAATGTATAATCCAGTAGGCGTATGGATACGCGTATTAGGGATGGCTTTATCCACGTGATAAAATAACTGTCACTTTTTAACACCTCGGGATAGACAGTGACAGAGATGCCGTTTTATCACGCTGTCACGTAGACAAGTACGACAATCATATCCGTGCTGAAAAGAACCACTGCCCGATTCGAACTTTAAAATACGTCAATTAATAGATCTAGAAACGATATGGATTAGATGTCAGAATCAGAATCAGAATCAGAATCAGAATAGCCATTTATTAGATTAACACATGCTTGGTACATTTATTTACAGTATTTACATTCTTTGTTAATATGTATTTGACGCAATAAATTTTTTTTTAGACTTATAGTGGCCTCTCCTTCCAGAAGGAGGCGTGGTAATAAACTCCATGGGTTACCAGCCCTGCTAGGAGTTTTATGGATTAGATGTGTCAGTGTCAAACCGTTTTTGTTTCAAGAAACGTCACATTCGACACTGACATTATCTATACCATATCGTTTCTAGATATATAAACTGACGTATCTTACGGCGCGATTCGAGCGATATCGTATCTAGTTAATCTCTAATTCATTTCCCGAGTCGAGCCGTAAAAGTTCGAATCGGGCCGCCAGTACCTACTTAGTTCACTATGGGTGCTATGGGCCCGATTCGGATTTTGAAATAGATATCTATGAGATATCTTTTAGACATCACCAAGATACGATAACGATATGTTTAAGATCTACCTGTCAAATTTGACATTCGCGCGATTCTGGAGATACTCTTGAACGATTTCCACAGGATATGACTTAGAGATCCAATTCACATCTAATAGATATCTTACTCTATCGTAAAAGTGACATTGGTTGCCCGAATTGCGCTGCAAAAGAGAACTAGTTGATATCTAAACTATAACGTATCTAGAATGGATCTAGTACGTGTCGTCTCTTGTGAATATCTTGAAGTTCGAATACGGCAGTCTGTCTCTACGCCGCAGTAGATCAGTTGGCGCAGAAGTGAGCACGTGCTGCCAACGCGCTGACAAATTGTTTAGCGATGGATCTTTGTCATTATAACACGAAAGACGGTAATGAGAATCAGTAAAAATCATTTATGATTACTATTGAAACTAGCTTTCGTTGTTAACTAATTGTCATCTAATCTTAAAATATTTAAGCGCCACTTGCATCATTTACTAACTCGTGGTTAACCGGTTAAACCTGGATTTAGCATGGTTACCAGTACAAATTGAAACTGTGACACTGGGTTAACAGTTTAACTGGTTAACCCGGGGTTAGTGGGGCGATAGTGCCCCTTAAACGTGCAAATAGGTAATTGAAGTAAGTAACATATTATTACTTAGTTAACTTCAGTAAGTTGGTATTTTGAGCAAGAATAATTCTAAATGAACAATGTTTTGACTGAAAAAAACAATTTAACAATTTACACCCATTTTTATCCCCTTAGGCTTAAATGATTTGTTATTTATTAATTTGTTAGCCTGTTGTGTCCCACTGCTGGGCAAAGGCCTCCCACTTTTTAGTTGCACCAAAAATACGACATTCAGTCAATCTACATTAGTACGCATATAATAATTTTACTTTAAATTGCATTTAAGAAATGTGTATGTGCATTATTTTTATACCTCATAACATAAAGTAACTTCACATTTTTTCCATTCTCAATGAAAAGTCTAGACATAAGACCCTATGCCGCGCATACAAATATTTTTATGTCGAACCCGGGACCGCTCATTGGGCAGGCAGACCGCACCGCCAAATGGATCGTTAAAGATGCAATAAAACACACTTTTCTGCGATATTTACAACAAAGTACGAAAGTCATATACTGAACGTTTATACAGCATGTATAAATAAAATAAAAATCGATAAAATAAATTTATTACAGTGGAAACTGGATAAGTGGAACCTGGGTTAGTGGAAAACCTCTTTAAGTGGACCCAAGTTCTCGGTTCCAGTCCCTTGGCAACGAATTACCTCTACAAGTGGAATTTTGGGACCTCTATAAGCGGAATCTATTTTTTCGAAAATTTCTTATTTTTACTACTTGTTCTCTCTATCTTATTCTACTTGTTCCACGTATAAGGACATTCTTACACATTTTTTTTATTGATAAAATATGCGTACCACAATACAAAGATTCGCCAAACTGCGGGGCAGTTTATTGGCGAATTGACTAAGTCCCACGGTAAGCTCTAGAAGGCTTGTGTTGTGGGTACTCAAACAACGATAAATATAATATACAAATACTTTAAATTCATAGAAAACAACCATATGCTCATCACACAAATGCCCTTACCGGGATTCGAACCCAGGACTATCGGTTTCACAGGCAGTGTCACTGCCCACCAGGCCAGACCGGTCGTCAAAATAATAAATATTATAGGACAATTTTACAAAGATCGACCTAGCTAGTCGCACAGTAAGCTTAAAAAAGTTTGTGTTGTGTGTACTAGACGACGATACATTTAATTGTTATAGAAAATATCCATAACTCCATTTTGAACGTTGACAAAAAAAATAGGATAAGTATACTTGGTCAAGCAAATCTTGTCAGTAGAAAAAGGCGCGAAATTCAAATTTATGGGACGATAACCATTCGCGCCTACATTTTTCAAATTTACCGCCTTTTTCTACTGACAAGATCTGCTTGACGCAGTATATTTTTCTTCCATGAAGGTATTTTACGAAATATCAATAAAGATCAAAACTGCAATAATTACCTAACTAAAACAAATTATTATCTCCATAATATTCTCCTTAGACATTATTTTATATATACCTAAACGCAATTTTTTTTTGAAATTATCAACAATATGCATGCACATAAAAAAATTGTCATTGTATTTTTGGGCCAACCTGTATATCGTTTGGGAGTGATTTTAGTATACGAAGCGTGTGTCACTTACTACTTTGTAAGTAGGTACTTATGTATTAAATTCTAACAACTGATTTTAAGTGTTACTATGTTAATTTATTTATACCTAATTTCTGCTTTATAATATTACATTTAAATCTGTTCGTAATAAAATTTGCGATTCACTTTGTTGTTTTTTGTATACTTAAATTATACTTATTTTTCTATTATTAGTATTATGTCTTCCATCACGGAACAATGGTGGTCCACATTTGGGAGGCATGCGCGGAGCCGAAACCAGCACGTCGAGCCCTTTCGACACTGATATGTTTATTTATTTATTTACATTTATTTATGCACAGGGTTATTCATAAGGGGTATTGTAATTAATTATGACCAATTTTCGAGTCATATTTTTTCATTATACTATTGTTTTTTTCTAATGCTACACTACCCACAAGGGTCTCCGCTGGCATGCGGCCGGCAGTAGGCGGTCGGGGAGGCCTTGTACTACATGGAGGCGATCAGTTGAGAAAGAGGCTGGCTCAACTGGACTCGGCTGGAAAGAGCGGGAAGTAGCCGCTCAAGATCGTGACAAATGGAGGATTCTTCTGCGAGCCCTATGTCCCTAATGAGGGATAACAGGAATGCATCATCATCATCATCATCATCACACTACCCACAAACCACTATTATCTAAGAAATAAACTAGGTTATTAGTTGATTAACTAGATTTGACAGAAACAACCTTGCCTGAAATAAACTACATATTCTACACTTTTATGAATGTTTACTTATTCACTATTCACAACACGAGCAAAGAGAATTTAAAATAGAGGAATATTATCAAAGTAAATTATGTAGTTAGTACATTTACTGCCACCTTTCGACACAAATGATTAACACTTTAAGAACGCCGTTTGACTTTGATCCTTATTTTTTCACTGATATATGTAAAATGTCAAAAAGTATCACCATCTACACGAGAGTAGGCCAAAGATATGGCGCCTTCGCTTGAGAAGATAATCGAGTAGATGGCGATACTTTTTGAACAAAAACACGTATCAGTGAAAAAATAAGGATCAAAGTCAAACGGCTTTCTAAAAGTGTTAATCATTTATGTCGACAGGTGGCAGTAAATGTACTGACTACATAATTTACTTTGACAATATTCCTTAAATTCTCTTTGCTTTTATCCAACCCAGACTGTGCGTAAATCTGCGATATATTTAGGATACGAATGCACCCGATTGATTTTCGTTTAGCGTGGTAATAAAGATTATTTCTGTGCACTGCCGTCTTGCATCGAATGGGAATAAAATTCAGATCGCGTGCGATTTTATTTTGCTTTCAATTTACATGTATTTTTACCCGATGGAAGAGTCAATGTCAAAGTTTTTTTTGTTTTGCCAAAACCGGTGTTTAAAAATATAGTTGGAGTAAGAGTCTCCCCACATCTACTAACGTGGAATCGTCAAAAGCCGATAGAAAAAAACTTGTATATTTCCACGCATAACGGCCTGGCTACGTACTAAATTACGCGACTGGCTGCGGCTAAGGCCATAGGTTAGAACTAGACACAGCGATCGGACCTTTCGTTCCCATCTATGGTTTTCGCCTTAGGGTCTCCCCTGATATATCGACGCGCATTCGGCAAAAGCCGATAGGAAAAAGCTTTATGTCCACGCAATAAGAGCGAAAAAGTCGTCGTTCGGCTCGGCTCGCATCGGCCGGCGCCTGCCGACCCTTAGCCGAAGCCAGTCGCGCAATGTCGTTGCCAGGCCGTAAACAGCAAACCTCGGCGTGTCAACGAGTATTTGGAGTCTTTTTCTACCGGCTATATTGATGATTCCGCGTCGATAGGTGTGGGGGTCTCCCCACACCTATCGACGAGAATAACAACTATCAACTATCAATAGAATAACCCCTGAGAATAACAACTATCAACTATCAGACTAACTACTACATAATACTTATTGCAACTGCCAATATAACTCTGTCTGTTACCTCTTCGCGCTTAAACCGCTAAACCTATTTAGATAGAAGATAGTCTAAGGCCCGAGTAACATTGCTTGATTTCGGAGTAAACTAATTGGATTTAAGAAACAGTCTTGATCATAATCGTACTTGTTTATTATTTTAAAACAATGCACGCGCACTCATTTCGAACCTAGAAATGTGTCCGCGCGAACGTTCACTAGGAAACAGGTCAAACCTGCAGAATGCGCACCTGAAAAACCGAAATGTAGGTCTAAATTCCGCTGGCCGAATATTCGGCGGCCGGATACCGGATATCCGGCCGATGGTCATGCCGAATATCCGGTATCCGGTATCCGGCCAAACAACTATCCGTTGCATCTCTAGTCAGGATAGTTTTATCAATCATCATCATAATTCCATGCAAAGTGTACATATAAATCATTTCCTCCCGCGGACGCTCCTGCTGTGGAATGAGCTCGAGGTTTCCTCGAGGGGCTACAGTATGAGGTTCTTCAAAAAAGCACTGTACAGGTTTTGAAAGGGTCGGCAACAGCACGTATGTTGCAGGCGCCCTGCAGTTGCAGGCGTCCATTGGCTACGATAACTGCTTACCATCAGGCGGTATAGCCTGCTTACCACCGACGTGGTATAAAAAAAATCAAGCCATATTATTTCTTAGGTAAGTATGTAAATGTGGATATTTATGAGGATATTTCAGTTTTTTTGTGTAAATAAATGACGTACTCTACGTGTTGTTATCTTTCATAGCACTTATTGCTTTTTTCGCGCCATTTCACCCCGTTGTTACTACGTGTCCATCGTTCACAATAATTCTTGTAATACAAAAAATGGTCAAGCACGAAACGTTCTATTTCCAGAGGTTCTTTGCTTTACTAGACTAGTGTAACAAAGTTTTGATGCAATTTGTACCTAGTGGTTTTGTTTGTGTTCCATTTAATTTGTAATATAATGTACCTAGTACTCGTATAATACTATAAATAATCCAATCCACAGCGCAAGGTACAGTCGGCTTCGCAGAAAGGTGAATCCCCCATAGCTTGATTGTACGTGTATGCAGAAGGGTCATCTCTCTCTGCAGCTGACTGTACATCATAGCTGCTACACATAAAAATAGTACCCACAACATGCTTCGTCAAAAAATACTAAAACACGCAAAAAAAGAACAAAAAAATGCTATTCTAACAATTAAGCCCCAAACTGTTCCCTGCCTGATAACATACTTGAAACTGGCTAATTGTCGAGTATCCTTGTAAGGTTTAAAAATAAAAATATTTCATTGCTTTTAATAAACAAAAAGATATTCATTGAGACCAATTTTTATTACATAAGTGATACCTATTGCATCCATTTTATGAAATTCATGGTCAAATCGACTATATTGAAACGCACAAATAATTATCCACGTACTTACACTCATTGTTATGCCATTTAGGGTTCACTTTATATTGGACATATCATACCGTTAGTATTGACAACCAAATTAGCTGGAACCCTAAATGGTTCAACAATTAAAGTCTGTGACTATACGAACATCCTTGATTGGTCAGATTGAATCTAGTCTGGTCTCCAATCCAGTGGTTCCTTAAGCCAGTTAATGGTAGATGAAAACGTTACTTGATGAAATAATGTAGGTTGAAGTCAGGTCGTTCAGTGTCTGATCCAGGCGGTTTTGTATTTGGTTGGTTAACCAATAAATATTATAACTACCCGAAAATGTACAAATTGTTTGTTTACTTTTATATAAATACCTAAATATACAGAGTATAGGGCATACATTTTTATCTAGAAGTTTCAGATAAAACATTTCTTATTCCAAGGTTCGTGTGGAAGTTATGGTCATCGAAATTTGGAAAAAATGATCATTTAATAATGATTAATAATGATTTTTGCTGTATCATCACAGCACGGTACCCTAAACCGCTCGGTCCAGCAATCCCCATTTTCCCTGAATTATTACAGAGCAGCAACCGTCGTTGACAGAACGTCGCCGTATCCAGCCGGAAATTCGTCATTACTCACATTCTTGGTGCGCGGCCAACTTCACAGCTATCCCGATGACTGTCGTTGGCTAGTCATTTAAATCTACTAATCTAGGTACAAATGTTCAAGATGTACCTACCTACTCAGTCTTGTGTAAAATAATTATCCTTTTATTTAGCTGGATGCCTGTTTACATAATTTTATAAATATTGCTCTTATTGTGAAATAGTGACCGTCTACGAGTAATGAAACAATAAATAAATGAAAAAAACCCACCCCAGTAAAGCAATTAATCAATTATGAATTATGAAGTGTTAAAAAAACAAAAAAATAATACGAACGCGTCGGTGTTATTGTCAATTTCCATAGTAAAATGAATGGTAGTACTGCTGTCGTTGGAAATGGACTATCACCTTTACTGGTTGTTGTGATCGCATCACAACAGCAGCTGCAGTAACCAACCGAATGTCACCTGTATGACCTGTACTTAATAATTTTGTAGGGCTAAACCTTGTTTTTTATAAGCTTACTTTAATATTTCATTACTTTAATTTATGTTGCTTAGTACCTTCAAATCTATGGTCTGTATTCTAATCCATGCTGCAAATGTATGACAAACGTAATACTATTATCAGCGCCGCCTAGCGACAAAACGCGGCACTGAGAGGACCTTGACCGAAAGATCTAGTCGTTGACCCGTCGCACACGCATTTATATTGGTGCATCGCTATTTGTGACATTGACCAGCTGTTTATTTTTGCTGCAGTTTTATTTTCGATGTTTGATGAAATGATATAAATAACTGGTACTCGTAAAATTACAAAAACCGGGCAAGTGCGAGTTGGACTCGCGCACGAAGGGTTCCGTACCATAATGCAAAAAGAGGCAAAAAAAACGGTCACCCATCCAAGTACTGACCCCGCCCGACGTTGCTTAACTTCGGTCAAAAATCACGTTTGTTGTATGGGAGCCCCATTTAAATCTTTATTTTATTCTGTTTTTAGTATTTGTTGTTGTAGCGGCAACAGAAATACATCATCTGTGAAAATTTCAACTGTCTAGCTATCACGGTTCGTGAGATACAGCCTGGTGACAGACGGACGGACGGACGGACGGACAGCGAAGTCTTAGTAATAATAGGGTCCCGTTTTACCCTTTGGGTACGGAACCCTAAAAATGATCCAGTCCTTTTAATACCAACTAAGGAAGAGCGGTGCCTTGACATAGGTATTTGTTAGATAAAGGGGCCCACTGATTAACAGTCCGCCGGACGGTATCCCTGTCAGTTAGAACAAAATATTGACAGTTCCGAACAACTGACAGGCCGATGCCCTCCGGCGAACTGTTAATCAGTGGGCCCCTTAAAACAAAAGTCTTACAACTGTAGGTAGTGTAGGTATATCTTAGAATAATTACACCGAATAAACAAAATTGTATTTATTTATTTGTTGTTTAATTTAGGGATCGTTAGTACTGGTATTATTTTCATACAAAACTGGTGCCGGTATCAGATAATTTCATTCTCCTTACCTAAGTAGGTAAATATCATTTTAAACTTTATTTATGGGAAATAATATTGGCATTAAGGGGAAATGTTTTGATGTTTAGTTATACCGGTAACTTAGAGGATTTACTAACTGGAGACGCATTGGCTGTCATTTTCTGTACAAAGCAGTCTGCCAATTTTTGCGGGAGAGGGGACGTCAAATTTATTTCTAATTCTACATGATTTGTACATAACGTACATGTACAAATAGCCATGTCAGTCCGTTTTCGGCAGAGGGGTAAGCTCTTAAAGGCCACTCCGGTTATTAAATGCTCTAAGACCCGTAACGATCTCTGATTTGATTATAAATATTATAATATGTACCTAATTATTTACTCATTTTACAGAAAGTAATTTGAATAGTTCTACCATTTAATTTAATATAAAGTAGGAAATTATATGTAGGTTTTCTTAAAACAAACACATCCTTCATTTCCATCATACATATATTTATATGCCTTTACCAGGATTTGAACCCGGGACCATCGGCTTCATAGGCAGGGTCACTACCGACCAGGCTACCGGTCAACAAACTTTATTTACTTACAAATGTAATTTATGGTTTTACCAAACCACCACAAATAGATCGTATTTTAGTTAGAACAGTCAATTTGGAGCGGTTTCAATGGAATTACATTAGTAATGGTAATGCAGAATAAGTGGAGGTAAAGAAATTCGAAGACAGAAGGCCGATCGTAATTACTTGGGAATTATTCTTAGGCAACTGGTACTGGTGCGGGCAAAAGTATTTGTGAGGTATAATCTTTCACTTACTTAGGTGGGTCAATAGTAGTTTGTGTTACAAGGGATCAAAATGATATTTCCGTCAAAGGCGTACATTGAATCCTGAGCGTAATTGGGATTCAAGTATTAACGCCCAAGACGATATAATTTTGATACCGTGTGACACATACTACTTTTCACATCAACTATGAGTAAAATAAAAAAATCTTAGTGTTGACATAACCTATTGATTAAACTGATTATTTAAGATAAAAAATAATGTGCATAAAATTTAAAAATAGTGTGCTAGAACAAAAAACTGTTACTTTGATCCCTCCTATAGCAGGGAAAAAAAGGATCCCTCATAGCAGGCAAGAAAAAGCCCTTTTTCGAATAGGTGATGTGAAAAATTATTTTCGTTGTCTTGTTTCTGATCACTCTGCCATGCTTACATTTCTATGTTTTATCAAATAAATGACAAAAGACGAGTTTTACATGAGAAAAATTAAAAACTAAATTTCATCTCATACAAAAAGCGCTGGTTGGACTTCGTGATAGTGGACACGGAAGAGAACAAGCTCTCTGAGGATGGTGAAGACCAGGTAAGGTGGAGAAGATTGAGCAGGAAAGCGGACCCTGGCGATATGCCTGGTGCCTAGCCAAGATGCAAGATGCGTTGTCGTAGCGCAAACGATTGACATCTTAAGCTAGGCACCCTGAGTGGATTCACGCCAGGTCGCTAGCTTTCGCCGACGCCGAGCTCACGGTAGGAGGTAGATCGGTACCTCTACTCCTCTGCCCAACGATGACAAACAGGACAGCGTTCAACTGAACGCTGTCCTGTTTGGCTGTAATGGAAAATTCACTGTCTCGGGCGAGATTGGGAGTCGTGACTCGTGACTTCCCGCGGGCTGGTATCCCGAAGTCGCGGGTTCGAGTCTCGCTCGTATTTGTATTTGTTCACTTTTCCTTTATTTCTAAGCATTTTAGTATCGTTTTGCCGACGTTTAGTTTTGCTTAATAAGTACAAAAAATATTTTTTATGTCACATTTCAATTTAGATTAACCCAACACTTTCGCGCTCGCCAGTCCCAGTATAACTCAAATGGTTCGTTCCTATGATGGCATATTTAAATTAAGTCTAATGATAGTAATCAAGGGACTCTCGTTTGGTTGATTTGAGGACGGTACCACAATCACAGTTGCGCAAAGTTTGGGAATGTTTGGAATCTTTTTGAGGTTAGATAACTTTGAGATGCTTGGATTTAGTGTTATTTACAGCATAGTATACACGGTGGCCAAAAAATAAGTGCATTCCCATTGCCAGGGAGGTTTTGGGATTACATTGAGCAACTTTTACTATAGGACTAACCCAGAAAAAATGTAGCCTCCTATAGAAAATGGACCGTCCAAAATGTATGAAACAGCCAATTTTTTTTCGCTATTTCAGAGTTGGTCCCATAGTAAAAATTGCTCAGTATAATCCCAAAACCTATTTTTTCGCCACCTTGTATAGGACAGAGAAGTACCATTTGTGGCCACAGTATCCTTTTTGGCTGTTTATTATCTGAAACGTAAAGTAAGTAAATAAAATTGTTAATTATTGTAAACATTTACCCATAACCGAACCTAAAATTTTGTTTGCTTCTATTTCGCTAGTTTCGCTGAACTAAAGTCTGCAATTCTGTACATTTTAGTACCTGACCAAATATTTACACGCTTTTTGGGAAACCAAACTTCGCTCAGACCAAACTCGCTTAATCCTCTACAAAACAAAGTAAGCACGACTGAATACTGAAAACATAATTAAATAGTTAGAATAGATTTGATTTGACGACCACTCTGGCCTAGTGGGTAGTGACCCTGCCTATGAAGCCGATGGTCCCGGGTTCGAATCCTGGTAAGGGCATTTATTTGTATGATGATACAGATATTTGTTCCTGAGTCATGGTTGTTTTCTATGTATTTAAGTAATTATATATTATATATATCGTTGTCTGAGTACCCACAACACAAGCCTTCTTGAGCTTACCGTGGGGCTTAGTCAATTTGTGTAAAAAATGTCCTATAATATTTATTTATTTATTTATTTATAGATAACAATGTTTATATACAATGTAGGAATAATTAAGTACCTACACATCTTTATATACACTACGATATCAAAAGTAGCGGCTGAGACTACACCCCAAAAGTTATACTTATTAATCTTATTATCCAATAGCTTAAGAAAAAGATGTAAGTATATTTATTTACTTTAATTATTTATTTATTTTAAATTTATTGCACAGTAATAAATAAACAGTGCCAAAAGGCGGGGCGGTAATTACCTGTTTGTATTGAAGTGGATTTTATGTAACAGTTTTGCAACACTTACTCTTTTTTAGGGTTCCGTACCCAAAGGGTAAAACGGGACCCTATTACTAAGACTTCGCTGTCCGTCCGTCCGTCCGTCCGTCCGTCTGCCACCAGGCTGTATCTCACGAACCGTGATAGCTAGACAGTTGAAATTTTCACAGATGATGTATTTCTGTTGCCGCTATAACAACAAATACTAAAAACAGAATAAAATAAAGATTTAAATGGGGCTCCCATACAACAAACGTGATTTTTGACCAAAGTTAAGCAACGTCGGGAGGGGTCAGTACTTGGATGGGTGACCGTTTTCTTTTTGCTTTTTTTTTTGCATTATGGTACGGAACCCTTCGTGCGCGAGTCCGACTCGCACTTGCCCGGTTTTTATTTATTGATAAAGCATAATTAAAATTATCTCTAATTCTCCCAAATCATTATCCAACAGATCACTCTTTAGCAATAAGACCGCCTGTTATATGTCTTTGTATATATTTCTTTTGAAACTTTTATTATTGTGGTTTTTTTGTATATCGTGATGTGCAATAATAAAGGATACCTATTCCGGTTTTGAATGATTCACTGTTAGTTTCACTAGACTTATATCGACGGAAATGGACCGTGAATACTTTTGTGTTATTTGGTTAAGGTAATCACGGTCCATATCCCGGTTGATATACTTAAGTCTAGTAAAAAATACTAACATTGTTTGTCCTAATCTGCCGTTTTGACTTATGTATCTTGCTTAAAACATAAATTAACTAATTTTGGCCTGTAAAATCCGCTTGTTCTATCCACTACTTTTGTATCTGATTGTACCCTTCTTACTTTAGTGAGATAGTGCATACAAAACTTATAATTAAATCGGTTGGGCAATTTTGATAAGCGATTTGGCGTCTGACCTCCGTTGACCCTTTAAACCGGACGATTCTGATCACTTAACGAATCAAACGCTCAGAAGTTGGATGTTTTTTCATTGCAGTTTAAGCCCTTGCTACACGGTCGCCGACAAGCCTTCTAACCGTCTGACCTTGGTCTGTCCTTGGTCAGTTTTGGTCAAATCTAGTTGGAAACAACTGTCTACACGGTCCGGGACGGACCAAGGCCACGCGGTCTGGGGGCTTGTCGGCGACCGTGTAGCAAGGGCTTTATTCCCTATAAGATGGACTAACGCGAACATCGAAGAATCGAAATCGATATATTCGAACAATGAGATAGATATATGTCAAATACTAGATATTGAAACGATATGGATGGGATACGTCAATGTCAAACAAGTGTCAAAAGTGACGTTTTTGTTTGAAGAAACGTCAATTTTGACACTGGTTTAACACTGACATATCCAATCCATATCGTTTCAATACCTATCTAGTATTGGACGTATCACATTGTTCGAACACGGCTGTAAGTTACCTGCCTCTCTATCACTGATATATACGAGCGATAGACGTCCCTATTCGAATAATGCTTGTTCGTATTAGTATTTCGTTCGTAGTAAGTAGTATTAGTAGTTCGTATAGAGCAGAGAGCGGCAGGCACCGAAATTTAAATTTTCGATGTTCGCGATGGGGACAAAAGTGAACTGGTAAAATACAGTTACTGAAATTTGGATGATACATAACTTTTGAAAATTGAAGTCCGTGTATTTTCATTCGAAAAAAAAAGCGAAGATCGTGAACTTTTGCAGGTGAGCCTAGTTTACATAATTATGTTTAACATATGTAAACCGTCCTAGGTACAGCTGGAACAACGTAGTTACTCAAGAGTTCAAGAGCTGGTCAACCTCGGCCATAGCGACTGGCGAGAGCTATCGGAAGACCGAGGCGCGTGGCGTGATCTGGTGTCGGAGGCCGGAACTCACTTTGGGTCGTTGCGTCACCGTAGGAAGTAGTATGTATAATGTCCTGATACTGCTGGAACGACGTAGTTACTCAAGACCGAAAGGCATGGCGTGATCTGAGGGCCTACCGCGAACCACGTTCAACGTGTTGCCTCTCTGTCGTACTAGTAAATGAGTAGTATGAGGTAACTGTGACAGGTAGGCAACACGTCGAACGTGGTAGGCATTAGGTCCTCTGGTGTCGGAGGACAGGACTCACTTTGGGTTGTTGCGTCACCGTAGTAAGTGATAATGATGTCCTCCCAGACGTATCCGTCGACGGCGACACCCGGACAAATTAGGTATTCTGTAAGTATTATGTAAACTGTCAAAGAAAGGGAGTTGTCCTAGGCCTGGGCCAGGCCTAGGACAACTCCGGGGCTACAGGCCACCATCTTAAATTGGCCAGGCCGCCTGGCCAATTTAAGATGGTGGCCTGTAGAGTTGAGAAGCAAAGGGAACACGGTTGAGGTTGAGGTTAGGCCGGGTTCATAGTAGAAATAGATTAACTTTGTTGACCTTTCCAGTCCTTTCAATTGGAGCTCATAATGGTGATAGTATATTTATGAGGATACATTTTGATCTCTCATATGAGTTCTAACCTAACTGCCGCCATACAATTGAAATTACGCTCTCATTTTAAAAAGACATTCCGAAATAAGGATACGTCAATTAATAGATCTAGAAACGATATGGATTAGGTGTGTCAGTGTCAAAAGTGACGTTTTTGTTCGAAAAAACGTCATATTTGACACTGACACATTTAATCCATATCGTTTCTAGATCTATTAATTGACGTATCTTAAAGTTAGAATCGGGCCTAGGGTCTCTATTGTTTCCTATACAGTTTTAATTTATGTACTGTTTGTCCACATTTTCATCATAATTTAGTTTTTCTCAGAAACGCGTAATTTTTCAGGAATGCCACAAAACAAACCTAACCTAACCTATCTATATGATAACCTTACGAAAGACCTGAAAAATTAAATTTTTCAGAATTCTGACTAATGATTAGGTATCTGACAATCATTAAGTACATTATGACTTGCAATAATTATGTGAAACAACGGGATCTGTGAAATAACATGGGCATGAACATTTAAGTACCTAACATAATTATATATTTTATGTCTGGTACTAGTTTTTACTTCTGGTGTCTACTAGTTATTTTGTATGTCCATACAGAATTATCTTTCAACGATGATTCAATCATAAATGCATAAGGAAGGTCTGGAAAAATCGAAACTACTCTTAAATTATCGTAAAACCACACAACTATAGTCCCAAATCTCCCAACCATGGTCCAAACCTAACTCGAATATTATCATTTAGGAGCACCTATTATTTCATAGATGCAATTTGAACGCCAAACGAAATAAAAAAACTGAAAATAACAGTGATACTTAATTAACAATAATGTATTGAACTGAACCTTTGAACCATATTTCTAGTACCTATTAGAGTGGTTTAACGTTAGTTAAAATATATCCCAAACCAGAATTCCTCACAACTACAATGCTTTGACTAAGCACCGATCCACTTAACCACTTAAAATGCACCAAGGCCCAGACGTATCGCCAATATCGATACATTTGAATTTGAAAGCTCGAAGCAAGTTTTTATGCATCCAACCGAGCTTACGGTGGCCGGTAGACGTGACCGGACTTGTTGGTTTGGTCTCATAGATAAAAGAAACAGATAGACATAGAAGGTAGGATCCTATAGAAGTGGTAAGTATAGGCGTGCCTCCGTGAGGGACAAAACATACGCAATGCGACACTATGATTGGTCGAATTTATTTGTTGCCCACCATAATCCATACTAAAACGGTGGCGAACAAATAAAATGTGAGACTGTGACAAGGACAAACAATATTAGTTCTTTCGCTGCTACTCCTACTGAAAGATATATAACACTATCGCGTTCGGTCATTTCCCCCCACCCCTCATGCCAGATCCAGTTATATAATAGATTCATGCAGATAGGACAGTGTTTGGTGTTAATCCCTACACTGATCCACCAAAATGTCCAAAATCCACCCCACCCTTTGAGGGACAATGCCATGGGCCCATGGCGTTTAGTGCCTGCATTTATTTTGACCTTGATAAAACAGTTTCCAAAATTATAAACGTTAAAAAGGTTTTGGCATATGCCTTTGACCTTGACGGGAACAAATTTTTATGCATCCATCCGAGCTTATGGTCAACGTGACTGGAATTACTTTATTGTTGGTTTGGTGGCATAGATAAAGAGGACAGGTTGGGGTGCCCACGCTAATCTACTGTCTTTTTGGTCCACTGTGACCACGATGGGACTAAAGATACTTATGCAACGCTTACAGTTTAGCCAGCTTAGCTGTAATTTGACTTACGGCTCGATTCTGAAAATGTATTAGATCTCTACTAGACCTCAACAAGTTACGATATGGATAATTTAAAGATATTTGTAAGATAGATATGTCAAATTTAACGTTTCCGCGATTCTGGAGGCCCTCTTGAACGATTTCGACAAGTTATGACTTAGATATCCAAGTCACATCTAGTCGATATCTAATGTAAATCTAGTTGAAATCTATATCGTTTCTAGATCTTGTGATTATCTCGTTTCCCGAATACGCGTGTTATTGGTTGGTACATTGACCGGCTGTGCCCTTGATGGGACTAGAGCAAGTTTAATCATAACGGGTCATCTTGCGAACATATTCTATCACATAGTCTGACGTGGTCTGACATTAAGTCTCTGAAGTAGAGATTGTGAGTTTTTAAAGGGTTGTATAAGTAGGTATTGAAGAAAATGGTGGATGTCGCGTCTGCGTCTAACTTCTTCCCAGCTCAGACCCATATCGACTACAAATTGAGCACACTCGGAAGACCGGACGAAAATAATATTGTTTCTTTCGCAAATATTTACCCTTCTTGTGTCGTTTTGCAGTCCGGGCGCAAAATTAGTTTTGGCTTCGATTGCTTTGGCAATTTTATTGTCCGCCGCCCTATTGGCTAGTTAAGGACTGGTATTAGGTAGGTATTCGACGACCAAACTAAAAGTTTCAGTGGAAATTGGTTTTGCTTAGGCAATGTCATAGTTAAAACTATTTACGCGTATTGGTGACTGTCCGCATGCGCATAAATAATTGAGCGAGCGGAGCAAAGGTTTCCGTTACAGATTCTCGTGAAATTTTGTGAGCATGTTCAAGAATTAAAAAGAATTTGATGTCGATTCACTTATCAGAAAATATTCAAAATGACGGAGCTCATAATGCCACTAGTTAATTGCTATTATTACCTAACATAACTTGTGATTCTGAATAAAAATTAAAACCGGCCAAGTGCGAGTAGGACTCGCGTTTGTAGGGTTCCGTACATAAGTCCGACTCACGCTTGACTACACATTTCTAATAGGTTTTCCTGTCATCTATAGGTAAAGAATTATTTTGAGTATTTTTTTCAAAATTTTAGACCCAGTAGTTTCGGAGATAAAGGGGGGGGGGCGAATGGTCATTTTTTGGCTATTTTCTTAAATAACTTCGTACATATATATTTTAAAATTATAAAAAAATATGTCCATCTTTGGGTTACTAATTTACATATGTGTACCAAATTTCAACTTAATTGGTCCAGTAGTTTCCGAGAAAACAGGCTGTGACAGACGGACAGCCAAACAGACGCACGAGTGATCCTATAAGGGTTCCGTTTTTTCCTTTTGAGGTACGGAACCCTAAAAATAAAGTCAAAATTCGTACTCATTGAAATATTAAGACGTAAAATTTCTGTTGAACGCCATTTAATTAAACACAACCTTTAAAAATGGGTCGCATCTTAATTCGACTCAATTAACAAGATTTGTCGAATAACAAAAAGACAAAAACAAAATTAATTTAGCGTAATGTCACTCATAAATACTGTTCGTTCGTGTGAAATAACTTAAATAACTCGCGGCGGTAGGCCAATTCGTACAGAAATAATTATGCATAATTGTTACAATTAATCTGAAGATTCAAAATAACAACCCAATTGAAAACGAAAGATCTGCCCCAGAATGAATAAAACATTAAGCGACGTTGAAACACACTTGAATTTCGACTTTAATACATGAGAATAAGGTATAATATGTAAATGAGTATTCGAATGTCACTTACGTTTTTTTATATTTTGAGCAGATGTCGGCGTAATTTTAAAGTAAAGCTCCGTCCCCATTTGTGCATTTTGAAGAGCATAATAAGCTTCTCAAATTTAGGCATCGGGCAACTGAAATGTGTTATTTCGATGATATTGTTTTGTTGCAGAATTTCAAAAAGAGAAGAGTTCATTTGAGAAGAGAATTATGAAGATGGGGGTGATGGCGCCCCAAAGCCTGGATATTAAGAGAATTAGAAGACAAAACAGAAGGAAATATGACTTTTAACTCATTAAGTAAATATAATTTTGATTGTAGTAGTATTTCCAGTATATGTACAGTCTGCTTTTTTTAAATTTACTCAATAGTTATATTTCTCTCTTTGCACCAATTGTAGATATCTCTGTTTCGCCATATGGTTGACTGGTAGAGAATACCATTTGGCATTAAGTCCGCCATTTGTACATTGTTGTAGGTATATATTTTGTGCAATAATGTTTAAATAAATAAATAATAAATATAACCGACGAAAGTCGATATATCTATTACATAATCACAGTTAAAAGGAAACAAGACCACTTTCGTTCGGGGAGTGTTTCGAGGAATTGTTTCGCATTAGGCCCTATTTTCTTTTCCAATGGAAGATGGAAGATGGAAAATTTCCATCTTCATCACTTAAATGGTTGGCAGTCCTCAACTGCATTCTCCACAGATACTTCCAGCCTAGCACAGCTATATTGTGGAATGAAAATGTCGCCCGCGGTATTTCCGGACAGATACAAACCTCAAACCTTCCAGAAAAGAACGTACTCCGATTTCGAATCCCGGAAAAGCACTTGCAACCCCTGAGGTGTTTCAGGTGTCCATGGGTGACGGTAATTGCTTACCATCTAGAGATGGTAAGCAATTCGCCCATGTAGATGTATTTATTAAAATTGTTCGATATTATCTTGGTTTTAGTAACTTTGGCTCACAAATCTGTTTTAAAAAGCTTTGCTTCGTTATCAGAATTATTTTTATTACCTCCTTGGCCGCGATGGTTTCCAAGTTTATTTATAGTTGCGTTCCTTAAATTGGGTGAAGGGATTTCTTAAATAGACTTGATGTGTTCCAATTAATTACGAAATTTAATTGTCGAGGTCATATCGATGTAAGTTTTGATCTGAATTGAGTTTGGTCCTGAATTCCTATTCGATATAGATGAAATTTGGTATTTCGATAGTTTGAGACCCGAACATAGAACATCTAACGGGGCCCAGTGATTAACAGTCCGCCGGACGGTATCGGCCTGTCAGTTCGAACTAAATTTTGACAGTTTTTTTTTTTCTTTTATTATGAATGGGCTTACTCATGGCCACAGACTAGCCGAGGCGTAGACGTGGCCTACGATGGAGCGAGCTCGCCCAGAAGGTGCCTATTCACTCTTGATTTGAAGGTTGCCGGGTTATAAGAACACGGAAATATAGACGCCGGCAAGGAATTCCATTCCTTGGCAGTGCGCATAAGGAAAGTAGAAGCAAAGCGCTTCGTGCGAATTGGTGGAATATCTACCAAGTAAGGATGGAAACCGGCCGTGCGTCTAAAAGTCCGATGGTAGAATGGGCCATGAGTATGGGAATGAGTTCCTAACTGATGGGCCGATACCGTCCGGCGGACTGTTAATAAGTGGGCCCCTTAATAGGATAATTTTCTACTTAGACAGACTGAAACAGCATGTCAAATATTTTGTGTTACGTTTCCGGGAAAATATGATGGGAATGCAGTACATTCACTTTAACTGTACCTCCTTTTTTGCTATAACCCATATTACTAATAATATAAGCATTTAACCTTTTAACCACCGTAGACTCATATCTAAGAAATACAAAATCAGGCTCATTTCGCGTTACAAGGTTAAAACCTTTTTCATATAATTTTTCATCGAGCGTGCTCGTGCCGCCTGCGGTACGAAGTTACTCGAATCCGATTGAAGTCTTATTTAACAGACTGTGGCAAAGTGAGCCCGATTTTGTTTTAATTATATATCAGTCTATGGCGGTTAAAAGGTTAAAGATAACATGTAACGAGGTAACCGTAGTGATGAGCACTCGGACGACTTCGTTATCACAAGGAAGTCACTATATAGGAGGTAGGTAGGTAGTATAGCCTCGTAGATAACTATAGCACCTACTACATCCAGTACGGATATGATGGCCGTTCTTGTCTACACGACAGCGTGATAAAACGGTCTCCGTCACTTTCAATCGCGCTCTGTTAAAAAGTGACGGATATTTTGTCATGTGGATAAAGCCATCCATAATAGGCCTGCTGGACGGTACTATATTTATACGTGTAATACAACACAACATGCAATATTGTATATGTCGCTCCTTGAGAAACATAACGTCATTATCCAAAAAATGGGGTTTTTGAGTTAATAACGCCATCTAGCTCGTATGATCGTAACGCACGCAATACGAAGACACCTATCGCCCTAGCTCTATTAGAACCGCCAGAGGGCGCTAATGTCGTTATGGCGAATAGAGGGAATAGGTGCCCGTCTCATAGGAACAATGTCATTAAAGGGAAGTAAATTGTATTTTTTTGCTTAGTGACGGTTTTCTATGAGATTCAATGGTAAGTACGTCAATTTACATAAGAAATAGTGTATCTATACGTACTATGTCACTTTAAACTTATAATATGGTATCAAAATCAAAACTCAATTTAAAGCAATATCGTACTTTTCCCTTTAAGGACACTTGTACTTTTGAATTTAATAGAATAGAATAACGTTTTGAAATAAGTAAAGTGACATTATACCTATAATGACGGATTTGCTTAAAACTTAAAGCCATAATGCTGACTAAAAATAAAAACGTACTGTTCTTTTAATTTAAGTGACATTGTGATTTTAAGAAGCTGACAGAAGTTTTAGCAGGTCGATCGTCATTATCTGTGTAATGTCAATATGCTAGCTTAGTTTACCATAGCGACAGTTGGCATGCTTAAGTGAAAAATGTCGTTTTAAGCTTAAAGCCACTACAACTGGTACAGAACGCTTATAACGGTGTGGTTAATTAATGTCATTCGTTGTTTAATGTCACTGTGTTGTATTTTTTCTATAAGGTTCATAATAGAGTTGTATTATGGGTACCTACTAGACGACTATTTATAATTAGATAGATATAGCCACATTACGAGCCCTATTGATCTAACTGTGGAACTAGGTTGGTATGTGTAAGATTCCCATATTTATTAATTATAATATAATATTATTTATGTGCTGTGTGATACTTTTTCATTCATCAAAATTAGCAAGTTATTTTTGTGATGTCTGTTATGTTCCAATTTTATTTCTGACAAGGTGACACAAAACACACATTAATTATTATTATCACTAGGTAGGTACTTACCTATTAATTACCCATAAAACTATTGTTCTCTTACAGTAGAAAATGTCTCAATGTGTCTTGACTTGAAATGACAAAAAAGTTTAAAGCTATTTGAATAAAGTTAATACTACTGTTTTAGTTGAAACTGTTAATAAAGATAATACTTATGATGATGAAGAATTCGTACCTCCTTCAGAAGAGCTAGTTCTAATAACGTAATGTGTCGCTTGTGAGTTTTTTGTTGTTTTTCCGGGTTGGTTTAATTTTGCTACTGGCTGTTTCTAAAGTATTTATAATGTTGTTATTTTGAATTTGAACTTCTGAATGTGTATTTGTGGTATCTCTTCTTGTAAGGTGTCAAAATTACTTCGTAATTCTAAGTTAAACTGATCGTGGTTACAAATAAGAGTGTGTTTCTGTTTAGGTGTTTTGCCTATTTATGAATTAATTGCTTACGGTGGATTTAAGTCTTAAACTTTATGTTTGCTCTCACGGGTCTGTGATCGGAACTAAATTTAAACCTATTGATGTACCTAATACCTACATATATAAATATCTAATTAAACTTTTGTCAGATGAAAATATTATTATATAAGTAGTCAATTTCGTGTGTGATATTCCGCCAGGCGAAGTCCAGGTCCAGCGACTTTGAAGTTTTTTTGAGAAAAAAGGAATTACTTATCTACGTTCATGTTTCGACCAAAGGCAAATGGAATAGACCTAGAACTACGGTCGTTTCTGCTGCCAAGGCCATATGTGGTCCGACTATGTATGTGTGCTTGATCTGACTTCACCAAGGACAATGGTCCATGTTTCCTGCTTTTCATCAGTAGATTTATTTAGAGGGTCATAATCTCGTAATACTCTTCAATCTTATCATCGCAATGTGTAGATGTTGATGCGTAGGCTTTGATTGCGGTTAAGGTAGGTATATAGCTTTGGGATTTGGGATATGCTTAACGTCAACACAGCCACCTTGTCGGAGTAATTTGATAATCCGACAATGTTGTCCTGCCACTTCTTTTTGACGACAAAGCGTGTGGGTATCTTCCGCCGGGTAGTTTCAAAGTAGCGCCAATAACAGAAAAGCTAACGGAAAAACGTCTAAGGTGGTACGGTCATGTACAGAGGCGTCCTGTAGACTACATGGTTAAGGTAGCGCTCGATATTTCAACGACGAAGCGAGTCAAGCGAGGACGTCGAAGACCACCTGCTACCTGGCTGACGACGGTTCAGCGAAACCTGAAAGACCTCAATATAGACGCCGACGTTGCACTCAATCGTGCAGAATGGAGGAAAAGAACAGGGAAGGCCGACCCCAAGTAAATGAGAACAAGGCCTAACAGGATGATGATGACGTGGGTATCTTCCGCCCGGGGATTCTTAGCACCACTTTTACAGGGTACTTAGCGCCGTAACGAGGAGTCGTACATGTCAAATGAGATTGGGCCATAAGCCCACCATGCTGGTTCAGTGCGGGTTGGTGGATCGCCAGAGGCTTGTTTGGTATTCCACAGGGTGACCACGTGCAGGAGAGGCTGGTCTGGGGTCCGTTACATGACATTCGGGCCCCTTGCATCGCATCCCCCAAATATTATCCTCCCCTTTGTTTATTTACTTTGGTAATTTTTGATCGTAAAAATATAGCCAAACAAAACAAGCTAAGAATACTCTAGTTTTAAAGAAAAACTAGTCTTATTTGCTAATTTTTTAAGACTGAAAGTCGCTTACTTTAGTAAATATTAATTAACATCCATGTAAAATGATTCTATTTGCGCTTTTTCTTTGAAATAAACTTTAAGTTATATCAAATAACTGGATATAGTGTCACTGTTCCATAAATTGAATCAATATTGCGAAGTCGTCATGTGACATTAAGCAAAACTAAACGGAATAGTGACATTACAATTTTCTTTTAATTGAATTATCTTAGAAATTAAACAAAAAAAACACAGTTTACTCAAATGACTCACAAGATTAGTTTAAAATCTAACAAAATATAGCAAAAAACTCTTTCTTTTATCTTTAGTACGGCAGTTTTAGACGTTTGAAGATTTCGAAAATTTTAAAGCTCTGTACCCAAAAAACACGTTTTTCGCTTAATGACACTGTGTTTCTCAAGGAGCGATGTAACAATGGTTTTTTTTTATAATATCTTTCATTTAATTAATTATAAATATTGATTTTATTATAAAAATATAAAACTACTTACATCAAATTTTTAATTAGGATATCCACAACGCAGGCTTCGTCAGGTGGCTACAAATGCAAATCCGCAACATGCTTCGTCCAAAACGAACCAATGATGATATCCGCAACAGGCTTCGTCATGGAATTAATATGTATTTCAATATGATTGTATCCAGTGAAAAAAAAAACCGGGCAAGTGCGAGTTGGACTCGCGCACGAAGGGTTCCGTACCATAATACCGCAAAAAAAAAAACAAAAAAAAGCAAAAAAAAAAACGGTCACCCATCCAAGTACTGACCACTCCCGACGTTGCTTAACTTTGGTCAAAAATCACGTTTGTTGTATGGGAGCCCCATTTAAATCTTTATTTTAGTCTGTTTTTAGTATTTGTTGTTATAGCGGCAACAGAAATACATCATCTGTGAAAATTTCAACTGTCTAGCTATCACGGTTCGTGAGATACAGCCTGGTGACAGACGGACGGACGGACGGACAGCGAAGTCTTAGTAATAGGGTCCCGTTTACCCTTTGGGTACGGAACCCTAAAAAAAGATGCCTGTTACCAATATTACCGACACTAATATCAAAGAAATATCACTGCAAATCTTAAATAAAATACCTGTCAATACCATTTAACTCATTAATCCAACAATTAAAATATTATCAAGGCTTTTGCTTAGCAATCCACCTGAAGCTAAACACTTTTAACCATCATGCACCTGTAATTTCTTTATTGAATTAAACTTAGGGTTCAAATTTACGTGTACTAGGGTTGTAGTAAGTATGTTTTCTAATGTATCCTAACTGGTAGCCGCCTATTTCGCCGATAATTGCAATGGATATGCTATCAAGTGTGCATTTTCCCTCGCCGAGCGGTATAGAATAATTGTTGCAGATAGCAAAAACTTTGATGGTCGTTTGCTTTTTCCTTTGAATTTTTCATTTCTTCATCCAAAATGTTCTTTCCATTTTGTCACCCCCCCCCCTCCCCCGGTGTAGGGCTCGAATCTTTTTCCGGTCCTGGGCAGCTTGGAATTAACCAATACAAAAAACTAAGCTTGGGACTTTACCTATACAAGTTAGTACATTATTTTTGTATTAAGCAGAAACGTCTGTTAACGATACGACAAACGATATAACGATACCACAAAGCTTAGAAATTTATGAAAAGTGGAAAAGTTCACTATCTCGGACGTTGAAATAAATAAATAACTTCCTGAATTATTATAATACCTAAAAACCTACAAATAATACGAATGTGAACATAACTTCCAAAGAAATAAATTTACATTAGAAATTTAATTTTTTTCTTCATAATTTATTGTCAGTACTTATTGTAAAAAAATGAGGTTGAAAAAATTTGATATCAATTTGTAAGGTCGAATCGGCTTGCTCTCTCTCGAAATCAGCTCTCGTCTCGAAATCCGATTCATCCGATATTTTGTAAAAAATGGTTACTCTCTTCACATTGTCACGTTTCTGAAATAGGTGTCACGTAGGCTGAGTGAGCAGTTCCTATGCCATTTAAAAAAAAATGTTGCCCCTATTACTAAAAAAGGTATTAGGGTTCAGTACAGTTTCACCAAATTTTTATGTATGACACTTATAAAACTTTCGCGTTTTGAACACATATTAAATCATACCGCATGCTATGTATGTTAGCTACGACCACGACCAGTGAAACCTGTGTCGAAACGTCGTAAAAAAAAGTAACAAAATAAAATCGCGAGAGACCCGGTAATGAATATGATTTAATAATTTTTTAGATAGGTATCATCAACATTTTACGTGATATTTAGACAATTCGGGCCAAGAAAAATAAATACGAGTATCATCATCAATATTAGAAATGCTTCCAGGGATGTCCACAGCGACAGGTCTCAATCTTCCTCCGTACATCAATTGTCTGCAAATTATAATTAAAAATATGCTGAGTTAAAACAGGATAATTACAACGATTTTGATAGCACACGCAGTGCAAGTGTTATTTTAAACGTCAAACTTGAAGTTATGACTTATAAATAACACTTGCACTGCGTAGGTATGCTATCAATATCGTTGCAGGCTTTTCTTGGTCTATCTCTAAATTCTAAATTTGATTGGAAACGTAAAAACGAAAATTACATTACGTATTGCCAACCTGTCGTCCAGTGATTTTTTATTTAATACCCCAAAAAATCTCTTGGTTTAAGACTAACTGGCCAAACGTGTACGCGTGTTGTACATTTCACTCGTACTCGTCCGTACATGTATTGGTGCGGGCGAGAAGCACGATAACTAAATCACATTATTTAAATATCATTCTGATGTCAGTATACCCTATATACCTATGTTCGAATTGGCCTGTAAAGATGATCTTTAAATTTTAATTTCCTAGCTTCATAAGTTTTGAAAATGTAGTGTATAATGCTATCCCTTGTACGTGCTTTATTATTTGTGTGTGGTCAAAAATCGTGGTTTTGTTGAAAATCTTTCTCTAAAAATGCAAAAAGATGACAAAAAATTGGACAAGGAGCTTTATTAAATGTAAATTATTAGACAAAATGTTATAACCTCGGGGGTAATAATAATAATCTTCTATAATAATAATGAGTGTCCCATCTAGATACGCACTCTACATAATGCATCACTTATGTATAATAAACCATACCTCCGTTCGACCCAAGTCACAAATTTGCGTTTAAATTTTTAAGCGTCCGTCTGAATTCTGTAGTGTCGTGTCTTCCTGAACGACTGCATAGTTTCGATATCGGCGGGCCATTAGAATTATTAAGAAGCCACTTTGGTGTACTTAAATACTGTCGCGTATAGAACCTGGAAAGCATTTCACATACTTAACTAAGATTTTATAGAAATTAATAGTAGATTGTTAACCAAGGGATGACTTTAAACATGACTAAGTATAATTTGTTATAATATTTCTTAAGGGTATTTTCAAATTAAGAATTTAGGCAAAAGTATCGTTATTCATGCAATGGGGAGTTAAACATCAGAATGGAAATTTTATAACAAATCCATTTAAACCCAAAGTCAATTGCTTATCGTAAAAAAAAATCGTACTCGGAACGTAAAAGGCTCTAGCGTAGAAACGTATCATTTAAAAGAACAACAATGACACTCTTTCAGAGCATGAGAAATCAACATAATATCTACTTACTTACTATGTTTTGCCAATTAGTAGTATACTTACATAATAATTTAATAAATTAACTAGATAGAATAGAATAGAATGTTTATTCGTGACAAAACTTATAGATAAAACAACAGGTAATACTACCATGGTCACGAAATGAGTCAATCTAAGTCCCATTTAGTGAATATTTTATACGTAATGGAGAAATCGATACGCAACTTAGGTATTTTATTCCCAACTAAAAACCAGCGTAAATCTGATCGACCTGCCTAGACCCATTATCAATATAAATTGTAGGCTCAATTTATAGTGGAAATTTCATTGTGGATTGCAGTTAGATCAGAGGTAGGCAAACTTTATTAGAAAATGACCCAAACGGAACAAAGCATAAATAATATCTAGTTCAAAGAGCCAAGTGTTGTTTTGAATAGGTCTGACAACTATTAGGAAACAAATTAATTAGTAAAATAAAATGACGGACGCATCGGCCCGGGCCCGGTCTAACGTGAGTCATCCTTTAAAGAGCCGTGATTGTACCCTCAAAGAGCCGCATACAGCTCACGAGTCTCTAGCTGTAGTTTACCGACCCCTGAGTTAGACGATGTTCACATTGGATGCATACGCTAGGTGTGCAACCAGGACATCGCTATATCCCCGCATAGCGCTGTCCCGTTCACTCGGCATGATAACTAAGGAAAATTCCCATTGATACCGAAGCAGCCTTTAATCATCAGGACAAAGACCATTTATAAATAAATAAGCGTGTCCTACATACCTGGAGGAAATTCTGCTCATTAAGAGTTCCGTACCGCTGGTGTGGTCCAAGGTACGGGCTAAACAAGTTTTCAGAATTAAAAATTAATTATTTGTAGGGGTCCGTACCCAAAGGGTAAAAACGGGACCCTTTTACTGGTATACACCCACTTGCCAGAATTTCATTTGCAATAATTTCATTTGCCATAATAGTCAACAGCCATTATATTGTTTCCCATAATTACATATGCAATACTTATTGTTTACTATATTAGTCACGTGCCAGAAACTTTGTTTCCCATAAAATCAATTTCAATAATATCATTTGTCATCATCATTGTAAGCCATAATTATCACTAGCCATAATATTTTTTTTTAAAGAAACCAAATGCTACTAGAAAAATGGGTTAGGTTAGGTTTGAACTGCGACCCTTACAGAAAAGTAATGCTACTGGAAAAGTGGGTTAGGTTAGGTTTGAACTGCGACCCTTACAGACAAGAAATGCTACTGGAAAAGTGGGTTAGGTTAGGTTTGAACTGCGACCCATACAGAAAATAAATGCTACTAGAAAAGTAGGTTAGGTTAGGTTTGAACTGCGACCCTTACAGAAAAGAAATGCTATCAGGAAAGTGGGTTAGGTTAGGTTTGAATTGCGACCCTTACAGAAACCAAATGCTACTAGAAAAATAGGTTAGGTTAGGTTTGAACTGCGACCCTTACAGAAAAGAAATACTAGTGGAAAAGTGGGTTAGGTGAGGTTAAATATTCTATTAAATAGTATTATTACAATTAATAATATGGACAACAACACGTATGGCACTCGTACGTTCTGGAATCTAATAATCGGGTAAACAAAGAGTATGTCACATCATTTTTATGGTAAACAAACAATTCGGGCAAATGAAATTCGGGCAAATAAAATTCGGGCATATGAGTATTATTTTATATAATTTTCGGACAAACAATAGACAACCCCTTTTACTAAGACTCCGCTGCCCGTCTGCCCGGCTGTCCGTCTGTCTATCGGTCAGTTCGTTGTTTAAATATGATATAACAATACATAGACACAGAATACATCATATCTCGGTAAAAAGATGCAGCCTCAAGAAAAATAATTGATTTCAGATGGAGGCTGACAAAGAGCAATCTCCTCCAGACAATGGTTTATTAATACATATGTATGATTACCAACGCATGTAAGTCATGGACGTTGACTGTCGGAAGGGTCCGCCAGCTAAAAGTGGCACAGAGAGCTACGGAGCACGTGATGCTCGGGATTTCTGAACAGAATTCGGAATGAGGACATTCGCCAACGCCCTAAAGTTACATCTCCAAAAGAATTGCGCAACTGAAGTGGGAATGGCCAGCCATATCTGTCGAAGGGATGACGACCGAATGGGGCCAGCAAGTACTATTCTAGAGATCTTGACTGGGAAGTCGAAGTGAAGGAAAACCACGAGCCTGGTCGATCGACATTAGAAAGCTGGGAGGGCCGACCTGGCATAGAACAGCCGCATACAGAACAACATAGAAATACATGAAGGAGGCAAATGTTCAGCAATAGACACAAATATGGTGAGAGAAGAGAGAGAGAAGAGATATATATGATTTGTAGAATAGTAAAAATGACTTTCTAATGTTTGTATGTTTGTAAAGTTTGTTTGTTTGTTTGAATTTGTAATGTTGTGTCTTGGGCCACACTCCTAAGTGGCATTAAGTCGTTACCATCATCAAAAGACAGCGAGCGGCCGGCCGCCTCGAGCATAAAATATTCACACCCTCTTCGTTGGACAATTGCAGAAATTATCCGGAAAACAGTGCTTTTGTATTGGAAAAAACTAAGGCTTTCAATAGCGTCCAGTAGCCGTATTATGGCTTTATCTACGTGATATAGTTGCACCAATAAAAGTCTGCAGCGGATTTGATAGCCCACGCAGTGGAAGTGTTATTTATACGTCATAATTTCATAGAAGTTTGACATTTAAAATGATACTTGCACTGTGTGGGCTATCAAAATCGCTGCAGACTTTTTGCGGTCTGACTCTATACTTTTTAACACCGCGGGATAGAAATTTTGAAAGTGACAGAGAATATGTTATCACCTTGTCACGTAGACAAGAACGACCATCATAATTACATCTTTAGCAAATTTTTGACATATCTTAAAGTCCGAATCAGGCCGTTATTGAGGATATCAACTTCATCATCATCATCATCATCATCTCAGCCATATGACGTCCACTGCTGAACATAGGCCTCCCCCTTTTTTGGGGGGTGAATGCCATAATCGCCACGCTTGGCAGGCGGGTTGGCGATCTCAGTCGAGTACACCGAATTTGAGGGACGCTGCTGCCCGTCCACCGGTGGTCTAGTGGTGTGGTGGTGGATATCAACTTAGTGTTACAGAACATTCATCCTGAAAATACCTATCTCTCTCTCTTCAATCGGTCCCTCATTGCTGAGGATCGTGGCTCCGTTTGATTCCGTCAACTAGTTGTCTCCATCGGTCCCGTTCTGTAGCTTGGTGGAGTGCGTCGCTGACAGCTATTTTTAGTTCGTCGAAAATACCTATATTTAATAGAAATATGAAGTAAAAGCAAAACGAAACCAGCAAAAATAGTCCAAAACACACTAACGCCTTAGAAGCCCACGGATGTTTGAAAGGAAACAGCTATAAAAGGAAAGGAAATAGGCGCGTTCGCGATAGCGTACAACCTTGTCGCTGTAACTCAGTCGGTAGATTCATATGGCTGTGCGTGTACTTAGTTACTTAGACAAGGTTGTAGGCGTGGGTGATAGCGGTGAGAAAATGTTAGGTTTTAGATAAATAGTGTCTCATGTTACTAATATACTAAGTGATAGGTATTCTGCAGTTGACATCTGGGAACCATTTCTTGAACGATAACTATTAGGGTAATATTAGTCTGTGAACAGGGGCCCATTTCTCGAACGATATTAGACTAATATTTTTAGTCCACGAACTGTCACATCGTATGGGTTGCCATGACAACACATTAATAATATTAGACTAATATCAACTGAAATAAATGTCATACTAAGAAAAAGTGACCAAGGCCTCCAGTGCTCCAGGCTGGAATCGAACCAGCGTCCTCTACTATCGCGGCAGGTGCCTAAGCCACTCGGCCTCCGGGCCACAGCGGCATAGGTCGAATTTTTCCTATGCAATTCTTACTGAAGGCTTATGGCGCCCCCTGGTCGTCCCTAATATTAATATATACCTATTATTTTCTGAAAAATAATTTAATTTGTTCAAATACTTCTAATAGTAAGTATTAGATTAATATCGGTCGAGAAATGGGCCCGTGGTGCCCGTTTCACGAACTGTGAAATCTTATAGGTTTCCATTGGCCCATTTTTCGAACAGTATTAAACCTAGCATAGCGCTGACAAGATTTATTATGTACAGTCACCTGCAATAATTTAATATGTTACACAAAGAAGGCCGCAATAATATCTGACACGATCTTATTTGTCATATTATAAGAGCGAGTCACATAATAATATTTTCGCGGCCTTCAAAGAATAACATACCTAGGTAGTATTGCAGTTTGTACTTACTCAACCAGCGATTTTTCCCCTTTCAATTATTGTTTATGTTAATTATTTATGTTGTGTTCATTATGTAGTTTGCAAGTTCAAGAATGACATCCACTTGTTATGGGAAGCGCCGATGCTCAATGCCATGCGGGTGCGTTGTGTAGGTAATGTTGGACAACTAGCGAAGTGAACAATTTCTATTGCTTATAGCTTTGTGAGCTGTAGACCTCTGTAAACAAACTCTCGTGCCATGGGGGTTATAGGGGGTATAATGCATAATGTTTGAACTTAATCACAAAATTACTTGAGAATCGCCGTGTTGTTAATGGTTTGGTTCAGACTCAATCATACTCAATCCTACTTTCTCTTCCTAAGAAAATTTTGACTCAAAGCTAAGTTAGGTCAGAAAATCACAATGAAACTAAATCAACAATTGGTTAGTTCCTGATTCGCCGGATTTCTGTTTCGGCGGATTTACTTTAGGATATCACAATTCGAGTATAAAAGAACGAAACAAGAATCGGGCGGATCGGGAACAGACCCAACAATCTGACTGATATACATACATAATTAAGTGATATGTATTAACTTCTGCTACCTAAAGGTGGTCTGTTAAGGTTCGCAATAATGCGTAATCTTATATTTGTATTCTGCAGTATATAAAGCTTTTGGCAAGCAGTACAACAGCAAAAAAATCCGGAAGAGCATTTGCGCGACATACCGACGCATGTTGTATGCAAATACGAAGTAATATATGCCTAGTTATCGGTAAGTGCCTCACTACCGTATGCGTAAGGTAAGGTCAGAGACATGTACCTACCTTCTTTGAAAATGTAAATAAAAAGGTACAATTTGAATGTTGACTTAAGTACAAAAATAAAAGGGCAACTATCTAGTGTAGTATCTAGTGTATGTACTAGGATTACAGTTCATATGTTTCAAGGATTTCCAAATTTTTTTTACTAAGAATCACGAACACCATTATTGATTCTACTAGTACCTACATAGTAAAACCTGCTACTATTTTACACTGAAGGCCAATCCACACTTCCATTTCGATATAAAATTTATGTCTTTTTGTTATCCGCTACGCCTAGCGAATGACAAAAAACATAATTATGATATCAAGATACATGTTCGAATTGTCCTCCTGGTCCCCACAACTTTTTTCATGGTTTTTACGCATTCTTACTTAAGATGCTCTCTTAGTAGGTCCCTTAATAATCTTATTTTACTATCACTCATATTATTCAATACCGCTCGCTCGGCCCGAAATCACCCAAAGCGTTATGAAGCTATAAATATCCAAATGCAAATCCGAATCTACCAAATAATAAATAACTCCAGGATCCTGGCTGCGCGAGCATAAATCACCGAGCATATTCGTAACTTACAGCATAAACAACCAGATTTATAATAACGTAAACTCAACAGATTCAATGTGTATTTTAGAATTAATTTTAGAAGGAAATAAATGAGAAGATGTTACTCAATTCTTGGAATGGATGAGGTTACATTTGAATTGCGACTGCAGCATAGCGGTTGCCACGTTACTGCAGCATTGACGCACGGTCCAATACGAACGTAAATCACCTGATATCAAAACAATATTGGATTAATATTTGAATCAGGTCAGTTAGCTGATATTCGCACAAGAGTCTTTTTCGCACTAATACAAGTAATAGCAAGTCTGAGAAAAATAAACGCGCGAATAACAGGTAACTGATATGATTCAAATATCGTTTATTGTCAGGTGCACGTTCGAATAACGCTACGTCTTACGTAGGCGAACAACGCGCGAACGCGGCGCGGCGCGGCGCGGCGAAAGCGGCCGCCGCCGCGCCGCGCCGCGCCGCGCCGCCTGACATTCGCGTGCAAATCGCGCCGCACCGCGTTCGCAACGAGATCGCTTACGTAGGACACTTCTATGGGCATCAAAGGATTGATTTCGCCGCGCCGCGCCGCGCCGCGTTCGCGCGTTGTTCGCCTACGTAAGACGTAGCGTTAGCCTGGCAGGCGACGTCACTGTCAATATCTTTGAAAACGGATATTTTAACGACCGGTCTGGCCTAGTGGGTAGTGACCCTGCCTGCGAAGTCGATGGTCCTGGGTTCGAATCCCGGTATGGGCAATTATTTATGTGATAACACAGATATATTTGTTCCTGAGTTATGGTTGTAATCTATGTTTACATAAGTATGTATGTATATCATCGCCTTATGTATGCATGTGTCGCCTAGCACCCAGTACAAGCTTTGCTTAGTTTGGGGCTAGGTTAATCTGTGTGAGATGTCCCCTAATATTTTTTTTACATAAGTGACCGATTGCACGTTGAAATCGCGATCGCGGCAGCAAAGCTTCAATTATGGCATAAAGAAAAAAAATAAGTAAAGAAAAGACACAAGCTTCAACATGTTATAAATAAACGTCACATTAACTAAATCATTTGATCTCAATGCCGTGTTTTTGTACAATTGAGCCTGATTGCTTACCCGACTTGTGTACTGCGTAGTAGCATAGCGCTTTTATTTACAGCGAGTTCATTCCCAGCCATAGAGGTACAATAATATAGAGATGACACGGGGGAGGGGAAAAACGACCGAACGAGATGCACTTATGGAAATTTCAGTAGAAGTAGCAGAGAAAGCGGTATTATTGCTTGTCCTTGTCACAGTCTCACTTTTTGTTTGCTCCCCACCAAAAATTTAGTCTGGTTTATGGTGGCCAACAAATAACCTGACCGAATTACGTAGATTGTTTTTGTATGTTGTCAGGAATGTTAAAACGTGGTTTAATATTGTCGCTTTTCGTATGTTTTGTCGCTTTGATCTCGGACTGTCTAGAACACAAAATGACTAGTGTAATATTTTGCCTATATCCATTTTAGTCTACATCGCAAACGGTCTAGAACACAAAATGACCACATATAGGTAGGTTAGGTTCGTTAGGTTTCTTCAAATGCCCGAAGGCCAAACAGCACAGAAATAGGAGCCCCGCGGCAGCGAGGCTCCTTCGACATCGCTAACGTAAAGATAAACCGACGAAATTACCTACATTTACGCCTCGCGCCAAAAATCTGACGGCTCCAAGCTGTCTCTTATAGTTCATGAACGGGGCCTATAATATTTATAATTATTAAATTTATTAAAGTGGATAGTCTGTTGTGTGCGCTGTGGCGCTGCGCAGGCGTCACTTATTGCGCTCATTTGATAATTTCACTTAATCTGCCGCAATAGGTGTAGGTCGGTGAACCATGCTAGTGCAGTTGCCATTGCAGATAAAGTGCATTTTATATTTATTTCAAGTACAATCTTGAAAGTCGGCATCAAACAGTGACGGGCAAAGAGGCCATAATCGTATCACACCTTTGTTACCACAACAATATGGTTATTGGTTGTGTTTTGATCTCTGAGTATTTAGTAACTGGAGACACTGTCATTTTCTGTACAAAACAGTCTGCCGATTTTTGTGGGTGAGGGGCACGTCAAATGTAAATGATTTTTATGTCTGATAATGATAATCGTCAGTCCATACAAAAGTTTGCACAATTGTGCAAGGTTTTCGGCAGAGGGGTAACCTCTTAAAGGCGACTCCGGTTATTAAACGGCGCGATTCGGGAAATGATTTAGAGATTCACTAGATATGAAATAGTAAAGATATGTGACGTTCCATTTTAGTTTCGGTAAGAGCTAGTCCTGCAAATATATTTAGTCTAGATTCCGTCTGAATTTTTCGTGTCATTCGCCCTTGATTAAAACATGTAAAAAGGCAATTTAAAGTAATTTAAGTCCCCTCTTAAGAGGAAAAAGGGGATGGCCTCCTTCTTCTTACAAACAGTCTTCATTTTCCTCTCTAGATATTGACTATGAATATTTAAACATAATTTGATGTAGGTACTTATATTATCCATAGCTATGGCCCTACGTGTGACTATTTTCGATTGTTTGATTATTGTAAAAATTAGTAGCGAAAACCTGATTACATTCAAATTTTTGAATGCTCCTTAAAATTTGGAAAAAAATCATCTGATCTGAAATATAATTTCATCTGTGGTTGATATACATCAAATTGTGTCAAAATATTATCAATAATGTTAATATCCAGAGAGGAAAATGAGGTCTACGTTTGTATGAAAAGGCGGTTTCGCGCGGATCCTCCACTTTCGTGAAATTTGGCACAGTAAATTCTACACATATGCTCACCCCTTACGTTAATTCCACACAAATATGCGGGTCACGCTCGACCTTCCCTTATTATAAAAGGCATGAACCCATGTGCACTTTTACCGCACTCATTATACATGCAAATGACATCCTCATACAAATCTCGCACGGACGCGCCAGGTGTGGCCCTGACCTTACCGCAGTCAAGAGTATTGTCTGAAGTACATTGATTTGAAATTAACCCATTATAGACTAGCGGTGCCATATCGTAAGTACCATATTTTATATGGAAAAATAAAAAAAAATTATAAAGCTTTAAATGACCTAAAATGCCTTCAAGAACAATAAAAACCTAAAAAAACTCAGGCTGGGTTATAATGGCGTACTTAACTGAAGTAAAAAAAAGTAATGCATTTTATTTTTGCCGCGATTTCGGGGTTGGTCCCATAGTAAAAGTTGCTCAGTATAATCCCAAAACCTCCCTGGCAATGGGAATGCACTTATTTATTAGCCACCGTGTATATTATTTATCTTTCAAGAGCTATTCCAGCTTTTTTCACTGCTTTGAAAATTTTTGTAAACGTTTCAAGAAGTTATGATACTGTTTCCAATAGTTATATTGTCAGCATTGTAACCTTAGCGTACACAATGAAGCCCTTTTTTGTGGCGAAGTTGGCGGCGGCGCCAGGACCTCACTGGCGACAGTGGTGACATTGTCACCGTTGTCAAGGAACTCACTACTACTGAATACCTACGTTACTACGTATCATTGTCTTAAGGGAAGTCTATCATTGTCTGTCTAGAGGGAAGTATCATCATCATCATTTTCTTCTGGTGCCATGCCCAGTCTAATGGCGTCGGCGGTCAGCATGGCATTCAGCTCTCTGGTCTTTGCCAATCTCTTGAGGGTGGTTGCGTCTTTTGTATGCGTCCAGTCTTTAATGTTATCTATCCATTTATTTCTAGGTCTACCTCTCCCTCTCTTTCCCTCATACTTTCCCTCGATGATCATCATCATATCAGCCCTTTATTGCCCACTGCTGAGCATAGGCCTCTCTTCTAGTACGCCACTTGTCCCGGTCCTGAACTAATCTCATCCGTGACCCAAAATTTTCCGGATGTCGTCCACCCAACGAGCCAACGGACGCCAGGAGCTTCTTTCATTTGAAAACGGCCACCACATTTTAGTCCACCAGCCGGCGTATTATGGATGGATTTATCCATCTTTATCCACGTGATAAGATAACTGTCACTTTTTAACACCGTGGGATAGAAAGTGACGGACACCGTTTTATCACGCTGTCACGTAGACAAGAACGACCATCATATCCGTACTGCCATCACTCTGCCATCACTTATGTCTGTCTTAAGAGGGAAATATGTCTACTGACAAATGGTACTTTTTTCATACAATTCCCATTTCGGGAACAAAAGTTTTCCACTAACTAAATCTTAACACATCACTAAGTTCACACATACATAGTCTAGGTTCATTAGATTTCACTTTAAAAAAAAGGTTCTCTCTCGCAACGCTCCAGATTCCATTTTCAAACCACTCGCTACGCTCGTGGTTCAATTTTGGAATCTTTCGCTTGCTCGGGTATCAATATTAGCACGAGCGGTTAAACAACAACTTTGCCCCCTTGTAAAACAAATAACTATTGCCTATGTGACCATATCGCCATACGATTAATTAAATCTCTTTTTTACCCGACTATCCGTGGGTTTTTGGGTGGTATGGGTATTTGAAATACCGAAGCCTTGCGAGGTTATTGGCTGGAGCAGCGAACTTACCGAGGCCGGCTATATGCGACACAATAAAACCGTTTAACGCCGAGTTTCCAAGGTTTTCATAACACAAGCCGTTTCCCGGTGCTAGGGTTGCCTACTGGAAAATTATTATATTTTATTGGACAAATGAAACGTGTATTAATTTAACTGAATAATTGATTTCAAACTCTATTGCATAATAAAAATATGGATAATACCTAACCTTATACTGGCTTATACCATAATAAATTAAAATTGAAATTTAATTGTTGTGTTACAGTTTAGGAAATAACAACTCATTCTCGTACAAGTGACATTCATATTCTGATGACTGTGCAACTGCTTGTTTGCTTTGGTTTGTTGCTGCGGCAGCGAATATCGCTAATTATATTAAAGAAAATGACGGTAAAATTACCGGTGTCAACGCTGCAACAGTAATGCTGCCGCAGTCATTATCTAAATGTAACCTGAATCATTTTATTTCGAGCTAATCGCCGGATGGATTGTTTTCTTTCTTCAAGTTTAATGCACATTAGGCTTTTAAAATCTACCATCACGCTTCGCGATTGTTGTTTCATTTAGAGTCCTAGCTAAATTGGTTGTTCAATACTTACGCTATAGCATTTCCAATTTAGCAAGAACCCTAAATGGCGTAACAATCCCGTGATGTGAGTACAATTTTCAATAAAAAATTTTAGGCCGCGCAAAATGGCAACAGAATTTGATTTACGATCGAACGAACGACATAAACATTTAGGTATTAGGAAGATAGATTTTATTTTGGCTAATTATTTTTAGATGCACCGAAGTGGCAACCCTAGCGAAGCGCACGCGCACATCAAAAGGAAGTGCACCGTTTAAATTTGGAACGCAGAGTAAACTCTCCAAGGCCCCGCACTCCTCGTTTTTGACACTTGTCAAATGAATCTGCGAATGTAAGCGAGCACGAGCTAAATAAGTCCTACTGAATTAAGTTGATATATCGGGTGTGGCCTGTAACACGAGCAAATAATAAAAACATAGATTGTACTCCTCAAACGGTGACACTTTAGTTCAACAACTTTTAAAAATTATGAAGTATTTAGAGTCATTATTTTTCATACAAAATAAATATTCTTATCTTCAATGGACGCCATTGCCACGCCATATCATTGTTATTGACGTTGCTTGTCACGCCTTAAACATAACAAAATTCGCAATACATTGCGTCTTAGAATAAACTTTAAAGTGTATTAAAAATCAAACCACAAGTTATTTTTAAAAGTCGCTGAACAAATGTTGGTTAGTATGAGGAGTACAGCCTACAGTTTAATTTTTTGCTCATATTACAGGCCACACGCGGTATTTGACAGAGACTTATGAAAGGAGAAAAGCAGGGGAAGGGAAAGTATAAAGCCTAAGAATAACTGGCAAATTGATTTTAAATGAATAGTGTTTAATTGGGAACTCTAGATTAAACTCTCTTGTGGTAATGAGGTCTGTGCCTTGCAGAATTATTATTATTATTCAGAGCCCACTGTGTCCCACTGCTGGGCAAAGGCCTCCCCCCTCTTCCTCCACTCGTCTCTATTTAGTGCAATATCTGACCAGCCTCTCAAGAAGGAGTCCAAGTTATCCCGCCATCGCCGACGAGGCCTGCCGGCTCCTCCCGGCTCCGGTTGCAGAATTACCTATAATAATTTTAACTTCACAAATATTTTTCGATATTTTATGTATAAAAGCAAAACTGGCTCAGGTTAACCCATTCAGATCATGCATAAAATACAACAATACACGTCAACCCATATAAATGTCGAAACGACGTAAACAACCACAATATCACAAAACGAGCAATACCGTTAAACGAAAATATGTAATTATTCAGCATCCTGCATTATGACCGTAACGGAACCCATTGTGCTTGATGGACAAATGATTGCGAATTTTTTGCGCACAAAAGAGGGCCGGACCACTGTGCGGTGTAAATACAGGTGTAGTGATGTTCGCGGAAATATAAATGACATCAAGGTGACAATGAGGGACTTTTTTCTCCTATCGATTATGTATGTACATGGGCCGTTTTTTTGTTTATATCGATTCTATATATTTTTATTTTGTCGATTGAGATCCCTGTTCTGCACAATATAAGCGCAATTTCACTGTATGTCCATAATTCTTCCACTGAGGTATGAAAAAGTATACAGTATTTTCGTTACTAAACGGAAAATTACCTACACACAAAAAAGATCAGGTCATAATTTTAATTTCTTATTTATTCACCTAGAATGAGAAACTCTTAAAACATATATCGAATTTTGTACTTTTGGTGTGATTTCTTACTTACTTATTATTTATTTATTCATTAAATATATACAGCAAACTTTTCACTATATCTAATTGTACATTTTAATTGAAACCAAGCTAACTTAACATACTTAATTACTACTACTACTTTATATTTAACTATTTGCGTAATTATTTTCACGATAGCCTGCTATGGAGGAAAGTGGAACATTAATTGCATGCAAAAATACGCTGGTGAAGTGAGTGTAACGTGGTAGTCAACCAGTGCTAATGCTAACCCGGTTGACTAGCCCGTCATTATTTCGCGGATTACCGAAGTAATATTTTTGTTTCAAGGAATATTATACATTCCCATTAAGCGGGATGTTTTCTTGGCACATCACTACACGACACAGGTCACTATTCCGAGAAACGTGAGTTTCGCGTAGTGGACAAAATTGGTCGGCTTTTAGATCAAGACTTCGATTGGGAAAAGGGTCGCGATGACTGTATTTATCGCACCTATACAGAGCGTAAAGGTAACATTCCATTTCTGACCGCAGCTGCACTACTGCTCCGTCATGTCGATGTTATTATCAATGTCCATAGTAAAATGAATGACAAGACAATGAATGACAGTAACGTCGCAACAGTAGTGCAGCTGTCGTTGGAAATGGACTGTCACCTTATGAGTGACATTCCATTTCCAACTGCAGCTGCAATACTGTTCATTTTACTATGGAAACGCGTCGCTGTCATTGTCAATTTCCATAGAAAATGAACAGTATTGCAGCTGCAGTTGGAAATGGAATGTCACTTTAAAGGTGACGTTCGGATTCCGACTGCAGCTGCACTACTACGGCAATAGTAGCAGCGTTACATTATTGACGTTTGCATTACTGCCACAAATCTCAAAAATTTGGGCAGCGACATCGTATTTACTGAAGGAAATGTCAAATTTCATATTTTCTCGATAAATTGATATTATGACATTTCCTGTCAATATCAAGACAGTAATGCAGTCGACTGAAGCAGTAATCACATGACTAAAAAAATAGGTGAGAGCAGTGTGAAAAAAAGGGTTTATCTTTATGGTATTAACGAAAAAGGCATATTTTTTAAATCATTAAATTATGAATAAGAGTAGGTACTTAAAAAACGAATGAAAACATTTAGTAAAAAAAAATTCGTTGACTTGTATTCTTTTTACCCGACTACGGCAACGCAAAAGGAGGGTTATGATTTTGACCGGTATGTATGTGGGTATGTATGTATGTATGTATGTATGTATGTATGTATGTATGTATGTTCATCTGTTCCCTCATAACTTCTAAAGTACTTATTATAATTTAATAAACGATGTGTCATTCGAATCGTCTTAATCGTCCGCTGGTTATAGGCTATATGGCGTCACAAAAAAATGAACGCTGCGCCCTCTAGAGGTCATAAAGTCACGAACCAAAAAACTAAAATTAAGTAATGATGATGTGTTATACATCATTGGAAAGAGCTCAATTAGCACATTTCAAATATGTAAATATTGTTAGCGTTTGCACCCGGCTTTGCTTGCATGCGCCAGATAAAACATTAAATTTTCGGTTAGGTGATTCGAACTATGAATCTACAAGCGCTCTGGATTCTATCCGCGTGTTACGCGACTACGGCGATACAAGAAGGTTTTTGCAAAAGAAATTTGTTTGGCCGCTATACATGGTGTTTTTTTAATAACTATCCTGCAACATTTTATAACGTGAATAGGTATAGAAGTCCTGATCAGCCAAAATGTATGAAATAGTCAATTTTTTTACAAGATACGTACGCGTTCCGAAGCCGGGCGCCTTCGGCGCCCTCATACTAAAAGAGTCGGGAAGAGCCCGACGTACGCGTTCCAAAGCCGGGCGCTTTCGGCGCCCTCATACTAAACGTGTCGGGCGTAGCCCGACGTACGCGTTCCAATAGTCGGGCCTAGCTCGACATACGCGTTCCAAAACCGGGCGCCTTCGGCGCCCTCATACTAAAAGAGTCGGGCGGAGCCCGACGTACGCGTTGCAAAGTCGGGCGCCTTCGGCGCCCTCATACTAAAAGTGTCGGGCGTAGCCCTACGTACGCGTTCCAAAGCCGCGCGACTCATACTAAATGAGTCGCGCGGAGCCCGACGCACGCGTTGCAAAGCCGGGCGCCTTCGGCGCCCTCATACTAAAAGTGTCGGGCGTAGCTCGACATACGCGTTCCAAAGCCGGGCGCCTTCAGCGCCCTCATACTAAAAGAGTCGGGCGGAGCCCGATGTACGCGTTCCAAAGCCGGGCGCCTTCGGCGCCCTCATACTTAAAGAGTCGGGCGTAGCCCGACATACGCGTTCCAAATCCGGGCGCCTTCGGCGCCCTCATACTAAAAGAGTCGGGCGTAGCCCGACGCACGCGTTCCAAAGCCGGGCGCCTTCGGCGCCCTCATACTAAAAGTGTCGAGCGTAACTCGACGTACCCGTTCCAAAGCCGGGCGCCCTCATACTAAAAGACTCGGGCGTAGCCCGACGTACGCGTTCCAAAGACGGCCGCCATCGGCGCCCTCATAGGCACTAAAGGAGTCGGGTGTAGCCCGATATAGGCGGCGCTCTGCGTGCATTTCTGTACTGAGGACGCCCTCGCAAAAGTAATATAAAGTGACTTCAAAAAGTTAGTAACGAAATCATGACCCCAAAATTAATTAAATAAAATTAAGTTCAAAAACTAAAACCCGACTACTGCAAATCGCGCTCTAAAAAGTATGAAACAAGATAGAATTATTATCTAAAATTATCAAGCAGGAAATATTATAAATGTTACCATTTTTTTTATATAAAATACAACGTAATATAATTTACTGATTTTTTTATATATTTGCAGAGATTCAGAGGATAGCCGTGGTCGTATGCCACATTACTTTTAAGTTTATAATCGTGGCATACGACCACGGCGATCCTCTGAATCTCTGTAAATATATAAAAAATTCAGTAAATTATATTACGTTTTATTTTATATAAAAAAAATGGTAACATTTATAATATTTCCTGCTTGATAATTTTAGATAAGAATTCTATCTTGTTTCATACTTTTTAGAGCGCGATTTGCAGTAGTCGGGTTTTAGTTTTTGAACTTAATTTTATCTAAACATATAATGGAAATGAAAAAGTTAAAATTTGGTTACGACAGAACGAAATACCACCAAAACATCAGTTCTCCCCAATTTTCCCCCGCGTTCGTGTAACCACATTCCAATATCGGAACCGCAATCATGCAAACTCGAACCTTGGACGGCGCGGAACGCAGGCGAACTGACACTACCTAGCGTGCTTACTTCCGACACAAAGTATGGACAATAGCGGAGATGACTTGAAGAATAAAATAACTAGTGGCTGTGTTAGATGTAAACCTCGCGAACCCCCATGGCTCCGCCTCTTTGAAATATTTTCTATACTCATACTCATTTATTCATTATACTCTTAAAATATTACATGTCAACATGAAAAAATAAAATATTATCATCACATAATTGAGACTAATAAAAAATGTATATCTAGAATTAAAATTACAATATAACTGTATCGACAAATATTTATCGAATCTGCTCACCAAATTTCAAGAAAATCGGTTAAATGCGATCTGTAGGCGAGAACATCCGGGCTTAGGTACGACCCGTTCGACATCCGGGCATTGGTTGATGACCCGGTTAAAATCGTAAGGAACCGTTGAATAAGAACAACAGATTGTTAACAAGAGATTAATTTTAATCAAACTATGTTCTCATAGAAATTATTTGTATATTTTTTTATTTCTGTATTTTTTTATTTAACCAACTTTACATTGACAGTTAAACCAAACATGCAAGTTATGGGTTACAAATATATGTACTTAAAACTAGTTATCATAGACTTATCACTAAATTTACCTAATTAATATTAATAGTTGTGGGCGTAGATATTGACTCTAGATAGCGGGCTGCCGTGGCTAGGAATTTCGGTTCTGTTTGTGAGAATATGTCAAGAGTGGGATTATGTAAAATAATATTATTAATGTGGTTAAGTGCGATTAGGCATGAAATTCAAATAAGTAGTACTGATGAGTGTGATGAGCCATTATTTAAAATGTTTGGCTTTGAAATATTTTGATGACATTGACAGATTTAGTTAAAAATGGCTGGCTTGAAATACCCCAGGACATAGTCGGCTAGTTTTACACTATAAAATATTGTCAGGGTGGAAGAGCCTTTATTCCTTCATTGGTAGTTAGATTAGGTAGTTGCAATTACCCCAATTTGATGTACTTGCCTCAAATGCTAAACATTTTCTGTTTTCTCTACCCCGTGGCACAAGGACTGTACCTCGCACGCCATTTTATTTCCGATTTCTATTGAATAGCATAATTTGTGACCACCAACCCGTCCGCTTGATGGGAATAAGTCATTCTGTTCCGTTTTTATTATCGCTCGCGGCCAGGAATGAACATTTTACACTCTTTTTACCGTATTGTTTGGAGTGCGTTTGGAAAAAAGGTGTATAAAATAATACGTTATTTTCGAACTCACTCATGTAAAGTGAACAATGAACGTCGTAAATGTTTAGAAATAGGTACCTATATACCGGGTGTGGCCTGTAATATGAGCAAAAAATTAAACTGTAGGCTGTACTCCTCATACTGACCAACATTTTATATTTTAATTATTAATGGGCTTACTCATGGCCACAGACTTGTTCAGCGACTTTTAAAAATAACTTGTGGTTTGTTTTTTAATACATTTTAAAGTTTATTCTAAGACGCAATGTATTGCGAATTTTGTTATGTTTAAGGTGTGGCAAGCAACGTCAATCACAATGATATGGCGTGGCGATGGCGTCCATTGAAGATAATATTTATTTTGTATGAAAAATAGGGAGTCTAAATACTTAATAATTTTTAAAAGTTGTAGAACAAAAGTTTCGCCGTTTGAGGAGTACAATCTATGTTTTAATTATTTGCTCATGTTACAGGCCACACCCGGTATATTAAAACAATATGATAACTATCCAGAATAAAATAAAGTAAATCAAAGGACAATTTGAACTTTTTCATAAGTACACTCTATATCAATTTGATGTCGTATAGACATCACTCGCCCATGCATCTCGCTTAAAGTTGCAATGCTGCTCAATAAGTTTTTTTTTAAGAATATATAAAAGTTGGTTGGAATATAATAAAATTGTGAAAAGAAATGCATTTATACTTAATTACTCGTAAAAATGCAGAATGTATACCACGACCCGGTGTACTAATTAAATACACGCAAACGTCAGTGTACCTACTCTTATTCTGGGTACCACGATAGAGGAACAATAATTGTTATTATTTTACAAGCTTTTATTTAACTTGCAATATAGGTACATATATATATGTATGTTTAGGTCAAGTAGATACAATTAGTGACAAGGTTCCTAGTTTTTTTTGTATAACTACCTACGTATATAGTTTTTTGGTCTACAGCTCACATAGAGTTTTATAAATAAGTTTTCCTAATTTCCCGTGTCATAGCGCTACAAAGCTAAAGATAAAAAGTACCGTTTACAACATTGCGGTTTTTTCGTTCAACCTTGCCAGTCAAACTGCACAAAACAAAAGCACAGACAGTTGATATTTACGATCGTTCACACGTGGCTCCTGCGCTAAAACCGAGATGTTTTACGGCTTTTCGTTATTTTATTTGTTTGAGTGAGCGCGCTGGATTGTGTGAGCTGTGTAAATAATGAAGTCAAATGAAAGACTGACAGACAAATAAACACTTATGTTGCAGTGGAAATACATAGTATATTCTGAGTTTTTAATAAATAAATAAAGAATAATAAATATTACAGAACAATTTTATACGGATCGAATTTAATTCAATCATTTACAGAATCGAGGCATAGTAGCCCTAAGAATAAACAGGTTACAATATATTATTCATGCTTTATTGAACGTTAGCTATAAGTACATATTAAAATATTCTCTCTATTAATTTTAACTCTTAGTTTAGGTTTTTTATAATATGCATATAAAAAGAAAATATAAAAACACATAGAAAAACCGGACAAGTGCGAGTTGGACTCGCCCACCGAGGGTTCCGTACTTTTTAGTATTTGTTGTTATAGCGGCAACAGAAATAGTTACATCATCTGTGAAAATTTCAACTGTCTAGCTATCACGGTTCGTGAGATACAGCCTGGTGACAGACGGACGGACGGACGGACGGACAGCGGAGTCTTAGTAATTGGGTCCCGTTTTACCCTTTGAATGGGTACGGAACCCTAAAAACATACAAACATTATAAAAAACCTAACCTAGGGTGCCGCTGGCAGCGGGGCAAGGCCCAAACTGCCGGTGGTCAGTCGGGGCTGCAGAGAGAGGAATCGGCGGACTAAACACGCCGTGTCCAAAATTACCACCTTCTGCATCTGACACTTCATCCAACCACCAAAATATTTATTAATTCATATACAGATAAATGTATTTTGCAAAAAACCTTCCACTACTGAAATATTTTATTCAATAATCAATAACATAAATAATATAGGTATGTAAGCCTTCGAATTATTTTCTACCAAATTGCTTGAAGTTCCTTGAAGGATGCTTAGGCAGGACGAAGGATAAAATGTTGACAGTATGCCTTTAAATTTACACTCTCAACTAAGTTGCATAAATTATATCCCCACGAACCTAAATAAATTCCAACGCTCTTTAAAATATTTACAAAACGCGCAAACTGTCACACAACTTACGCACTTTAAATAACAATCGGATGCGAAAATCTTTGACAACGAAACCCAAAAAAATTAAAATGTATAGAAAATCACAGCTTTTAAGCCCTTGTTCTTTTAAATACAAGAACAGTATATTCGTGCAATGTAAAATTTGACTCGAACACATAATATCTGTCTCCCTTTCATCAAAGCATTTTCTCCGAAACCGTATACACCAAAACCAAAAAATTTTACACTCCATAATTCCCTCATTTGATTCTAAACCTTCAAGTTTTAGAGTTAAGATTGATTATCCAATGGGATTGTTTAAATATAGTGCATTTAACTACCAAAAGTATAAATGTGACAAAAAGATGCGCGTGAGCCAAATTTCGTTTACGAAAGGATTTATTTAGACTCGGCCTTAGTCGTAAATTTTCGGAGCGATCGGAATTTTGAAGTAAACTGTTGGTTAAAATTGGAAAATATACTGCCACGATTTAACTACTTCACGAAGCTTCTTCATAACATAACTAAAAGTCGTTAGAAAAAGGTCATTGAACCATTCTTCTTCTTCCTCGTGTTGTCCCGGCATTTTGCCACTGCTCATGGGAGCCCGATGGGGTCCGTTTGACAACTAATCCCAAGAATTGGCACAGGCACTAGTTTTTACGAAGGCGACTACCATTTGACCTTCCAACCCGTGCTTATTAGGATTAGTCCGGTTTCCTCACGATGTTTTCCTTCACCGAAAAGCTACTGGTAAATATCAAATGAAGTTCCGAAAAACTCATTGGTACAAGCCGGGGTTTGAACCCGCGACCTCCAGATTGCAAGTCGCACGCTCTTACCGCTAGGCCACCAGCGCTTCAGGTCCTTGAACCATTATTTTAGAAAACCAAAATTAGGATAGTGAGTATAATTTCCTGTTGGCAATGCCGTAGGGAAAATTCAAGTCACCGCTCGCTGCGCTGCGGGATATGCCAAAGAATTAACATAAAAACATTAAAAACCTGCTCTACTCGTTCATAAAAAATCGTCGCATAAAAAAACAGGTAGGTACATAGGTACCTACTCAAAAAACATGAATCTGACAAAAATCCCGTGAAACTAATAAGTACATTATAATTAAATAAACTTAAATTAATTTAAAAGTGGAAAAATTACTGTCTTGGGTTAGATTTGAACTCACGGACTCTGGAGTCTGGATTCCTTTAAATTTTTCAAACTTTGAAAAATTTCAAAGTGGTTGAGCACCCCCTTGTAGTTGAGATAAAATTACGAAACTTGGTGTATTTTATCAGCATAATTATAATAAGTGTAACAAAATAAGGGGGTGCCCCGTAGGAAAATAAAAAAAAATGTTGAACCACCCTAATGGTCTGGCTCTAAAAGCCTGTGAAAACAACTGTCATTATTCCGGCAGACGCGTAAATTGATCGATAGCTCACGCAGGAAATGGCGCAGACGCAACAAAAAAAGCACTTATTAACGCTGGCGAGGTAAACGGTTTAAGTGAAACGGCCTCGAGACACTTGACCGGGTCGGGGTGAGAGTTTTTAGTTCTACGTCAAAACAGGTGGCAAAATATAGATGGCGTTGTTGAGGAGACTTCTAGGTCGCGCTAGGGCAATCGGATTGTCATTACCTTAAAATCGATATTTTCCTCCTATTTTAGCTTTCGTATTAGCATTCCTCTGTGCTCAATATACATATTTATTGAAGTTTTTAAGTTTGTAGACTACTTTTACAAAAGGTATCCGCCATATTAAACCTTCTCACCCAAAGATGATGATGCAATATTATGTAAGTACTTAATACCTACTTAAATATACATAAAGTCATTATTGAGATCCGAACCCAGAACCAGAATCTCCGTAGGCAGCACCTAAACTCATAACTCACCAAAATACTTAAGAGTAGGTAAAATGACGATTCTTTTTCTAAAACGAATCAAAAAATCAAATTATCAAATCCTAAAAAGCCGAAGTTAGCGTAAGTATCGCGAACAATCAATCATTTACTGTTAAAACGTCAATTTTCACAAAAATCCTGTTACTTTACATGGTTTTAGTACAAAGCTATTCAAAATTCAACAGTCATCCATCAAGCTCAGTTTTCCAACGGTACCTACTGAATATTACAACTAATTTTAGTGTGAATCCGCAGACATACATATTGTACCATTGTACCTAGTCTGCCCACAGATACGAGTAGACAGCAGCAATTGAATTACTCATTCAATTGTTTACCGCGTTTTTATGAAATTTATTATATAGAAAATCGTCAGTAGGTAACTGGCCACCTTATACTAACAATAAATTCTAATTCATTTTAGTATAAGGTTTCAATAACTGGCCACCCTTCAATAACTAGCCACCTTATGCTAAAATGAATTATGTTTAGTAGTGAATAGAATTCATTTTTAGTATAAGGTGGCCAGTTATTAAACAGTGGCCAGTAATTGACGAACTACCCTATATTGAAACTGGTTTATCAACAGAGCTTGGCAGAGGTGAGCCATTTTGACGTCACTTATGTCAAGTGTAAGATATTAATATAGATACACCTTAGAAAGAAATATTAAAATAAAACTTCTTCTTCTTCTAAGAAGAAGAAGAAGAAGAAGAAGAAGAAAATAAAACTTTATTAATTATAATTAAACTAAAATAACAATGCCTTATGTACAAACAAACTTAATAGTAGCATATGGATGGATATAAATATTATTTGAAGAGGTTTATTAAAAAAGCTTGCTATAAAATTCATTTGATTTAATGGCGATGTAAAGATCGTAGCGGAAAGGCAGCCTAAATAAAATAATTTCTTTAGTTATTAAATTACACCACATATACCATCGAATGACACGGCTTGTCCATGTTGTGCAAACTCTGAAAACAGCTCACCCCCGCCAAGCTCTGTTTATCAATGACTGTTAGTTATGGCTGTTATGTGATGATTTAATGTGACTTTGAGATTAATACAAATTATGAGACAGATAGCTGATTTAATAACAGATTGAATGAAAACTTCGAGACGTACCACGATTTTCCTACGGTTGAAACTATTACCTACCACTAGGGATTGCAATCCGGTCCGGCGGATCCGGTAATCCGGCCGGATCCGGCACATTTTTCATGATACCGGATCCGGCAAAATTCACCGGATCCGGTCCCGGATCCGGTAAAGTGAAATAAAGCGCTAAAATATAAAATAACAGCTTAAAACACTGCTAAAATTTAAAAGTTCTCGCCAGTATTCGAATTTTCTCGCTCGCAAACAGCAACACAACAACTTGTTTGTTAGTTGACGCCTGTCTTCTCATCATCATCATCATCATTTCAGCCTATATACGTCCCACTGCTGAGTACAGGCCTCCTCTCATGCGCGAGAGGGCTTGGGCTATAGTCCCCACGCTAGCCCAATGCGGATTGGGGACTTCACATACACCTTTGAATTTCTTCGCAGATGTATGCAGGTTTCCTCACGATGTTTTCCTTCACCGAAAAGCGACTGGTAAATATCACATGATATTTCGTACATAAGTTCCGAAAAACTTATTGGTACGAGCCGGGGTTTGAACCCGCGACCTCCGGATTGAAAGTCGCACGCTCTTACCGCTAGGCCACCAGCGCTTTTTTTTAGCCGACGAAATATGTGACGTGAGATTTCCGTGCACCGTAAGTACTGGATTGGTTTATATTCAGTTTATTGTGTTGTTACATTGTAATTTAATGTACATGTTCGTTTTATTTTGTACAAACCATTTTAGCCCACTTATAATAAGTGTTACCTGCATTTAAAATATAATGAATAAATATTTATAAAATTAAATAGAGAAATATATGTTGACTTTTGACGACCGGTCTGACCTAGCCAGTGGGTAGTGATCCTGCCTGTGGAGCCGCGATCCTGGGTTTTCGAATCCCGGTAAGGACAATTATTTGTGTGATGAGCACAGATATTTGTTCCTGAGTCATGGTTGCTTTCTATGTATTTAATTTTAAGTATTTGTATATTATATATCGTTGTCTGAGTACCAACAACACAAGCTTTCTTGAGCTTACCGTGGGGCTTAGTCAATTTGTGTAAAAATGTCCTATAATATTTATTTATTATTATTATTTATATGTTATTTTGTTATTATTATGCTACTAAATGTACTTGTATAGGTATACACGTTTATTGATTTTGTTTGCTAAAACTAAAATGGTTGAATTGAGAGCACCTTTTTGTTGGAAATGTGGGTTGGGCTATAGATAGTTTAAGAGAAAAAGAAGATTTTATTTGTGGTTAAGTAATGAAAACGTTGTTTTTTGAAACTTAAAACAGCCGTCATCGAATTAAACTGTTGTGAGACATACTAACATTGAATAATTTACGGTTTAGACTCACTTGTTTTTAGTCACTCGCGCGACATGTTTCGGAGAGCCTATAGGTCTCCTGTTAAGACACCCGTTTTATTAATCCATTAAAAAATATCCTTAACTTCGCATATAACGCTAAAAACATGATAAAATACATGACTTGATGAATTTTTTATCCGCAATACCAATCCGGCCGGATCCGGCCGGATCCGCCGGATTGAGGCCAAAATCCGGCCGGATCCGGCCGGATTCAAAACCAGTCCGGATTGCAATCCCTACCTACCACCATTTGGGAACTATGTACTAGAGAAATTCACAATGTATGTGAAAATGGCGAAAGTAATGCCAAAGGGTAACTGGTATATAAACCGTTGCATCAAACAGACACTGGCACTGGTACAAATGGTGCAAAGAAAAAAGTATATCACTTTGAAGTCAGTGTAATTTGCCTTTACAATGGATATTTTTGTCTCTTAAAATATTTTTATACTTAATACGTTCAGGTCGTCTACATAATAATATATGTCTGTGTGCAAATCGGATCCTAGAGGTCAGTGACCGACTAATGCAGCTGCAGTTTCGATGTGAGCCATTTGCACACATTTAATGTGAGGTAGGTATATTATTACACCCGAGGGTACTATTGGACATTGCTTTTTGACTAGTCGTGACATGACAACTGTCACGAGCCACAAATACCTAAGTACTTACTTTTTATGACTACCTATTAGAATTTTTGGTGATGTTTTTTTTATACTTACTAGGCACCTAAGTACCTACCTAAGTTGGCGCTTTTATCTATCTGATAGTAAGCTGTTATTGTAGCATTTAAAATATACAATAAAAATATAAACCCGGATATTCTCTATCATCTCTGTACAAGTGGCCATAAGCTTCTAAAATATATAAGACCGGTCACTCACGTAGTTTATGTAGACACGTTTGGGTTTAAGTGACCAGTTTTAAACATTGTAAACATCCTAATATTACTACCTATATATTATTTCGGTTTTTTTAAATATCTTTGATTGTAAGTCAAGTGAAACTAAAGTTTTTTTTATATGTGGTAATAACATTATGATTTTAATAATCATATTACATGGAGTCAGTGAAATAAATGTTTTTGATTATACCTAGTAGTATTTTGCCGAATGCAGTCAGTATTTGGTTATGAATCAGCTTCGCTAAATGAAATGCTTTGATGCCTATTAACTGCGGATTTAAACTAAATCAGGTATTATGCCAATTTGTGCATATTTGAACAGGCTTACAATAGGTATTAAAATTGTACCTACAATGTTTTATAGAATTTTGTAAAACTGTTATACATTTTTAACTTGCTTTATAATTATTACTGCGGAAAATATAGCCTGGTGCTTTCATAAAATAGTCAATGAACTAGAATGAATAATAGAAGCCCGACTAGAATTTTATTTTAGCCAATTAAAACTTTTATACATTCCACGACTCTTCTTTCCGCGCAGACTATTTATATTACAAAATCAACTGCGCATACAATTGTGACTGTTTTATTATTTTCCACGGCAGTACATTTCCCACATAAATCCTTTATATATGTTCAGCTTTTATTGAACAAATGTATGTTAATCCGTTGTTTTTCTGCAGCTTGTAAACAAGCCTATGGACGTTAACGAGGCATCGGCATCAAAACAGCTGCGACTTACGCCAAATGCATAAAGAGTGCATTAAATTGTGCATTTTATAACAGTGCAAATTAAAGAACGGACAGTTTTTAGTATTCCGTGCCGTGCATAAATCAAAATAAAATTAATTGAATATTATACATGGTGTGTCTGACCATGGGGCTTTAAATCCAAGGCTTGATTTAACTAAGCTACTTTTACCGTGGGACCAACCCTCAAATCGCGGATAAATTTTTGGCTTTTCCATAGAAAACGTCGTGAAAAAGTAAAAAAAAAATCGGGATTTCGGGGTTGGTGCTATAGTAAAAGTAGCTCAGTTTAGCGAGTAGAATCGAGCCCTGGATTTAAAGCCCCATGATCAGACACACACTGCAGAACAATCTTCAACCTATCGTGCGTAAGAAAGACGCACGCCAATCACCAAGACGATCGTCAAGATCGTATCAAAACCATAATAAGTTGTTAAATTCGAATCTGGCTTAAGGAATATGAATTTTAAAACAGGAAGGAAATTTTAAAAGGAAACCGGGAGGTTCGCTCTTGACCAGTGATGAGTGTGGTGACGTCATTTTATCATCGATCGTAAAAAATGTGCAAAATTAAATGATTCTGAGATGTCACATGGAATTACTTACACTTGTGCACGGCAGAAATAAAATATTTATGGCAATTTTTTAATGGCAAAGAACCGGCCGTATTTGTTATTATTCCTTTCTTTTTTTACAGGAATTTACTCAGAATTGAAAATTCTGTAATGTACTTAGAAACCTGCATACATAATCTGAATGTTATTTTAAAGTCATACAAAAAATGTTGACAATGTCATATAAAATCAGACATTAAAATCAAAACGAAGCTAAACATGTCAAGCACTTGTCACCTTATAAAACGTGAGTGACCCGTCTTAAGGTATATCTGGCAGACCGAGCTATGCTCGCGAACATAAAAACTCAAAAATGCGCTTTTTCCCAGATATATATTAACTAGCTAGATCAATTTTTCGAACCCTATACGAGTACCTACCTACATTTTCAATCATTTTAATTATGTTACATACAACATTATGGTCATAAAGATTCTTATAAAAAATAAAGAACTTGAGTTATATACGTCCTTTATAATCCATTTTAAAATAAACCCTTTAATCCTTAATGTAAATTAGTGAAACATACTTGATAGCATAATTAAAGATTAACAAAGGTACTTTTATAATTTTAATGCTAAATAAATCCCCTGCGCGCGCATCGCATCACGTTGAACTAATTTATGATACAGTTCTGAGTAAGACTGCCGTATTCGAACTTCAAGATATTCACAATATATGACACGTACTAGATCCATTCTAGATAAGTCATAGTTTAGATATCAACTAGTTCTCTTTTGCAGCGCAATTCAGGCAACCAATGTCACTTTTATGTTAGATAGACTAAGATATCTATTAGATGTGAATTGGATCTCTAAGTCATATCCTGTGGAAATCGTTCAAGGGTATCTCCAAAATCGCGCAAATGTCAAATTTGACAGGTTAGATCTTAAACATATCGTTATCGTATCTTGGTGATGTCTAAAAGATATGTAATAGATGTCTATTTCAAAATCCGAATCGGGCCCAGAGACTTTACAACTTTGTCGCTATAAAGCAATTTGGAAATCCTAAGAAAATGTCTTAGGAAATGCTAAAAGTCTTGTGCGACAAGGTATCATTGTTATTAACATATCAAATTGGTCTGTACGCTTGGAAAATTACAAAGATAATTATCATATTACATTACGAGTGCAATGAAAAGGGTCAGCATAATCTAGAAAATTATCAATTTGTTGTTTCCATTTAAATAAATGTGTTGTATTTTATCAGATTAAAAAGGGAATTTCAATTAAAAGGTATTGTTTAAGGAAATAATGACACGTACATATTTTATTAAAAGTAAATTTTCAAACATTAGTTATTTCGATTCCCTTTATTTTTTTGTATATTTTACTATTTCCTGTTAGATTTATTATACAACATTAAGCAGTGCTTGTGATTCTTTGGAATGTCAGTCGAAGAATTACCGGCTAGGCAGAAATATGAAATTTCTAATTCAAGATAATATTTTAAACGCTCACGTACCCTTAAAGTTTAGCTTCACAGAAAAAAATGTGGTCACTTACCAAGTGTGAGGTCCCACGGGTAAAAGTACCTTATGGCGGTTGGCGCTTACGCTATTATTAACGCCGCTCCAATATTATTACGGCGCTATGTGACGTAAGCGCCTGCCGCCATAAGGTACCTTTTACCGTGGAACGTCACAAATATCATGTATCTTTATTGCGTATTTTAAACTTCAATTTGGCAGTACAAGACCTACGTCAGTATATCAAATAAATAATCTAACCAGAGGCTTGATTTAAGCGCTGGGTTAAAAACTTCAGACAGTTCATGGAATTCATTCGGTAGCAAATGATTCAATTCATATTCAACTCATATTTGCATGATCTGCTTTTAGGAAGTACAAAAAATCTAATGTATTTGGTCTGTCAGCTGTCAAAAGTGACATCAGAATCGGGCTTCAGAGGTCTTTCTTGCATACTTGCTTGGCTGAAATATGAGATTTGTTTTGTGGAAGTGGAAAAAGAGGCTGCATTTGTTGGCCTAGGCTGGGCGGAGCTGAAGGAGGCCGCGCCGGATCGCGAAAAATGGAAATCCCTTCTGAGAGCCCTATGTCCCTGATGAGGGATAACAGGATACCATCATCATCGTCATTTTAATTTAATTATATTGTTTTCAGAATAGAGGCTCAGATTGTACGATAATCCGCTGTTATTCTAAAAAAAACTCAACCGAATTCACAATTATGCAGTTCCAGTGCCTGAACAAAAATTTATTTTTTATTCTCAGTTTAATTGTTTCCGGTACAAATTTTAAGTCAAAAAATGCCACTTATGCACGGGTTTGATCGTTATCATTTTAAAAATGCTTTTTGAAAATAATTGACGGAGAGCGTTCTTATTTAAGACTGCTTTGTTTTTTGCTTTATTTTTCGTTATTTTAATGTAATTACTGTAACATATTATACATCCTAATATAAAACGTCAAAGGTGAAAATGCGAAATTTAACTGCAAAATAGACATGTAAGCGTAATGAAATTCAAATTTATGAAAGTTAAATAAGCCATAAAACACGCGACAAATACCAAGTATACTGTATTTTGTTATCAATATAGAAAATTTCCAATTAATAAAGAATTATAATATGATTATTTCTTATATATTAAGTACTATAAATTACTATGCCATACATTTTCTACACAAGAAACAAATCAGCGGTTACTATTTCTCATGGCGAGTAACCTCATAGTTAAACAAAAAAAAACAGAAGACAATCACTACCTTAATTTACCAAGACAAATAAAACACAACTTCATCCGCTACAAACCGTATCAAAGTAACCCGAAAATGCATTCGAAATGCTGCAACAAAAAACTGCATCCTTAAACGCCCGTCAGAAAACTTATTTGACATTAATTGCACCGGATTCGTGTCAGTCATGTCACGGCCTGTCATCCAATCACCCTCCAGTCACCCTGACTCATCATTTTCGTGTATCATTTGCACGAAAATGATGAGTCAGGGTGTAATTACATTAAAAAGGTGCCGTTCGGATTCAGACTATACCAGCATTACTGCGGCAGTATTGCAACGCGAGATTACTGCTGCAGTGAAGGTGAAGTTTGGATGTCAATTGCAGCAGCATTATTATGGAGTGTAGAAGTAAAGGAGAGCTATCTTTTATGATAAGACGGTTGTAAAAGTGTCCAGCTGTCAGTATAAAGAATAGTTCGAAATCTCTCCGGTGGCGCTAGTAGGTAGCACCGGGAACTAACATGAATTTAGACCTTATTGACTGAGTGAAGTGCGCTGTCAGTTTTTTGAAATTTTATTAAAAATTTTCATAAAGTGATTTATTTAATTTAGGATTTCCTTGTGCAGTAAAACTAGCCGCCCCTGTCTCAGCACGCATCATATAGACTGCCACCTCTGTTATCTAGCCACCTCGGGCCTGGGCTTACCAGGCCTTAAGCCCCACATTCACACTCCTACCTTGTAGGCCGCCTCGTAGTCCGCCTCGTTGGGTAGGATTGTGTATGGGGGTTGCGGACTACGAGCCGTCCTACAAACGGCTAAACGGTAGGACGACTCGTAGTCCGCAACCCCCATACACAATCCTACCCAACGACGTGGACTACGAGGCGGCCTACAAGGTAGGAGTGTGAATGTGGGGCTTTAGGGCAAATCCACCGCTATAGGATATATTTTCTATAGTAAAAATGGGAAAAGTTTGCATCGTAAACAGTTGCCAAAGTGGGCGTAAGAGGAAAAAACAGAAAAATGTTACGAAATCCGTATCTTTTTTCCAACCAACGGTAAGTATGTAATTTTCACTACACCTTATAAAACAAAGTCCCCCGCCGCGACTGTCTGTTCGTGGGTTTGAATGTATCTTTGCGATAAACAAACTACAGGACGGTTTCAGTTCGATTTTCATGTATCAATAGAGTGATTCTTGAGGAAGGTTTACGTATATAATTTGTTGACTATAGTTCGTTTTTTTTAGCATTAGAAAGAACTTGCAAGAAGGTAAGCGATTTTGACATGTCTTTTAATTGAAAAACGCTTTTTAAAATTCAAAAACTATTGATGAAAGCAGAAGAATATAAATGATCGTATTAGATTCATAATTGTTACATATTTGCCGTAACTTATTTTTAAAATGTGTTTTTCAATTAAAAGACACATCAAGATTGTTTACCTAATTTCTAATGCTAAAAAAAACGAACTATAGTGCGAAGCCGGTCGCTAGTTATTTAATAAAATATTATATTGTGATTTTTATATTTTTCTTATAAAATTCACAATTTCACTTCAACAATTCTTCATTTTTCTATTAATTCTCAGACTCCGGCACGGTTAGAAAGTTGGAAAAAGTCGTTAGGAATTGCATTAAAAGCAAATGATTATATTTGCCATCTTCATTTTAAAGAAGAAAATATAAATATGTACGAAAAGTTAACTATTAAAGGAGAGCTCAAATATATTCCTACACAAAGAAAAACGCTTAAGGAAGAAGCTGTGCCCACGATTGAGCATCAGTTTATTCCCATTCCCGAACATGAACTCCAAGCCAATACTATTCACATAGAGGAATCTTTCGAACCATACCCCAATCAACCTAAGGACGAGCAGCAACAACAAATCAATGCCGAGCAACAGGAATTATCAGAAGATCAAAATGATTCTAATAATTTAATGGATTATGAAATGATACAACAGGACTTTGCGGAACCATTGTTTAGTCAATATCAGGATACTAATGTAACAATTAATCCAATAGAGAATTTTAAAAGTAAGTTTCGGGCATTTTCGTTGTTGCCGCCTTTTTGGCTACATGCAGAAAATCCTAATGGGCTGGAATTTATGCGAATGGATCCAAAAACTCAGAAGATTAAACATCATATACGTTTAAACGATGATCTAACTGTCACTGTAAGTGTTTATTAATGTAACAATAAAATTCGGTTGGCATGATTTGAATTTGTAACGAAACATAATTGCTATTTAATTGCAGGTAATTTTTCCCAATAATGAACAATTGCCACTAAAGGAGAAAATTAATTCATATGACAACACCTACGATTACTTAAAATCGGTTGAAAGATGGCCTTTGTGCGTTGGTACTCAGATTGACGACAATAAGTAAGTTTTGGTAGATTGTTAACCAAGGGATGAACGCAGTGAGAGTATAGTCCGAGGCTAAAATGATGCCATTCACCCGAGTTAAACACTCTACTTTTCATTTCGAATACGAGGAACCTAGCCCCAAAGCTTGTACTATGGGTGTAGGCGATAATACAACTGTTTGCAGTCGTCTTATGAATATATATACCATAATGTAACAGTTGTATTTAAAATAAAAGGATAACTCGTAAGCCTAATAACTTTGATTTTATTTAACATTTTTGTCATTAAAAATATTGTATGTAACGGTACATTAAATAGGTCTTAATTCTTGAACCTATCCTATTAAAACTCGACTTTTATGTGTATTTTAAGAACCCTTATTATGTAGGTACCTGTAGATTAAAGCACTATTTATACATAAACAATGGTACAGGAGAATAATAAAAGATAAAAACGAATTTATCTAATATATAATTACATCAATTTTCAGATTTTGTAAAGGTGTGATTATTGGTGATGATACTTACGAAAGAAATCAACAGTACCCAAGATGTAAATCTTGTCGAATATTACGAAATCGTTTGCAGAACCGTAATTCCACTTCAACTCTATTACAAAAAATGGCAGAAGCTAAACGGCGCGCTTCAAATCTTGTACATAAATGCAAGCGTCTGAAGAGGACGGTAAGTCTTATGCCGGCTACATACGTAACGATAAATCGTTGCGATAAAACTGTGCAGTCCGACTGTGCAGATAAATCGAACCGTGTGTATGACAAATCGTTACGATAATCGACAATCGGACAATCGGACTGCACAGTTTTATCGCAACGATTTATCGTTACGTATGTAGCCGGCATTAAAGCCGTAACAGACTACCGCACCGCGCCACGACCTTAATGGTGCGGTTAAAATATCTCTTTCACGCTCCAAATTATAGCTACATCCTTAGCCCCCTCCAGACTATGCGCGTGAATCGCGGGCGAAGCCGCGAACGCGAGTGTGGAGTCGATTTCGCAGGTCTGCGTTCTGGACTCCACACTCGCGTTCGCGGCTTCGCCCGCGATTCACGCGCATAGTCTGGAGGGGGCTCTTAACGCACGTACGGCGACCACCTTACGACTATCGGTACGTGCGCCGCACCGCACTAAAGTCGCGGTATGGTGCGGTAGTCTGTTACGGCTTTTTATCAAAAACATATTAAATAAATAAATATTAGGGAACATCTAAAGGCCCCTGTACACAATGGGCCAGCGCCGGCCAGGCCAAGGGACGCTGCCATGCGGTAGAATGAGGTAGCAATATCACTTGCTCCCTCTAACGCATAAATGCGTCCCCCAGACTGGCCCACGCTGGCCCATTGTGTACTGGCCTTTACACAGGTCAACCTAGCCCCAAACTAAGCAAAAGTTGTACTATGGGTACTAGGCGACGCTATAATATACTGTATTTGTATAATAGAAAACATTGACTGTACTGATTCACCGCAATATGTATGAGACAGCAGATTTTTTTTCACGATTTCGGGGCTGGTCCCATAGTATAAGTTGTTAAGTATGACCTATATTCACCCCTCAGAGTTTGGTCAGAGATAACAATTTCGCCTTGTATAAAATGATAATACGAAGTCAAACTAATGTAATATTCTTTTTTCAGACCCCTTACGGAACTGTGAAAAAAAGACATTGGGAAGCGGTATTAGAGGAAGAGAATTATCGTCAGCCTAACTTAAAAATCGCTTACAAGTTAACACCAGCGCATTTGAAACCGAAAGGTTTTCAAGTAATGAATGTTCCTCTTGCAACTGAAGTATGTACCTATAAATATAATCAATAATTTTCATTGATTGTCCGGATTTATTTCGTAGGACTTTCGGCTCATCAAAACTAATATTATTAATCTTATAAAAACAGGTGTTTGGTCACGAAATTTCGGTCGCCATGGCTCACTATCAACCCTATTGCGAGGAATTGAAGGATTCAACTGCAACACAAAAATTTATTGATCTTGTATTCAATTTGATACAAGCTATGTCTTCGCGTATACCAAGAGATGCTCTGTACGTGAATGAAAATTGCAGACGAAGAAAGGTAAGAAATAGTTGGCGATTAAAATTAAGGTCAATGCGGAGAAGACCGTCTATCAGCTAAGTCCGTCTACTCACTATAACATTTAAGGGAAGACCGTCATAAAGAAAGACCGGCCGGATGGTGCCTTAAACCAGAAGTAGCCAACCTTTTAATGTATTTTTGTTAGTAGATACCTCTTATAGTGAAGAATAATTTATGCCGATTATAATTAGAATTAATATAATTATGCGTTGCTGGTAGTGAATATTATGTGTTAATGTTAATATGCCGGAACCGTCGCCGCCTCGCAACCTGAATATATCCCTTGGCACCTATACAGCCTATACTGTAATTTTTAGTTTAATATAAAAATTAGGAACATTTAAAAATTTGTATGGAATATATTTTTTGCTCCTTACTAATATCTGTAAATGTCTACTACTGACTATACTTTTGTGTAGAGAAGCGGCCGTCCCCTTTCCTCTTAATATTTCATTGTATAGCTTTGAAGCTTGTTTACTTAATGAAGAAATACTTTTTTCAGGCAATCCAGGAATTTTTAGAATTCCTTGCAGACTGGGAAAAGCTCGAAAAAAAAATACCTGTGTCAAGGAGCACGTTAACTGGATTAAAAGTAACTTTACGGGCAACACTTGAAATTTTGGATATGCTGAATGTTGCATGTGATTACAAGTATTTGATGACAGCAACCCTATCTCAAGATCCGTTGGAGGTAATTAATAATTACTAATTATGTAATCCAATGAATATGAATCTGCTTGTATGGAATCTGCATCATGTATGCTGCCTTACTTTTGGAGAAAGTCCAGAAAGCCTTTTTAAAAATAAAAAATAAATTATAATTCATTAATTCAAGCTAATTGTACTCATATTTTTACATTATTTACATTTTGATTACACAACATTAATAACATTACATTTAAATATAATTTACTAAAATTAACAATAAAATTTAAAAATTTACAAATCACATTAAAGAATAATGATATACAATATATACACAAAAACACAACAATACATACAAAACTAACCTACACCTGTCCTTACATGCCTGTTGCAACAGTGCACAATATAAGGACAGTCAAGCCGATCTGCGATCATCGCCAGGACAGTGTTGGCGCTGGCCCGCACGCGCCGCACCAGCGCAGCTGCGCGCACGCGCATGATGGCGTGGAAACAGGCCGTGTGGGCCCCGCGAACATGCCCGAAGCGCTACAGTAGCGGGGCAGCCCCAACACCGCCCTGAATGCGTTATTGTACTGGACGCGGAGCGCGTTGTACGCTCTTTGCGTGTAGTCCGCCCACAGGCCACACGTGTACAGCGACGTGCAGTACGCTTTGAAAAGCGTTATCTTCACGTCACTACTACAACGAGCAAACCTGCGAGCCAATATGTTCGCCCTTACGCACAACGCCCTCCGCTCCCGCTCCATATCCACATCATCCTTGAGGTCCGCAGTAACAATATGCCCTAGGTACTTGAAACTCTGTACTCTGTCTAAGAGAGCTCCGTTAAGCATGACAGGTGGCACATATTTTTTTAGGATACAGTTCCTACCTAGTCCATATACTTAATGTACCCATCAATATATTTCTGCCTGGTGTTTTTGGGTTTAATTCTTTTGAAATGAGGCGTAACTTTGGGCTGTGGACGTTTTTTATCGCTTACCTTCTTTCTAATGCTAAAAAAACGAACATAGCCATATAAATATTAGTACTATTATAAATGCAAAAGTGTGTCTGTTACCTCTTCACGCTTAAACCGCTGAACCAATTTAGATAAAATTATGGAGATAGTTTAGAGACCCGAGGTCCTATATTTTTTATTGAATAATAATTTTGACTTGTTTTCAGAGATTTTTCTCCGTCATGAGATATTCGTGTGGAGGAAACGATCACCCTGATCCCAAAATGTTTGCACAAGTTTACCGATTGGCGTCTTGTTTTTCCCTAATACGCCCTCCGAAAGGTTGTAACGTTTCCGGCAAAGATTTGCTGAAGAACTTACTAGGAGCAAAGGATATGGTAACTGGTTCAAACGAGGCTAAGCAAGCATGGCTGGAAAGCCTCGACCATATACTAGATAATGGTGAACCATTGATTGATGGTTATGAAGACCATGACTACAACGAGGCTGTCACCAGTGACGCGGTGCAGTCTTACATTGCTGGGTACATCGTCCGCAAATTGCGAAAAATCGTAAAATGCAATAATTGTTTGAAACTCATACAAATGAGTCCCAATGAGGGAAAAATGTTAATGAGAAACGACGTAATCGATAAAATGGATTTATACGGCGGGTTAATTTATGCTAGTGACGATCTATTCAATCTGACCAAAATGATAGAGAAATGTGTGTTAAGAGCAATAAGCAAAGCTTTAACCAATATGGAGACGATCAGTGAAATTACGCAAGAATTACAAAAAGAAACATTGATAAAAGTTGGATGTGCCGACCATTCCAAACAAGTATCAAAAAAAATTATCGATATGTACGTAGTTATGCGAGCCCACTTTCTGGCAAAATATGAAAATAAACGTTACGACGCAGCCAAAACCAAAACTAAAATGAACAGGAAAAATGCCAAGTTATTGTCTTAATTACTAGTAGTTCGCCCCGAACTAAGAACTCGTATTCGCTGAAAACTACCGCGCAGCGCGCACACTCAGGTTTTGATTTCCAACTCAATCTCACTAGTGATACCTACTAATACTTTATATACGAGATTACCGCCACGTGGGATGTTGACTCGACGATCATTGTTGCGATAGTCGTCTCGGTTTTTTTTTCCGTCATGAGATATTCGTGTGGAGGAAACGATCACCCTGATCCCAAAATGTTTGCACAAGTTTACCGATTGGCGTCTCGTTTTTCCCTAATACGCCCGGTTGTAATGTTTCCGGCAAGGATTTGCTGAAGAACTTACTAGGAGCGAAGGATCTGGTAACCATTGATTCATGGTTATGAAGACCATGATTACAACGAGGCTGTAAACCAGTGACGCGGTTCAGTCTTACATTGCTGGGTACATCGTCCGCAAATTGCGAAAAATCGTAAAATGCAATAATTGTTTAAAACTCATACAAATGAGTCCTAATGAGGGAAAACTGTTAGTGAGAAACGACGTAATCGATAAAATGGATTTATACGGCGGGTTAATTTATGCTAGTGACGATCTATTCAATCTGACCAAAATGATAGAGAAATGTATGTTAAGAGTAATAAGCAAAGCTTTAACCAATATGGAGACGATCAGTGAAATTACGCAAGAATGACTAAAAGGAGCATTGATAAAAGTTGGATGTGTCGACCATTTCAAACATATATTAAAAAATGTTATCGATATGTACGTAGTTATGCGAGCCCACTTTCTGGCAAAATATAAAAATAAACGTTACGCCGCAGCCAAAACCAAAACTAAAATGAATAGGATAAATGCCAAGTTATTGTCTTAATTACTAATAGTTCGCCCCGAACTAAGAACTCGCATTCGCTGAAAACTACCGCGCAGCGCGCACACTCAGGTTTTGATATCCAACTCAATCTCACTAGTGATACTTAGGTAAGTAATACTTTATATACGAGATTACCGCCATGTGGGATGTTGACTCGACGATCATTGTTGCGATAGTCGTCTCAGCGGACGGTCTCATAGCGAAGAGTCTCAACCAACACCTAGAGACTGGATCAAGGGTCAGATGCAGGCAAATTGTGACAAAACATTCGCTGATGTTAACAAGAAATAACTCAAAATGTAGTCAATATGATGGGTGCTGAGAAAGGGGCGGCTACAGGGCCTGGGGCCTAGGGCGGCAAAGACTGCAAATCCGCCACTACATTATACATATATAAAAATGTGTTCGGGTGTTTTATTTTGTTTTGTGTTTTTATATTTTACTTTTATATTAATATCAAAAACGAAAAACAAAAAAGAGCCTTTTATTTCTCGCCGGTAAAACAAACACAATATTATAAACTTAAATTTACATTAGGTTTAGTATTACAATAATATTTAATATTCCTCAAATCAATGTTCTATTATGCTTGGTTATGTAATAAGTAGTAAGTAATTATATTTTTTTCTTGTAATTTATTCTGCAACAACCCCTCCTGTGAGGGTGAAGGCCTCCTCCAGTGATGCTGGTCATCACAATTTCTGTTCTCTATCTTTTTCAACTTACATATGTATATCAATATTAATTTAAATATTGGTATTAAATACCTACAAATACAAATAATAAAAAGCTAATAAATACTCTTATCGGGATTCGAACCCGCGACCTCCTGCTTCATAAGCGGGGTCACTACCGACAAGGCTAAAAGACCGTCAAAAATTGGTTCGCGATGCACAGTGGCGCCGCGGCGCGGCCTATTTAATGTTTTTGAGGGACACTTTTTAATACATGAAGATTGTTTTCCTCATCTCTACCTTCCATAAGCATTATCTTTGCGTATCGTATTGTTACCGCTGCTGTATCTGTCAATTTACTTGATAGAAATGAGTGACGAAATGAACGTCATAGTCGCGGCAGTAGGTAATGCGGCGGTGAATATCGGCCCTATTCGAACTTTAAGATACGTCAGCTAATAGATCTAGAAACGATATGGATTAGATATGTCAGTGTCAAATGTGACGTTTCTTCAAACAAAAATGTCACTTTTGACACTGACATATCTAATTCATATCGTTTCTAGATCTATTAGCTGACGTATCTTTAAGTTCGAATAGGGCAGTATGGCTCGTTAAAAGAGGTAAATTGATAGATACAGCGGCGGCAATAACAACGCCGCAATAGTATGCAGCTGCAGTTGACATCAGAATGCCAACTTAATGCTACCGACATCAAGAACGTCAAATATTGCTGTCACAATTGTCAAAATCTATGTTTATACCGGATTATTTATTTACATTATTGCAGCAGTAATTCTGGTATAGTCTGAATCCGAACGTCACCTTAAAACGAAAAGTCGTTTGCCTGTTCGCCATATTTGTACACTTATTATTGTGTGTAGGTACTCGTATTTGTATTTTTTTACTGTTATTCGGGTCGTTTGACCGTATTTGTTTAGGTTATGACTTAACATGGATATAATTATAGATTGGGTTTTATTTGCATTTTAAAGATACGTTGACGTGTGGAAATATATGACGCTCCACGGCAAAAGGTACCTTATGGCGGCTGGCGCTTACGTCGCATAGCGCCGCAATAATATTGGAGCGGCGATAATAATAGCGTAAGCGCCAACCGCCATAAGGTACCTTTACCCGTGGGACGTCACATGCATATTCTTTTCTGGGTTCATTGTGATTGTGACAATGTACTTTTAATCTGTTATACCTAAAGTCTGAGAAGATGACTTGTATACACCGTGTTTTTTTTTGTTTTCCGTTAATTTCAAGGGTGCATTCCTGAGCTTAAATCAAGTAACTTTCTCAAAGACACCGATATTCTAATTAACTCCATTTCGGAGATAATCAATAATTTATTTTTTTCCTATAAGGCCTCTACAACCGTGTACACCTGCCTTAGGGCCGGTTTACATATTGATTAGTGTTTAGAATGAGTTCATACATTTGCTACTAAACTTAAGTACAATCTCGGTCGATCGATGTTCGAAATGACATTGATATGTCACAGATTTCAATTGTTTGGTTGAGTTAAATGTAATGCCCGTGTTACAACAACGCTATATGCTACATATAATTACTTTTTAAAATTATTTTTTTGTTTTAAAAAAAGCAAAACAAAAATATTTTTTGAAAATGAACTATGCCATTTAGTTCTCTTAAACGTTCTTAATCATACCCCGAAGTTAACGGAATTCAATAAAAACACGGTGTATATAGATTTAAGTACTGTAAATATGACCAGAGTAATATTAACCAATTGCATTGGTTAGGTTCGCTTCGGCCTTTAGGGCCACTGGCGCCAGCCACTAACCCGGGGTTACTTGTACTGGTAACTATGGTAACTATAGGTTTAACCGGTTAACCCCGGGTTAGTGGGCTATCACTGGATGGTACAAGTGGTGCTAATAGAATTAGATTGATAAACTTGCTATTTTTAAGTAGATAAAGGTATTCAGAAATGCATTGTAATGATTATGACAATATTCATAGTTTTGTTTTATTCATTTTGGTGATAACTGTTTTTTTTATTTAAAAATACGTTTTCTAAAATATAAACATAGCAAAATACTTGTTGACAACGGAAATACAGGGTGGCCAACTTAGAGGTATACAACTTTTTTTTGCCGCCATTTTATTTTGGCGGTAAATATGACAGTTATTGCATGAAAATTAGTTTGTGTAGATACGGCAAATTTATTATGGAGCGTTTTACGACGGAACAACGTGTTTTAATCATTAAAACGCAATAGAAACATTAAAAATAACGTTTCTCGGACGATTAATTTCGAGAAACGGTGACATTGACTGGCCCCTAAGATCGCCTGATTTAACAGCTCCTGACTTTTTTCTGTGGGGCTATCTAAAGGGACGTGTCTATGCTAATAGGCCAACGAACCTTCAGCAATTAAAACAAAATATTCGAAACACTGTCGCTGAGATAACGCCAGAAATGTGTGAAAAAGTGATGAAAAACGCGATGAAAAGGGTTCGCATCTGCCATGCTGCTAGAGGTGGTCATTTGTCTGACATTATTTTCCATGTGTAATTGCTGACCCTACATATTATATTTAACACGGAATACTTAATATTTTTTATATTTTATAGAATAAAATTTCAAAAATAAAGTGTATTCCTCTTATTTGGCCACCCTGTACTTACAAAAATGTGATTTTTGTGGCAAGTAAACTGATGCTGCTATTAGTCATACGTATTATGAAAACAAAGCTGCACTTTAAGGTGGAAGCAAGCCGCTTTGCATGGTGATAGTAGACGACAAAGTAAGCGATTTTTTCCGAAGCACCCAAAAATTCACCCCTTAGGAGCCGAGATTTAGCGAGGTCTATTAGGAAAAAGAAAAAAATTCCACAAGTTTCAGGGAACAACAAATATTGAAAAAAATGATATCATTTGAAAGAAAATCACTTTTTTTAACGTAAAAAAAATAAATACAAAATCTTTTCAAACAATATTAGAGTCAAATTATTAAAAACCATTTTTTTTTCTCTTTTGCGCTTTATTCTTGCAAATAATGTCTTCAACTTTGAAGAATGTCTAAATATAAATTTTTGGTTAAAGTTAAATATATTTCTTACTAAATGACGAAAACCGCATCAAAATCGGTTCGGCAGTTTTTGAGATACAAGTTTCAGAAGTTGGCTTACTTTTATTTATATGGGATTTTTCGTCTTATATAGTCCAAAAGGCGAGTAAGTCATAGTAAATTATACGTAAATTAGAAGGTACTTAATTTATCTACATTAGAGATATGTATATAATATATATTTATATGTGGAAAACTGCTATAGTCACCATCTTACATAAAAAAAGGAGATATATCGAAGCCGAATTTTCCCCCATAAGCCTCCTTTCCCATACGTATAAACTATTTGCAAAAGCTTTATACAACCGCCTAACTTGTATCCTCGATGAATGCCAACCTCCCGAGCAGGCTGATTTCTGGAGCGGATTCTCTACAATCGACCATATACATGCGGTAAAGCAACCGGACCCTGTACATGGCCTTCGTAGATTACGAAAAATCCTTCGACAGTGTCGAGCATTGGGCGGTGTTTGACTCTCTCCATCGCTGCTCAATCGACAATCGCTACGTGGATCTGCTCTAGGAGCTACATATATACCTCGGCAAAAATACAAGTTTGGCTTTACAAACTTAGTAACCCAATATCTATCGAAAGTAACTCAATATCTATATCTATATATTTCAACCAAGTTTTTTACGACAGTGCTAGACGACGTCATAAAAACGCTTGCATGGGACAGAACTGGTATCAATATCCATGGGTCTTCTTGTCGCACCTGCCGCCTTTTTTGTTTGCCGAGTCCCTGGAAGATCGTTAAGGCATGGTTGAAACCCATGCTTCTTTGAATAGATCTTAAGCTGAATACGTCCAACACTAAAGTTATGACGAACATATCTAGTAAATCGATTCCAACCATTACGGTTGGGAACGAAAGACAGGAGGTGGTCGAGAAATACGTCTATCTTGGATATATTCTATCATTTGACAAAACACATCAGAAGAAGGAGATCTCCAGGAGAAGCCAGCTGGCTTGGACGGCATTCATTAAACAAGCGGACATCCTCAAACCCGTTAACATTCCATAATGCCTGAAAACTCGCCTCTTTAACCAATGTGTCTTACCTACCATGACCTACAGTGCCGAGACATGAACGCTCACTAAAGAGGCTGTGTATAAAATCCGAGTGGCACCGAGAGCCATGGAGCGCGCCATGCTCGGCATCAAATTTCAAGACCGAGTGAGGAATGTCGAAATCCTACGCCGCACCAAGATGTCGGATGCGTCATCACCAAACTTAAATGGAGCTGGGCGGGACATGTTGCCAGGCAGAGTGATGCCAGGTGGGCCAAAATGTTAACGGAATGGTGGCCGCTTACAGACGAAAGAAGTGCCTGGCGTCCGTTGGCTCGTTGGGTGAACGACATTCCGAAGATTGCGGGTCACTTCTGGATGAGATTGGCTCAGGACCGGGATAAGTGGCGTACTCGAAGAGAGGCCTATGCTCAGCAGTAGGCGATTAAAGGCTGATATGATGATATTATATTTACAAGAAGATTATTCATCTTCAGCTTCATTCATACTGGCTAAACTGGTTAAACTAGAGGATGAAATAAAATGTAGATCTTTTTTACAGATAAGTAAATATACTTTATATTGAAAAAGCAATATTTTTATAAAATTATATACGTTATTATACATACTTTAACGTACCTACTAATTTAAAACTTTGATTTGTCCAATATTCGGTAGGGATTCAAGTACTAATCCTACTTTTAAGCACAATGCCTCATAATTTGTTTAATGAATTTGAAGATATATGTATAAATGTTTATATAACACATAGATAAAGATGTGTTTTACATTAATAAGAAAATCACAACATAGTTAGTACTTAATACGGTACTTAAAAGTAGTCACTAATTATAAATCATCATGTCAATAAAACTAGGCCAATTTCTGGAACATGAATCTTATGAACTACTTAACCGATTTTGATGCGGTTTTCAGTTTCTGATAAGAAATATGTTTGGCTTTATTATTAAGTACTTATTTGCAGACATTTTTTAATGTGGAAGACACTAATTGAAAAATAAAACGTAAAAGGTTTTTTTTAATAATTTTACTCTAACACTATATTTCTTTAATATAATTTTGTGTATATTTTTTTTACATCAAGAAAAGATATATTCTTTCGATTGATTTATCTTAATCGGACGATCCGTGAAACTTGTAGATTTTTTTTTCTGTTTTTAACAGACCTCGCTTTTTCTCGGTTCCTAAGGGACGAAATTACGGGTGCTTCGAAAAAAATCGTTTTATTTGGTCGTCACTATCATCGTGCAAAGTGGCTTGCTTCCACCCCAAAATGCAGCGTTACGGCAAAAAAGCTCCATAATTAGTAAGACTATATAAAGTTTTGCTTGTAATAGTTGTACTTAGTTCTATTTTTATTAATTTCTGCAATTTCTTGTAGCACTATAAGTCACAATGATAAATCAGTTAAGGTGCAGGGGGCAATTTCGACTGCGGGATAATTTCAACTACTTAATCGAAATATCTTCCATGTTTTACTTTATTAACTAGAGTCACACACAAAACATCTTCGCTATCTGGACTTATATGGCACTCTAGTTAATAAGACCTTATAGCTTGAAATTCATGGCACAACGATATACCTACTTAACTGAGGTAAACAATTTTTTTTTAAATACTGCTATTATGTGTAAGTAGGTACGCTGCAGTCGCTGCAAATTATATATTTTTCACCACACCAGCTCGGAAAGGCGTACTTTGCACTTTAAAAACTGATAGCAAAATTGCATTTTATTCACATGGGAGACAAAGTAATCAAATGCAAATTTTGAGTTGGTTTCTTATGTTTGCTGGTAGAAATGACTTTTAAATGATGCTTTTGGATGATAAATATTTAATAACATCCATTTGGATTTGATTTGGTTTGATTTTGTTTAATATTTTACATTTAATATTTGCTTCAGGTTGGTGTGGTGGAAAATTTTGTGTTTCACTCGGGGACAAATTTTGTTTAACCCTCGTGCTTTGAAACCCTCGCAACGCTCAAGATTCCATTTTTCGAACCACTCGCTACGCTCGTGGTTCAATTTTGGAATCTTTCGCTTGCTCGGGTATCAATATTAGCACGAGCAGTTAAACAACAACTTTGCCCCCTTGTAAAACAAATAACTATTTACGGAAGTTGACAAAAAAACTGTTTTGAAGCGGCGGGTGGCCAACTTAACGTCTTTTTAAACGCATTTAAAAGCAATTAGCATTACTTTATATCAAAATTACCCTAAGCAATAAGTCTTAAAAAAATTTAATGACATAAGGAATGGAAGCATTAATTTTTATTAGTTTTTTTTAATTGTTTGCCGGTAGCTAATTTTTACCGTCATAAAGCTTAAATGTCGGTTCACAGGTAACACAAAGAGTGACTCAATTGGGTATATAATATACATATCTCAGGAGAAACCTGCTGGGAAAAGGTTCAGTTAAGGATTCACAATGTTGAACAACGGCGGGTCCTGTTTAACCAAACTATAATTAATACTCTGTATCTTTAGGTAGGTATTTAAATAAAAGTAAGCAAAATCTACCCTCAAATGGCTCCTTAAGCCAGTTGAGGGTAGATTACACACCATTACATTACACGGTGAAATAATGTAGGTTAAAGTCAGGTCGTTCTATGACGAATCCAGTCGGTTAACCAATGAAGGTTATGACTACCCGAAAATGCGCAAGTTGTTAATTTTATTGAAATACCTGAAGATACAGACTACAGAATGATTTTTTCTACACTAATGCGGAACGGTTGAGATTTGAGCCCACGATTATTGACCACCTCCACAGTTGAAAAAGTGAATCCTTCTAATAATAATTTTATTGAAATACAAAAAATAGTACATTTCGATGCTAGTGCGGAAGGTATGTCATTACTTCACGAGTACCGAGATAATCTTGCCACGAGCCGCAGGCGAGTGGCAAGACTCGGGACGAGTGAAGAATGACATTTCCGCACGTGTATCGAACGACGTTTTTTAATACAGTTGCGAAAAAATAAGAAAAACATTGTTAATCGTACACTAAACAAAAGTGGTAACAGTGACAGCTCGGTTAGACGTCGTCTTTAAGTATATTATATCTATGGGCGTTTGGCAGCTATTCCGTTCCATTCAGTCAACTTATTAAGAACGGAATTTTCAATATTGAATATTAAAAAATAAACGTGTTATAATGATGAAGAGGTAAGTAATTAAATATGAAATATGTAATATTTTTCGTATTCTTACATTAACGGTAGGTTTTTATGCTGATTACGACGTTTAAAGGAAACTAATATTAACAGTCATCAATAAGTAGTCGTGAATTGGAACAAGTATAAATTTAAAAAAATTGGAAAAGTAAAAAGCACTAGTTCGAGATAACCAACTTTCCGCACGCTAAACAGCTACGTAAAGTAGCACTTTTTGAGCAACTGTATTAAAAAAAATATTTCGCATCAAACCTGCACATGTCTGATCCTAACATTACACACTAAAACCTGGATATAAAAAACGTGTTTAGGTAAAACGCGGATCTTTTGAAGTTTTAATTGACCATAACAGTTTGTGGTATGAGTTACTGTCTCGGTTACTTTATAATCATGTTTTGGGGTCGTAAAAAATCGGGTTCTTAATCCTTAAGAAGTTCTTTTGCGCGCAATTAAGGTTAGGTTTAAGTGCCCTTAATTTTTAGAGCGCGCGTTTTTAGGATTCCGTTCCCAAAGGGTAAAAATGGGACACTATTATCTCATGAACAGTTGAAATTTTGACAAATTATGTATTTCGGTTGCCGCTATAACAACAAATGCTAAAAAGTGCGGAACCCTCGGTGGGCGGGTACGACTCGCACTTGTCCGGTTTATATTTAAGTGTGTTTGTATAAAGTTTTTACTTCTTGGTAATTTGGAATCGCGTAAGCACCTTAGGTAGCTAATTTGTAACAACGAGTAGGTACAGGTACCTATTTGTAATTAAAGCGTTTTAAATTATACCTATTTTACAAGTTGTTTGTAAAATGGCGTTGTTACCTAATGCAAAAAAATTAGACGTTTCGTCTAATTGTAACGCTCTTTTTATCCCATAAATACTAATATTACTTTAATACTAATTTGGTATCGGTCGAATAGATTTTTACAATCGATGTTTTGGAAGCGTCATATAAGATTATGATTAAAGTGAAAATGTATGATGAATAGTGTTATATTTACATATTCATACTTACTTTCCCAGGGCCCTTCGTGTTTCATATATTCCGTAGCATCCAAAACTAAACTAAGAGCGCAAAAAATACAAAATATTTTGGTACTCTGTTTTTAGATCCCTACAGTGTTATGAATTAGGTAATTTAGCAATTTCAAAACGAAGACTTGCCAATAACTACAATCTACGTTCAGCAAACAACAACATAATGAGTTCCGCATGTTATTATACAACCTTCATTCAAAACATCTGAAGACCTTATTTTCTTCATAACGATTATCTCAAACATACAAACAATGTTTGCGATTTCCATGCGTGCCGCTATCATGCAGGAATGCTAGCCTCGCATTCTATGACGACCCTAACATGCTCGGCTGTCATAACGCCGCTGTGAATTTTAATTATCTACCTCATTGTTTTAACCTCCTAGTTGTGTTGTTAAATATAATTTAAATTTACATCGAAATTTTGATTTGCACTTTTGAGTCCAACACGTGTATTCTGATTTAAAAAATGTCACTAAAATGACCTTAATCTGTTAAGAATGTAGATCTTATCCATAACAAATTCAAATCAAATTCATAACATTTTATTACAATCAGAATACGCTTTCTGTCCACTTACAATTGGATTTTCACGAAAACACGACAGAAAATGGTTATCCATTTTAAACAATTTATTTCATGCGTTTTTCATGCAGCAAGAGGGACTTTATTCCTGTTTTTTTTTTACATATAGGTAGCAGCTCCTAAATATTGAATATGTGGTGTCCCACGGGTAAAGGTACCTTATGACTATGACGCTTGGCGCTTACGCAGCAGCGTCCTCGTGTTGGAGCGTCGTCGTGAATAACAGCATAAGCGCCAGCCGCCATAAGGTACCTTTTCCCGTGGAACGTCACATATTCAAAGCATTTAGAATATATTATCAACTAACTAAGAATAGGTATTTATTGAGTAGGTAGGCCCAGCCTGGCCCACCTACCTACCTACCTAGGCTATGTAGGTAAGGTATTTATTGAGTAGGTAGGCACCTATTTGGCAAAAGGATCAAAACCTAAACACGATTTTCCTCCTTAATTCCAAAGTTTTTCAATAAAAATTAATATAAGTAAATTACGAATTTACTATTGTCAAGAAAAATCCGTCAACACGAAACATTCTAGGAACAGAGGTCACGGGCACCGATTCCATGTAAATTCGACATCAAAAACATCTACACATTCTTATCCTTATTACAATGGGTTACGGCTCAAAATTGTATGCTTATTTTTGACGCTTATAGGTGAGCGATAAATAACGAGTCAAAAATATCTTCACATTCTTATCCTTATTACAATGGGTTACGGTTCAAAGTGGTATTATACTTATTTATGATGCTGACGCGTGAGTCAGGCGTATTTCCCAGACTTTCAGAACGATAGTAGGAGGAAAATGATACAGCGATGTTAGGAAGCAATTATACTACTACGCGTATATGGTGGAATCTTTCTGTTTATATTTCCTGTAAAATACCTAACACTATTATCATTTCTGACATTCGCGCGGGCGTCTCGCTCGCACTAGGTAATTATTACATGTGTGCGAACAAGTCTGAGCGAAATGAACGCGCGAATGGCAGCTAAGGGTCTCAAAAGCTAAGGGGGACAAAAGCCGATGGGAAAAAGCTTTATGGGCCCGATTCGGATTTTGAAATAGACATCTATTAGATATCTTTTAAACACCACCAAGATACGATAACGATATGTTTAAGATCTAACCTGTCATATTTAACATTAGCTCGATTCTGGAGATACTCTTAAACGATTTCCACAGGATATAACTTAGAGATCCAATTCACATCTAATAGATATCTTACTATATCTAACGTAAAAGTGACATTGGGTGCCCGAATTGCGCTGCAAAAGAGCTAGACGCAATAAGAGCAAAAAAGTCGTCGTTCGGCTCGGCTTGCATCGGTCGTAATAATGCTACCGTAATTCTTTAAAATATGCAAAAACAGCAGTGTCATTAACATAACATGGCCTCACAAACACTGTACATACAAGTACATACATGACGACATCATTTCCGTTTCATAATTAACTGTCATTAAAATTTTCTGAGAAGCAATTTTCCTCATTTTCCTCTTGTGCTGAAATCTTTCCAATATTCAATCTGGTAAATTGAAATACTGTACCAGAAAGTTTTGGATCCAATTTGAGATTTTTTGACAATGACGGATTGTATCATCATCATCAGCGACAGTTTATCTGGGACTTCAATGCCGCCGCAGTAACGGCGCAACAGTAATGCTGCAGTTGACATCCGAATGTAACCATTAATTTCCTTAAAGTTGCGTTATTGTCGTTGCCACTTTACTTACTGCTGTGACGCAACGACCCGAAGTGGATCTTGGCCTCCGACACCAAAGACCGCCATGCTACTCTATCCAAAGCCGTTTCTGTTCAGTTAGACGGTGCCGAGTTCGCTAAGGTCTTTCTGCACTTCTTCTCTCCAGAGTCTCCAGCGGTACGGAGGGCGTCCAGACGTTGCCACTTTGCTCAGGCCAATTCGCGCTGCATTACTGCACTAATACTGGTGTAGTCTGAATCCGAACGGTACTTTTACAGGGTTATATTCTTGGGAAAGTGCACTATGATTTCCTACAAAATAATTTCTTAGTTTGTAGAAAAGAATGACCAAGTAGTCTAAGTACCTACTAACCTTTTCGGACACGGTCCTGAGGTAGCTATCCGACCGGTCGCAAGAAGCGACTAGCTATCGAATATTTACTTATCAAAAGATTGTAACTTGTAATACAAGTAGAAGTCCCTTTCTAACAAAAGCTGTCATAAAGTGACATCCGCTTGTATTACAAGTTACAAGATTTTGAGAAACGGGCCCCAGCACGGATATGATGGTCGTTTTTGTCTACGTGACAGCATGATAAAACGGTATCCGTCAATTTCTATCGCAAAACGTTAAAAAGTTATTTTAACAAGTAACAGTTAAGGCCCACTTGCACCATTCCACTAACTCGGGGTTAACCAGTTAAACCTGGAGTTACCATGGTTACCACTACAATTAGACACTGTGTTAACGGTTTAACCGCTTAATCCTGGGTTAGTGGGATGGTGCAAGTGGGCCTAAGTTAAGTACCTAACAGTTATTTTATCACGTGGATAAAGTGATCCACAATACGCCTGCTAGTATAGTTACTATAGTTAGAACAAGTTTACAATACGGCCTAGTTTACCCTCTGGGTTGGAAGGTCAGATGGCAGTCGCTCCCGTAAAAACTAGTGCCTACGCCAATTCTTGTGATTAGTTGTCAAGCGGACCCCAAGCTCCCATGAGCTGTGGCAAAATGCCGAGATAACGCGAGGAAGAAGAGTTAGAACAAGTTTACACAAATCGACCTAGTCCCACAGTACGCACTAAGGCTTAGATGACATACATAACTCAGAAACAAACATTCGTGATAAACACACAAATAAATGCCCTTACTAGGATTCGAATTTCGAACCCGCAACTTCCTAGCTGCTTCATAGGCAGAGTCACTACCAACCAACTAGACTAGAAATAACTAGACTAGAATGCTGTTAAAACTCGTTTTCGTTGTTTGCCGTCGGTCGGACATCTGCCTAATCCTTAGTCATCCCTTAAAACACTGGATAAGTACTTTTAAAACACTACTAGGAACATTATTAATTCAACGTGTTTAACGGTGAGGCAATGACTCATGGGGACGTGCACTTTTTAGGGTTCCGTACCCAAAGGGTAAAACGGGACCCTATTACTAAGACTTCGCTGTCCGTCCGTCCGTCCGTCTGTCACCAGGCTGTATCTCACGAACCGTGATAGCTAGACAGTTGAAATTTTCACAGATGATGTATTTCTGTTGCCGCTATAACAACAAATACTAAAAACAGAATAAAATAAAGATTTAAATGGGGCTCCCATACAAAAAACGTGATTTTTGACCAAAGTTAAGCAACGTCGGGAGGGGTCAGTACTTGGATGGGTGACCGTTTTTTTTTTTTTGCTTTTTTTTGTTTTTGTTTTTTTTTGCTTTATGGTACGGAACCCTTCGTGCGCGAGTCAGACTCGCACTTGCCCGGTTTTATAATGCAAGTATATAAGTGCACAACACATGTATAATATAATAACTTATTTTGTTTGAGGGCAGTCACCTCTGTGTCGTAAAATAGTACCATTTTTATTGATACTAAATGTGTAGAGTTATTAGTAAAATTTTAGTACCTAAATTTTATTGTTAGTGAAAGTAATAGGTGTATACTGTTTTATATTTTTTTGCAATTTCATATTTAAAATGAAAGCGGTGGTGGCCGAGTGGATATGACGTCCGACTTTCAATCCGGAGGTCGCGGGTTCAAATCCTGGCTCGTACCAATGAGTTTTTCGGAACTTATGTACGAAATATAATTTGATATTTACCATTAGCTTTTCGGTGAAGGAAAACATCGTGAGGAAACCTGCATTGCGAAGACATTCAAAGGTGTATGTGAAATCCCCAACCCGCATTGGGCTAGCGTGGGGACTATAGCCCAAGCCCTCTCGCGCATGAGAGGAGACCCGTGCCCAGCAGTGGGACGTATATAGGCTGAATTATTATTATTATAATATTTAAAATACTTACGTGTTATGTTTGATATGTGTTTTTGACCGAATGAACGCAAAGTGCAGGTGAAACGTCTCCGTTTGTGCAATATGCATTCGTATGTCCTGCAGTTTTTCTCTGCAAGTTGCACTAGGTATATTCTATCAATTTCACAATATTTACAACATGTGTCATAACCTCGACGGAAGTAAACAGCTTTGTGGTTTTAAATCCAGTATTTACAAATGATAAATTAAATTAATTAATAGTTAGAATTTTTTCTTTAACATTGTTGATACCCACTTTTGTTGTGCTTATTAAAATATGAATAAGTACCTACTTTATAATATAACATTTATTCAGTACCTATACACAATTTTATAGCATTTAGTTATCGGGGTATTGTTGGAATTTTATTACAAGATCTAAAATTAACTAGATTAATCATAAACACTAATGAATCCTATCACTAAGTTGTTGAATGTTAATTAAAATTCAGTTCTAAGACGCGGGGTCACTGACCCGAGAATCCCTACTCAGCAATAATAGTTGCAATTAGAGCTGCAGCAGTTGCGAGTGTCATCGTGAGAGTAACGCGACACTTGTGTCTGCACTGTGAGCTCTGAGGCAATACTTGGACAAAAAGTTTTCTAAATGTTAGGCACTCAAATTATAAAAGTACTTAAATACACTGTGGGCTATGCGGCACATTAAATACGGTACGATAAATTGCTTGGCTGTCGCTCTCTGTCAAACAGTTAATTTATGCTAAAAAAAAGAAAAGTTATTGGCGTAAAACTGACATTTCCTTTTTTTAGAAATTTCTGTCTAGTATGTTTGTTTGGTATATTCCATCAAGCTAACAGAAGTCTACTGCCAGGTGGCTTGGGTTCGACGATTGTGCCACCCTTCCACACATCGACTGCAACCCTTTTTCTACCCTACCTATGTATTATTTACCCCTTTATCTATGTACCTATTATGATTGTTATGATTTTTATTACTATATTAAATGGTTTGTTTCCCTTCGTAGCAAAGAGAAGTTAAACTACCTATAATATACATTACCTATCACAATACGGAGATGATATTTTAGGTACACTATTACCTACTTTTTAAAAGTTTTAAAAGAGACTGACCGTAGACGAAATCAAAAACTTAACCAAATTAAACTTTTTAATCCTTTTCACCTATTCAACATTGTCCACTTCGCATACATTGTAAACTAAACCACTGTGCACACACTTGGAGCCTGTCTCACCGTAATCCGCGGCATTCAGCCTCCAGGAGGCTTATTCAGAATATGTATTTGACGTATCCAAATTATATCGAAAATACACTGGAGGCCTAGCCAGGCGGCAATCGTTCATAGAAAACAAGAATTGAAACTTTAATTAAATAGGCTTGCTTTTATTATAATTTCTAGGAATCAAAATTGAATCGTCAACTATTATCAAGTAAGTACTGGGATTATTCCACTAATATTTGTAATGAATTCGTATTATATCAATATATTCATTCTTTTTCTGAATTTATCCCCACTTCAGGTATTTTCTGACGGCTCATATAACACAGTACGAGAAGTAACTTAGGACACAGATTAAACTTCAAGGAATTTAAAGATTAAGATCAATTTCAATGACAGGAATGTAGATCAAGGAAGAAAAGAATACAAATGTGAACGATTTTAACTTTATTCCATTCCCAATTTTCTTTGCAGTTTTAGTAAGAGAAGTGTTCCACAAGGGTCTGTTTTGGGTCCTCTACTACTAATAGCTCTAAAGCTCTAATTCCAATTCTAATACTAAGTTCTAATTGGCTCTAAAGCCAAGTGAGGTATACCACAAGGATCAATTTGATATTGTAGAATAGTTTTCTTCGAGGGGTGGGGCGTGCGATGAGGAACGAAGAGAAACACGGAGTGATGGCAGATAGCCCGTATATTAATTAACAACAGTCGGCGCTAACAATAATATACAAATATGTACAAACTGACCTAAATTAACGAATCTCCTACGGCCGAACAGCGTCCAAGACGTACAGCTGTCGTGCGCAAAGGGAACCGGGAAAACTCCTAATTTCTGATAAGATAGTCCGTCAAGGTCCCAGGGGGTACACAGGCCGTACAAATCTATCGCCTAGCTAATTCTCATCATTAACAATATTCGGTGCATCGGGTCCTTATTCTAGGAAAAATCTTAACACCACCATGTAGGATTAGTATGCGCGCTGTACAGTGACATCTAGTGACAAGTTGGTAAACAGTTAAATTGTACGAACATGCGCGTTGTTTTTATGTATGTTAAACTATTTAGATACATTCGATATATGTTTAGGAACATGTTACATGATGTTCTGTATTTTTTACAGGTTTCAGAAACGAGATATGCTAGGCCTATTAACGCCATCTTTATGCAGATACGTGAACTATATATGTATGAATGTTCAAGATTACGTTAATCCAAATCTATACATTTGCTACGTTTTAGTAAAAATACAAGTGTTATGGAATGCTTGAAATCATAATTTTAAGACTCCAGGAACATTGGGTTTGAGAACAAAACATTGGGTACTAGTAGAGCCATCCTGTGAGGCTCAAGAAACTAAACATTGCCTAGGAACTGGAAGCTATCAAATTTACATTAATCTTAGTTTGCACATTCGTTATGTTTACATAAAAAAACTAGGCAACACATGACACAAGTTACGCAAGGTTTTGGATTTTTAAAACTACGGGAAAGATAAAATATCGCTAATGTTTACATCGAAATCGAGGACTACTGGCGCCATCTAGTAGGCTCCATGTGAACTAACCATAGTTTATTGATATATTTGGGAAAGTTCGCGTTACAGTCTCCCCCTCTGGAACTGCAGACGACCCGGCGCGGTGACAGGAAAGTCTTCGTTGCGTTGAGGCCGTTGGGCGGACGTCCACTCGTGACTGCTAGTTCAGGGGTAGTCTTTAGGGGAACCCTCCCCCTCTTCGGTAAGACTGCACGTATTTGTTACCGGGTGAAACTTTGGAAGGCACCCATGCTTTACAAAGTACGGCTGATCCGACTGGGTTCCGGGAACAACTCCCGTGAGTGTGGGGATAGCTCAATCTCCGTCGTGCTGAGAGCCTTTTGTGCGTCTTTGTACATATCGTCCACAAACCTCGGTGAGTAGCCGTCAAATAGGGGGCCACTAAGTCTAGGGTATCTAGGGGTTTCGCTCTCTTGCGCGTATGAGGTACCACCGACAGGTCATCAATGGCCAATGGGATCAGCCTGTATGGGACTGCAGCAGACTCCGAAGGTAGTTCGGCGTCGAATGGTAGGGCTCGCTGTAGCGCTGATCTATATTTCGGCACAGGCGCGCTCGTCGTCACTGCTGATGCCGCTATGCCGTAATTCAGACCAGGTTGTGACACGTACGTCAATGATTGTTCCCTGTCATCTTCTTCTCCCAACTCATATATTTTCGTGGGGTTGTCGATGAAGTACCACGTCATCTGTGGTACATTCACGACGATGCCGGCATCTTGGAGGAAGGGTACTCCCAAGAGTGTTCTCGTGTCCCGTTTGCCAGGGAACACAATGAATTTGGTGGGGACTGCGCGGTCGCACACGTTTACAACGCATTTTAGGTTCAGGACTTCCTGCAACCTCTCATCGCCGTCAACCAACTTTACCCTCGCAGACTCCACGCTGATTCTGTAACCACGCCTCTTCAGGCAGGTGTACAATTCATACGATGCCACGTTACTTTTGGCACACGTGTCTACGTAAGCTGTCCCTGACATTGCGTCTATCCCGATTCCAATTATGGGTCTCCTCCGGATATCCATGGAGTAGTCTTCAGCGATCCCAGTAGCACAGAAATCGACACGTTCCACCTTAGTCGAACCTTTAGCTGCCGCACACTTCGGGCATTTGCTCCTGACTACGCCTGGCGTACCACACCCGTAGCACGCGAAGATGGGCTGTGACGGAGATGGTGCCTGCGTCGCCGTTGCTGCGGAGGTACTAGCTGTGGCTGGTGGCAGCGCTTCAACTTTCACCGCATCTCGGGCTGCAGCTTCTCTCGCTTTCTTTCGGCACACATCTTCAGTGTGGCCTACCACTCGGCAGTAGTTACACCTGATACGCTCCTTCTTTGTTGGTAGCGGTGGCTGTAGAGGGGGTTCGTCATCCAACAACATCTCGACCGATTGTGCTGCTTCTAGGAGGGCATCGAAGCTCAGGACAGATTCCCTAGGTACCTTCTCCTTTATCTTTCTGTGTAGGGTCCCGTACACCAAGTCGAGTTGCTGTGTCTCCAGGAGTTGCGGCTCCGGCATCTGAGCAAGTAAGTCTCTCTGCTTGGCGACAAAGGTCTCAGTAAGCTCCCGAGGACCCTGATCGTTTAGGACAATCTCCCTGTACAGCATATGCGCGGGTTTCTTTGGTGCAAACGCCCTACGCAATCTGCTGTCAAAGTCGTTCCAGGTCTTTACAGACTCACTTATGCCGTTCCACCAAACGGCTGCAGCATCTTTCAGTATTAGAGGTAAACTCTGTAGTGCGTCGCTGTCGTTAATGTTCCCGACGCGTTTGAAACACGTAGCCGCCGTCAGGAAAGTTTGCACGCAGGCTGGATCCCGTTTGCCGTCGTAGGAGAAAGTGGCCTTCGCGAAGGAACTATGTTTCACCGGAGACGGAGCAGGTCGTGCAGCACTGGTAATCGCTCCTAACAGCTGCTGGAACTGGCTGTCTGTCATACTGACCGCCATGCTATCTCTTTCCCGCAAGAATTTCGCTCTTCGACGTGTTACGACAGGCATAAACTCGTTGCGATGTCACGGCACGGCCCCACGTTGGGCGCCAGATGTAGAATAGTTTTCTTCGAGGGGTGGGGCGTGCGATGAGGAACGAAGAGAAACACGGAGTGATGGCAGATAGCCCGTATATTAATTAACAACAGTCGGCGCTAACAATAATATACAAATATGTACAAACTGACCTAAATTAACGAATCTCCTACGGCCGAACAGCGTCCAAGACGTACAGCTGTCGTGCGCAAGGGGAACCGGGAAAACTCCTAATTTCTGATAAGATAGTCCGTCAAGGTCCCAGGGGGTACACAGGCCGTACAAATCTATCGCCTAGCTAATTCTCAACATTAACAATATTCGGTGCATCGGGTCCTTATTCTAGGAAAAATCTTAACACCGCCATGTAGGATTAGTATGCGCGCTGTACAGTGACATCTAGTGACAAGTTGGTAAACAGTTAAATTGTACGAACATGCGCGTTGTTTTTATGTATGTTAAACTATTTAGATACATTCGATATATTTTTAGGAACATGTTACATGATGTTCTGTATTTTTTACAGGTTTCAGAAACGAGATATGCTAGGCCTATTAACGCCATCTTTATGCAGATACGTGAACTATATATGTATGAATGTTCAAGATTACGTTAATCCAAATCTATACATTTGCTACGTTTTAGTAAAAATACAAGTTTAGTGTTATGGAATGCTTGAAATCATAATTTTAAGACTCCAGGAACATTGGGTTTGAGAACAAAACATTGGGTACTAGTAGAGCCATCCTGTGAGGCTCAAGGAACTAAACATTGCCTAGGAACTGGAAGCTATCAAATTTACATTAATCTTAGTTTGCACATTCGTTATGTTTACATAAAAAAACTAGGCAACACATGACACAAGTTACGCAAGGTTTTGGATTTTTAAAACTACGGGAAAGATAAAATATCGCTAATGTTTACATCGAAATCGAGGACTACTAGCGCCATCTAGTAGGCTCCATGTGAACTAACCATAGTTTATTGATATATTTGGGAAAGTTCGCGTTACAATATATTATTAAATAAATACTAGAGGACCAAAAAAAAATCTATCTAATAAGCAAAATATGAATTAAACGATCCAGATTATACTTCTGTCATGATATTGATGTTATATTATTATGTAGAAATGAATATTGTTGCCTCAGTTCTATCTACGACTAAGGTACGTCGGTAGGAGTTAACATTTTTTAATGACAAAATCTTTTAAAACTGAAGATTACTCATTTTCTAGATGTAGGTTAGGTATCCAATAAAAGAGGTTATAATTGCGTCACAAAAACACAATTTTATTTAACTTTCCATTTAATCAGTTCAAATAAACACAATCGGAATATAAAGCATTATCGGGCATAGTGCATTACTGCCGCCCTAAGCTAAAAGGCAGTTTTTCGACATTTTGCCAAAATGGACTTTTTGTGATATTCGTAATGTAGAGATCGAGACGCATCGACCACTTTGGCCCGTTTTCCGATAAGTGGCTTAGTTTTCGAGAAAAATATCGTAAAAAGACCGTATTTGCACTAATTTTCGTTCGTTCCTAGTCTAAAAAGCGACTATTTGACAAAGCCAGGCTAAAACAACGTATATGCAGCTATACGTTTTTTTACGCTCTGGTTTGCGTAAAATTTTATCCACCATATCTAGCCTAAAATAACGTATAAGCCAAAAACTAGGCTAAAAATACGTAAAAGACGCTATACGCACTTTAAGATTAGGATCTTTAGCAAAATTTTAGATTTGATACTAGTCTAAAAAATCGTATAATATTTTTTTTTGTTTAAATGTCTCATACGCCATTTTAGCCTAGTATCACTTAACTTTTTTACGTCACCATAATAGTCTTTAGAAACGTATAACTATTATACGTTCTTCTTATTTTGTATGGACGTCGTATTAAACGCAAACAAACTTTTAAAATGGTTGAAAGTGCGTCTAACTAGTCTATAACGCAGTATATGCTCCAACCTTCGTCATGCTCCCCGCGCGCCGAAAGACACCTTTACGCTAAGTAAAAGCCGTCAGCCGCAAGCGCAGGCTTGTGGCTGCCGGAATGAGAGCGGAGGTGGCTTTTTGCGCGCGAACTATTGACCGAACGCCAAGGTTAAAAAAATATTTTATTATTGTATTACCATCATATGTTATCAATAATATGTAGTGTTTACAATTAGTACCTTCGAGTATTATCATTTTTATCAAGGTATATACTTTAAAAATGCCTCGCAAATACTTCCGCTCGACAGCAAATACGTCTTTCTAGCGTAGTTTGTGATGGTAAAATTGTTCATACGTACTTTTCTACAGCAAACGTTGTTTAAGTTTTATTTATTCATTGGACGGTTTGACTGCTTTTATTTAAATAAAATCAAATTGATATTACAGCTAATCGTATCGGGTTTAATTCCTTATAAGCCAAGTAGGTATTTGACATTATGAAGAGTTTAAATCTTATTGAAAAATGTTTTAAAGGGAAATTTAATGAGAATTCTTACGGGCAGTATAACATTTTCCGCCTAAGTATTTAGATAACCAGGACAAAGGACCATGGGCATCTTTGTATGGAACCTGGGTCCATCCGAAAACCAACTGAGAATTAAAGATAATATTATATACACATATATATACACCGTGAAATTTTAGTGGTTGTTTTCCCGCGGCAGGGCGATTTGCTATTGGTAGTACTTTCGAATTATGATAGACAAACTTATAAATAAACTGTTTTCCAAAAAAAAAATTACAAAAAAATAATCTAAACTCGAACAAGCGAAAAACAATAGTAACACACTAAAACTGCAAGTCGACGACAGTTCCCGATATTGTAAACAGATAAACAAATAAACAAGCACATATTACTTTTTTAAACTGTGTAACAGGCTAGAGTGCTTTACTGTTTGACAACTGAAAATAAAATTTACTTAGACTGTTCCTTCACGATTAACAGTTGAAATAAAACCTTTTTATTAGTTTGATGATTGCCATTACGTTGTGTCAACTTTGGTAAATCGAATAATTACATCCTCTTCGCTTATTAAACTAATGTGATAACAGATCCTGTCAATGTCATCACTGCTATTTCTAGTAAAATGGATCGACATTACGAATATTCTAATTTAGAGTACGTCGCGATGGTGCAGCTGTACGCTAGGGCTAACTACGACTCCCACGCCGCCCGGCGACTTTACGCGGAACCGGACCATTTACAGTCGCTGCGTCTTCGGGAGATTTTAAACCCCCAAGTTCCACACGGACGAACAATTGTCGCCGCAACACAGCAGCTGCTTAACCACGGGCAGTTTCAAACGCCAGCACATGCACAAGGCAGAGGTGATTGTGTATTGAACGTGGCGGATTGCAGTTCGAACAATTATTGCGGTATCGGGAAGTTTAAGTGTTTGTTTAAGTTTTTGATCATTAAAAGCTTGATCTTAACTTGTTATGTTTACTTTTAAGGATCTGCAAACTAACTGCACGTAAAATGTGTGAAGGTAAAATAAATGGAACTACTTTTTAGGTTATTTTGTTTCATTCACTCAAAAGAATTAGGTAGGTACTACTGCAGTGCTACTACTGGTGTTAGGTCACTTTCGAGTTTTGTTCGTCACATTTATAAATCTGGCATTTCTTAACATTATTAAAAAAAAAGATTACACATCGACTGTACATCGATAGCAGAATCATTTCGTTGCGGGAAAACAACCACTAAAATTTCACGGTGTATATATATATATATATATATATATATATATATATATATATATATATATATATATATATATATAATATTTTACTTAAATGAAATACTTAAGTAGGTTTTATCTAGTTCATATCGCACCAATAGATTTCGATAAGAAATATCGTAAATTAATTACTGAAAATTATATTACGTTTTATTTATCATAGTATTTATATATTACAGTACTATCTATTACGTTTTATAAAAAACAATATGTATCTTAAAATAGGTTGGTATGTTTGTGTATTAGATAATAGTTATATGTTAAAATAGTCAAAGCTATGAGTTTGTAATCTAATAGAAAAATTATTTTATTGTGAATCTAATTTTTAATTACAACCGCTAAAAGGCGTTTTAGAATTAAATAAATGACAGAGTATGTGCAGGAATTAATACACTCGTATTAATTTTATTGCTAATGTAGACTACATAATTCACTAACGTATTACCGTGCGATGAAATTCCATGCCTATTGATAACAAACTAAAATAAATATTAGAGATGCCACAAATTCGGTAAAACATTATGTATTTTTTGAGTTACGTGTATGCAAAAACTGGTCACCTACAAAGATAAATGTTTGCTAAGATTTAAGTCAGCAGCAAGCTGGGTTCTCCATACAACTGTAGTTACGCTCTTATTTTAAAACGATTAGATAGATTGCTCTAAAACTTTGTACTCAGTAAAGGATAAGGTATATCTATGCCTGTATATAATGTGTAGCTTCAGATACCATGGAAAAAAATACAGCGAAAATAAGTTTTTCATACAAAACTTATTTTTCCTCTATTTCATTAGTTTTGTTGGAATATTAACTAATTAGGTACTGGCATAGATATACCTCATGTCATTGTATGTGCAATTTAGTACAATCCAACACGTTGTTTTAAAATGAGTACGAATCTCCGTTTTTATGGGAAGTAAAAATTCGGCTGAGCTTACTGCGGACTCTGTTAAGTTTCTTGCTCATGCTCATTAGAAGTATATGTAATGTCATTAGTAAAGTCGAGTAAATCTAGTCTATTATACAAATAAAATCAGAAAGGCCGTACACTAAAAATTTGTTACATATTATTCCCACTAGTTAGGTATCTACCACCAAGTTGTTACCAGTGGTAACTACTGGGAATTTATATCCCACTTTTCTTCCCAGTAGCTACCACCAACTCAGTTTTGTGGTAACTACTGGGAACTTCTTTTTCCAGTAGTTACCACTGGTAAAAGGCGGGATTTTTTCCTAGTAGTTACCACCAACATTTTTTTACAGTACAGTTTAAATGTTTGTTTATTATATGAACACAAAACACTATACTACCAGGCTATTATTAAAAAAACAAGATCCAGCGATTACTTTTTGGATTATAATCTTAATTACCATACAACACAACACATAGATCGGGTTTTTCCCACTAATTACCATCAAGTTGTTACCAGTGGTAACTAATGAGATTTGTTTCCCAGTAGTTACCACTGGTAAAAGGTTGGATTTTATTCCTAGTAGTTACCACCAACATTTTGTTACAGTTCAATAGTAATAAAAACAGTATAAGTAGAATACTATAAATATAGAGGCTTTATTGAACCCAAACAAGATTGTAGTGGTAACTACTCCCATTAGTTACCACTGGTAACAACTTGATCGTAACTAGTGGGAATAACCCAATTTATATGTTAATTTTGTATGGTAATTGAGATTATAATCCAAAAAGTAATTGCTGGATCTCGTTCTTTTAATAATAGCCTACTAGTATGGCGTTTTTTGTTCGTATATAAATAAACATTTAAACTACGTGACTGTTTTTATTCCCATTTCTTCCATAAATACTAATCTATAAAACCGTATATTCGGTGTTTTTGTTGGTATACGTTTTTGTACACTAGCACGCTAGTCGAATATCTGGTCAAATTCATAATTTTTCCTAGTATACTATAGGGTCTTTTAACTTAGGATCTCAAGTGCGAATTATTCATTGGTACTAAGCAAAAAGGCAGCATGTCACATATACGGCGTTTTTAACTAGTTCCTACTTCGGAACTAAGTTAGAACGCCGCATAACGCATGTTTACCGCCTTCTTGACTAGTACGACCTACTCATTTTTAAGCGTAATACTAATTTAAAGTGTTTTTTATAAAATAAAAAAAAACTGAGCTGTTTAGAAACATACTATAAATACCTAAAATAAGTACATATATATACCTACCACATACAAAAAGAAAAAATGGAAAAAGTTTTACCGTTTCGTAGAAATTCAAGAAAGATGTTTGGGTTGGTTTTTTGCGATTATCTCGAAACTAGCTTTTGTCGAAAAACTGCCTTTTAGACTAGGACGGCAGATTAGGTTGTAGTATCTGCGGTTCCCAGTACAGATACTGATTGAGTATTTCCAACACACTGTACTGGACTATGAGCAGACTAATATAACTGGACCCCTCGATGAGTAATTTTATTAAAAGTTATTTTCTACGTTGACAATTTTTCATAGACGGTTTTCCTCACCAATGTGGAGAAGACGGTTTATCAGGTCAATATCTTATAATTGACTGTCAATATCTTATATTTGATGGATGAATAATGGCATTATTTTTCGCTTTGGCATTTCATATTAGCATGAATTTAATTCAAGTATGAACAATACAATTCATTAAGTAGGAAAATACAACAACAATATACACAACACAATACAATTCATTAGATAAGTATTCCATTTTTGTATTTAAGTTTGACATCCTCTCCTCTGTTTCATTTAATATAATTTGTGATGTTTGTTGATTTGACCTTACTTGATGGTTTTTGTTTTATTTAGTTTTTAAACAATGTTTACCACATAAGCGTTTGGGTATTATTAGCTGTTTTATACATGTAAATGAAATAAAAAAAGAATATGTAGGTAAACAAATTATTTACACTGGATCATAGCAATGTAAAGTTGCGCGTTGTGAACACAGCGCGGTCTGATCAAAGGGCCCCGGGCGGACAGATTAATTGAATAGATGCGATAGTCTTTAAAAATGGTGCAAAATAAAATAAAATTAATTGACAGTTGAATATGTTAGAAGCTATTCAGATAATCTTTCGGTTGGGTGAGTTCTTGGGTAAACAAGTCAGTGTCAGTCCGTAGAACCAGGTTAGGTGACCATAGAACTGCGACTTTCAAAATAAATAGTCACATCTGAACGAAGATATTCGGGTTAATTTTGGACATTGTTGGGAGCTTTTAGACTATTAGTTGTTTGGTTTTATGGTTCCTTAGTTAAGACTATATACTTATGGCATGCTACTAATTTATGAGAAAAATAATATATTATTTTTTTCTAAATAGAAATCTATGATTCCCTATAAAGCTTACAGTAGCAGTTTTTCATCAAGATCAGCATTTCTATGATATCAGGGTATTGTGAAATGAAAAGGTAGTATTGGCAGTCTAAGTAGGCTATATTTTTTTTCATTTATTCTTATATTGTAAAAAAATGTCTCATTGTAGGTACAGTCAAGTGTAAATATGGGGGCACACATATAACTTCTCAAAAATATGTCCCATCGTCCTTAATTCACTGACATAAGAGCTATAGGAGATATTTTTGAGTATGATGTGTGCACACTTGATTGAAATATTTTTTTTTAATACAGTTGCTCAAAAAGTGCTACTTTACGTAGCTGTTTAGCGTGCGGAAAGTTGGTTATCTCGAACTAGTGCTTTTTACTTTTCCAATTTTTTTAAATTTATACTTGTTCCAATTCACGACTACTTATTGATGAGTGTTAATATTAGTTTCCTTTAAACGTCGTAATCAGCATAAAAACCTACCGTTAATGTAAGAATACGAAAAATATTACATATTTCATATTTAATTACTTACCTCTTCATCATTATAACACGTTTATTTTTTAATATTCAATATTGAAAATTCCGTTCTTAATAAGTTGACTGAATGGAACGGAATAGCTGCCAAACGCCCATAGATATAATATACTTAAAGACGACGTCTAACCGAGCTGTCACTGTTACCACTTTTGTTTAGTGTACGATTAACAATGTTTTTCTTATTTTTTCGCAACTGTATTAAAAAACGTCGTTCGATACACGTGCGGAAATGTCATTCTTCACTCGTGCCGTCACTAGCATCGAAATGTACTATTACAGTACATAATTTTATTATGGTCCTATTTTTCCACACTAGTGCGAGAAATAGCTCTTTTCGTGCGTATGTCAAAATTTTAAAGGCCCATATGTACTGTAAAACGTTGTACGATACCCGTCCGAATAGGTAATTCGAAACGAGTGGCGATAAATTAAAACACGACCGAAGGGAGTGTTTTAAATCGACACGAGTTGTCTCCTCTTTCTTTTTCGTTGTTTCCACTTTTCCGCACTTGTTTCGTAAATAACTATTATTACATTGTTGTACCTAACTATGATGTGACCTCTCTACGCCTGTTTCATCTATGAGTGACTCACACCGCAGTTGCCACAGCGTCCAGATAAAATAATTCAATTAGAACCATTTCGTATTCAATAAAACTGATGTTTCGCTGAAATGCGATAGTATTGTTTATACCGAATGCGGTCTGTGGGCATTTAACAAGGTTTTAATGGATATGTAGGCACGCAACCATTTTTACATGCTTTTATTTAAGAATAAGAATAATTTCATTTATTCATGGCAAACTATAACTACATTTTGACGCTTAAGAATCAATACTGTCTAAGTAACAAGTAATTTAAGAGAATTATGGCATGCTATTCGTTATTTCTTTCTGCACCTAACTGCATTAAAAGGTGAAAACCGTCAAAAATGTTAGTTAGACAGTATTGATTCTTAAGCGTCGATTTCATACAAACGTATTACATAAATAATATTTAAACCATGAAGTAGGTATATAGTTTACCTCGAAATGGTCCCGCCTCAGCATGATGCTAACCCGAAAGGCAGCGCTGGTCTTCCGGCGAGACCATTTGACTTGCAATGTTTAGTCTACTCAAAAAACTAATAAAAACGGCGATAAAAAGAGATACTATTCCTAAAACAACGTGTGATAGAACTTGATCTTATTAAGCATGTATCTAAAAAGGGCTCTAGGAAGTGAAAAAAAAATACGATACTTGTTTTAATTTTTTTTAGATATCAATTAAGAAGGACGTTCGAGAAAATTTTGTTAATTAACAATTGCTTAACATAACTATTCAAAGCTCTGAGTAGGTAGATATATCGTTATTCTTATTAATCTTAGGTACCTAACGGAATGTGAAACATATCAATGTGTGAGAAAATATTAATATTATACTTGCATGCTTTACGAATGACGGAATTAGCTTTTTACTACACTACTTTTTACACGGAATGGCACGTAGATACATAATATATATCAACTCCCTACTTGAATTACATCTAATTAGCTAGATAGCATACCAGTGACATTTTATATAACAGCATGTAAAACTAGCGGTTATATAATTTATTTCCTAATAATTACTGTGGGAAACATGTCAGACGGCGATTTTTATGAGAATTAAATATCAATTTTCTCGGAAACCGCAAGCATTCTAGTCTAGAAAATATACAGGAAAATGCGATTTTATTGCTTGTCATTTTTGATATGTTTTTGAAATATAGTTTTTGATTTAAAATGCTATTGTTTGTGAACGTTTTTATTGGCTATGTGCGAAATGCATGATGGGGGGATATTCACGCAATGATTTGTACTTGAAGTGGCCAAATGTCAACTTTTGCAGGTCAGAATTTTCAGATTTGGTTCAGTTTTTAACACAATTTTCAAAACTGGTACATTCATTATCAATAGTTGATTCGGTCAAATTGTGTTTTTTGAAAAACTAATTATAGCCAGCATTCTATGAATGTAGTATGATACCTTTGGACATATTTCAAGCTGAAAGGGGGGGGGGGGGTTGCGTCAGGGGGAGGGGGGGACGCTAGTGTGCTTAAAGCACCATACCCAAAGGTATCATACTACATTCATTGAATGCTGGCTATAATTTGTTTTTCTGGCCCATACATTAGAACATAATTTAACCGAATCAAGTAGCGGATGTAACGATTCCCCAGAAGTATCTGCCACCATCACATACATTTCCAAATTAAGATAAATATGTAGATATTGTATTGTACTGGGTTAATTGTAAGACCCGTAGGGGTCTTGTTCAAAATTATTTGTCATAAGTGTGTAGCCTAATTGTTCTACATGTGGAGACTAGTCTCTTTGTGTTTAGCTATTATTTATTTTATTTTTTAAACTTTATGACACTATTATAACCAAAAAGTACAAATGGCGAAATTAAAGCCAAAAGGCATTCTCTGCCAGTCAACCATTTCTGCGCTAAGTATTAGAGAATATTAGATACATTTGACACGTAGTTTGATCCATTATATTTGATGCTGAGTGTACACATTTATTACAAATACCCTACGTTATATTAAATATATATATAATTATATTATATTAAAGTGTTGTCATTAAATCGTATTTCTGCCAACATACTTTGTCGTATTCTCATTACTTTCAACTTAGTACTTATATCGAGGACGGCATAAATCTTTCTCGTTATATTTTCTACGCAATTTGTTTTTATGACTTTGTCTAGAAATTAATATAAAATAATTTATTACACGCACAATAATTACAATTACAAATGAGTTAAGTACTATATAATTTATTTGACAAGAAACATAATTAACCAATAATAAGTTGACCTCGATTTAAGGAAAACAATTAGCAAAGCAGAATTAGTATTGTCAATTACATATTCGGATCACTGTTTAAATAATCCTTGAAAACGAACATTAAACGGTTTTAACCTTATGACAGTGACCAACAAATCCAAGGAAACGGCCAAATCTGGCTTACAACATGCGCCAGAGTCGACCAACTCACAGATGCGGTTAAACGCGGCGCCACTGCTGCGCGTTTCAACAAATATAGTATGGAGAATTTTAGTTCCGAATTTAACCACTGGTAAATTGTAAGTTTGTAGCGCGCGAATTTATTCTACGTATTAATTCTTATTTATGTGTGCGTATGTGTGGGTCAAACAGATCACTGTGTTACGTTCTTTCCTGTGGACATACACAAAGTTAAGGGCTATAAAGGTTAATTTTCTTATTTAACCCTAACCCACGTAAAAAGGTCCTCCTTTTATTTACAGAACTATGATTAAATCATTACTTACATGCCCACAAGCTGTTAACTATTGCCCACAGGGGAGAAAAATGTACAGTTCGCGCGAACACGCTAGTTTTCTCTCCTGTGGGCAATAGTTAACAGCTTGTGGGCATGTAAGTAATGATTTTATCATAGTTCTGTAAATAAAAGGAGGACCTTTTTACGTGGATAAGGGTTCAATAAGAAAATTAATCTTTATAGCCCTTAACTTTGTGTATGTCCACAGGAAAGAACGTAACACAGTAATCTGTTTGACCCGTGTAGTTGTTATCTTAAACGCAACACGTGCATGCTATAAATGTAATATTTGAATAAATTTGATCATTTTCACTGCATGTTTTATTGATTTTCGTGTAGGTTTACGTGGTTTATCGCTCATTTTAGTGTTCTAGAAACCTCTAATCGTAATGGCCGATGTATTTTTATGCGTCTTTTTCCATAAAATGGTTAATTTAAAGTATGTTGTATAAGTAGTAGTAGTTCTGGTGATTAATTAGTGAATTACCGTGTCCCATTGAAATGAGAGCATAAAAATACAATAAGTAGGTAGGTAAGTGTAATTATTTATACATTCCATATCTTTAACAAATTACTTTTTGTGGGTTTTCAAAATAGGTATTAAAAAAATCGTTACAATACAATACTCAAATTTACTTTTTAAATATATTTAACTATATAAGCAAACAATTTAAAAGTATTTCTAAGGTATACTCACTAGGTACCTATGTAGGTATATTTTGGTCATGTACTCATGTAACGGGTCACTCACGTTACTTAGGATTTGACTAAAACATATATTTAAAATACATTCATCAAATATGTGTAGCCAAGCTAACTGCATAGCACATGATAAAGTTTCTATAAAACTAGCGTTTATAATGACACTCCCTTACCTTGATATGTTCAGGTTGATGCAAAGTTAGGTTAAACGGACTCTTATCACCTAGTATAATTATGAACAACTTGGGACTTTCATAGTTAAAACATTTCCAAGGTTTGAATAAAGTTAAAAGTATCAATATCTGGAAATCGCGCAACATTTGCATTTCTGTTGATGTAAACAAACCATTCACGCACACTAGCGCAGCTGTCTGTATGCATATCGTGATGATAGTTGGCGTACACTGCTGCCGTGTCAACAAATTAATACGTGAGCGGCATTTTTGAGTCAGATTGCAGCCGTAATAGGCAGTGCAAAACTCATTTAAATGTTTATTTTATTCTCTAGCTAAAATATTCAAATTCTAACTGGTATTCTAATTGCGGTTAACAACTGTTTTGCATCGTGGGACAGTGGTTTTCACTAGATATGTATAATTAATATCATTATACTAGACTTCTGTTTTAAAATAGAGGATACGATACCTAAGATCTTCATCTTATAAAATTGAAATATTTTATACAGTCTAAAGAATAGAACTTATTTCAATATGTTGTTACACAATATATATGCTCAATAAAGAATTCTTGTATTAGGTAATCTAGTTTAGTAAAAATGTTAAAGGGTCGGCAACGCGCATATAACAACCCTGGAGTCTTAGGCGTCCATAGCCTTACGATACGTCATGCGATACTTGCTTCTTTGCCACCGAAGTCATATAAAATATGCATAAAATACTTTTTTAAATATATATTTTTGCAACAGACCATAATTAGCATTTGTAAATCAATATTAATATCTAAAATAAATAATTCAACCTTGAATATTTATTTATATTTACAACGTAAGCACTGTGCGCCTCACGCACACACGCTCACATGCGCGTGGGCATCGCATTGAGTCAGGTCATGGCACTCGGCGCGTGCTAGCGCTGCGCCGCGGTTATGCTCGCTTTTTACTTTATTTTTAGTGGGAATAAAGTAGGTAGGTACACTGTACATACTACAGCCAGGGGAAAAAAAACGGGGACACAGTGAAAAGTTATTTATGACCTAGTCAGCCAATTTGAACATTCATTTTGATGTACAGTCAACAACAGAGCTATGAATACAGGCAAAGTGCCAAAAATATGTATACACGACCTTAATGTACAGGCAATAAAGTACTGTATACATATTTTTGACACTTTGCCTGTATTCATAGCTCTGTTGTTGACTGTACTCGTAATTTTGTCATCATTCGCGCCAGTACATATAGGTAAGTACCTACACGAACAAGTACACGTACACGAAATGTACGAGCGTACATTTAAATTCTAGTCGCCACCATACAATCCAAGTATACCGGGCCGCGCCCGGGCCGAGGCGTCCGACATGTCATTTTCTATGACGGTTGATCGGTGATCACGTGATGCTTTCCGTAGAAAACGACGCGCCGCAAGCTCCGGCCCGGCCCCGGCCCGGTCTATTGTGAGTTAACCTTTACGCTATCGTTTTAAAACGATATTCTGAAATACTTAACATGAAATTTTTGATGGACATTCAAGTGATATACTGGCGTATTCGAACGACACGTACTAGATCCATTCTAGATACGTTATAGTTTAGATATCACTACTTAGTTCTCTTTTGCAGCGCAATTCGGGCAACCAATGTCACTTTTACGTTAGATAGAGTAATATATATGTCGCAGTCGGATCGTATAATCCGCCGTATTACATTACGGCTAGCCGTTTTCAAAAACAGGGGCGTTTTGAAATGCGGCGGTTTAACGATTAGCCGTATTGAATGCGGCTGAATGAGAATCCGCCGGAATGTATTCGGCGCCATACGTTCTTCAACACGGCTAGCCGTAATGTAATACAGCGAGTCATTAGCCGCCGCTTTGACAGTTTTTAGTTCCCATTTTTAACACTCGTGGCGCTGCCTGACAAACGCTGGGGTGTCCATCAAATCTGGAGTTTGTCGGACTGTTTCTTTTCAAAAAAAAATTTCCTTCGCAACTTAACTAGACGGAGCCCCGCTTCGCGGGGCTCCTATTTCTGAGCGGTTTGCCCTTCGGGCATCTGAAGCTACCTAACGAACCTAACCTACCTACCTATTGATTAAGTGAGACGTCCGTGAAAACATTACACTTTGGGGAAAAAAGCGTAGGTAGGTAATTAGGTTAGGTTCGTTAGGTAACTTCAGATGCCCGAAGGGCAAACCGCCCAGAAATAGGAGCCCCGCTTGCGGGGCTCCGTCTATTTAAGTTGTGAAGGAAATGTTTTGGAAAACAAACACATGTAGTGCGGTGGGACCATGGTAGAAATAAATTAAATTGCAAACATTGTCAAACTCCGGTTACGTAGGCGACCGAAAGAACTGGTCACTCTACAATGTACGATGCGGCTAAACGTGGGCCGCCTTATTGAAGAACGTATCGCAGTGACAATCCGGCTAATCGTCGAACCGCCGCATTTCAAAACGCCCCTGTTTTTGAAAACGGCTAGCCGTAATGTAATACGGCGGATTATACGATCTGACTACGACATATATATTAGATGTGAATTCGATCTCTAAGTAATATCCTGTGGAAATCGTTCAAGAGTATCTGCAGAATCGCGCAAACGTCAAATTTGACAGGTTAGATCTTAAACATATCGTTATCGTATCTTGGTGATGTCTAAAAGGTATCTTATATATGTCTAATTCAAAATTCGAATCGGGCCCATATATTTTTAAGTATTTCAATGTCCGAAGACAACTTGTGTTTGCCCGGATTCGAACCCGCACTGCAAATACTGCAATGACCTCTAATTGTTTTCCTTATGTGTTTCAAGGCTTCCGCATGTCTACTACGTCAGTTTATAGTGCGTCAGTCATTGTCACATGCGATACACACTAGAGATGCAACGGATAGTTGTTTGGCTGGGTATCGAATGTTCGGTCTGACCATCTGCCGAATATTCGGTATCCGGCCGCCGAATATTCGCCGAACTATACACACTTACAGGCCCCGTGCATGAACTATAGGGGGCAGCATAGGAGCCGTCAGATTTTTGGCGCGTATGAATATATAAATGTGTCCTTTATGCTTCCGATGTAGCGCACAAGACGGCAGCACCTACTATGCACTTGTACATACATGTGCACATATGTTTCTGATTCAGGCCACAAGATGTCAGACCTTCCAACACGCACGGTCCCTACATTTCGGATTTTCAACAATTTGTTTAAAGTTTGCCTCTTTTATTTAACTATGTAATTCTAAAAGCATAGTCCCATTACTAAACATACTTCATAATAACGATTGTAGAGCAAAGTAAAAATAATAGCAGTTCTTAGAGTTCAATTTCATAACCTGATTAATAATCTCACATGACGTAATAGTGGTCCAACCACTTGCGTGGAAAATAATATATTTCTGATAAATTCTCCACTATTAAAACCTGAAGCATTTATTTCTATTACAAAAGCTAATTAGTACTTCCCGTGTTTTCTCCATAATAATGTAGACTGAAAACCCCATCGATTGTTTATACTGAAGGAAATATTGAGTATAGTACATGTTGAGAAACCAGATTAATCGTTTTAATAAAGATTTTTGCGACGTAGATAAAAATAATATTATCGAGCTTCATCGTGTTTTAGCAGTGTATTCTGTAGCAGTTACCTACATTGTATTTTATATTATGAGATAGGTATACTTTTCTAGTAGCATTTCGTTTTGCTAAAAAGTAGTATAAAAGTAGGTTAAACTGCTATCAGTTAAGTGGGTTAGGTTAGGTTAGCCCTGCGACCCTTACAGAAACGTAATGGTACTAGTAAACTAGGTTAGGTTAGAACTCCTCGTAAGACCCAGGGAAAATTTTACGCTTTTGAATTTAGAAACTTTCTTTTATTTCTATGTGAGTTCAAAACTCGAATTTAATTTGTACTTGTATTAGAAGGTACACGGGGACTTACGAGGTGAAATCTGTGAAAGAATTAAGGAACAAAGTCAGATGTCGTTCTAAAAGCTTCAATCTTTGTGTCGAAAGATGGCAGTAAATGTACTGACTACATAATTTACTTTGACAATATAACAATATACCTCTAGTCTACGAGTAAATTCTCTTTGCTACCGGCTAGGAGGCAGTTATGTTCATACCATATCATTTATTCAGTAATGGTCATACATTGTCATTCATTATGACTTAAAAATAGCTATTTTGGACGCTAACTATTTTGCTAAGGGTTGATAATACACCCTGTTAAATGAATATTGTGCTATTTTAAAGTGTACAGTAGTATTACTGGTAGTATACTCGTGGAAGCAATTACCTATTGTTTGTCGGAAAAAATCTAGTTTTTCCGGTTCAGACCTAATTGGTATTTGTTTCCTTTTTAGCGTTAAACTAGATATTTTATAGCCTTTACTTTGTTGTGCGGGATTTTATACAGTAAATATTTACAGTTTAACTAAGTACCTATACATAGTATTATTAACTTTTTTTATTGTGCCAAGCAACTAAGCTACTATTTTGTTCGTAAGCTTTAAATTTAAGTTTTATTTTTAATTAGTCAATATTAAGCATCAGTTAATTTTCATTTAAAATATAAATCACAAAAAAATCCTTTATAAGTTGGACTTATGGGAAACTTAAAAATTTTTTTTACCTTTTCAATTGCATATTTTAATGTGGATATCATTCACTTAGTATAATTTAACCAATGCTTTTTATTAATAAACATAAACAAGTGGGAAACCTACATTTTCTATGATTTTCATAAATCTGTTAAGAAATCTACGCATTTTATGTTTTGCTAGCACTAAAATATGCACTCAACATTTATAGGTACGTCCATATAAAATCAGCAATAATTTTAAACATGTCAGTCAATAAAATTATTATATATCTAAATAAAGCCGAGAATTTATCAATAAAATTCTCCTTTTTATAGTCAACGCTATAAAATCTTAAAAGGATATAAAGAGTCACTGAACTTCTCATAAACAACCACAGACTGTAGAAATCCTAACAAAACATATGCTCATTACCGCAGATCGCAAAAGTTATCTTCTTATTTCTTTTAGTCTGTGGTCGAAAAAGTGCATCGGCATAGGTGGTTGCACCCAAACCGCTGTTTAAATATTGATTTTGTGATTTAAGGAGTAGGTAAGATTAATTACCTGTCAAAGGGTATTGTCTTTCGTCTGTTTGTTTCGGTGTTTGTTTGGCAATACCCGAGTTCTCGTTCTGATTTAAATGAGGTTGGGTTCCGGCAGAAATATGGTTTTTAAACTGACAGCGCAGAATAAATAATAGTACAAAATTAAATAATAGTATAAATAATAGACAAAACGCTTCTGTTACCATCAGCACAGATATGGCCGCTAGGAGGCGACAGCGCCACGCGCGGCTTATGGCTAGTCCCAAAATTGGTGTGGAACGGATGTACTTTTAGCTACCTGTAGCAAACCGACGAAATCGCGGAGTGAGCCACGCCTGCTGGCAGTGACACTTTACATAAAAGTGAAGGTAGCTTTAGTGTGGAACTAACAGAAGGAGAAAAGTGTCCCAACCATTAACGGGACTCAGGACTGGCCTTACGGGCAATAAGAATGGGGCATGAATGGGGCCAGTACAGCGGTGTGACACCGCTACAGGTTACAGTCTACCGCTACAGTTAGGTTAGGCTGCACGATTGGCTCAAATTCGTGAGTGACACCGCTGAACTAGTACCATTTTTAGTGTCCGTAAGGCCAGTCCTTAGATATAATACGTCAATGGTCCCAACCCCAACATTTTCATACATTTTTCTTTCCTTCCATTCCGTTACCGTCATACAATGTTTATGAAAAATTATAACGGAGGCAAATAAAAATAATTGGACACTTTTTTACCAAGTAGCTTATGATTTCGAGTAGAAATAATAATTATAACCAAATTTAAAAAAATGCTCTTGAAACTACCCGACCACAATATGAAATTTACAAATAATAATTTACTGTACTACAGAACCCTGCTTCCAAATATTTGCGGTAGCAATTTAAAGTGTTACTTCGTGCACACACTCCGTTATGAGTAAGTTAATTTGCGGAGGCATCGCAAATCAACAGATTTCGAAATTCTCTGCATGAGGTTACTGACTTTTTGTAGGTCGATCATATTATTATACGCTACCTACCGGTTAACGCATTCACAGCCAGCGGGCGTGGCCTAGGAACAAACTTGTATGACGGTAAACGTACATGTGCGACGGGGGCAGTGAATGTGTTAAAAACCTTTCATCAGCATATTTGGAGGGAAATGAAGACGCTAGTGTTTGACATGCTCATTCCAATAATTAACATATTATTTTTCACCTTTTCACTAAGAGCTGTTTCCCACTGACGTCCAGTTTTATGCGGGTACGGTTTTTTGCAGGATCCAGTTTTCTATAGTATGTCTTCAAAAAAACTGGACGTCAGTGGGAAACAGCTCTTAGTTGTAAATTTAATTTAAATATATGTATAAATAAATTTAAAAAAAAACCTCTATTGATCTCTCTATCTTTGCCTACTGGTAAGAAGTTTTACATACAAAACATCTACTCGCTGTATTTTCTTTTTCTAACAATATTCCATAACGATAGCTATTATTTTTAGTATCAGACATTTGATTATCGGCCCAATTCGAACTTTAAGATACGTAAATTAATAGATCTAGAAACGATATGGATTAGATATATAATGTCAGTGTCAAATGTGACGTTTCTTCAAACAGAAAAGTCCCTTTTGACACTGACTTGCGTTTTGGAACTAAACTATATTATACAGGGTGGAAAGATAAGTCGGGCCCTGGAGGGAAACTACCTTAAATCCTTAAGCTGGCTCATTTTACTCAAAGGAGACATACCTTTATTTTTAAAAAGAAACAAATGCAATCAAAAATTTTCTAAAACTCGCTTGCCTCGCCCGGGACTCGAACCGACTAAAAATTCCAAAAAATAAAAACTGGCAATTTTATTCTACTAGTCGATACAGTTAATGTTAATGATAACATTTGTCCAAGAAACATTAGGTCTTACACTCGCCCGCCTGTCGTACAAAATATCCATAAAATCGAATATTTAGTACTTAAGATTTTTTTAGACAAGCCAAATTGAAGAAAAAAAGAAAAATACTTTGAATGCAGTTTTCTTTCTTTTTAAAAATAAAGGAATGTCTCCTTTAAGTAAAATGACCCAGCTTAAGGATTCAAGGTAATTTCCCTCCAGGGCCCGACTTATATTTCCACCCTGTATACCTATTACGTTCTTACTTTCTCAACGCACTACAAATCAGAGGGCCCACCGCGAACCTCGTTCAAAGTGTTGCCTCCCTGTCACACTTATTTACGAATTTACAAGTGCGACAAAGAGGCAACACGTCGAACATGGATTCGCGGTAGATCCTTCGAGTAACCAAGCCGCCAACCAGTCCTGAGTCGACAATATTATAGTATTTTATGCAACAGTTTTATAAGAGGGGTCAAAAAATGTGAGTGGCGTGGGTAACAATGTGAGCCGAAGGCGAACATTGTTAATAAATACGCCATGAGCATTTTTTGACTACTTATACAACGTTGCATACAATGCTTTTTCTATGAGTAGGCAATATTAAATAAAATACAAAAAATTATAAACAAAATTTTATTTATGAAAATGTCAATGTAAATTTTGGATAGTAGGTATTACTATATGTATGTAGCTCTTGTATGCGACAAGCACCCATAATACCAAATATTACTGCAACCTGTAACAAGAAAAAGGAGAATTAAATAATATTCAGTTTCAATGCAAAAATATAAAATGTACATAAATATAGCTCGTTGTACTGTGTACCCTAAAAATGTGTATCAAAATTTTTTATAACATATACCAACCTTGCTTAAAAGATAGATCTGATCCGGTGCTTCCAATTAGTCTTTGAAAATACACCAAAGACGTTTTCAGAGAATGACGAAGTTTTGTGCTCCAATCTCCACGCCATGCACTTCTCATAAGATTTGTCGTATAGGTGCTGAGATTTAGTACTTAGGCAACAAATTTTCGGTCGCTGCTTTTGCTGCAGCGGATATTTCTTCAGGTGTAGAAACAATGTAATCCTCTTTGTCCATTTTCAACACTTTTTATGAACGCAAAACAAATAGTAACGCAAAGTACTCAAAGAACAAGAAATTACCGGGACAGGCGGGAAACGAGAAACAAACGAGTAATGTCTATGGTATGTTTTTTTTAAAGCCGTAACACACTACCGCACCGTACCAGGGTCGTGGTGCTGTAGGGTATAAAAGTATTTTTTATTATGTTGGTAGCAATGAACTCAGTACAAATTTGTTTCTTTTTTAATAAAAACCGTATGCATTCAATCGTTTGTCACGTTGGTAGCAATGTACCGGTATGTGGCACCTGCTACCTGCACTAGCTTACCGTATCGTAATGTCTCTAAAACGACACAAGTGCTTTTTTGGGCAATAGACTATAGACTTTTAAGGAGTATTAATAATGTATGCCCTTATATGTTCGTTCGTGACTATGTAAATGACAGATAAAAGTACTCGAGTAGAAAAACTTCTTAACAACAGCCATAGTTAAACAGTACAGCCTACTTATAAGGCTTCCTTTCGGCACCTTTTCAGTAATTTGTAGTGATATAACATTTTAAGCGACCGTGTCAAGTAGGAAATTTCCGTACGTATACGTGCTTGTGCCGCAATTCGGTCAAGCGTGAGTCGGTGTTTTTAAAGGTTCTTCCAAAAAACTATATATGTATTGGGCATGTTACGATATTGTGTAGCAGTTACACTTTAGTTACATTATTCTATTACAAAATACTGTATTTTTTTAGTATAATTTTTGATACCTACATAATATCTTTTCTGGAAGAACTACATAAATTAAGACATTTTGATGTATTTTTTAATTCCACCTACCGAGTTTTTTTGCGTCGGTTTCTTCTTAGGGTGGAGGTGTAGGGTTAGAACTGGTGGTAGTTTTTGACACTTATAAATCAATTGTACTTATGCCTAAATTGTAGAATAAAGACTTTCACTTTCACTTAATATTTCCCATACTTTTCAAAATTTTGTAAAATGCGTGTAAGTAGGAAAATAGTTCCTAAAAATTATTGTCCAAGTTGGTTTTATGGTGGTTGGGTCACCCTGTAACTGGGTCACTGCTTAACCTGCACAATATGCATATAGGTACCAAAATATAATTAATAATGACCCCTATTCCCACATAGACGTGCACACAAAACCCAAAAACTTAAACAATCAACATTGTCCTACGCAAAGCACATTGTTAAAACTTTGTCGCACCTTACCTAACCCTAAAGCAGAGTAATTAAATTAATAAATATTAATTAGCCGTGGTACTGTGAACACGCGAGGGTTGCACGCAAGCAGGCGAAGGGTTACTATGTTTAAAGGTACTGTTTGTCCTTTTTAAATGACCAATTTGCGCTAAATACATATGGGCTACACAAAGTACGACGGAACTGATAAAAGTCGTTTGATTAAGCATATTCATTTATAAGTTTGTTTTTGATTATTGTTATGATTAGAGATTTTAAAGCCATTAATTTGCTAATTTTTAATGCCGACATTCGGATGGCGACAGGAGCCGAGCGGCATTTATTTTATTCTTATTTTTAGGGTTCCGTACCCAAAGGGTAAAATGGGACCCTATTACTAAGACTCTGCTGTCCGTCCGTCCGTCCGTCCGTCCGTCCGTCCGTCCGTCTGTCCGTCCGTCTGTCACCAGGCTGTATCTCACGAACCGTGATAGCTAGACAGTTGAAATTTTCACAGCTGATGTATTTCTGTTGCCGCTATAACAACAAATACTAAATACAAAATAAAATAAAGATTTAAGTGGGGCTCCCATAAAACAAACGTGATTTTTGACCGAAGTTAACCCTTATCTTGGCAAGGCTCAAAATATCTTAAATATAAACATTTTTTTATTTTTTCGTCACCTATTGAGCATACTAGACTATTAAAAAATAAGGAAAAAAATCCAGGATTTTCCAATTTCGGAAAATCATATGTATCATATTTGATACAGTGCCAATCCCTCGACAAAATAGTTACCTACTTTTTAGAAGAAAAATGCCGATTTTAATAAAAATAAAACATGTGATTCAACAGAAATTATCATTTATTGCTAATTAAACGCAATCCAAAGCATCAGATAACTATTACACCTGTAAAAATAAATTATATCTACGAATTCCTGATCACATGGGCGGAAAATTTGATCCCGTAAAGTTTCAAAAAATCCGTCAGCAAAAAGTTGAGTAAAATATGAAAAGTAAACAAATAATTTAAAAGTAAAAAAAAATTTTTTTTTTCACTTTTGGGGCTTTTTTACCATGCACAGATTTTTCCGTGCTACGGGCTACGGCGTAGCAATTATGCTACAGCGTACGAATATACAGCTAAATAACATCTAGTACTTAAAAAAAATCAAAGTTCAATGACTAAATAATACGACAACTAATATTAAATACTTGAAACATGTTTTGTAACCCCACAAATATAAAAAAATAATAAAAACCTGTAAAACTATTTTGACGACAACTTGGCAATGTATTAAATGTAATACAATCCTTTCGATATGTACATTTCTGAGTTCTTGGCAATGTATCAAATATAATACATAACAGTTTTATGTGAGGTTCTGTGTATTAAATGTTTTTAAATTCGAAAGCATTGTAAATATTTATGCACTAACAGATAGTAAATGCATCAAAATGTAGATTATGGAAAAATATATACTAATCTAAGAAATAAATGCAAAACATCCAGTGCGAACCGAAATCTGTTGTTTCCGTGGCGCCTTGTTGATTATTACTAACTAATTTACAATGACACTTGTGTCCATTATTTTTTTCTATAAGTAAGGAGGGTACCTCGACTTATTGAGGGCAGAATTATTTTGTTAGGTACTACAGCGAATCTGCTAGATTTTTTTGAGTTCCATGTATCACGGCTGTTACGATGCCAAGATAAGGGTTAAGCAACGTCGGGCGGGGTCAGTACTTGGATGGGTGACCGTTATTTTTATGCCTTTTTTTGCATTATGGTACGGAACCCTTCGTGCGCGAGTCCGACTCGCACTTGCCCGGTTTTTTTTATTTTATTTTATTTATTTGGAAAGCAAACAGAAATAAGTAAGCAGGAGATAAGTTTACAGAGACACACTAAGGACATTCACTTATTTCATTAACAACTCTCACTAAAGCATTGTATAACAGAAATATACTCACTAGCATGGTGATTAACAAAAATTTGTAAACCCACATTCGTTTTGCAATAAAATGTTAACTTTAAGCGTAAATTTTTTGAGTTGACATCTTATTGCAATATGAATGTGGATTGACATATTTTTGCTAAACACCATCCAGTCTTAACTCCTCCTAAGGTACTAAATACAGTTATTTAAAGGTATAGCCAGCGAAGAAAGTGGTCTACCACTTTTCGACTTTATCATCTGATTGATAGAGTCGAAAAGTGGTAGAACACTTTCTTGACTGACCGTACAGTACATTTGAAAAGTAAGATGACTGACGCTTTTTAATTGGTTGGCATTTTGTCTTGTTTCAGTATCATAATTGATACTTCATGTACTTTGGATTGGACACGTCAATTGCCGCTTAATACACTGAGACATCTGGTTCACTGCATATATTTGGTGCTGATATAATACCTGCAACATCACCCGAGTACATTAAGTAAAATAGCAATAGCGGTGGCTGCAATTGCAAGGTCGTTACTAGAATGTGTTAATAGATACTGACAAGCCCTGGGCGACACCCATGGGTGCATCCAACGGGTCTGACCTGACTTGGCCCCCATACCCTACCATGGCTATACAAGCCTATCGCTGCACGGCACTTCTTGCCGCGTAAGTCGCATGTGTGAATTTGTTGAGCCTCTGGATTTGATACCAGAGCACCAGCCCGATGACGCATGTGATTTTTACGTCTCAAGTTTTCCAGATACACTTCGTCGAGCTTCTTCGCTCCCACGTATAGGTCTCTACGCCACTCGGGTCTCATTGCAGCACGTTCCTCCCAGCCGTCGGTACCGATGCCAAAACATCATAGATGTCGCGCTTGCAGGAGTCCCTAAATCTTAGCATCGGGCACTCCATGGGTCTTATTGCGTGTGCTATCACAAATCACAACTAATCTAACAACATCTATACGTATTATCCTGTACATCTATACGTTTATCCGTTTATTCACTTACCTAGTGAAGATCATTAAAGAGGTACTCGCTGAGATATGCACATCGGGTTTAAAATATATCAATGGAATGTCTTTCATTGCACAAAATTATTGACAATGTTACATTGAGCGTCATCTTGACATTACTTTAGAAAGTCCATAGACATTATTGGTCAACTATCTATATTTTTTAAAATGATGGAGTAAGACTGTCGAGATTACCGCAATTTAGAAATGCTTTACGTCAAGTTGAATTTTGACTTGTTGCGACATCTAGCGGTGAGTAGAAAAATTAAGGCTAAATTAACTATAATTAATTAACTCATTCAATGGATTTATTTCGATTCCTGCAAGCGTATGACCTCAGCTATGTTATACGAAAAATAGCTTATACAAATACCTTTCACATGATATACATGGCATGTGTATACACTCTTATTCCGCTGTACAGCAAGTAATTTTTAGTATGACGATTTTGTAAAACTGTAAATTCAAACCCTTTAAATACTTTATCGTTGGTGTTGATACAGAAACCGTAAAGCATTCTTCATATTCTTTCTCTTAAAATACGCAACAACTTATTATATCAAGCGTATTATGAAAAATAACTGCTTATGTGCGCAACTTTTTTTTGTATATAGCTCGGTCCCTGCAAGTTGTCTAAGGTTGGTGCCATACAATAAAATGATACTACGATTAAGAGCTTTAAAACGACATATATCTCAACAGTATACATCCATGGGACACTGCCCATACTAAAGTGCCCATTCTCCTTTAATAACTAAGTTGGTGTCTCATTTTTTTTAATACAAACATTCTCGACATTTTCCACTCTGTATTTTGGCCCTAGAAGAATAATGCTTTTATAAGTATGAGTTCAATATTGCCAGTATAATTTGTGTCTGTATGTTTTTCTTTTTTGGTATTTTTGTTTTTATAAAAATTAGATTCCTTCTAACATTTGTGGCCATGAGTAAGCCCATTCATAAAAAAAAAAAAAAAACAACGCTAAAAACGCCAAATTTTATTTTATTTATGCCAGCCTGGGGCACTGGAGGCCTTGGACGCTTTTTCTTAATATAATATGATATTTTATTTCAGTTTATAACAATTATAACTAACCGTAAGTAACTATGGCAAAGACACTAAAATATGATTAAGGGTAACATTCCGTTTCTGACCGCAGCTGCACTACTAGTACGAACGCGTCGGTGTTATTGTCAATTTGCATAGTAAAATGAATGGTAGTGCTGCTGTCGTTGGCAATGGACTGTCACCTTAAAGGGGGCAGTCCATTTCCAACGACAGCTGCGCTAGTTGCGACGTTACTGTCATTCATTGACTTGTAATTCATTTTACTATGGAAATTGACAATACATCGACGTGTCGGAGCAGTAGTGCGGCTGCGGTTAGAAATGGAATGTTACCTTAATCATAAAGGAAATACGCTACATGTAAATATTAATAGTCAATCCAGATGAAACAGCGTTTAACATCTACGGCCTATCGCAATACTACCATGTTTAGTATTAATGCCATCATTACATTGCTAATTACCATAATTAGCTGCATAACAACCCGATCAGCTGGATGGAGACATGTTCTATTGTTTTTTGTTGTTTTTTGCTGTTATTTTCCTGTTCACAGGTAGATTTATGTGATAATTGATGTTACGTAAGACGTTGGATAATCATTAGCATATCAGTCGAAACAAGGTCAAGGGGTCTAGCCAACAGGACAATCGTTGATATAAAACGCCAATCCAAACTTAAAGATCGAAACTTTTCGTTTGGCGTTTGTTGGTATACGATTGTCATCTTGGGTAGGCCCCAAGTGCTCACTGTATTAACATAAAGTTATAATAACCATTGAACGTAGGTACAGTCACCTGCAATAATTTGTTACACAACGAAGGCCGCAAAAATATCTGACACGATCTTATTTGTAGAGCCCTAAGAGTGTGTCACATGTTTTTGCGGCCTTCGAAGTGTAGTATATTATTGCATGTGACTGATATACTACACTTAATCTTATCTCATAGCTACTATCTAGCAACTATCATATAGAAGTCTAATATCGCTAGATTGACGTCAATTTTTTTTGTGGAGCTCAAAACAGTGGCAGAGAAAAGAACGGAATGGCGAATACTCCACCGACAAGAGCTAGGCTCTTCTTAAGAGATGATGATGATGATGAAATACTTTATTTACTCAACAAGATTCCTTTATTTTCGAATAAAAATACATCAACTCGAAATAATACTAGAAAATGTCAATATATTAAATTAAAGTAAAACGTCGTATCTCACTAGATTTCCACAGCGACATACGGCCTTTTAGGTTTCAACTGTGGTAACCTGATGCATTAGCATTGAAGTAAAACGTCATATGTCATTAGATTTTCACTGTGACTTAAGTCATTTTGTTTTTCAACGGTGTTGACGTGATGATAGACAGCTAGACGCCTGCGCATTGCGCACGCGATCCTGTGTATACGACTGCACGTGTGTGTGTTTTATGTACGTGTGTGTGGGGTTTATCTAGATACACGTTTTGTGAGGAAATATGTACTGATATACGTATTTACTGTACTTATAAAAAATGTGGAGTTTAAACCAAGTTGTTTCAAGATTTTAATCCCTTCGTAATCGTTAGGTACATAATTATAAATACAAAAATAAGTATGTAGGGAAATATAAGAGAATGCAAAAGTAACTTTGTCTATCTGTTACCTCTTCACGCTCAGAACCGATTGGAATGAAATTTGGTATGGAGATACCTAGTACATAGTTTGAGATCCGGGAAAGAATGTATCTAGTTTTTGACTCTACTCAAAATCTAAATTGGTATAGGTAAGTCTGGCAAGTGCTTATTTTATCTTTAGGACTCAAAGTATACAGAGAAATTATGTAATATTTATTTGGAAATCATCCATGCTTAATTGATTTCTAAATTAATGAATATCATTATTAATATTAATTAATTCGGGAATTTATTTGCAATGAGTATAAAAACAAATAACAACAAGATTCAGTACAACTAGCGACATCTATTGTCAAATGATTGAATCAATCGATTGTATGAAGAACGTTTGCACAATATGACGTAGTTATAGGTCATTATGTATCTATACAATCATGTACTTGATGTACTTACTATTTCATGGAAAATCATTAATATAACATGAGTTCCTGAAAAACACAGTTATTTTACTTATTGAGTATACAGAGAAAACTTAGGTAGCTCACTGCAATTATTAATTAATATATAAGTAATGCGGTTTTTTGCAATCAACCATGCATGTCTCATAGTTTAATTGTTTCAGTTTATTTAATATATCTGTACAGTCGAGTTCATAAGTATGTGTACATTTCTTCACCTTATCCATTGCAATAAGGTGAAAACAACCGGTCAAGTGCGTGTCGGTCCTAAAAATGCATAAGTACATGTTAATGAACTGTAATAGTCCCATTTTATTAATTCTACTAAAACATGTTGTTTTCATTGGCGTTTGAAAACCTTTAGGAACTATTATAGTGTTATAGGTTATAGTTTCAATAATAAGTACATATTTAATAATATAGCCAGGTAATCATTTTTCAGTAGAAACAGGTCCGTTTTTCAAAATATGTCTGGGAAATTGACTTATTGCGCGTTCATTTTCCAAATTTCCCGCATTTTTGTAATGCCAAAATTGGTTTGCCAGACTACATTTATAATGTATATAATTTTAGTATCCATACACCAAGGTCTATAATATGGTCCATATTATGGGTCTTACATACCTACCAAGAAAAGCCTTTTTATTCAAATGAGCCTACCTACGCTTTTGGTTCTCTGTTTTCAACCGTAAAAGGTATAGTCACCGTAATAGTAACGTTAAGCGGTCCTATCATAAAATACAGAGTAAATGGTTATTTTTCACAAGAAATGTAAGAAAGAGGTTATATTTTAACATTTAATAATAATACAAGCCTTTGTGTGGATCATATTGAATACGTTTTACTATGGCGCCAAATGTTACCGTAAAAGTTATGAATGTTATCTATACATATATATATATATAAGTAAGTATGAACAGGTTGGCTAAAAAATACCTGCACCCCCGTTGCCAGTGAGGTTTTGGGATTATACTGAGCAACTTTTACTATGGGACCAATCACGAGATCGCGAAAAAAAACGTTGGCTGTTTCATACATTTTGGCTGGTCCATTTTCTATGGGAGCGTAAATAGTTTTTTCGCGACTTCTTGGTTGGTCCCATAGTAAAACTTGCTCAGTATAACCCCAGAACCTCCCTGGCAACTGGAATGCAGTTATTTTTTAGCCACCCTGTATATCGTCGCCTAGCACCCATATTACAAGCTTTGCTTAGTTTGGGGCTATGGGCAACGGTAATTGCTTACCATCAAGCAATTCAGCTCGTTTGCTTCCGATATCATAAATAAATAGACATGATCTATCATTAAGTCAATTAATAATTAAATATGCGCATATTAATTACGATACACTACCATATATATGTGTACCTACCGTATATGACCCTAATTTTCTTTAGCTAGCACTCATGCAATTAAAATGATGCAACTGCAACTGCATATTGGACGTACATGATATATCTAATTAATTATCTTACTATATCACATTATCGTATGACCTTCTTATCGGACCGATTATATCAAATCATTCCATAAAAGCATAACTCCATTTGCAATTTTACTGACAACAACATAAAACACTGACCGTTTTTAGACTTTATTCCGTTGTAATAAGGTATACGATAAATTAGTTGATTCGATAGCCGACGGTTGTATATAGGATGTTTTAGAAATAAGATGTATTTACACGTGGTTTGGATAAGGATAGGCGTCATACTGTCTGCGTGTTGTAAGTACAAGTACCTATTTATATAGAAACGTTTAGGTTTTTTCCATGACTTGACTTTAATTGTGACTGATTTTTTGCTGATTCGGACTGATTTGTTATCGCAATTAAAGTGTTACTCAGTAATCCAGTATATAAGTACTTACCTATTCATGTCTTTGAATGTGGTTTGTTAACCTATAGGTACTTACTTAAGAGCCAACAGGAGTGGTCATTTCTCCATACAAACGTACTCGACTGTTTCCTCCGTGGGTTTTGATGCTAGCTAGAGCAATGATTTTTTCAACACAGATTAATATTGTCAATATCTGTGTCGGACTGTTTTGATTTTTTGATATTTTTGTTTTTTAAGGCGCTAGAGCCCTTCAAAAATGGCCAAAATGGCCTAATTGACTATGCCGCAATGAGAGGCGTTGTATTCAAAACTGATATCAATTGGCCAAAAATAAAAAGTAAAAACGGTCCGACACAGATAATTTCATAATCATTTAGATATCCAAATTTGGTTGCGATTGGTTAAAATCAAAAATATTTATTATAAGGGTACAATGGGTGGTATACAAAGTTTTCAAAGGTATACAAAATAAAATATCTTTGCGGTATTCCCTCATTGTCATACTTGTTATATTAAACTAAACTCTCTAAATACCAATTTAACTAAACAGAAAGCGATATTGTGTTGTTCAGAATATGATAATTGATTATCCAAGTTAATATTTTTGAGTATTTCGTTATAAAATACAAAATATATCTCTTTTCACGACATTCTAGTTTCTGAACGCAGCAGCTCAGTCACAGATTATTTACTTGTACAGCCAGTCCACTTTCATTGAGTAATTTAGATTTAGGTATAACAAGGGCCGGGAAAAGCGAAAATCGAAATTTAGTTATGGGCCTCTTTATCGCTCCAATATGCAAGAGTGATCGGTTAGATGACTTAATTTTGTTTCGCGGTAGACCCCAGATTGTAATTAATTGTGGTAGTAGCGCCCCCTACGTAAAATCTCGCGTAATATTCCCTATTGCTTGCCAACAGACGATGCGTCTGCTTGTTTGCCTCGCATCATAAAAAAGTAATACTACTGGTTGGATGGTACTAGATTATGTCCCGCCAGTGCCAGCGCAGCACGAGCGCAGCGATGACACTAATTTGACGTGCGACGGCCATGCTGGATTCACTAGCATGCACGGAGAGAATCGATAGACGTGGAACAATTTCAGTTCCAATTGGTTTTAAAAGTGGTAAATTTAAATAGAGAACTTGATTGATATCGAGTAGGGATCTTGGGGTATCGAATAGGGATCGACACATGTTGAATTTTATAACATCTAGTAAAATACATAAAAAATTAGCAATTTATCACATTAGTGTTGATACTAAAATAATATATGGAAATAATACAAAAATACAGGACCCGAAGGTCAAATTTAAAGTTTTTTTTTTAATTCCAAAAAGGATAATAAGTAAGGGTACCATTCGATTCCTTACATTTAATCCAAAAAAAGATTGTAAATCTACTATATACATTATAAACGCAATATTTACCGACTAAAACACAATTCATATTAACTCACATTTATAGATGGGTCTAACGCGAAACCACCACCACCAACCAGTGAAACCTGTGTCGAAGCGTCGGTAAGTAAAGGTAGGTAAAGGTAATTGAACAAATTTCGCCTAAGACCCGTCTACAAATGTGAGTTAATATGTGTTCAAAACGCGAAAGTTTTAAATATTATACAACGCAATTTTTAAAGTGAAAACTTCTTTAGCGGCGCTGAGCACTTTTTTAGGTGGGGAAAAAATGATAAACTCGATTCAGCGTAACGCGTAACGTAACGCTGACGTCTTGTGTCACGGACAATTTTATTCACCAAAGAACTTTAGTCATCACGTATCATAATCAAATCAATTATTTAAATGCGAGGTCTGCAAGGTAACTTTACAATTTCTATTCGAATTTTAAACAATTAACGCTACAAATTTAAGCTCACTGGCCAGCAATTTCGGAACTAAAATTTTTCAATAGAAAGGAGGATGGGTCAATTATACACAGTGCTGCAGACATTTTGGACTAGTAATTGAGTTTTAACTTCTGTCGGCACTCCCGGAGTGCAACCCGTTGTTTTTTTTTGTTTTGTCCATAAGTACTTCAAGATGGACTCTCTACTGACACTGACAGCTTGCTGGGAATTCATTCCTCAAAACGCTTTTTTTATCTAATTTGATTAGCAAAGTACATATAAGTTGAACTTGTGGACTATAGTTGCTGAACTTACTTGTTAAAGTTGGGTGGTTTTACGACGGTACGTATTATACTACCTATAGTTTGTACTGTAGGTACAGTTACATAGGAGATAGCAAAAACGATTTACCCACGCTTAAAAAACACATCGATTATACAATCGGCACACCCTGTACGTAACGAGACACCATTTTAGGGCTTACGGAACCCTAATACTGAACCGTGTGTAGATTAGAACAGCTTTGCCACTAAAATAAATCTATAAGTATAACCGGATTCAATCGCGTAGATACAATGAATTTAAAATACATCCCGACGTTTCGAAACTTTTACTGCGTTACGTGATTTAACCGCAAATTTAAAAACGAGACGTAGAATTTAGTGCTATGAATTAATCCTGAAAGGAATTTTTACAAGTTTTTTTTTTATCTTGCCCTGTTAGTATGTGAGCGTTTTCCAAAAAAAAATTGTACATTTCATTCATGTCTTCAAAATATTGACTTCTTGGGCTCATTTTACTCAAAATAATTTGTACATTCACATCTCATACACGAAAAAATAGTTGTCTGTGGAAGGAAAAATACAGTCAGCGATAAAAAAGCTTCTACCAAAAATGAAATTTTTGACAAAACTTCTTAATATGGTCCGTTTTTACTCTTTTTTTCGAGTGGCATTGTGTTGCTTACATTATTATAGCTTGTTAAAACAGATACAATAAATAACAATTATACATTTTTAATACAACTATCCTTAGATCAGTAGAATCTCTGTAACATGGCGCTATGTCTTCATAGTATAGGACTAACCAGTTACCATAAAAGACTATGCTGTGACCATGGCTTTGCTCTGATTTAATTTAAATATAATTTGCTTTGAACTAACGGATAGCGGTATTGAAGATGGCTTTTATTTTTATCTTGTGATAATTAGGTACCTACGTAGAGGCATTAAAATTATATAATAAAATTGGCTGTGCAGTAAAAAAATACTTAATAAATAGTTAGGGACAACCTCACGGATAATTTAAACCTAAATCCAAACTAAGCAAAGCTTGTACTATGGGTACTAGGCGATGATAATACTTACTTATATAAATAAATACAGATAACATCCATCCATCATATCGGAATCAGATCTAATAACTAAAACTCAAATTGGCCCGCTAGGCTATCCTACTTAAATGAACCGTTTTATTCACCGTCAAGTGTTTCATTAGGTGTTCAGCAATTACCTATGAGTACCTATATATTCGCCTATATGTATTTGTATATGGCTAAAGCCAAAGAGAGTTTGAAATAGAGGAATATTGTCAAAGTAAATTATGTAGTCAGTACATTTACCTACTGTCATCTTTCGACACAAATGATTAACACTTTTAGAACTTCATTTGACTTTGATCCTTATTTTTTCACTGATATGTTTTAAATTTGTTAAATGTCAAAAAATATCGCCATCTACTCGAGGATAGGCCAAAGGTATGGCGCTATCGCTCGAAAAGAGTTATACATAATTAACTTTGACAATATTTCTCTAGTCTAAATTCTCTTTGCTAACGCTAAAAAACATCCTATGTTGGTCTTATACTAAGAATACTATTCATCAATATAAAATCTAAAGGAGCCGTGAGACGAAACGAAACACTATCTTTAAAAAAAGTTTTAAGCGACCAACTGAGTAAAATATACTTCGTACCTTTTTAAAAACTAGAATTAGCGGAGAAGGCGTTAAAAGCGTTTACGACGGATTGTGCATTGTCTGTGGCCGTTAAAAGAAAGCAAAGTAATTGTCTATGGGTTAAAGTGTTGCTGAACAGTGAACAATAAGTGTTAAAAACAGTAGGTAGTAAATTTTAAAAAAATGGTAATCTATTTCCATCCGCTTGAATATAATAGAAAAACATTAAATGTTTTTATTATAAAATGCAATAAATTTTATTGCATTTTATTATTATAGTAATATTTTTTATTATTTTTTTTTTATGTTTCACTGCTTTATGAGCCATGTTGGTTGATAAATAGATAATTATAATTAACAGTACCTAGGGAATCAATTAAAAAAAGAACTTTTGTCACTATTTCACTAAACATAGACTATTTGGAGAAAAGAAAAAGACCGCACCAACACAACAGTCTAATAAGTCGCACTAACTCATTTAAAAATATATTTAATTATGTGTTTTATTCAAGGATATTGTTTAAGTGTAACATATAATAGGGAGGAGACTATTGGGTATAATTTCGATGCTTGATTGGGTTTGAATTCTAATTTCCTCTCTGTTTTAAATCACAATCGCTTTCCTTCTTAATGGGGCCCACCAGAGGCGGATTTGACCTAAGCCAAGTAGGCCCGGGCCTAGGGCGGCAAGTTTTTTGGGGACGGCAAATTGTGACAAAAAATTCGCTGATGATAACAAGAAATAACTCAAAATGTTGTCAACATGATAGGTACTGAGAAAGCCGGCTACAGGCTACAGCCTGGGGCCTAGGGCCTAGGGCAGCAAAGACTGCAAATCCGCACTGGGGCCCACAGATTATCAGTTCGCCGGACGATACCAGCCTGCCAGTTGTTCTGACAGGCAGATATCGTCCGGCGAACTGGTGGGCCCCATCGAATTATGCCTTATGCCTTCATGAAACGGGACCCTTATTGTAGTACCATAATGCACTGCCATTGCATTTGGGTGGTCACCACACAAAAACCTTTGCTGAAACGGTCATTGATTTTAAGTCTCTTTTTAAGTGCTGCCATTTAATTCTGCCGACACATTTAAAATCCTTAATCCTTATCTTTACTGCAGATACGTGAGTTAAAAGTCAAATTGGGAGCACCTCACATAAATTAGTGTATGCCATCTTTGTTCGGAAACAATCGTACGTGGCCGGTTTCCGGCGGTTAATTAAAAACTACTTGTAATGGACAGAAAGCACAGCCTTTTTGTGAAGGCGGAAACGAACTGTTTTTTCGTACAAGAACCTTGTGTAAAAGGGTGAGGCAAAGTATCAGTAACAGCATTTTAATACTGATTTAAAATCAATCAATATTATAAAAAAATATTTCAGTTTTGGAAATATGATTACATATAGCTGAATATTCCTGGAAAATCAACAATGAAAAAAAAAACTTGTACAAAATGCCTTCAATTAGGAAATGTTTTTACTCATAATAACCTACATTAAGATATACAACTGTATATCTTAATGTAAGAAAGAAATAGAACTTTATTTCTTTCTGTATATAAAGGCTGGCCTAATTCAGATAGGTGTGACCTATTGATGTAGTTTTGCATGCATGAAGTAGAAATGTGAATATTTTAGAAATAAAATAATTTATTGGTAACAAAAACTTAATACAATAGTATGTGGATGCGCTATTCCCTTTATGTAAGGTAGGCAGATAGGTACCTACTCATATTGTTATAAATATGTGATAAACTTTCATTAAAAAGAAAATCCGCTAGGATTTCCACCAAGTGCATGTGTTATTCTGTCTGGCTCTCAACACGTTTTTAAGTTAACAAAAGCTCATTAATAATACTTGATTGCTACAAGCGCGCTAATGCGCCTGAGACTGTTAAATCGAACACAAAGGATACCATACCTAAAGTGCATTTAATGGCTTGTAGGTTTATGATAAAATACAAATTAGCTTGCCTGTGATGAGGATTTAATAAACGAGGTTTGCAAGGAACATTTATTAAGTGTTTTTTGTTTAGATTGAGCGTTTTTAAATTGTTTTTTTTTTATATTACGAATGGGCTTACTCATGGCCACAGACTAGCCGAGGCGTAGACGTGGCCTACGATGGAGCGAGGTCGCCCAGAAGGTGCCTGAAGACCTGGTGGTGAAGGTGTGGTGCAAGCATGGATCAAGCGTTCTTGTAGGGCCAAGATGTTTGGCTCTTTATCATTTGTCTCCATGCTTGTCACGTTCTAACAAATATGTTAGTGCGAAAGTGACGCATGGCATGACAGGCGATAAAAATGCGACCATGGTCCCGCTGCTCATGGTGGTGCGAGTAAGCTTCATATTGAGGTGTGACGTTGTTTGTTAGTCATATATTAATTTGTTAACAGTGATATTTCTGATCCAAAAAAATGCTGTGTAGTATTAATCCGGACGGAATCTTAACAGTTATATAATAAGAAATTAAAATCTGTAATCTTACCATGAGTCACTGAACCGTTAGTGAGTTGACACTAGTCAACTGACATAATATACGCTATCGTCTAATAAGCTCGCACTATCAGTAAGAGCGAGATGCATATACAAATACTCTTTATTGCACACCTCAAAAAAAGACAATACAAAAAAAAACAGAAATACAAGCAGAGGTAAACAACAGGCGATCTTATCGCTAAAAAGCGATCTCTTCCAGACAACCTGTGGGTACACGAGAGGTATTGGGACTGTAATATCCACATTATCGATCTACAGGTTGAGAACTTCACCTACTTTACACACATCTTTGAGCAATGAGCATTCCAGTTATTTAGTAGTAGTAGTTAGTTAGCTACGGAACCCTAAAAACAGCCATCGAAATTATCGAATGCTCTTCCCAACGTAAATTCTTAAAAGCTTAAAAGCAAACCGAGAAAATTCCAATCAATATTCCAAATTCTTATAATTAACCGCACCCTTTTTAACTTGCTAACTCGGAGCGAAGTCAAATGCACTTTGTTTTACTTAAGCGGGGTTAAGATGGAGCTCCACTCCATGCAAAAAGGGCGTAAAGAACACTAATTTTATACTTATATACGCCCTTTTTCTATTAAGACTTAGCTTCTCCATTCTAAGTAAAGAAAGGTGTATGTGATAATACTTTACTAGTATTATAAGTCCTTTTTCTAAGTCTTGAATAAAGTTATTAGCATGAACTGGCGCGTCCGCGCAAACTTTCCTTGAAATTGATAACATACTACCAGATTTTCCGTTGTTCGACTTTGTAATTTGATGGATTTTTTTAACATAACTTAAGGATGATGTTTCGCAGTAGTTTGGAAATTTGAGTCTGTGGAAGCTGTGAGGTGAAATTCTTTGAGAAAAGTTCGTTTAAGTTTGAAACTATGGAGCGAGGTTCCTAAAAATGTAGCGAGCTTGATCTTACACTACAGGTTGCAAAGAATTACAGATAAAAAAAATATAGAAAAAAAAATTAGTGGAAACAAAGATTTTTTTTTGTATATAGGCAATGGAAAGTTGCGATTTAAATAAAAATACCTATAAGAAGTTTTTCCATACCTCATTTAAATATCCCACATTCTGGGAAGAAACGAGCGAGATGCTCGCTTGTTCCTGGTGTGTCATGATACTCATGATTGTGTCATGTATCTAAGAAATAGAAATGAGCATTGCTCTTTTAGGATTATAAAAGCGAAACGATGGCACAATTTAATTCAAAAAGTATAGCTGAAACGGAGACGCTAGCGGTCGAAATGCGTACAGTCAGCGTCGTATAGTATTAGGTAGAATAGGTAGCATCTAAAGTATTCAAATAGTTCGGTACGCCATACAAATAATATGGTGTACCGAACTATTTGAATACTTTGGACGCTACCTACTATATGACGCTGACTCCGCAGATTTCTAAAATTCTAAAATTTCACACCGACTAGACATTTTCCAGTTGATAATAAAGTAAACTAGAAGTTTTCGCCAACGGTGTGGTCAAACTTTAAATTATCCGAACAATGCCGGCAATAAAAATGAATGTTTCGCACAGAATGTTTGCGCGGTGTGGACGGCACGGTGGACGGGAACTGGCTCGTATATTGCCAATTCTGTTCGGCCAAATGCTTGTCCAAAGCGGCCAAAATCGGTTTATTTTTAAAGTCGAACTTCGATGCTAAAATTGAAAATTAGAAGTAATATCCACAAAGTTTTCTTTTTTTTAATGTTTGTAGGTTACTATTTTATTTTGTAATTCAAAATGTATAACACGGATGTATAAGAACTTGTTCGTATATTGTTAATTTTAAATCTCGCGCAAGCCGGATATATTCCAATTTGGTCGATTACTTCTTATTGTATTTACCTCAAATAACTATGTGTCGCTATCTTAAGGTCCCTGTACACAACGGGCCAGCGGGACTCATTTATTTATTTAGAGGGAGCAAGTAGGTACCTAATATTGCTGTCTCATTCTACCGCATGGCTGCGTCCCTTGTAGTGGCCGCCGGGGCCAGCCCTTGTGTATACAGGGGCCTTAAGAATGAACACATGACAACGCTAATTCATTTCTCATACTGGAGATTTTGCATACATATGTATGTAGATTTAAGTACTTTTTTGGGAAATCAATAGATTTAAATTTAATTTAATTTTATTTATATCAAATGTGTCATTTTGAAATGGGAACGTAAATTCGATTGAATGCGATATGTATTGCTTTTTGGCGCCGATTTCATGTGGCCTTTAATTATTTCGGCTAAATCACACTGCGAAATATTTCCTCGGCTAAACCGGCACATCACTAGCCACTAGTGGTGTAGCTTCCGCTGTTTTTACCATTTATTGTCATGGTAAGTCTCATGTCGTGTAAGTGCCCGCTTGAACAAGTTAAAGGTAGTTCGCTAAACAAATATGGATGTTTCAAAGAATTGTCGAGTCGCCTTTGATGTGAATATCGTTTGATAAATGATAAGGGATATTTGTTTTATTTTTTAGAAAACAAACAACCTTTTACAAATAAGTCTTACAAAAATGACTAAAAATAGGCCTAAAGTTTCATATGTTACTAAGTTGACTATTACAATGAAGGTAGTAGGTTACTTAGTTATAAATCACTTAATTATAAATTAGAATTTTATAATACTGCTTAAAGAAATGTTTATATTTTAGCGAGTTTTCGTCTAGTGACAGAATAAATAATAGTACTAGGTACAGAAGACTCACTCTCTAACAAAACGCGTCTGTCACGATCAGCGCAGATATGGCCGCTAGGTGGCGACAGCGCCACGCGCGGCTTATGGCAAACCCCAAAATTGGTGTCGAACGGATGGAGTTTTAGCTACCTGTAGCAAAGCGACGAAATCGCGGAGTGAGCCACGCCTGGTTTAGTTACGAGTAAGTTTATTATCGTCTGATTTTTCATTATTATAATTAAGTTTGAGCTGTGGCAACATAGATACCAGCACAGTGCTAGGAAGCTAAAGACAAAATATTTACCTACTCTACTTTCTGGCCTCATTCTTATTACTTGTAAGTCCCGTCCTTATATATATACTTATGTCAATGCTGGCAACGTAGTTTCTGGAGTACGGTTTGATTTGCATTTAGATCGCCTAGGTTGTGGACTTTAGCCCTTTTTTTGGCTATAAAAGTTAAACAGTCTCTTTAGTCATGACTTTAAAGTCGGAGAACGCTAAGTTTTCATACCAAGTGCTGCGTACAGTATGGAGTTTATGTGGATATGTATGCATTCTTACTGCTAAGTTTGTGCAAAGTTAACGTGGTCAGAATCTAGTGTTATCTTCATATACGACGACCTTGCCGATGAAGCCGATGTTCTTCGGTTTAAATCCTGGTAAGGGCATTTTATTTGTGTGATGAGCACAGGATATCAATTAATTAATGTTTTTTTTTTTTATAATTTTAATAATAAAAAGCAGTGGTAGCCGAGTGGATATGACGTCTGACTTTCAATCCGGAGGTCGCGGGTTCAAATCCTGGCTCGTACCAATGAGTTTTTCGGAACTTATGTACGAAATATCATTTGATATTTACCACTAGCTTTTCGGCGAAGGAAAACATCGTGAGGAAACCTGCATACATCTGCGAAGAAATTTAAAGGTGTATGTGAAGTCCCCAATCCGCATTGGGCTAGCGTGGGGACTATAGCCCAAGCCCTCTCGCGCATGAGAGGAGGCCTGTGCTCAGCAGTGGGACGTATATAGGCTGAAATGATGATGATGATGATTTTTTTTTTACTATAACAGAGTGAAAAAACATTATCTATTTGGCACTGGCTTCTGGCGAAAAAAAAATATTGGGAGGGAATCGGACTAATCCGAAAGTATTTTTTAAATATTAAAGTTTCCATTCCAGTGCTCAAGTGATTTTCTGATTGTCGAACATAAAATGCACATTCGATTGGCAACGCTATGGCCACTCGGGCTATATGGAACTACCGGGTGACAGTAAAAATGCACTTTACGATGGCTCCTTTTATTCGACTTTATACATGATTTAGCCCCTATAAAAGAAACGTATTTTGACGTAAAAGTACTGGTAGTCAAGTGGTAGAGGTGTAGAGTACCTTTCCAACCAGAGGTTAAGTTTCAAATTCTGGTATTAGGTACCAGCGTTACAGTTGTAAAACTTGTAAAATTAATTAAAACGTACCTTTCAAACCTTCAAGAGCGTACTCCCATTTTAAATTCCGGCAACGCACTTACAACCCTTTTGGTGTTGCGGGTGTCCATGGGCGGCGGTAATCGCTTTCCATCAGGTGATCCGTCTGCCTCGCTTGCCACCTAGGTACATAAAAAGAAAAAAATGCTAGTTAATTTATTATTCAATAAAATAAAGCATTTTTGCTCAAGCTGAGTCGTCGCTTTGCTCGCGCTTCCTTCTAGGCCAATAACGCATTGTATGAACAATTAAGCTTCATTTTCATATCAGGTGAAGTATACTCGTGTAGTGCGACAGAGACAGCGCGGATTATGTCACGTGTCCGCTGATATGCGCATATCATGTGAGGCTGCACATTCCAACACAGTGCCCGGATATATTAACAGTAGAGACACTAATTTTACCACACCAGAAAACCATAAATTCTTTCTTCTCTTTTACTCCAATGAAGGCGTAATAAGACTAACAGAGAAAAAGCCCCACAATTTGCGAACTTCGATTTTCGCGGTTATAACCCAGCTCTTAAAGGTTCGATGTTGTTGTTCAAACATAAAAAAATATACGCGTCGACTTGAGAACCTGCTCCGTTTCTTCGTCGGTTAAGAACTGATGAGAACGTTGAATTTTATCCACAAGAGTGCCAAAGAAGTTAGTCCAAGATAAGTTTGCAACGATTTTGATAGCACACGCCGTACAAGTGTTATTTTAAACATCAGGCTTCTATGAAATTATGACGTATGAATAACACTTGCACTACGCATGCTATCAAAATCGTTGCAGACTTTTCTTGGTCTAACTTTAGATGCAATTTTCGAGTTGTTTTCTCCATATTTATGGTAGAATTGACTTTTAAGTATATATTATATTGTAATATATTAAGTATTATACTAGAATTCATTTGAATTTGTATGATGTCTAAATCTAATATGAACGTTACAGGTTAACTAAATTATTTTATGATCTTAAAGATCATTGAACCTAAAATGAAATATGATTTATTTCATCATTAAATAAATGTACTTTCATATTAATAAGGTAGATACCGAAAATAATAGATCTGTAATTAAAATCGAGTCAGTAAACCTATTACGTACCTAAGTATTAACTTAGTCTACTAAATGATATGTGCGCTAAAAAAGAGTGTCTTATTTTGGACAGCATCAATAGGTAAAATTAAGTACATTTCCAACGACTCCGATGCTGTATTAATGAGCAATACGAGTATCTGGGAAGCCGAGCTTTGCGTGGAAAACTTATAAAAACTCAATAATGCGCTTTTTCCCAGAGATCAGACCTAACTTGATCTATTTTTCGCCCCCAAAAAGCCCCATGTAGCAAATTTCACCGAAATCGTTAGTCATCGTTATATAAATATACAAGAATTGTTCGTTTAAAGCAGCGGTCGGCAACCTTTTAGCAGCCAAGGGCCACATAGTAGTTAACGGAGGTGACGCGAGCCGTACTTTGTTATTATTTATGACTTTATGAGACATTGTCGTTTGTCACTATTACATACAAAATAGCCAAAGCGGCACTCGGGCCGCAAGTGATAGGTTCACGTTCGCATGCGGCCCGCGGGCCGCAGGTTGCCGACCGCTGGTTAAAGGTATACGATCCAAGCGTTTTCATACTCAAAATATTTTGAAATGAATGGTACGTCTAGTCTAAAAACATTTCCCTACTGTTACTTATAGTAACTGTGTGCAGGTGCATGAAACAATTTGCGTATGCTAATGCGGCGATGACCCGGCTGCTCCGTATTGATTTACGAGACGTATCGTACGTATACGTATACGTACGTTACTTGTACGTATGGACTGTGTTTAATGGCCGGTATGTAATGTCTGGTCCAAGTATTACATGGAAGTTAATAGGGGTTGTAACTAATAGAGTGTGAAGTGTCAAATCATTGTTAGATAGACTTATATCTGTCGGCGGCCGATCGTAAGATCAGGCAGATCGTAATGTTCCTGTGTAATGTTTTAATGATTGTCACATTAATCCAATATATAGGTAGGATAGGTTCGTTAGGTTGCTTCAGATGCCCGAAGGGGAAACTGTCCAGAAATAGGAGCCCCACGTAGCGGGGCTCCGTCGTCGACTCAGGGAACGTGTCAAAGATTTTCACGTTTCACGATATGCCTAGCAATTTCACGATATGCCTGATCTTACGATCGGCCGCCGACAAATCGACCGGGATAGAAACCGTGATTACCTTTTTTATTGTCATATCCTGGTCGATATAAGTCTAGTGAAACGTGAATCATTCAAAACTGTAATTGTTAGATATATCAAGAAATCCTTGTAGAAAATTGCGCGGGATTGTAATTTTATAATCGTGAGCGAGAAACCTGTTTAGTATAAAAACATCATAAAAAATAGTGATAACAAGACATGAACAGGAATATAAAACTTAAACTAACTACAATTAAAATAATATACATTGTTTAGTATTGTTTTTGTATTGTAAATTTTCGTAAATAAATCGCGACCTTACATACCTATTTACTAAACCATTTACTTACACAACATTTTTCTGCTTGCAACGTATCGTCGTATCGTATATTATATAGCTTCTGTAGCACTACTATGAGTTCCGTGAATGACAGTGAGAAGTGAAGATAGTGAGAAAGTTAAGGAAAATGTATGGAGTAATTGTACAGTGCCTCTACCGGTCACGTAAAGAACTAAAAATTTCAATTTGTACCATGAGTTACAAACGTTTTTACGCGAGTTTTCCATACTTGCCTAACTTCACACCTAAAACGCTCTCTTTCTAATTATATAATGAAAACTGAGCCAGAATTATTCTGCGTAAATACTTTACGCGAGTAAACGTGACAGATGTTATGGAAAAATACGTGCGTTTCCAACGTGACATTTCTGTCAACTTCTAAATACAACAAATACGCAGATTTTTCACGAATATTAATGCAATTTTCAACGTAATATGTACAAATTTATAACAGTATGTGAACTTCAAGCAAAACTTTAAGGGATAAATAAATTAATAGTTCGATAAAAGGCTGATTTAGTACAAAGGTAATGAGTTATACTTGACATCATATTTTCCTATTTCTACTGCTACATTTGCGAAAATCACATTGCTTACGAGCAGTTTTTGGTTTTAGGCAAGAAGCTGATTGAAAACAACATTTCCCTGAAAACCCGGATTGCATCATGTATGCATGCGTATGCATGTAGAAGTTACATATGTATTAAGAATTAAGGCTCAATACAAGGAGCGGTACATAGACATGTTGCTGTTTTTGTTGCTGGGTGCACATAACACATAGTAAGAACATACACATAGTAAGAATATTTACACAAGAATTGCTACGTATTTTATTAAGCATTATTATCTTAAATAAAATAAAACATACAAATGTTCTGTGAGTTTATTTATTTTTCTTTACTAAGTAAGTATTATTTTATTTTCCGTTGTTCAAATTATTGTGTTTGGTAGGTACTCGTTTTTCATGTCAACTTGGTAACAGGAAATGTAAAACTTTCTTCAAAAACTTTTGCTGGTGGTTCAGAATCTGAAAAAAGTAGGGTAAAGGATGACTCGCGCTAGACCGGGTCGTGCCCAGGGTGTGATCCTCCCCAGCCGGACCACCTCGTCTGATTGCGCTCAGTTTTTAATGGCGAAATGTACCTCTAATGTACTTCACGTACCTCGTCGGAAATTGAACGTACCTCTGTAGTTTGGCAGATATATGCGTTTAAAAGGGGTCCGGCTGGGAAGTAGAATCTGCAGCCGGACCACGCCTGGATCCGCTGATATCTGTTATTTTGAGATATAATTTAAATAACAGATGAATGTACCTGTTACGTACCTCTGAATAAATACTTTTTTTATTTAAAAAATGGTCTCATAAATGGATTTTCATACATTTCATTTTTTGAGTATACTACGCGTAAGCGCCTGTCAAAAAATAATAGCAACAGAGATAGTAGAAAACAAATGTATTCAATTCGGGCAAGGCGTCTAACGTGACAACTAGATACAAATGTGGGTGGTTATAGGGAGTGTTTCAAACCGACACGAGTTGCGAATTGCCTTTTCGCACGTGTATTTTACAACGTTTTACAGTATACAGTTGAAATCATCAGAGATGAAGTATTTCTGTTGCCGCTATAACAAATACTAAAAACAGTTTGTTCTTCTATTGGAACGCGTTTATTATTTTTAGTTTCCATTTTAACATTTTAGCAACTCAAATATCTATTTGTTTTGTTTTTTTTTATCTTTATCCCTCGACTTTGCCGCGTAAATAACTTTTAAAATGTTATAGACATAGACTAGGAATCCTCTAGACGGAGTTTAGAGCAATTATTTCATGAAACCGATGCTGCCAAAAATACTAGTGTGCGGGGGACGAGGTGAGCGTGATTGGTCCGTTCAAAGACACGGGCGTCACACAAAGACACTTTGACTCGAAAATTGAGTAAAACTACCGTATATTTGTGGCAGAGGGGATAGCGCTACTATGCTCAGTCTGGAGGATGTCTTGTCAAACTCATTTACCCAAAGACCAATTACTATAACTAGACTGTGCACTAAACATTTTTGAAAACCCATACGTATTGGAACCGTATTTAGCTACCGTTAAAAGTTGATAATGCTTTGCTACAAACAAACGGGACGAGCGAGAGGAAAGTCAAACGGGGTGTGTCCTTTTCTAACAAATATGCCAGGTAAGTGTAACCTATACACTATATGTCGATATAGATCGTAAAATCGGGCATATTGAGATATTCCTAGGCATATCATGAAACACCGCCATTTAATGATCTGACTAGCGACTACCAGCCATATCGTGCAAACCAATGAATGGCGGCGTTTCATGATCTGCCTAGGAATATCACCCCTTGAGGTTTGCACGATATGGCTGGTGTTCGCTAGGCAGATCATGAAATGGCGGCGTTTCATGATCTGACTGGCGACCGCCAGCTATATCGTGCAAAACAATGTAATGGCGGCGTTTCATGATCTGCCTAGGAATATCACCCCTTGAGGTTTGCAGTTTGTTTTTAGTATTTGTTATAGCGGCAACAGAAATACTTCATCTCTGATGATTTCAACTGTATACTGTAAAACGTTGTAAAATACACGTGCGAAAAGGCAATTCGCAACTCGTGTCGGTTTGAAACACTCCCTATAACCACCCACATTTGTATCTAGTTCTCACGTTAGACGCCTTGCCCGAATTGAATACATTTGTTTTCTACTATCTCTGTTGCTATTATTTTTTGACAGGCGCTTACGCGTAGTATACTCAAAAAATGAAATGTATGAAAATCCATTTATGAGACCATTTTTTAAATAAAAAAAGTATTTATTCAGAGGTACGTAACAGGTACATTCATCTGTTATTTAAATTATATCTCAAAATAACAGATATCAGCGGATCCAGGCGTGGTCCGGCTGCAGATTCTACTTCCCAGCCGGACCCCTTTTAAACGCATATATCTGCCAAACTACAGAGGTACGTTCAATTTCCGACGAGGTACGTGAAGTACATTAGAGGTACATTTCGCCATTAAAAACTGAGCGCAATCAGACGAGGTGGTCCGGCTGGGGAGGATCACACGTGCCCAGGCCGGAGCGTCCGACATGTCATTTTCTATGACGGCTGATAGGTGATTACGATTGTTTACTAACATTGATGTGTTTATTATTTTCGTAACTATGGCAACGTCAAATCTTTAAAAAATTGTAGAATGAAGGTTGAGTCAGTAAGAAAGTGACAAAATTGGTCTTAGAGCATTTAATAACTGGAGTGGCCATTGAGTGCTTACTGTTAGGATTTTGGATTAGGGTTCCAAGCAGGAAAGAAAAGCTTGTTTTAACACCATATAGGTAATGTTTATTAATCTCAAGCAAGACTACATAGTAATGGCGTCTCATACGGGAAGAAAGAACACCTACATTTGTTTTATATTGACAACCGAATAAATCAAATATCATAGTCGTAGTAGTCTCGTAGGTATACTCTTTATTTTTTTGTTGACGTTATTACTTACCCCTCTGCCGAAAAACACAATTGTGCAAACTTTTGTATGGACTGACATGGCTATTTGTACGTTACGTACAAATCATGTAGAAATAGCAATACATTTGACGTCCCCTCCCCCGCAAAAATCGGCAGACTGTTTTGTAAAGAAAATGACAGCGATGACATGTCCCTTCTAAATGCTCTAAGTGGATGGTAGAGGTAAGGAATAAAATCTCCATGTAATTAATAATGAAAAGTGTCCGTCAAAAACCTTAAGAGGGAAGTATACTACGTAATCGTCCATACAAAAAGAGAAAACGTTTCTCCACTTGTAAATACGAGTATCTTCCATTCTCCATGATTTTTAGTACGGTATTGATACAATGAAAAACTAGGTTTATGGGTTTTCTTTTTTTCGCTACTCTGGAGAGATTTAGAAAAATTATAATAGCTGACATCGTGCCCACTTTTTGCAAATATTCTCCCATAAAGGAGTTTTCTCATAAAGTCATAAAGGATTCTCCTTACCTCTACCATCCATATTCACGGCTACCATCAGTATATGGTAACATTACTTTCTGTGCATCTCACTTGCACTAATATGCGAGAGCGAGATGCATAGATAGTAAATTACGTAGACGTGAGAAAATGTGTCAATTTTGTTATTTAGTTCTATAGGTGAATCCTACAGGCGCTGTATAAAACTCCGATATAACTCTTGCTCTGTTTTATAGTATACTTAGAAAGGGACAACATCGTTTGGAGTGGAGTGAAGTTAGGTACATAAGACCGTAAAGAAACGTAAAACGTGACACACGGCACGTTTATTCACTGAAAGTAAGTGAAAAATACTCTGCCAACTGATAGTAGAGGCACTGGTATGCCTACAGGCATAATGAGGTACAGTCATCACAATAAAAAGCCAAGGCCGCTTCATTAGCATTTTCAGTGTAACCAGCGGAGCATCGATCGCCCTTCACTCAGCCGATAAACTTAAGGTGATGTTCGGATTCAGACCGCAACAGTATTACTGCGGCAGTTTTGTAGCGCGACATTACTGTCGACTGCATTGCTGTCGTAATAGTATATTACGATACAAGTGCGATAAGTAGGAAGCAACGAACGACGATAAAATTGAAACAAGACCGAAAGGGAGTGTTTTAAATCGACACGAGTTGCGAATCACCTTTTCGCACGTGTATTGTACAACGTTTTACAGTACATATGGCCCTTTAAAGTTTTGACATACTGCCGTATTCGAACTTCAAGATATTCACAAGAGACGACACGTATTAAATCCATTCTAGATACGTTATAGTTTAGATATCAACTAGTTCACTTTTGCAGCGCAATTCGGGCAACCAATGTCACTTTTACGTTACATAGAGTACTTAAGACATCTATTAGATATGAATTCGATCTCTAAGTCATATCCTGTGGAAATCGTTCAAGAGTATCTCCATCGCGCGTGGTGATGTCTAAAAGATATCTAATAGATGTCTATTTCAAAATCCGAATCGGGCCCATAGGTCGTACGTAATAAAATTGTCCTTAATCCCGCCCTAGGGTGGTAAGGTGGTAGGTAGCAACATTTACGGCAGTAATGCAGTCGGCATACGGCATACGCAGCAGGTCTGGCTACCGCCTAGACTAGACAAGTCGACATAACTAAAAAACCGGACAAGTGCGAGTGGGACTCGCCCAGCGAGGGTTCCACACTTTATGCGGCCCACTCACTATCAGTATAATGTCATTATTTTGACATTTCTTCAAAAATATTTAAAATGTTTAATAACTTCATTATCGTCCATCATTCTTTCTATCATTTCTGATTCCATCATTCTAACCAATTCACTGTCAGTATAATGTCATTTCTAGTATCATTACTTTGACATAACTCCAATACTGACGGAAATTATTAAAATAAACTTCATTACTTGCCGTCATTCCTTCATGACACTCCCTACACTATCACTAAAAACATCATTCCGTCAAAGTAATGTCAGTATCCATGATAGTGTCGGGGCCGTATTAGTATTCATTGTTATAACGGCAATAAAAATATGTACATCATTCTTTGAAAATTTCAACTGTCTAGCTATCACGGTTCATGAGATACAGCCTGGTGACAGACGGACAGTGGAGTCTTAGTAACAGGATCCGTTTTAACCCTTTGGGTACGGAACCCTAAAAAACAAATATACAAATCTAAAAAGTGAATGATAATATAAAATATATAAGTGAACGGTCATGAATGAAATGCCACTTGAATGCATTCGTATGGAATTTTCTCCACATATCTGACTGAGATTATGTAGATGAGGAAACAGGCGATCCCACTTAGCATAGAACACTCACTCTTAAAGCATCGGTCACACCGCCACCTACTCAAAAACTTGTAGAACTAAAACAAGTTACCGTCAAAAATATTTTTGATAGACTTTTACTGCCGACTGTATTATCTCCCTTTTGCATAATATATCTTATCTTATACCTTTTTTAAACGAGCTATTCTTGTATATTTATTCATTTATGTAGGTAAGTACATATATTTCGTGGACCTCGGAAACGGCTCTAACAATTTCGATGTTATTCGCTATATGGGGTTTTAGGGGGCGAAAATTCGGTCTATCTAGGTTTTATCTCTAGGAAAACGCACATTTTTGAGTTTTTATATGTTTTCCGAGCAAAGCTCCCAAATCTATCAAGACAAGTAAGGTAAGGTGGTCTTAATGAACATTTAAAAATCTAAATAATATTATTTATTAATTTTTGGATTTCATACAACATTGAAAATTTTCAAAGTGGTTGAGCACCCCCTTGTAGTTGAGATAAAGTTACAAAACTTAGTGTACATTATCAGCATAATAAGACAAATAAACGCGCCTAAGAAAGGTATACATTTCAGCCAGGGGCAGTTTCACTATAGGATTGCGGCTAGACCCTTTAAGTAACGAGATATACCTGCACATTTATACCTAGGTATATTTAATCGTACCTGCGCGGTAAAGTTAAATAAATATGTGCAAAAAAAGTCGGACTAACGCCCTGAGGGTTCCGTGTCATTACAGTTTTTTGTACAATGTGTTATTTTTTTCTAAGTAGTTATTCAAAATTTGTTGCACAAAAGAAAACTTGTCGTACAAAAGGCAGATTTAATGCCAAAACACACGAACTAAATAGATATGTGATTTTAATTATTATTTCTTCAATGTTATCAAATTTAGATATTTATACTTCTATTGCTTATTAAAAAATACAAATACAAATGCATTTATTTCATTACTTTTTACATCAGTTCTCATCAGTTTAGTTCATTAATTATTGATTAAGCAAGTTCTGATTAAAATTACATAAAAACCTACTTACTCGTTAATCATGGTTATTAGATTAAAAAAACTAGAAATAGAACATAATGAGTTATGTCCCGTAAATAATATTTCCCGTCTGTTGGAGGCCTTAGGCGAGCGTCCGCAGAGTCAGGGCCGTGCACGCAGTGTGTTGCACTCCCAACGCGGCTTAGGACACAAGCGGGGGCGGTGGCGGGTACTATAGCGGTAGCGGGAGTAGGGAAGCGAGTGTACGTAGAGTCAAGGCCGTACACGCAGTGTGTTGCACTCCCAACGCGGCTTAGGACACAAGCGAGGGCGGTGGCGGGTACTATAGCGGTAGCGGAGGTAGAAGCGCGTATACATGGAGTCAAGGCCGAGCACGCAGTGTGTTGCACTCCCAACGCGGCTTAGGACACAAGCGAGGGCGGTGGCGGGTACTATAGCGGTAGCGGAGGTAGAAGCGCGTATACATGGAGTCAAGGCCGAGCACGCAGTGTGTTGCACTCCCAACGCGGCTTAGGACACAAGCGAGGGCGGTGGCGGGTACTATAGCGGTAGCGGAGGTAGAAGCGCGTATACATGGAGTCAAGGCCGAGCACGCAGTGTGTTGCACTCCCAACGCGGCTTAGAACACAAGCGGGGGCGGGAACGGGTACGAGGAGAATAGACTTACGCGGCACATCAGCGTATTGCATTTCGAGCGAGGCTGAAGTTACAAGAAAAAGCGAGTGAAGCGGCGGCAGAAGTCTCAGAAGGCCTTAGGCGAATGTACACAGATTAAGGTCAGTGCACTCAGTATTTTGCACTCTGTACGCAGCTTAGAATACAAGCAGGAGTGCAGACGAGTTTGCGAAATATAATGCAATATTATGGTACCATCGAGCAGGCCCTAATTTCACATCGGTGACAGGTGCGACGAATTGTAAAATCACTGTTGCTGACGTCACAGGCATCCATGGGCTACGATTACCACTTACCATAGGGCGGGCCGTATTCCTGTTTGCCACCATCATTGTATTATTTAAAAAAACTTTATTATATCGGAAAAAAAACAGATATTTCTCCTGCGAAGTTTCTGACAATTGTCAAAGATTTAGAAGAATTGAAGGTAATTTTTGACAGGTAATGAGTTATATGTCAGAATTTCGTGACAATTGTAGTGTTTCTTGTGACAATTGTCATAAACTTAGCAAGAGAAATATCTGTTTTTTCCGATATCATAAAGTTTTTTTTAATAATACAATGATGGTGGCAAACAGGAATACAGCCCGCCCGATGGTAAGCGGTAACCGTAGCCCATGGATGCCTGTGACGTCAGCAACAGTGATTCTACAATTCGTCGCACCTGTCACGTTGGTGAAACAGGGGCCAGATCTAATGATGGATACAGGTAGCAATATAAACTCTGTGACAAAACTATGCAACCTAGCTAATTGTGTTTGGGTAGTAGGTAGTATTAGTTGCCTGTTGAAAGAAAAGTACAGTCAGCTACTAAAAGCTTGTATCAAAACTATATTTTTTTGACAATAATTTATTTAAATAACCTTGGCTCTCCGCTATCCGCCTGTGACTTGCGCCACACGCGGAGACGTTATAATTTTGGACAACAACTGAAGGTGAGAGTGCTGTTCGTATTTATAAACGCTGTGACTGACTTCTGTACAGCGTAATTGGACAGCGGGGACACTGTTACAAAAAACTGCAATAATAAATAAAAAATAAAAATAAAAATCGTTTATTGCAGACCAACAAAGTCCATAGGAGTGTTAGTAACATTCATCTTAATTGCCTAAAGGTTAGTGTATACAAAGAAAAAAAATATATAAAACAAAAACTAAAATTAAAATCAAAACCACCCCGACTACTTGTCCCTCCCTACCACTACCTCAACCCAATATTTTGTTAGCGGGCAGTCAATGCGTAACTCATATAATTATCAACACGGTAGTGAAAACTACCACAGACTGTGACCAACAGCTACATCCAAGAAGACAAGACGTCGTCTACTAACACAACAACAAATTCAAACCGGACAATTGTCCGGTGAAAACAACGGTCCTACATACTATCTTTAGTTTGCTATACTATTTTTTCTTAGCCTATAATTTAAGTGTCTTCCATTCCATAATTCCCGATTTAGCCCTTCTTTCGGCCAGTTGCTATACTTACTATTTTTTAGTCCCGTTATCCTGGCAGCAGTTGATCAGTGGAGGCACGTGTAGACCAGCAATGAGATTAAATATAAAATTCTTATATGATTACTTGTCAGCGTTGTTTTTCAATTGAACCATCTTGATATTAATATCTTGTAGTTTTACTACGTAGGTTTGGTTTGCTTCCTGGAAATGCATTCGAATATTTAAAGTCGTAAATTGACTCAATATTTTTCTGAGATTACTAGCACATATTCAATTTTAATTCGCAATTAGCTATAATACGAGAGACAATTGTCGCTTAACTTCAAACTCCGATAAATCCATTCAACCCTTTTAGGAAGTACGCCTATTGAGCAAATACCTAATTACCTTTTCTTGATACCGAAATCGCAAAAACTAACAGATTTATTCCAGTTTGAAGTCAAGTGACTCAATTGCCGGTCATAACAAGTCAATATTAAATCAAAATAAGATTTCAAAAGTTGGAATCCGTCTCCTGTAGTATGTTTCTCTTTGGTTGGCTTAAATGACATTTATTATTTACGTCAGTATGATGTTCTGTGGACATTCATTGAGTGTATTTGTGAACGAGATGCATGTCCTCGATGGGTGGATGACCTTTGGACACTCATAAACAAATATGTTTGTCTGTTTCACGATTGGTAACTATAATTATAGGTAACAAATACGTAAACACTTACACTACACTTTTTATACTATTTTCTATAACTTATTTTTATACATTTCACGATAAATATACGATTTCCCACTTTACGGGTTTTACTATAATTTTAGTTTATATTATAAATGTTTTAAACAGCGCATAGTAGCGGAAGAGAAGATAATATTACCATTTATTTCCATGCAAATATACATACAGTTTAAATACAAATCATTAAATTTAGAGTTTTTTCTTCTTTACATGGCCCGCTTTGTATAAAGGGCTCCTCCATCTGTTTCCATTTTATTCTGTCCTGTGCTTTAAGCTTCCAGTCTCTCCCAGCAATTCTTTGAATTTCGTCAATCCAGCGGACTTTGGGGCTCCCTTGGCCTCTTTTTTAGTGTCCCGTACAAAACTTTGTTCACGGAACACTTATTTTTTTCCGATTTAGCACGATTTACAATATTTAATTTAGCACAGGTAAATATTAGGAATTAGGTACCTATGTCTAGAGATAACCCGGTTTTGGAAATTCAGGTCCTATGGGGTCCGCCGTGGGCTTGGTCACTTTTTCGTTAGTTTCTGACACATCTATTTCAGATTATAAATTAAATTTACTATTTACAATAGAAGTTACATTAATAATATTAAATTATGATCATAAGTCTAAACCTATATTAGCCTGAAGCATTGTTGTCAGGACACTGGCCGCGTTTCCCCTCTGCAAGGTGAGGCTGAGTTTTTGCGCAAAAAATGCGCCTGTTTGTCGTAGGTTTGCCAGACACCCAGACTAGTTTGGTAGAAATTTCTTATACTAGGTTTTTGGTGTCGGACGACCAACACACTCCCAGACTTATAGTTTGGTAGAAATTTCTTTTACTAGGTTTTTGGTGTCTGACGACCAAGGACCGAAAATATTTACTATAAAATTTCATACTTAGTAAAAAACACTAAAATGCACCTCGTGCATTCAAAATTACGAGCAAATTTGAATACAACTATATTCGCTCCATAACTCAGAGCCATAACTTGAGGTGTTGCCAGCTATCGATTTTCCGCGTCGCTCAAATTCAAAGCGCTATAATTTTTACGACGGCAACACTTGCGGCCCGCCTACAAAGATGTGGGCAATAGGATTGCTAGGTAATTTCGTGTATGAATTGGGATAAATATGAAAAAACCGGTCAAGTGCGAGTCGAACACGCGTCCCAAGGGTTCCGTACTGCACACATTTTAGAACGAGCGAGCAAAGCGAAGTTCATAAGTACATTCAACTGTTCATTCAATTTTTCCACACACGGCTCTGGCTATCTTTAATTTTGTTCGAAGTTCGCAAATTGCTGGCATCTCATTATGTCACTCTAATTACGGTTTCATTGGAGTAAAAGAGAAATCCCCGCAATTTGCGAACTTCGGTGTTCGCGGTAGACCCTCTGATATACGGCAGTTCAGCCTTCTCATTTAGCTACTCGTACTTAAACCAATTATTTGTTCTGTTTGATCACTAACCTCCTGAAGCTCATCCTTCGACCTTGCGTGGAGGCGCACCTCTCTTGGATGCTTCAGGCCTTCTGCCCAACGCAGAGCTCGGCCTTCAACCTTCGCACTAGCTGTCCACACCACGTTTCACGTAAATCAATTGCGGCTGTGTCCCTAAAACAGCCCAACCACGTTTTTTTTTCTTAAGGCCGACTCACGCTTGACTCTAGATTTCTAATAGGTTTTCCTGTCATCTAGAGGTAAAGAACTATTATATGTATTTGTTTCAAAATTTTAGATCCAGTAGTATCGGAATTAAGGGGGGGGGATGGTAATTTTTTGCCTATATTCTTAAATAACTTCTAAACAATTTCATATAAAATTATAAGAAAAAATATATATGAGGTCCTCAAAATAAGCTCTTTCATTTAATATGTAACACGATATGGTTTGCAAAACTTTGTTTTATAATTTTCTCATATTCCCCCTAAAAGAGCGGACAATCGGACCGGATAATGTGAAAACGCTCTAAGACGGCAAATAATAGCTTAATCATAGCTATCCTCCGCCGTCCGTCGTCGTGTCATCGTCGGCATTGATGGAACATAAACCGGACGCAGCTGCCGTCCGACCCTTCGTGAACTGCACTTCTTATTGTATTGTCCTCTTAGACGATGTGCCACGAAAATATGGGTTTACGTTACGTACATACGTGTTTCGTATATGCACCTATGTAGCAGTATATATATTCAATTAGATACCAGGCTGCGAAAACAACTCTTTACTGACCAAACCTTATTCTAACGACAGCGGCTAAGGTTATTAAACTAATTATAGTTGTGAACTAAAATGTAAGCTACAAATCTGTCCTTTATTACTGAATAAAGACATTTGTATTTGTATTGTATTTGTATTTGTAATGCCTTATTTACCGGCAGCATCTGCAGTAGGTACCTAATGTATCTACTACTTACATTTATTCAAACGCACCAACTGAAATATCACAGCAAATATCGTAGATACTTATAAATAAAACTTTCAAACCATTCTTTATTCGACACAGAAATATCCTTTGTTTCATATCTAGCCCCCCGGGAGGTCTGTGAGTCCTCTCAAAGACTAGCTATCTCTAGGGCACCTAAGTTAGCTAGCACAAGTCACCGAGTTATAAGTTAGCCCGGCTGTGCTCGTCGAATTGTCGATGGATTTGAAGATTGTTGCTGCAATTTTACTTCAATTTTCTTGACAATATAGTTTAGATATTGATATAAGAATTAAATACAAAAAAATTGAAGGTGTCTTTTTAAGGTTCCGTACCCAAAGGGTGAAAACGGGACCCTATTACTAAGACTCCGCTGTCTGTCTGTCACCAGGTTGTATCTCATGAACCGTGATAACTAGGCAGTTGAAATTTTTACAGATGTGTATTTATTTACTGTTGTATTTATACTAAAAACAGAATATATTTAATAATTAAGTAGGGCTCCCATTCAACAAATGTGATTTTGTTGCCGTTTTTAGCGTAATGGTACGGAACCCTTGTAGTTTTGCATGGCGTTGGGCCGGTTTTTTTATATTTAATTAAAAAATCTATCATTTCAGCGACGTCACTGATTTTTATTTCATCACGAAAACGGAACTGCGTCAAAATATCGGGAGATCGAAAATGATACAAAAGACAATCACGGTTCATATCCCCGTCTATATAAGTCTAGTGAAACTAACCGTGAATCATTCAAAACTGCTTTGATTTCCTAGTTAACATTAACCATTTAGATGCCGACCATTTCCTATTAGGTCCGTATAAAAACCCATAGTCGTCTAATAAAAATGCATAAGGCCATTAGTTTGTTTTGCACGTTTGGTTAGTCTCGCATACAAAATGCTAATAAAATCGCAAATGTATTGGCAGCCGGCCAAACTATTGATGCTTGATGATATTGACAACACTTCATAACTTCCAGTAAGATATTGGATGTGGTACGTATTTTTGTCTTGGAATGTTTTGGAAGGTTGATTTTCTTTTTAGGTTAGTCGCAGTGTCATCATCATTATCTCAGCCATAAGACATCCACTGCTGAACATAGGCCTCCCCCTTTTTTGGGGGGTGAATGCCATAATCGCCACGCTTGGCAGGCGGGTTGGCGATCGCAGTCGAGTACACCGAATTTGAGGGACGCTGCTGTCCGTCCACCGGTGGTCTTGGACGTGGTTTAAGGACATACCCGGGTCCTGGACGTAGTTTAAGGACATACCCGGGTCCCAATGTATCCAGTCCACCAGTGTGTGTGTGGTCCAGTCGCAGTGTATTTTTACCCAACTTGCTTAATATTTTCTGTCAACATTTGTCATTTTGACTAGGCCCCCAGAACTGTATATATACTATATTCGGCGTCACGGAAATGGCACATACCTTAATATCGTCAGGTGACAAGCAAAAGTCTCTAATTACTTAAAAATAATTAAAGAAAAATCGACCTTCTCTTAGTACTAATATGGTTCACTATGGCTATGAACTTGTGGTGGTACTTAGTGACTTTTGCTTGTCACCCGACGTTATGGTGCGAGCGATTGCGAGTGATTTCTAGCTCTTAATGAAATGGTTTTGCCTTAATCAATTTGACATCATTTTAAAAACTAATTTAATAACCTTTCATTGTTTAAGTGTTTTATTTATTGTTAAGATTGTCGACCTTTGAAAAAATCGCTTGCGCCCGAAAATATGCGATTTCCGTGACGCTGAGTGTAGTTGTGCATGGTTTTAATTTCTTTCCAAAAATCTATAAATAATAAGTCGGTTGAGAGTTGAGACTACTTTGCTTTAAAAAATCCTTATGATTTACACCATCCTCCTCCATCCTCCTTCCTCCCTTCTCCCCTTTCCTTCTTTATCCTTATGATTTATGATTTTTAGGGTTCCGTACCCAAAGAGTAAAACGGGACCCTACTACTAAGACTCCGCTGTCCGTCCGTCCGTCCGTCCGTCTGTAACCCGGCTGTATCTCACGAACCGTGATAGCTAGCACAGTTGATTTTTTCACAGATGTATTTCTGTTGCCGCTATAACAAAAAAAGACTAAAAAGTACGGAACCCTCGGTGGGCGAGTCCGACTCGCACTTGCCCGGTTTTTTTGATTTAGGGTAAACCCTCCAGTGAATGAACACCCCCCAGTGAATGAACAAAATTACGTTTTTTGTCTAAAATAAGAAATATAGCAATTTCTTCCACTTGTCTTATTTTTTTTCTTATTAACAACTCTATTTCCTATGCAATGACAACCCGTAATAAATTTATTTTCGACGAGTTAGGATGTGACTAGCGTTTGAAGTTTACGTATTTCTGGATTTGAAGTTTTGTATGGAAATATTAGATCCCAGATAAGAACAGTGTACGTTTGGAGCAACATATGAAGTGCTTATTTAATCTTTACCAGTACAAAGTTTAGTTATTTGGTTAGATTAAGAGTAGAACCTTCTATTTATGTACACTTTGTCGGCATATTATGCGATTAAGTCTTTATTTTCTATAGTTCCATTACTGGCTCATCAACTGTTCTGAAACCAGTAAATGAACAGTGTGTTCATTTACTGGTGTCGCGTAGATTTCTTTTTTTTCCCAAATGTATATGTAAACCCAATCGTATTGAGCTTGTTTTTTGTGATTCTGCATAGAAAACGATTCTGATTCATTTAGCCAGTATTGGAACAAACCAAATTTCTATAGTCCATTTACTAGATTTGTAATGCCTATGTATGAACAATACAAAATTTGGCTTGTTCATTTATTGGATTTCTACTAATTCTATGTATGAACAGTGTAACCACGAACAATGCAGTGACAAGTTTATTATTTTAAGCATTATTTGGTGAGCATGACCCCTTTTCATCAAAATATGCACGTTGGTTCTTGTTTTAATGGTTGATTTCATTTTTTCCTTTTAATATGTAACGGGTTTCTATGTTATTGGTGAATAACCATCATTTTATTGCAATTCGAAGTCAATATGGAGGGATAAAAAGATATAAACGCTATCGCTATACCTATTAAAATAGAGCCGGAAACGGTGTTTGTGATAAAAATGTTTTTTTTTTATGCTAATTAGAAAGAGTTAAATAATGTTCATTCACTGGGTTTTTCGGTGTTCATTTACCAGTTTTTATGTTCATTCATTAGGTTTTTGGGTAGTTTTTGGTAAATTCTAGTATATCTCAAAAACTATGAAAGTAATTAAAAATCGCAGAAATTACTTTCTTGTTTATTAAATGAGGATTGATTAAATTGCAGTTAATTATTCCAATTATTAATGAATGCTGAGCAATGATTTTTCAAACTTGGATAATTGCTTAAGTGTTCATTCACTGGTGGTCTTACCCTACTCCTTCCAAACCGTCGTCTGAATCCAGAATTCAATCGTTATGTTCTTGTCCTAATGGCACGTCCATATTTATTACATGCGCGACATGCGCAGACGCATGCAAAACCACAGGCTTCCCTCATCGTCCCCGAGGTTGACAGCATGACTCCATAGTCCGGATCACTAACACCCGCCATTTTGAACTTTGCCCAAGTCCCAGTAGTACTAAGATACAAATGATATATAAAAATTCTTCTTCATAAGTAAACATAATAGGAACATGCATTTGAATATAATTATATGAATAAATAAGCAAGTAAATAAATGGAACAATCTTGGGCATTTTCAGGAAAAGGTATAGCATAACATATTGGCGTTTATCACAGGAATACGAGTAAAGCCCTAACCGGGATTCGGATGCACGGTGACGGAACACTGAATCCAAAGGCCAATTGCCAGTAAAAATTAGGGCTCCCGGTATCCGTGTTACACGCCGAAACGAATACCCGTGTTCTTAAGACCGGCGGTGCTAAGAACACGGTTTACACGGAACCGCCGGGATCCGGATACGTATCCAAGAAACGTTCCCAAGAAACGTTTCTCAGATACGTATCTCCGTTTACACGGGAACTTAACACCGGCCCGAACGGATCCGAAACAGTTTGAGCCAATCAATGCTCTAGGTCTGGGTATGCAAGGTCTAGTATTGAATGTTGAATTCAGATGAACTCGTTTGGCGTACGAATTTTTTAAAATTACATATACTTAACAGTTTTAACACATGTATTAATATAACATATTTAGCCAACTATACAATATATGAATGGAAGTAGGTGTCCCTATTCTATATAGTCTACTATTTTTAGTTTTAAGTAGGTGTCCCTATTCTATATAGTCTACTATTTTTAATTTTAAACCTACTCGTCCCTAGTTTAGAACCTTATTTTTTTACTATTGCTTTTAAGCTAATTTCATTACATAATACATTTCAATCAAAGAAACACATTTTATATATAATGGTGTAAGTTATATAGTTTCGCGAAGAATAGGTGTGCAGACAAATACTACCTGCTACTACTTTGTGGTTATTTGTTATTTTTATCAATTACCTAACTGTTGCGCGAGAACAGCAAATCTACCAATGCTGCAAAAAAAAGTACACACAAGCGGCATTTGAAACGCAGGATTTCACGCGAGAACCTTAAAAACCCATGCTACCTTGGTTACCTTGCAATTATATTGTCAAATACATTAAGATAGAACTCAAAATTGGTAATCATTCATGTTCACTTGGGTCACTTTCACACTAGTGCTCAGGTAATAAATGCCGGCCGGTGGTGTTCCATTCATTTTAGAACGTGTTGTTTTCCAATACCCTTTTGTCTGATATCGCCGAAAACAAGTAGCGTCCCAAACTATTATCAGAACTGCCACAAGCAATTATAAGCTTTATGTCGGTGTAATAAGGAGAACCTACTAGTCTACACATATATGAAATTGTAAGAAATGCAGCGGCTAAAATTAAAGAAGCAAATGTATCCAAGCAAATGAACAAGAAATAAATATGACTTTTAAAATATTGTGTTTAAGTAGGTATGACTCCAGTTCGCCACTTAGTCGGCCAATTCGTAAAATACGGTCTTTCCAAGTTACTTTAATTTAAAATATTTTTGTTGTTTTGTTGCAAAAAATTGTAAATTTTATTAGTACAGTCTTAAAGTTCATTTTATATGATAATAAGATAATGAATTTAAGAAAAGTCTTACTTTCTGTAAAAACAAGTTTATTTGAAGTCTTATATAAAATACTATGTATTTTGATAAGTAGCATAGGTATACTGTACATATTTCTAATTTTCTACTCGTATTGTAACATTGCAAGGAAAAACTACCTGCTCAGAAAAGGGTTATGTAAACCGTTTATTGAATTTCGACTCTATGAACCACGGAATAAGGTTAAATATGACGGAAACTCGTCATGAATCTTTTGTCTATTTATTTGTAGCTCTTAAGTACGCCGGTTCGTTCCTTCGCTACTTGTCAAGGACGTGTCCGGAGCCACGGGTAAATAAGATCCGTTTCTTCGAATACCCGTTTATCCGTGGAGACGGATCTTAATTACACGTTTCTTAATTACACGTGCGGAACGGGCCAGAAAACCGTGTACGTGTTATTCGGAAACGGGTATTCGAAACGTGTAAACGAAACACGGATTCGACCGCGAGCCCTAGTAAAAATTGAACACATTTCTAAAACAAAATACACACAAAATGTTTAATGTCAGTTAAGACCCAAAATGATTCCCCCGATTAGTGCAAAGCGCATCACAGGTCAATAAATCTAAATTGCACCTTACAACTAAAATTACACAAACCCCTCATCAACTTTGATTCTCAAAATTTCAATCTGTGTGAAAGAAGGGTGTAAGCGCCGAACGAAGGATATGGAAGATACACCTTTATTGTTGTGGAGAGCGATTTGATGCATGTTATCAGAGATCCGCGGTGTCGTCAATTATGTGAAGTGTTGTTTCAATCGTCCGTTTTTTAAACGCGAGTTGAGGACTCGGGAGGCCAATCCAAACTTACATTTTGACATCAATGTGATATCTAAATTATGTAAAAAGTGTATGCTTAAGTAGCGATTATTCCGCACCACGGGGTTCGCAATGCCAATTTGAGTGTTTTTGGACTAAACGTGGTTTTGACGAATCTCAAGCCGGATTCAGATTTTAAAAGTATGGTATTGAACTGGTTTCGACACGACCATGAAACCAGCTTACGCTGAATGGTGCATACAATATGAAGTGAAATTCCTGCGTAAGATCCACACTAATCACTACGATCGCTAAGGTCGTATCAAAACTAGTTTCAAACCATAACAATTGTTAAATGTGAACCGGGTTGTAGGTTAATTTAAAGAAAAAAGTTTTGCAGTGAACTACGTAGTTAAAATAATAGTAGGGATCTTTTTTAGGGCATGTTTGGTATCGTGTTTTGATCAGGAAAGAGTAGAAGAAAACATTTTTTGACGCGAAATAAAATATTGTAGTAGGCAGAGGGCAGTTCGTTCAAGTAGACAAACTCTCTGTAGAAAGGTTAAAACATTTTAGCGTCAAAAAAAATGTTTTCTACTATTTCCTAATCAGAGTATGATATCAATTGTGACCTTAAACGGATTCCCGCTATTTTTGTTACACACTGTATAGAGATTTTACATAAAAATGACATTGACTTGCGCTCGCGCACCGAAGTGAACGCGTGGCCTGGACTGTGTAATTTACATGGGCCCGTCGGGTCACGGTTGGTATCCCTTTTTGTTCAAATGTGCCTTTTTCACTTTTTATTGCATCGCCTGCATTGTTCGTGAGAGTTAAGGTGTGTTTACTTTGAATATGTTTATTACAATAAAAATACAAGTTACGTACAAGTTTATGGCAATTAGTTGGTGACTAGAAATAAATATTAGTAGGAAAAACAACACAATATTTATAAGAACTTTGACCTGTAGATTAGACCAACGAGAAGTTTATTTCTTCTCTCTGCCATTACAAAACACATAATAAGATTAATAAGTGACGTAAATATTAATTACGAATATATAGATGAAGTAACGCAAACAATATTCTGTGTTTGTGTAGAGCTCTATGTAAATATCCAAAAAAATATATGTAAGTTATAAAAGCTTTAGTTGTCAAAGAGAAAACACGATTATTTTCTCCCGCTGTGGATACGGGACAGAAACCGCCTATTATTTTTTTCTTTTTAAAATTCCAGTTTGAAGGAAATATTGCAAAATATTATTTAAGTACATGTACAAACATGCACACAGCCTAACGATTCGAAGATTCCCAAAAATCTGCACGCGTGGCCGCGCATTCAGAGTGCATAACGGGCGATGTTTCACCGATAGAGGGCGCGATTGCAACACAACAAGGGTACAAGGGTCACTGGATTTTGAAGGTGGCCAAAAAAAAACCAAGTCTATAGGTAAGTAGCTGGTTGCAGAGGCCCATTTGGTCAATATGTCTTGCAGTAAGTGTCCACCTTCCTTCTTCCTTCTTTCTCGCGTTATCCATGCATTTTGCCACGGCTCATGGGAGCCTGAGGTCTGCTTGACAACTAATCCCAAGAATTGACGTAGCCACTAGGTTTTACCAAAGCAATTGTCATCTGACCTTTGAACCCAGAGGGGAAACTAGGCCTTATTGGGATTAGTCCGGTTTCCTCACGATGTTTTCCTTCACCGAAAAGCGACTGGTAAATATCAAATGATATTTCGTACATAAGTTCCGAAAAACTCATTGGTACGAGCCGGGGTTTGATTGAATCAGCGACATAACGGATTGCAAGTCGCACTCTCTTACCGCTAGGCCACCTGCGCTTCAGTGTCTAACTTTAATGCTAAAAATCGGGCAAGTGCGAGTCGGACTCGCACACGAAGCGTTCCGTGCCATAATGCAAAAAAAAAAAAAAATAAAGCAAAAAAAAAACGGTCACCCATCCAAGTACTGACCACTCCCGATTTACATGTTTTTGAGTTCACGGAGCGTTATCGTTGTACTCGTAACGTAAATATCAAACATTTTTATTCCTAAAATTAAAGAAACAAACATAATTTATAAGATGGTATTTTCTCCTAGATCCTTGCTATAATAAACTGTTCTATTCACAGGTCACAGCTAATATTATTTGAACGTATATGCGAACTCACCCGTAACCCGTAAAGGCCGTAAAATATTACGTAAAGTATGGTGCGGCAATAAATTACCAAAAATGTCATGTCGAATTGTCGATACACAATTAGCGTGGACTAAATATAAATAATTACAAAACGCTACTTTTTAATATATGTATAATAAAAATAAATGTTCTTTATTTCGTGAATTTGAAAAACAACCATACATCGCGAAATAAATCGGCATTTTGAACGTTGCGTCATCGCGCCGCGGCGTTGCTAGCCGAACTGAGAGTATGTCAGGAGTCCGTCAGAACTCAGTCGCGGGGCGAGGTAATCCGAGTCGGGGCGGGGCGGTGCGTGTCCGTTCTGTATGATAATACTATTACTTATTCTGTGGTATAGTACTTAGACATAAGTTTTAGGTTTATTCTTATCATAAGTTCAATTTTTTTTGTCACGATAATGTTTTGGAATAAAGTTTTTATCTATCTATCTATCTATATGTCAGTGTCAAGAGTGACGTTTCTTCAAACAAAAACGTCCTTTTTGACACTGACATATCTAACCTATATCGTATCTATAGTATTTCACGTATCTTAAAGTTCGAATCGGACTGTTAGATGTATGTAGATTAGACTAGTCGTTTTTTAGGGTTCCGTACCGAAAGGGTAAAACGGGACCCTATTACTAAGACTTCGCTGTCCGTCCGTCCGTCCGTCCGTCCGTCCGTCCGTCCGTCCGTCCGTCTGTCACCAGGCTGTATCTCACGAACCGTGATAGCTAGACAGTTGATATTTTCACAGATGATGTATTTCTGTTGCCGCTATAACAACAAATACTAAAAACAGAATAAAATAAAGATTTAAATGGGGCTCCCATACAACAAACGTGATTTTTGACCAAAATTAAGCAACGTCGGGACTAAATAGTAGCCCTAAGCGACTTACTCACACAATGACGCGTGTACAGACGTGCCGTTCACACATATACACGCAAACGAGTTTTGATGTATGGCGTGTCCGCCCTGTGACTATACTAAACTAATTACTAACTACATACTAGGATTTTTTTTTTGTCACGACTGTGTAGTCGCGAAAAGGCGCCGACTCAGCATGTGCTGCAGCATTGCTGCCACAGCGCATCTAATCCATATCGTATCTTGAAGTAATATTTGACATATCTTAAAGCTCGAATCGGAAAGTAAGACAACTTCTATTGTTTTACACTTACATTGTACCTAAAATGTAACATCCACATACAAATGATTCTCGATAACAATTTAATTTGCCATTTAATGACCAATTAGGTTTTTACAACCGCGTTTGCGTCTGGAGAAAATTAAAACCAGAGTTCATTACAAGTGATAACGTGTCGAGAACCGAGCAGTGACTTAGTCCAGTCAAAGAGGACGTCCTATACTTCACTCATCGAATGATGATCTATGACATCTATGACAGCTCCTCCAAGTCGCTTTTGGACGGGCTTAATTAAAAAAATATATTGAAGACCGTTTTACCTTATTTTTATTACTGAAATGGGACATTTCTAAATAAATTAATGTGCTTTGCCTACTTCCAAAAAATGTTTACAAATATTTTATGCGACAGCTGCTCCATCATCATTGGAAGCGCGAGATACAGTCAACAGCAGATGTTGCAGTTAGCAGCGGGCCAGGTGTTCAAAATGATATTGACGCGACTTTATTGTTAAGAGAATAAAACCGTGTCAAGGTAATTTTGAACACCTCGCCCGCTTAGCAACTTCTCTTGCTGACTGTACAGTATGCCATTCATTGGTTAACCTTCCATCACACGTTGAAGAACATCACATAAGTCTGCCCACATAAATATTACGGTGTACTTTCGTTTGGGCCAAATACATTTCGCCAAATTTCACTTCCCAACAAACTTAATCGCAATAGTTTCATTTCCCAAAGGAACATTTAGCAAAGTTACACTTCGCATATAATTTATTTGGTCAAATTATCATTTGGCATGATTTTACTTTGTCAAATGTTATTAGGACAAAAACTTATTCAGCAAAAGTTTTTTACTGTCTAATATTATATTCCAAAAAGATGTTTGGTCAAAAATTTTCACTTCGCAAATTTGACAAATAAGCATCTCTATTTAAATTTGTACTTTTTGTTATGTTAATATAGGTACGTTAAATTCTACGTAATTTGGGTGGGTTGGGTTAGGTTTGAACTGCGATCCTCACAAAATGGAACCGCTATCAGAATAGTAGGTTAGGTTAGGTTAGAACTGTGACCCTCACAGAATCGAAATGCTATTAGAAAAGTGGGTTAGGTTAGGTTAGAACTGCGATCCTTACAGAAAAGATATACTATGTACTAGAAAAAGGTCATCGAAGTGGATTAATTAATTTAATAGAATAGCGAGATGTAAAAAAATTGCATGACATTTTAAACTAAAATGTGGTGTAAATATCGGTGTAAATAACCATATTTACTATTTTTGGGTAACAATGATTACTTTGGTGTTTTTTGCTTTAATAGAATAGCAAGATCTAACAAATTTGGTTATCATTTTACATTAAAACGGATTTTTAATTTTAGTGATCATTTACTACATATTCTTGGCAGTAAGAATGTTTTTTTTTGACGTTACATTTACATTTTACTATACTATACATAGTAAAATGTAACGTCAAAAAAAATGATCAGTTGAATACCAAACAAATAAAATTCTGCAGCCTCCTCTCTATTGGTATGTAAATTGTATGCCATGCAATATTTTGGGACATGTAAGTTATGCTTAATGATACATTTGACTAAATAATATTTGGTAAAATGTAACTTGTCCAAGTAATTATTTGCTAAACAATAACTTGCCAAAAAAGACTATTGCTAACTGAACATTTGCGATAAGTTGTTTTGCCAAACATTTTTTTGGGAAATGATAATTTGGGAAACATAGTTTGGGATGTGATACTTTGGGAAACGTTTTTGGCCCATTCGTTAGTAAACCAAATATTACATATCCTCCCAGAAACCTATAAAAAGGTCTCCTGTTCAATTCTATTTTGAACCTTATTTTTGACAAATCAAGATTGCATTTTTCTTGGCAAGTTTTGACGTCTGGGCGGCTAGAGGTTAAATCTGCGGACATATCTTACATAAATCAAATGGTAGGTACATTAGACGTAGCCACGAATTATTTACTGTAACAAGATATTTTTATAATTAGTAAAAATAAATACAAACTTCTTAATCTTAACAAATCAAGAGTTGAGAAAAGCCTTTGTCTTATGCAGCAATGGGCGTCTTTCAGTTTATGTAATAATCCTCGTTGACTGGACTAACTCGTGTTAAATGCAAAACGATGGCTTTATTGACTGGAAAGTTGTTAATTTGGTGCTGAGATTTGATCAGATAAGATAAGATGTAATGAGTAAAAAAAAGCACTTAGCGGTAACACAAATGAATTCAAGTCGAAATATACTTACTTCAAGAGAATTAATTGTAGGCACTGAAGTGTACTTTTTGTGTTTAAAAATTAACAAGCTTTTCACGCACTAACACCACAATAGTAAATTATGATACTTCCCATACTTGTACCAGTTTTACGTACTGCGTAAAATACTTAAAATATTTTTTTTATGACAGACAGTTAAGAGTAACAAAACCTTAATATTGCAGATGTATTGGATACTTAAAACAAACATTTAACTTTTTTTGCCCAAGTCCCAGTTCAAAAAGTTATTTATTATGACATACCTAATCGCTCTGCAAAATATAGTGAAGATGTTGATCTTTATAAACAACTCAACACCCAAAAACACCCTGTATATGGTGATGATGATGAGGATTTCCCACTGATTCACGCAGAAATCAAGTTTCATTATAGAAAATGACTCATATATTTTTTCTAATATTTATTTTGTTAGATAATGCCTAAGCGAGCGTAAAATGATACGCCTGTATAAAATACTTCATTATTTAATTATCGTGTTCAAAGAAAACCATACTTAATAAACCTAGGTCGAGTTAAAGCAAAATGTACAAGGGATTTAATTCGTACCGCTTGCCGACCATTCGCCTCAAACAAAATTAGTGTAATGGTGAGATATACAGGATGGTTGCACTGAAAGTTTTTGGAATGGGTAACTTAGAGATAAGACTATGAAAAACACTATTTAACTAATATAAACTTCTATGAGCAGGTGTACCTACAAACTTTCGATAATACACAACAATTAGAATCGATTCTGATCCGTAATTCAGGCCTCTAAACTTTAATTACCTGATTGAACAAATCTTCATAACTAAATATGTAATCATTTTATTGAAAAAGTTGTAACATCTCATCAGTAAGCACTATATTTTGAATAAATCAATTATTTTACAGGTATTGAAAAATGTAACTCGTACATTGTCTTACAAAATACACGATAGGACCATAGGACCCCGACCAACAAAACTGTTTACAATTTTCAAAATATTTAAAATTTAGTAAGCCGCACCCGAGTCCAACTGGCCATAATAGTTGGGAAAAGTAACTAGGAAATTCGAAGCAAGATATCTGTATTCTGTAAGTTATGACAATACCAACCGTTGTAAGTTAAGAAATAGAATTTCCGTGACAAAAGAAATTTAATTACTTGTACCTCCCAGACCTTTATTAAATTGTAGAAAGAGTTTTCATAAAGCTTTGTCAAGAAAATAAAGGCAATTTACGCGAGTGACGGGGTTGGGAACTAGTTTACTGAATTGACAGTTATTTTAGCATTAAAGTGACATTCCATTTCCAACTGCAGCTGCAATACTGTTCATTTTACTATGGAAACGCGTCGCTGTCATTGTCAATTTCCATAGTAAAATGAACAGTATTGCAGCTGCAGTTGGAAATGGAATGTCACTCTTAGGCTCAGATCTTCTGCTTGTGTAATTTTAACACAAAAAAATATTTGTATTAAAATTTCACGGGCCTATAAATCTCGGTCTTTTGATAGGCTTGCGTGGGGATATAGATCCAACACGTAGAGGCCCCTTGGAGGGCTTTGATGTCATGTAGAACGCCTGCTGGAACCCGTTCACGGGTGCAACAATAGACACCCATGAACCGGTCTCAGCAGGCATTGGGAATTGGGACTATTGGAGAAAAAGTGAACAAGATACCGGTCTATAGATTGAAGTTTGGGTGGACAATCTCTCTCTTCAGTCTTTCCCTCATTCCTGAGGATCGTGATCACTAGGTTTCACATCCTTGATCAGCTGTCTCCATCGGTCTCGATCCATTGTTGCCCTCACTGCTTGATGGAACTTGCTCGAGGAAGTGGCTTCTCTAACTTGGTCTGTCCACTTGGGTGGACAATGAGACGGGGCTATTGTAGAGAGATCGGACACCTGCCATAGCAATGACACAACAAAACAATTATTATTATCTGTATAATTTATTAAATTCACCGCTTTGAACAAGAATTCGGACCTTGCCCAAAGCAGTAGTTATAAATTTTTCGTTTATTTTCAATATTTGTAGTTATGCTTACAGCACACATACCAAGTTGAAAATAATTCGCAAAGAACCATACGAAACGCTGTCTGTCTCCATCGCACTAAAATGGAAGAGTGATAGACAGACAGACGAGACGTTTCGTTTTGTGCAAACGATTAAATACGGACTGCCGGTGTGATGTGGCCTTAAAAAAAGGAAAGTGACGAAGATATAATATTTTATACCTCAAAATTTAATTCTTAAGGGGGTAAAATGGGGGTTGAAAATGGGGAATAAAATAGCACAAAAGGGTAGATCAGCAATTTCAACACAGGCGACATCGCGGGCATTATATTGTCATGTTAAATATTGCAGTGCCAATATTCCATTACCTGCATTAGGTTAATTTATGAATCATATTTGCGAGCATTCCGGTGACATGTTTATTCATTGTTGTTTGTTATTTGCTATTTCATGTTCAATACTATATTTATTGAGGCCATTTTGGGGTCAGATGAATTGGGTTTATTTGACCCTATTTTATTAAATTGATGACAAATTAAGTGTCCTTGAAAACGATTAATTCAAGTCAATTCAATATTTTTATTTCGAATAAAAAATCCACAGTATATTTTACCATAACATTGCAAGAATAATTTGAGAAGAAGTCACCCTATGCATAGAAAAACCGGCCCAGTGCGTGTCGGGCCAAGCATACTGGAGGATTCCGTACTTTCATTACGATATAAAAAGCCAAGCCAGCATCTTCCCAGAACTTACGTTATTTTGATAAGAGGAGAAATGATTTTTGTCATCACTTTTTTTAAAACAATTCGTTTATTTTGTCAAGACTAACTCATGCATGACATATTACTTATTTTTGACGATTTATTCTTCTTAAAGCCGACTCAGACTTGACATTTTGAAGTCTTTGTCTGTTAACATATAATCGCAGTTAACTGCACATGTAACCAAGTCCAACTTGACTGACATTTACATTACCAAAAAACAATTAAAATTATCAAATCAAATAACACAAAGGCTTATTCGCGGAAACACCTCACAGGCAAATTCGAAAGTTCCTACACTGATATCAGTATGATATTGTTCACTACGACGGGACTTAATCGCGTAAAATTAAGTTTTAAATTTACCTCCGTCCCGTGGACGTCGCTGTCCCCATAGTCTCGGACACAGAATAAATAATAGTACTAGGTACAAAAGACTCGCTCTCTAACAAAACGCGTCTGTTACGATCAGCACAGATATGGCCGCTAGGTGGCGACAGCGCCACGCGCGGCTTATGGCTTTCCCCAAAATTGGGGTGAAACGGATATACTTTTAGCTACCTGTTGCAAAGCGACGAAATCGCGGAGTGAGCCACACCTGTCTCGGATAAGAAGTTGGCATGAACATCTAGGCGGGCGAGTTTTTTCGATCTACCCGCATTTGGTCTTGTTTATTAACTTGAACGTTTTACGTTAATGTTAACGTATATTTGAATAAATGTTTGTTTGAATCGTGTTATCGTGCATTTCGCTCATACTTGTCCGTAAATGTATCGCCATGAGCAAGACGCACGATTAAATAACAATATTATGATTCAAATATCATTCTGATATCAGTGTACGTTCGAATTGGCTGTTGTCCGCGGAACCTCAGGTGGCCCGGAAAGCCGGCATGAACAAATTTTTAGACATACATCAATTAGCATTTAGCATTTTTAATTACATTACAAGCACGCTTAAATCAAGAAGACTATAATCAGATGGATGCGTCAGTGACTCAGTGTTGTTTGTAAAGTAATAAGTACCTATACCTACACATATTGTTTATACATATTTAAATTTACTTGTAGTTCCGCAATGACTTGGTGTATAGTTCGTAGCTTTGTAACAGAGCCCGGCGGCTAATCCTATTGTCTATTGTTAAGTAAAACCGCACGTGCTACTTACCTGCAAAAAAGGGTCACACTTATTCTATTTGGCACCTGAGCGCGGGCTAGTCCAACGCTCAAAAAACCAGTGTAGGTGCGCTCTCCGATAACGCGCCTTTGTTACGCATCTCGATGATACATTTTAGACTGGTTCTGTAGTGTTACTGTTCGACTCGCCGGCACTCGGTAACCGAAGTACGCAGGTTTTTATGCAGGTGGTTGTAGCACGTGGCACGAGCGGTTTTACTTAACAATAGACAATAGGATTAGCTCGGGCTCTATTAGAAACCTACGAACTATATACTGTTATGCTGTGTAACTGATTTGAATAATAAAATAATAAAAAATAAAAAATGTAATTTTGTAGCATTTTGGCGTATCATTTTAGAGCATAGACAAGATGACAATCGTTGGTAGAAAACGCCAATCGAAACTGGAAATAGTCACGTTACTTTTCGTGGCATCTGCCATGCTTATACATTCTTAGGGTTCCGTACCCAAGGGGTAAAAACGGGACCCTATTACTAAGACTCCACTGCCCGTATAGTATTCAAGTTATATGTCCCACTGGAGCATATATATCTACACGTTAGTGCGTTCGATATCTGTCGCCGCCGGCGATTGGTCAAAGTTAATTAATAGTCGATGCGGACAGAAACGGCCGAGCGACTGTGAAATTAAACACGCCGTAATACTGTAATATAGAGATGCCCCGAGTAGTGAATAATTATGGCCGAATACCGAATATTCGGCCCCTTTCCCGACCGAATCACGAATATTCGAGGATAGGGTTACCAGATACAGATTTAGAATTTCCGGACAAAATCCTGATTTCCGAAGGATACTTCTTATTATATTGTTATCTTTGCAAATGCGAATATTAGACATGATTTCGATTTCTAAAACATCTATGTATGTATGCTTGAGTAAAGATTTGTTAATTAATAGTTACGAAGTTATTGATAAGTTGACTGGAGCTCATTTAAAATTTTATATGCAAGTTTTTGAATTAATTTAAGTAAATAAAAAAGTATTTTATAAAAAAAATCTATAAATTCAAAAAAATCCTGACATTTACGTGTTCCGTCCCCATTCCTGACCAAAGGCCAAAAATCCTGACATGTCACGAAAATTCCTGTCATCTGGTAACCCTATTCGGGGACCGAATGCGAACATTTTGAGTCACAATTATTATGAAAACATTCCGCCAACAAAGTACGTTTGCTAAGGTTTATATTTTTATGGTGAACAGAATTAATGAATGTAGTTATAGCCAATCAAATCAGACCCATGACAAAAATAAAATATTTTGTAATGAACAAATGCTCAAAAACTTGCCTTCGTATTTAGCTACTTTCCAAGAATACATTTTAAATATTAAATGTAGGTAGCTACCTAGTTTTGGTTTCTTTTTTGTGTAATTTTTCGTTTTAGGTAGATGCAACAGTTATTCGGTATTCGGTTGCCGAATATTCATGACATCTCTACTGTATACAGGCTGCGTCAAACGATGTATCCTATTGGATATTTACAGGGTTATGGCTTCGAAGAAATTGCCATCGAATGACTAAATATTCGTGATTGGCGAACGTCATATCTGGATGTGAAAACAGGACCTCTTAAACATATTAAACTTCAGCGGCGCTATCATGGTCGCATTTTTATTACTTGTTATATCATGAGTCACTTTCGCACTTACAATACTTACATACTTGTTAGAAAGTGACAAGTATGATGACAAATGATAAAAACCGACCATGTTAGCTGGCCCCGTAGACAACATGCCAAATGAAATGCAACTGTCACTGTCACACTAATATGAAAGTGACAAAGCGATTCGATAGCGAAGCGCAAGCGATTGTCACCTTGGCTAGGCCGCCAGGACTGTAGATATTGTGACCTTTGTCCTAGTTTGATTGTATTGATAATGGACTCTTAAAATACCTAATAGAACCTAGAATATAATTTCGAAAGCTAGTCGAAAAAAATTACCGTTTCTAGCAAGTGGCATTTAGACTTGAAAAATTATACGCAAATAAGCTTGATGACTTTATTATATCACCCGTTATTGCTTCTAATTACATTTTTAAAACAAAGACCGACTCGTAAACTAACACCGAAAGGCAAAAGCAGGTAGCCCGCAAATCATAAATTCCGAGCTACCCGTCGTTAGACCGCGATGCTTATCGCTTCACGGGTGTGTAGCGCGATAATTTCTTTAATATTAAGCTTTTAGGGCATAGTGACATAAGTATGGCTTTGAAAGTTACGAGTTTAAAATTCAGGTTAACGCGTCGGACGTATCAGCGGGCATAGCGGACAGCCTATCATTACAACAAACATAATACCATAGTAACATTCATAAAGTATAAAATATACTGCATGTACATATGCCTTATAGATTCATAAAGTATAAACTAAACTGCATATACTTTATAGCTATACAAAAATAAATGTATACACTTTTGAAATAAATTTTACTTAGTGCACATAAAAAAATCTGTAAATTTAAAGCTTTGAAATTGCCAAAAAAACCATAATGTTTTTTTGCGTGATTAATATTTTAATTATGAATTTTAAAATTAAACGTGTTTTTATTTTTAATTCATACCAATTTGATCTCTTTTAAAATCATTAATAAAAAATCAAGAACAAGATGCGCTGCTTGTGACCTCAGAATAAGATCAAATGTAAATATTCAAAGGCTGTTAAAAAAAATACGATTAAAAAAAAAAATCCGACTTACAGCATTCTGCCATCTTGTCAACAAGCAGATCAGATATCTAGAACCCAACACTTGTCTTGTAATGCGAAATTAATTATGGTGCTTAAAAACACCGTGACTAAACCCCTGCTTAGTCATTATTGACGCTCAAGCGATTTTCACCCTTATAAATTTATGATAAACGTGCTCATTTAAAATATTAAAATGTAAGTAGGTATTAAAATAGTTGCCAGAAGATGTTGTAGTAAAGGGGCCCACAGATTACCAGTTCGCCGGACGATATCAGCCTGTCAGTTACTCGGAGCTGTCAAATTTTGCGTTTAACTGATAAGCTGTACGGCTACCACCAGTTTTGACATTGACACATTAGCTCGCGTCTACGTAAATTACTTTCTATACATATCGCTTGCACTAATATGCAAGTACCTACGAGCGAGTTACATAGAAAGTAAGTTATATATAGACGTGAATGAATATGTCAATGTCAAAACTGGTGGTAGTGGTACTGATATCATTCGGCGAACTGGTAATCAGTGGGCCCCTTAAAACACTTAAATGGCAAAAAAAAAAAAAATGCATTTGGTCATATCTAGCGACTTTTCAACTTCTATTTTATTATATGATTTAAGATACGAAAATAGGTAGGCTCTCCATCCCCACACAAGCCACCTTAAGGTTTTGCCTACGACGGGTCTTGTAATTTTATATTGCAACTTTCTTGTGTCACACATAATTATTCTTTTGAGACTTTTAACTTAAATAAATCGTGTAGTGTTGCAGGTGTCCATGGGCGACATTAATCGCTTACTATCAGGCGACTCGTCTGCTCGTTTGCCTCATATAAAATCTAACGTAGGTTTACTAACTATCGAAAAAAAATCCCATAATAGATTCACAATAGGTATGCCAATACCTGCAATACAAATGCCTAATACACTTCAAAGTCATGCTTAAGCTATGTTCCCACATGCATTTCCTCATACACATTATACCATAAAGAACCAGTCACGGCCGCCGCGCCGTCTGTGGAGATATGCCCTTATATGCCACATGATGTATGGGAAAAAAATTTATGATTGGCACATTCCGCATGAACCGATCCAAAATAGTCGAGGAAGGGAATTAGGTGTTACGTGTGATTTAAAGTAGGATATTAAATTATAAGTCTTTTATTAATGTTAAATGACACTTGAACACTTGTTAGAAATAACTGATTTAATGATAAAGTTTTTACAATGTTGACTATGTAGGGGGATGGTGGAGACGGAAATAGAATAATTTTAAACATAGCGTGTTTACGAGTAAACTATTTTGTTCGAATTATTTATGTTTATAACGTACAATTTCCACAGGAATAATCCCTACTATTCATTACAGTAATGTCATGTTGAAATTATTATCTACGGAATATCATCGAGGAGCACCGAAAAAACTCATTATGTACGAAATACTCGATGGTACTCTATTATAAAATTTATAAGTTAACACAAAGACGACACATTACCTTGATTTATTGTAATTCGTTTTTTTTTTTCAGCGAGTAAGCGTTTGAAATGTCCAATTAAAATATATCGGAGGTGCAAGCACTTCTTAGAGCTGGTCTAAAACGTCTAGTCTTTCTAAGTTTGCATATAATCGAGAACTGAGGACGGCTAGCACCTTGACGGGGTAGCGTAGGTCTAGAGCGGTAGCCAAAGACGCCGGTTCGAATCCGGCCTCTGCCACTGCGGGCAGCTTTCGGCTCAATTTGATCTTTACGATAGTACATCAAATTAATAATAATATTCCGTCTAGATACGTATGGAATAGATATGTCAGTGCTAAACGTGACGTTTCTTCAAACAAAAATGTCACTTTACACACTGACATAATATATCTAATCCATATCGTATATAGACGTAATATTTGACGTATCTTGAAGTTTGAATCGAGCAGTTTGACATTTTTTCTTTAGTATATGACATCTATTTCATTTCAGTTTATAATTTAGCTTAGGATTGATACAGATTAAATTACAGAGTAGGTAATTGCTTCAGTGTTACAATGTTTGTCTTGATTAGCAAAGTACCCTAATAAATATAGGCATAGGTATAAAGTTTATGCCCTAACCTAAACCATTCCCGTTTTAAAACAGGTCAAGCTTATCGTACTACGCAGCAACTCGGTTATCGGCTCTGACAGGACCGCGTCATGCAACGTGTGACCGACATTTATGGATGGTGTTGTTCGGAAGTGAAATAATCAACAGAGTCCTTTTATTTTTTGTAAAATGATTTAAACACCATTTTTAAATTATTTATTTTTGAGAGATGCAATGCCTGCCATGAGTACAACTGTATTATTGAAAACCTTTTCTTCGTTTTGTCTTTTATCATCAGTCATCTGTTTGAGATTATAGATATAGTGCAACATAAAATAGTACAAATAAAATAAAAAGGAACTAAAAAAATTCCAACCTAAATTGAAGCCATATTTAAGCATTTTACGTCAAAAATGTGATTGTTACGTAGAAAGTAGCGCCCTCAATAATTTTCTGCAATTTCTTGTCGGATATAGGTGAGTTCAGATTGCCCGAATGCGCCTCTTGAAAATTCATCATATTAATTAATCTTACACGCATAGTTTACCCTCTAGGTTGGAAGGTCAGAGATGGCAGTCGTTTTCGTAAAAACTAGTGCCTATGTCAAATGATGGGATTAGTTGTCAAGCGGACCCCAGGCTCTCATGAGCCGTGGCGAAATGCCGAGATAACGCGAGGAAGAAGAATTAATCTTACACGCTAGGGCATGACAAAAAACATTAAAATACAGTTTTATACTTACCATTGACGAATTTGAGCGAGAAACGATTTGAACTATTTCGGTTCTTTAGTAATGTATTGATGTGAAATAACGATAACAACCCTTAAATTACGAAATCGTTAATCATGTAAATTCATTATCGAAAATACCAATGTGAACCATATAAAATTTTGTCGCACAAAAATAAATTTAAATAATAATACCCTGCAACGTTTTAAATTATTACTATTACCGGTAATTACATGTTGTTGCATAACAACGACCAATGGCTAACACGCACGCCTTATCTGTTTCACTTTTAATTACTATAAAACTAATTAATTATATAATAGTGCAATTTTGTATAGTAGTAAACTGTCATTTTATTCTAAAACGACGTAACTCTAGTATACATGTGTCACTCTTAGTAAAAAGTCACCTTATTTTGTCAGGCACTTACGTCATTATTAACGAAGTTTCAATACAAAAATGACGCTTTTCGTTTTAAGTGCCTTATTTCAACACAGTACATTTTCTCTGAACATTACACATTTCACGCATTTAAGCCTTTTTAGAATAAGTAAATAGTAAACACAAACTTGTAGTCGTTTTAGGGACTGTTTGATTATGCAAATTAGAACGACACGTTTAAGCACGAAATGGCTGAAAATTTAAGTGGAAATTCTTGAGTTATGTCCTTTTGGCTTTGGATGGGGGTGATAGTATTTTGTTTTATGTTTGCGTTTCGACAGATTGTTGAAATATTACTGAATCGCAATTAAAAAGGGATTGAGATAGCTGTCAATCCATATTGATTTAGACGTAAGTGTATGGAAATCTGTCATTTCTAATCCCTTTCTGATCGCGGCATGATAATACTTGAAATGTGTTCTATGTTGTCTACGAACTGAACATGTAGGTACAGTGAGCATCAAAAGTGTTTACTATCCGACTGTACAGTCAGTGACAGAAATAATTATAACTTTTAAATATAATGAGACAGAATTACTTTTCGGTAAATGAAGGTAGATCAATCTTTTTATTTTTATGATACTGGTTTTAACGCTTACATTTTTAATTGGCTAAAAAAGATTAAAAGGCGTTTTTTTTTTAAATATTAAATAAGGTTTGTATGCAGTTCCTAACTTTTTATAAAAGGGGGTTAGCTTGTAGGTTTTGCTCAGCATAATAGAGTTAGATCAAGATAAGTCTGCAACGATTTTTATAGCACACTCAGTGCAAGTGATATTTCAAACTTCAAACTTCGTATAAATAACACTTGCACCACACCTCGGACACTGGCGAGCTGTGAGGTAACCGAGAGCGGGTGGGCGGCACTTTCAACGGGAGGCAGAGTGTCCATACTGTTCGTTAGTACTCTTTATTATACTGTGCTTGCACTGTGTATACTATCAAAATCGTTACAGACTTTTCTTGGTCTAACTCTAGGCAGATTTTTACTAAAAACGGAATCATTTGCACACCAAAAAATAATTGGTATTAGGTAGGTATAAGAATAAGAAGCCGTTTGTTTTTGTAAACTAATTAGTGATTACAAGTATGTATTTTAATCGCCATGTTTTCATGAAATGACAGCTACTGAGGATGCCGCGGGCATTGAACCCGGGACCTCAGGGTCCTCAGACACGACAACCACTAATTTCGCTCGTAAAATTGTTTTGCGCTATAATTTTATTGGTTTTACTATCGATACTATAACTTTGTTATCTCATTTAACAGTCACAATAATATTTACGAGTTCTTTATCGTCGAACAAGTGTTGACATGTTTTATTTTCTATACGCATCAACTATTAGCACTTACAAAAATATATATATCGTATTTGTATTTTTAATGCACTCAAAAATGAACCTTAAAGCATTCTCCTTGAAGTACAAGTTACAACCGCGGAGACATAATATAGGAGCTTTTTAAAATTATTACTCCTTGTACTACTATACTATCTTATTTAAAAATCGAAAGAGCGAACGAGCCGCAAGTAACAATTTAATTTTGAACTCTTTTACAGCGTATAAAGGTTCATTTCTGATTGACTTTGTTCTTATTTCTTTATAGGTTTTATACGCATCTAGATTATTCAGATATTTAACGCAGCTGTATAGGTCATCGCTTGTAGTAGCAATTATAATTGCATGTTGTAATAATAAATTATTTGTTATCGCCATTGCAGTACTAAGTAGGTATGTGTCATGATGTGTCATGTGTGATCGTACGTATTTGTACACTGATAATAAAATAAGACATTTACTAAGATTATGTATACCGGGTGTTTCTGACCGAAGGTGATTTAAGTCACTCGAACTTTGTCACCGCCATACAATGGAGAGATAACATACGCTCTCATTTTAAAACAACGTTCATAAAATAAATAACACTTTACATAAACATTCAAGTAAAGTGTCATTCTATGGAACTTGCTAAATATGTAAACAAAAGTCACTCGTACTTAAATTCATCATTTAGAGACAATTTCAATATGGCGGTTTGTTTACATAGTTAGCAAGTTCCTAATGACACTTTAAAATATGCCTATGTCTGGCATTGAACTATTATTACTACGTATAATACAACCCGCGAGCTCCGGGTTGAGAACTGGCGAGAAACGGCACAGGACCGGGATCAGTGGCGAGCAGTCGTGTTGGAGGCCAAGACGCACTTTGGGTCGCTGCGCCAGAGGAGTAGGTAAGTGAGTAAGTATAATACAACCGGCACAGAGAACCAGTATTTTGCGGCATGAGTTGCTGTCGTTTTGACAACAAACCATAGAAGCGGAGCGTGAGTTTCGCGACCTAAACGCGTACGAGTAAGCGCCATGAATTTTACGACGCTTACGACGTTTTCGTCATGTGGTACAGGTTGCGCTTGCGACAATTTCATTGTTTGGTATCATCTCAGCCATAAGACGTCCACTGCTGAACATACCCCCTTTAGGGGGTGAATGCCATAATCGCCACGCTTGGCTGGCGGGTTGGCGATCGCAGTCGAGTACACCGAATTTGAGGCACGCTGCTGCCCGTCCACCGGTCTTGGACGTAGTTTAAGGACATACCCGGGTCCATTGTTTGGTATGGCTTCTCTATACTAATACTTAATAACTACCTAATTTTTTTGTTGCTAGAAATTATTGTACCCAATACAAAGAAATTAAGTAGAACGCGTAGAAGTTTGACATACAAAACTTCTAAGGAACTTGACAGATACAGGCAACAATGACGCCGCAACAGCAATAATGGCTCCCTAACCTAGTCGGTAGTGACTATACCTACGAAGAAGGAGGTTCGAATCCCGGTAAGGGCGTTTTATTTATGTGTTCATTAATCGACATCATCTAATGTTCCTTAGTTATGAATGTTATTTGATGTATTTATATCCTACATAAGTATTCGTCGCCTAGTACCCATAGTACAGTCACCTGCACTAATATGTGACACAACGAAGGCGGCAAAAATATGTGACGCGCTCTTATTGCACTACAAATAAGACCGTGTCATATATTTTTGCCGCCTTTGTTGTGTAACATATTATAGCTGGTGACTGTACAAGCTTTGCTTAGTCTGAGGCTTGGTTCTGTAAGTCTGTCCCCAAATATTTTTACAAGCTTTTATTTAGTTTCACCTGACCGTTGTCTGTCTATCTGTCTGTCTGTCTGTCTGTATGTCTGTCTGTAATCAAATCTTGCAAGTTAAATTTGATTCGCTTCCCGGTTTCCGATTGAGTTGAAATTTTGCATGCATGTATAAATCGGATGACAATGCAATATTATGGTACCATCGAACTGATCTGATGATGGAGACTGGAGGTGGCCATAGGAACTCTGTGGTAAAACAACGAAACCTAATTGTGTTTGGGATTTTTAGGATTGTCTCGATGAGTATTAGTTGCCTGTGGAAAGAAAAGTACAGTCAGCGATAAAAGCTTGTACCAAAAATGAAATTTTTGCCAAAAACTTATTTTATTTATTGTAGCTTCATCATCCGAATGTCGCCTTTTTAGGTACTTATTCTGTGCTAATTTTAAATCAATCAATCATGCAGATAACCTAATAACCTTGCACGAGTGTGATATCGACAGGGTTCCAACTGGGGTCAAGACTTGTAAGCATAAGTCTGTCGTACAATAATGTGTTCTTGTACAGTCGACGTCAAAGAGATCTTTACGACTAACGTTACAAAAAATTATTTACACGACTTTATTGTCATAGCATTTAGGTCGTGTAAACATTTTTTTGTTACTTTGGCTGTAAATTTCTCTTTGACGTCGACTGTACTTATAATAGTCGTTATTATTAATTATTGTTAGATATTGTTATCAAGGGTCCTGAATTAAGAGCGTCTGAATTTAGATGAACACTCTTCGCTTACAAACCTTATTAACTTCAAATTTGGCCCGGCTTACTCACAACATTTCGGCGGACTTTGGGAAGCCGCAATAAAATCACCCAAACTTCACCTCAAACGCGTTATATCTCGTACACACTTAACGTACGAAGAATTAAATTGTTGTCTAATTCAGATAGAAGCTATCCTAAATTCTAGGCCCCTAATCCCCTTATCTTTTGATCCATCTGAATTCTGATCTCACCTAACTATCGCACTCTCATTTCCTTATTGGGCGCTCTCCTCTGTCAGTCCCACACGAACCTCTGACTGAAGAAAACATCTCGTGGCTTGAACGGTTCCAGAGAGTTGAAAAACTCAAGCAGCATGGGGTATTTCTGATGTTCTCTGGTAGATTTACCTAAGTAGCAAAGTAGTAAACCTTTTTTTTTTTTTAAGAGGGGAAATGCTTTACGCATACCACCCCGGCACGGGGACGGGCCGGGATGGTTATGTGGGACTCCCTGTTGTGGGCTAATGAGACCTCAGGTTTACCCACTAAAACCTCTCTGTTGCCGCCTCGCTGCTATACGGCGAGGTCCCAGGAACGCCGAAGTACTCTTCCGCAACCTCGCCAGCAGCCGTCCGGACTCGGACCCGACTCTAGGGGAAATCACCCCTTCACCTCAGCGCGATGTGTAAGCAACGCGCCCGCCCAAAGTAGTAAGACCTATCTCAACTATCCCCCGAATAGCCCCCATTATATGCACTCCATCTCTGTTTTTATTCGCCTGTTGATCTAAACCATTATCATGTTTACGCTGAATTATTAGCCCAAACGGCTTGAGCCGATGCCAATGCGAATAAAAGTTAAATTGTTTGTAAAACTCAAGGGATATGAATTGCTTCTTGAATGGCGCGATTTGAGGCTTTTTGTCAAAAAGGACGTACATTTTATGCAAATATGGACTAATGCTCGCAGTTTCCGCTTAACGCTAACAACGGCTTAGATTTTACTATACAATGGTTTATTTTTACAAGCTTTTATTTAGTTTCACCTGACCGTTGTCTGTCTGTCTATAATCAAATCTTGCAAGTTAAATTTGATCCACTTCCCGGTTTCCGATTGAGCTGAATTTTGCATACATATGTAAGTCGGGTGACAATGCAATATTATGGTGTCATCGAGCTGATCTGATGATGGAGACCGGAGGTGGCCATAGGAACTCTGTGATAAAACAACGAAACCTGATTGTGTTTGGGGTTCTTAGAATTGTCTCGATGAGCATTAGTTGCCTGTGGAAAAAAAGGTACAGTCGGCGATAAAAGCTTGTACCAAAAAAGTAATTTTTGCCAAAAACTTTTTTGAAAAATACTTTGTTAACGGGGTGGTTCTATCCCCCGGTTCTATCACAAGCCGCTGTATCTTATACTAGTAAAATAATGATATTAGATTTTTTTGATAAGGCAGAAAAGCCCAACCAAACTATCATTTTTGTATATGCGATATGTATTTATTGAAAACATATAGAGTACGTCCCAACCGGTGTGAACAGGCCTTAAAACGTAAATAATACTTAAACATAACGTACGCGCGTCCCGGTTCAGAGCGGCTACCGCAAAAAACCTAAATTCGCAAATTGCGGGGATCTTTCTCTTTTACTCCAACGAAGGCGTAATTAGAGTGACAAAGAATAATCCCCGCAATTTGCGAACTTCGATTTTCGCGGTTATAGCCCAGTTTTATAAATTATTAACCAACTTGGTTTTACATTGCATCTTAAAACTTTTTTGCAATAAAAGTGCGTACTTGCACATTATTATTTATTTATATTAAATAATTTCCACATGTTTCCAAAACACTATAAATTCGTATAAATCATATTGCGAAGCGTGAGAAATGTCATTTTTTCACTAGACTCGTAAACAGGGGGTAAGCGTTTCGCCATATTTTAATAGCGGAATAGTTGGGCCATAAACTCGTTTGATTTATTTTATGGGTCCAATGCGCGGGGCGCCACTGTCAGCGGTTAAAAGTTGTTAAGTATTTTACTGTCTTAGCTGGAGCGGTGACATTTCATTGGTTACTACAGTCACCATCATATATATCGGAGCGGCCAAGGTGCTCACAAATATCTGAGCACGCCTCTATTGTCAAGGCTTTAGAGTGCATGTTCAGATATTGTGAACACCTTGGCCGCTCCGATATATCTAATGGCGACTGTACGACAGGTACCGTTCGGATTCAGATTAAACCAGCATGACTGCTAGTAATATCATGCTGCAATAGTGCAACAGTAATGCTGGTGCAGTCTGAATCCGAAGGTGGCCTTAAAGTTGCTCGCGGTGATAGTTGAAACGTCACGTTTTCTGGTTACCGAAGCAACTTACTTGTAGAATAGGTAGACCGGTTTTTACCAACAGCACCCGTTAACGAGTATGAGGCTTAATTCCGCCATTGTGCTTCGGATAACCTATCCAGCAGTGTACTTTTCTCTAGTCTGATAAGACGATTTAACCGGGAGATATTCCATTATAACAGGGGGGTTGCGTCAGGGGTAGTGCGCGTATAGCAAGGGCGGTTCTAGCTTTATAGTGGAGGGGTCACATGGCATAATTTTAGCATGTTTTCGCTAATAAAACTTTCGAAAGTTATGTTGTGCCCCGCTAGCAGTAGGCCGCACAACAGGCCAGAAGAACCGATTAACGGTTATACGACGCAGAAAGCTTTTGAATTAGTTAATGGAGAACAGCTCAAGTGGAGCTGTTTGCTTCTTTACTGACTTTGGCAAGGATTCAGGAGTAGACTGGCATTTAGGACTAGGGCCTTGACCTGCAGTGTCCAACGAACTTAACTTTAGTAGTGAGTAGATCTAGTAAAAAAAGTCCAAGTCAATGTTGCCAGGTGTTCTCAACATTTAAATTTTTCGTGATATTTGGGCCTTGTTTTGGACATTTACAACAATGTGTGTGACTTGTGATAGATAGATAGAATACTCTTTACTGGCACACCTCAGTAAAATATACAGCTTAAAGAAAAACAATGATTATATGCTTATGATTTGGCTGGTTTAATTTTATTTTATAATTCAAGAACAAAAAATTATTACCTATTAATTTTGCAATTAAAATGTGACTTTTCATTAAACGAAACGTAACTTAAGACTCATAAAAGCCCTGGAAACACTGCTCCAAGCTCATTTCATTGCAGTTTTGAAAATTGTAATAATTACTTTATTGATAAGAGCCAATTTTGATCAATTATTAACAACCAATTCTGATCTAACTAGCTCTTTGTCCAATTCCTGTAACAGCCGAGAGCCAAACATAAAATTAAATTAAACGTTGACAGACAAGGCTACAAAACGGACGATTCCTAGAAATTAACGGGCCGTTAAACTCCACGTTAAATAGGCCGTAACTCGTAAATGATTCGAAATTGAAAACGTCAGCGAGTTAACATTGGGCCCGGGGCGACGGTTAGAATTACTAAGGTTGGAGCTAGTATAACAGAATATGGGAATAACTAGGAATATTTAAATAACTCAGTCGAAGAGTGAATGTAATTCATTACGTTTCAATGTTTTAAATTATGTAGTAATCTTACAAATTAACTTAATACCACTGTAACCTCAACAGAAATTGGCGAAGTTTGAGTTGGACTAGCGTCCTGCATAATCTAGTTAGGAGCTAGGACTACCCAGCTTGTAGAAAATCGCATATTTAGTTATTAGATAACTATACCTATTGTCTTCTTATATCTGAAATTCCACTGCACTTTAATCTAATCTCCATTTCATCTGAAGATAATTGGAAGGTGATGCGATTATATTCCTGGCTTCCGGGCGCCGTGACAAACTGCCGTCTGAGTAATAGGACTAATAGGATTAGTACCTATGCAACCAGAGGCCCGCGGGCCGCATGCGACCAGCGAACCTCTCACTTGCGGCCCGCGAGCCTCCCTGGCTATTTTGTATGTAATATTGACAAATGACAATGTCTGATAAAGTCAGAAATATTAACAAAGTGCGGCTCGCGACCACTTCGTTGACTGCTATGTGGCCCTTGGCTGCTAAAAGGTTGCCGACCGCTGCCTTAGACAAATGAATGTTACATAATCTATGCTCTAACTGACTCAATGTTTGAGAATCATATCCTGACTAAGAATTGATGCTGGCTGTACATATGTAGGTGTACAATTGGTGCCCCAACTTAAGTACCCAAGTTGCCATACAAATTGTACAGAAAAGTGGATACTTATGTTAGGGAACCGACTGTATATACACCATACACCCCAGGCTAATACTTTTCACAAGCGAGCAAGAAAAGAAGCTTAGGTATGACAATAAAAAAAATTGATTTTCATGCATCAGTTCTTAAACAAAATAGTAATAAATATAGGTATATGATAAAACATTTCAAATATTGGTTGGTTACGACGTTTATTTTATTTTTATTACATACTCGTATAAGGATATTTTAACCTTACCAATATACAATATAGAGACATGCGATATTAAAGCAACGAACGTTGTTTCCATACTTTTGGCCTGCGGTGTAAGCAGCGATAGCCACTGGCGCCTATTACCCCGTGTCACAGCAATCGTAAAACGCTCAGACGCATACGAAAACGCAGTTTCAGAACAGCGTATGTGGAAATACGAGGTTTTTTCAGGGAAAGGATCATGGTACAGTTTTCCACTTTGGGAGAAAAAATGTAAACTAAGTATAATTTTCCGTTAAGTTACAAAAATACCAAAATGTTTTCGGAAACTTAAAAAACCGGACAAGTGCGAGTCGGACTCGCCCGCCGAGGGTTCCGTACTTTTTAATATTTGTTGTTATAGCGGCAACAGAAACACATTATCTGTGAAAATTTCAACTAGACAATTCAGCAGCACTATCACGATTCGTGAGATACAGCCTGGTGACAGACGGACGGACGGACAGCGGAGTCTTAGTAATAGGGTCCCGTTTTACCCTTTGGGTACGGAGCCCTAAAAATACTTTTTTTGGGCATATTAACATATATACGTTGAAATTACTCAAATTCTGTATCTACAGATTAATGAACTCTATCCAATTAAAAAAACAACGATAGCAAAATAACAATAAAAGCAAAATAATAATGATTTTAGATTTTGGATTAATTTAATATTTGCTGTAATTTTTTTTTATTGTGTAAAAATATTTGCTACAGGATGTTTATATGCAGAGAGAAAAGTGGGAACTAAGATTGTATGGTGCAACGGTCCTCCATTTTCCACTTAAATCCTGCTTATCGCACTATCGTCCTTTTTTCTTGTGAACGGCACAAATGTTACGTCGTTTTAGTTTTAAGTTAAGTAAGAAGTTATTTACTTAAACTATAACTTAACAGTTTCTAATACTTGAAGTTAAACGGTTCACAAATCGTTTTATGATTTCTTACGAGCATAAACATCAAAATCTCATAAATAAGGTTTACTAGTCGTTGAAAGGCTTTAGGGAAATGAGATTGTCAAGGCGTAAATTAATAATAGAAAATTCTTAAACAATTTTGTTGTAAGGTTGTCTGGAAGAGATCGCTCATAAGTGAATATAGTCGCACCAATAAAAGTCTGCAGCGGATTTGATAGCCCACACTGTGCAAGTGTTATTTATACGTCATAATTTCATAGAAGTTTGACGTTTAAAATGACACTTGCACTGCGTGGGCTATCAAAATCGCTGCAGACTTTTTACGGTCTAACTCTAGACCGCTTGTTGTCCTCTATCCCCTCGTTGACCTCTATCGGCTCTATCCAATTGTCTTTGTTTATCAGCCGTGTTCGAACAATGAGATACGTCAAATACTAGATATTGCAACGATATGGATTGGATATCTCAGTGTTAAACAAGTGTCAAAATTGACGTTTCGTCAAACAAAAACGTCAGTTTTGACACTGACATATCCAATCCATATCGTTTCAATATCTAGTATTTGACGTATCTCATTGTTCGAATACGGCTGATAAACAAAGACAATTGGATAGAGCCGATAGAGGTCAACGAGGGGATAGAGGACAACAAGCGGTCTAGAGTTAGACCGTAAAAAGTCTGCAGCGATTTTGATAGCCCACGCAGTGCAAGTGTCATTTTAAACGTCAAACTTCTATGAAATTATGACGTATAAATAACACTTGCACTGTGTGGGCTATCAAATCCGCTGCAGACTTTTATTGGTGCGACTATATTCACTTATGAGCGATCTCTTCCAGACAACCTTACAACTCTCTGTTTCTGTAGACGTACCTATTATAAACTGTGTGAGGTATGTAAAAAAGACTATTGCATTTTAAACCGTTTCTAATAACTAGTGGTAGGTACTGTGAGCTGAAGACCTTGAGAACAACCGCCATATTGAAAAAGGCGAAATTAAAAAAAAATAATAGTATTCTATAATTATTGACCCTGCACACAAAATTTCGCGGCAATCCTTGAAAAATGCGACTTGGAAGCATATTCTGAGTGTATCTACAATAGGCTATGAATTTGATCTGCGTTTTGTAACTTTCAGTACCTATCAAAAGTCATGGACTGATTACCTATGTCATACAAAATTTCCATGTACCATCCATGGCTAATCGTCGAACCGCCGCATTTCAAAACGCCCCTGTTTTTGAAAACGGCTAGCCGTAATGTAATACGGCGGATTATACGATCTGACTACGACATATATACAGTGACCCATTCTCATTGCTCGTAAGTGCAGATATAAAAGCAATGAAACATTTCATACGATATTCAACGAATTTATTCCAATGAAGAGAATTGGACTACAGGCTCCTATGATTTCCGTGATGGCGTTCGGACTTTAAAATCTGATTATGATTTGATATCACACTAACAGATTTTACAGATATTACAGATTTTTAACAAAGCTACACTGCCTTCTAACCTCCCAACCCAGACGATATATCTAAATATTTGGAAACACTGACTTTCCTCATATTTTAAATAAATATGAGGAAAATATAAAAAAAATAGCAAATAATATGAAAAATATGTTTTATACCTAAAGCTACGAACACATTGAAACATTGTACACACGTATATTTTAAATTTAAATTTTTTGAAAGACCTATATGTAAGTACTAACTACGGCATTTCAGGAAGGTGTCCGGTATGCAATGCAATAATATGTTACACTACGAAGGCCGCAAAAATATCTGACACGATCTTATTTGTAGAGGCATAAGAGCGTGTCACATATTTATGCGCTCTTCGAAGAGTAAAATATTATTGCAGAATGACTGTACCTATATGACGCTATATTATTTAAACACTACTGACAAAACTAAGAAGCCAATATTTGGCAATATAACGTTTGATTTTTCAATGCAAAGTCTGTGTTTGCAAGGCTTGAATGAGCGAGACGGACTACGAACGTCAAATCCAGAACATATTTTTGATGTCAGAATACGTGTGCCTTTGGCTCACTTCAGGTATTTCACGGATTTGATTAAACTGCGTTAAATAACGCTGATATCCCGTTTCAGAGAACAAACCGAAATGAATACCGTACTTGTTTCAAAGGTCCATTGTAGTGCTAGAGATGGGAAACGTTACTATCTATTTATCGATAGACATCAGTTTTATTTAGTTTTATTATATGTGTTTCACCTATCAGCGATGTGTAGAATCGCCATCAGATATATCGGAGCGGCCAAAGTGCTCATAAATATTGAGCACGCCTCTATTGTCAAAGCGTTAGAGTGCTTCGTCAGATATTGTGAATATCTTGACCGGTCCGATATATAGGACTGTTCATGAAATTTTAAGTATTTTTAAAATATATATGGATACGGAAATAGGTTTTTTATTAATGAATGTTTTTGTCGGTTTATTTTTTATAGTATAGATACTTGTGTCCAAAACTCACACAAAACGAAGACATGCGGTGAGAATTTGTAGTCATTCTCTACCTACTAGTATTGGTCAAGTCGTAAGTGAGTCTCCGGTCTTTAGATTGAATGGTGAATGACTTTACTCGCGCAGTGACATGTTCCGAATGGGCAGGCTTATTTGTGAATTTTTCTATATTTGCTTCCAAACATTCTCGCAGTATAGAAAGTAAACTGTCATTGGGTAACTAACTCAACTGCATACCCTAATATGCTAGTGCAATATCATTCCAAATTCCAACTACATTTTCATTAGCCGTTGTGTGTGTCTGTGTGTATAGACCCCTTGCCTAAAACATAATAAAACCAACTATCATCGATATCGATATTTATATATTTATCGTAACAGTCCCCCCACTATCGGTACCCGGACTTCATCATAGTCAAAGCGCAGTTTAATTCAAATTCCTGCTTTTCAGTCATTTTACACCGGCCGCTTGACGGTATGTGGAGTCTGTTTATTTTAATGTACAGTTGGCTCCGAATTTTGGATTAATATTATTTATAATCTCAATAAAATCCAGATTTTTAAATATTTTTGCTGCGAGTGCTTATTTTGTGTCCCAAGCCAGCAAAAATTCATTGAATTACCTAAAATAATTATCCAAACTCATTGAATAATTACAAAAATAACTTAAATAATAAAGAAACAAATTTTGCTAAATATACCTATAATATCCTAAAACGGATTTTTAAGTGCCAAAGTATTTTTGTTACTGTTAAAACAAATGTTCCTTTCAGTTTATTTTGAGTCCCAAGCCAGCCAAAGTTCGCTACATCATTAAATTAGAATCACGAGCATAAGTAAACTTAAAATCGTAGCGAAACTTGAAAATTTTTACATAATCTTGCTTTAGACAGAAATGCGTGAAAGAAATAGCGGGAGGCCTTTTCCCAGCAATGGGACAGAACAAGTTAACAAATTAATACTTAGTACCGTAAAATGGGGTGAGTTGGGTGAAATTTGACTTTCAAACCTCGATAAAATTTAATTTTTGCATGTGAAAACTGAATGGTGTATATAATAAGTGGTTCGGACGTTTGTATTTTAGTTTGTATTTTATTTTGGATAGTTCCATTTCATAACTTTAACGATAAAGAGGAAAACCCACCTCACCCCGTAGGGCCTCGTATTTGGGGTGAGAGGGTTTTTCATACAAAGGTGATTTTGGAAGATTGTTGGATCGATTTTTTTTATTATGCCAATTACTATAGCCCCATTTTAAATTGAAATACATTATTTTTGTAGCAGTAGCCTTAAAATCCCTTCTCACCCCCCCAAACCCCCCTCTCAAACCTTCTCTCCCCATTCATAACCCACCTCTCCCCGCGAAACCTACTCACCCCGTTTTACGGTATATAATAATAAGTAACCAACGAATAACTACTAAATTAACCCGCAAATGTCAGGTCCACTTGTCTAAATACCACAAAAAATGCCTCTAGAATCCTTTGATCTCAACCTGTCGCCGCTTCCAACAACTCACAGCAACATTCGGCCCGATTCGAATTTTGAAATAGACATCTATTAGATATCTTTTAGACATCACCAAGATACGATAACGATATGTTTAAGATCTAATCTGTCAAATTTGGCACTTGCGTGATTCTGGAGATACTCTTGAACGATTTCCTCAGGATATGAATTAGAGATCCAATTCACATCTAATAGATATCTTACGCTATTTAACGTAAAAGTGACATTGGTTGCCCGAATTGCACTGCAAAAGAAAACTATTTGATATCTAAACTATAACGTATCTAGAATAGATCTAGAACGTGTCGTCTCTTGTGAATATCTTGAAGTTCGAATACGGCAGACTGGCTGACAGCAACATTGTTTCACATAATTAGCATATTTAGATTAATAATTAAGGAGTTACCAAACTTGTAAATTTTTTATTGGCTATTATGTCATGGGTTAAATTAGAGCGGGCATTATGGGAGCGATTTCGACGACATCTTGTTGATACAAAGATGTATGATTACATTCTAGATGTGAATCTAAAAGACTCGTTAAAACCAAATTCAGAGCGGTATCCAGCCAGCTTTCGCCGACACCGAGCTCACGGAGATCTGCCTCCACTCTATCTGCCCAACGGTATTTAGGATGACCAACAGGACGGCGTCCAGTTGATGGACTCAAGTAGGCCCTTTTGGCTGCCCGATCTTCACCTATAATTTCGAGGTGACCAAGCCTGCGGAGACGATGCACTTTGGACTCGCCTATTATATTCGGCTCGGCTATCAGATGTTCCTCCAACCACCAAAGACCGATCAAAGTGGCCTGCTCTTGTGTTGGAGGCCAAGACTTATTTTGTGACATCGCGCTAACCAAGTAAGTAAGTACTAGTAGTATAACCAAATTCAAATAGAGTCATATTCTTACCCTTTCTTTCCAGCATACATCGTACTTACATCCATTAAATACCTAAAATAATGTTAAATTTTTTAACCATGGGTTTAAATAAAGTTAAGGAAATAATTATAACGATAATTGGAAATCTGCGCCACAGCAGTAAGTAAGTAAATATAATTCTGATGTTAGAGTAGGTACGTTCGAATTGGCCTGTATGACTATGCCTATTCCAGTACAACAGCATCCATGGTTGTCATACACAATCCGTGTAGATCAAAGGGCGCATCGGCATCCGCTAATTAGCTTACGGCATCTGCGACAAACGGACCGACGAAGATTCCATATACATACACAGTTGATTGACCTAATGTAGACCTTGCGTATAGGACATAAGAACTAGTTATGGTTAATTGAGTTTTAAGGGACCATTCGGATTCAGACTACACCCAGCACTAACACTGTGGCAGTGTTGCAGTACGATATTACTGCCGACTGCAGCAATTTGCTGTCGCAAATTTCATATCCAAGCGTACCTACCTAAGCCGATCGTAAAGTCGGCAGTTATGTCGCGCTGCATACTTCTACAGTGAAACTGTCGACTGCAATATTGCTAAGGTAATACTGCACACTGCATTACTGCAGGAAATATTAAAAAGGTTATTTTGCATTAGGTAGCATTACTGCAACAGTACATATTGCAGCGCGGCATTACTTACCCACGTTACAAAGGTACAGAATAAGTTTTGAAATAAGTAATAGTACTACCGATACCGTACAGAAAAGAAACTTAATACAAAACCGAAGTTTGAGAGCGATTCAGGGACGAATCATGATGTCCCTTTCTAATGTATGGCACTATCCCTTTCGGCTAAGTAGGGTCTAAATTGATCTCGCCAATTATATTAGGCATCGCAACCAGCTCCTCTAGTTCCCTATTTTTTCTTCGCCTCCAAGTTCCATCCTCCTCTCTGATAGGCCCCAGAATCTTCCGCCAGATTTTCCTCTCCGCCACTAAGAGCTTGCTCTCTTCTTTCTGAGTCAGCGTCCAAGCTTCACACCCATACATCAAAATTGCTGCATTCAAAATTCAAAATTCAAAATCAAAATTCAAAATTAATTTTATCAAAATTGTTGATTGCTGGCTTGGTCACCTGGAGAGAATGGGGGAGGATCGTGCTGCGAGAAGAGCGTATGTGGGGCGCCCGGGCGGAAAACGTCCGTCTGGGCGTCCCAGATACCGCTGGAGTGACGAAGCCCAAAAAGACCTGTCTGCCCTCGGAATACCCAACTGGCGTGAAGTGGCGCAAAATAGGGCAGAATGGCGCTCTCTTGTGTCAGAGGCCAAGATCCTCTTTGGGTCACTGAGCCAGTGATGTATGTATGTAGGGTCTAAATTAAAGTAATTATCTTATCTGTAGTGCACGCAAAGGGAAGTCAAGGTGTGCCAACCCTAATAATTGCTCGGAGCAATGCTGAGCCGAACGGTCCCGATATAGCCCGAACGCTCTAGTTTTCTACCCCTGACAAAGGTCAAAATCGATGCTGCCCGGATTTGATATTTGCGGCAGCATGTCGCTCTACAATACAGCAATGCTGATGTGGTCTAAATCCGAATATTACCTTAAACATAAAATAGTGTAACTTTATGGCCTTAGTTTCGCCGATTTTCGATAAAATCGCGGAATGAAATCAAAGCGACTGGCTTTTGGTGTTTTTGGGATTGTTAGAATTTTATTGTTTCTGTGAATTTATTGTGATATACAGGTTGTTGTAATATTGTTTGGTCAGTGAACTTTTGAGATTCTTGTTTAAGATTTTTAGGCAGTTATATAGTGTTTTGTTTACGACATACATATTATGTACCTCTTCTTTTCTGTATTATTTGTATTGTTTTCTGTAATGAGGTGTGCAATAAAGAATAAATATTTATTTTGTATTGTATTGTATGTTGTGACGATTTGGAGTTTGTATTTAATTTTTCCCAAAGAAAGGTTGACCAATGAAATAATGGCTACAGCTGGCAAGGATAAAATGGAGGATGCCTTTAACCAAAGAACTTTTATGAACAAAACTTAAGGATTTAAAAAAATATCTATAAAAGATACTGTAATCTCGTAGCTAGAGAATTAATAAAGGCTTTTTATTTAATTAATTTTGACTAGATATGAATCGTTGGCATAGTTTATATAATATGCCTTCCACTATGAGACTGTACATACAAACACAAATACTTATCAAGCAATCGTATGGAATCCGTTTTTGGCAACTTATTCCAAGAATTGGCAGAGGGACAGATTTTTAACATAACTACGAGTACTGCCCTCTAACCTTCCAACCTAGAGGAGATATTTGGCGACACTGACTTTCCTCATATTTTTGTAATCAAATAGCAAAAGATAAATATCAAATGATATTTTGTATAAATACCTAAAGCTACGAACTCAATCAATGTACAATGTACATGACTGTACACGTATGTTTTAAATATAAATTCTTTAAAAGACCTATACTAGAAAATATACCTACTACTGTGTAGTACCTACGTACTACTGGGAGTACTGGGGCATTCCAGGAAAGTGTCCAGTACCTATACTCTGTAGCTTTAGGTATTTATATAAAAGTAAACAAAATCTACCCTCAAACTGGCTTAAGGAGCCATTTGAGGGTAGAATAAAACATTACATGACCAAATAATGTAGGTTAAAATTAGGTCGTTCAGTGACTGATCCAGGCGGTTTTGTAATTGGTTGGTTAATAATGTTTTGACTACCCGAAAATTTTAAAGTTTGTTTACTTTCATTTCAATACCTAAAGATACAGACTAATACATGACGCTATATTATTTTAACACTGCTGACAAGCCAATATTTGGCAAGATAAAGTTTGATAACTTGGCATTAAATTCAACGGTATATAATACAGATTTTTTCAGGTTATTAAGGTAGCTGCCATACGCGTTATGACCCCGACAAAGACCTTTTTGCGGAATACCCCTACAACTAAATTATTCATTTAAATTTAAGCAATTTATATGATCAAAGAAAACACATTCTGTTGTAAACAACCAGTTAACACGCTTCCATCAGCGTTAACGTAATTCCCGCAATAATTTGTATGAAACCATACAATTTAACTTACTAATTTAAATGACTTCCTCTATGAACAATGCCACGCTATCTGAAGTACATTTGCGTATGATAATGAGAGTGGGTGTTGCGAGTTACGAGAGGTAGCGTTTTATTATTTCGAAACTTGGCTTTGGTTACGAATGCACAACAAATGCTTGAAAATGAACTCTACTGTAATTCGTATAATGCTATGAAATGATTTTAAAATAAATATTTAGTTTAGCCTAATAAATAACAGCGCGGCTACTTTATTTCGAGCAGAAATGCTTACATCGCTTACGTCGCTACATACGCGTTACGCGTACATCGCTTGTGACAGTTCTGTTGTGACAGCGTGTGAGCGATTATTTTATGAGGAAAAATAAGTCTCAAATATTTAGGCGAAATCATTATGGCCTATGGTAACTACCCTTGGAATATGTGGTTTTATCAAAATAAATGTTGTATTGTCCACACGTGCCTAAATGATTAAAGTATATTGGAATAAGATTTATAACTACTTACGAATTCAGATGTGACGGTATCGGTACAACAAGACACTGGACTTTTAAAATATTCAAAAGTAATTTTGAAATTTAATGGGCTTCATGGGCATTCTTCTTCTCTCTTCTTCCTCAGCGAGTATGCGCCCACTGTTGGGCATACGCCTCTCCAAATCTCCTCCAAGCAGCCCTATTTGCTGCTTCTCTCCTCCAGAGTGGGCCTGCAATCTTTTTAATGTCATCCTCCCATCTTGTTGGAGGTCTGTGATCTGGTCTTTTTTTGGTTTTTGGTCTGGACTGAGTTTTTGTTTCTGGTCATGGGCATTAGTGCACCTAAATTTCACGATGATTATTGCAGCGTCATTAAGAATGACTCACACTAGCTGACCAGTCCAGGTCCGTACGGAGAGCGTCCGACACTACAGTTTCCTATAGAAAGCATCACGTGCTCACCGATTATCCGTCACAGAAAACGAAGTGCCTCGGCCCGGACCCGGACTATTCTAGCCTTAGATAACGTTATAATGGTGACTTGGTGGTGGTGGTCGACGTTGAGATTCTCACTGTTTAACATATCCGCTCACGCTTAGCGTTTTATTCCGCTCTCACTTATGTTTTAAGCCACAAAGACCAACATAATTCATGTATCTGCTAAAATACCAGCTATCAATCGAGTTTACATATAAATCGTTTGAACAAGCTCCAACTGACGTATTACGCCGTTGTCTCATGTTGGCGATAAGAAAAAATGCCCTCATATGTCTTCTGATGTACGCAGTAGCAGATAGAGATACGCGTAAATAATAAGGATTGGCAGTCTTATGGCTCCTCTACACGATGGGCCAACGCCGGCCACTCCAAGGGACGCATTTATGCGTTAGAGGGAGCAAGTGATATTGCTATCTCATTCTGCCGCATGGCTGCGTCCCTTGGAGTGGCCGGCGTTGGCCCATCGTGTAGAGGAGCCATTATGTTTCTCGTATGTTGGTGGTGGGTGGCCTGGCGGGTGGGACCTACACGCCAACGTTGCAGTTGGCGTGCAGTCGGCGTGCAGTTCCCATACAAATTGCAGTCAGGTTGCAGTCCGTCAGTATCGGCCCTGAAATGCCGATCTCCGACCATAACAGACTTCATTTCAGTAAGCAAAATGCCTCACTGTTAAATCCAGCTCTCTTTTGTATTTTTGTCGGCTCGATTCTGAAAATGAATTAGATCTCTACTAGACCTCAACAAGTTACGATATGGATAGTTAATTTAAAGATATTTGTAAGATAGATAAGGCAAATTTGACGTTTCCGCGATTCTGGAGGTCCTCTTGAACGATTTCGACAAGTTATGACTTAGATATCCAAGTCACATCTAGTCGATATCTAATGTAAATCTAGTTGATCTCTATATCGTCTCTAGATCTTGTGATTATCTCGTTTCCCGAATACGCGTGTGTGTCTCTCTCGTTTGTATTTTTCTTTCAATGGCCCTCATAGTGGTAGTAGTAGTAATAGTAAAAAAAAAGTAGTAATAGTAATCACTTTATTGCACACAACACAGGTTTACATAATATTAAAAGAAATAAAGATACAAAGGCGAACTTATCCCTGTAAGGGCTCTCTTCCAAGAAGGTTAGCAACCTTCGAGTAGATGAGGTGGGTGTGGAGGTGGGTGTGGTTATGTGGTTATTCGAGTGGTATGCGGAGGTCAAAGCAATCAATCTTTAATTTATATCCTCCTCTTTCCCGCGTTGTTCTGGTTTATTGCCACGGCTCATGGGAGCCTAGAGTCCACCGTTTGGCAATTAAACCCCCAGAAATGGAGTAGGCGCTAGTTTTTACGAAAGCGACATCCATGTCAAATTTATATCATCATCATCTTCCTCGCGTTATCCCGGCAATCTGCCACGGCTCATGGGAGCCTGGGGTCTGCTTGGCAACTAATCCCGAGAATCGGCGTAGGCCCTAGTGTTTACGGAAGCAACTGCCATCTGACTTTCCAACCCAGAGGGTAAACTAGACCTTATTGGGATTAATCCGGATTCGTCATGATGTTTTCCCAAACATCAAATAAACATTTATATTTATATTTATATTTTTATACAAATTTGATAAACATCAAATAAACATTTGATGTATATCAAATTTGTGTAAAAATATAATTAAAAATGTTATAGCTCACTTGTTAGTCCGGAGTGCAGTCAGAAGAAACGCGGACGTGACGTTTGTATGGTGATTGTACGTCTTTATTAGTTACTCGTCTTTATCAATTACAAAAACAGTGCCGATTGTATTCGCCATTGGTATTAGGTTACAAATAGTGTAGTAAATAAAGGTAGTGGACCCCGCAGTAATTCCTCAGCCAGAAAAAGCTTTACAGTATGATAAAGTATCAATAAACAAAAAGTATTGTATAAATTTCCAAAGAATAATAATAAAAGTATTTAAGTAAATACCTAAAGTCTTAAATCGTTAATATCTTTTTACGGAAAATTGCTCCGTTTAAACTTTCTTCTCCGGACATGTTCATGTAACGTATTGCAACAATATATGAAATATCCAAAAAAAAATCCCCGCAGAAATACCAATATTAACAAAATATAATTTTTTGGCGTGGCTTGGACCGGAAAATTGCTCAGTCTAATTTTTCACTGGAATGCCATTTTATTGCCGATTTATACATACAAATTGAAAATCTAAAAAAAATACCATGTAACTATACTTTTTTTCAGAAATTGCCTTTTTACTCGCTGTGGAAAATTTTTCTATCCATTTTATTTATTGAATTAAGTTCACAGTTTCCTTTCCATTCAACTATAAAAACATCCAAAAAAATAACGAGCGTATTCAAAACTAAACATATCGGGAGCAGTGTATAGGGAGCGGGGTGTACAAGGGGTTACATATCAGAATACCGAAAACTGATTTACCTAATGTTGAAACACCTATGCTTGATTCACCTATTTTTAAATGACCTATTGATCATTTTACCTAAACATTGACTGACCTAAGTTTATAATACCTAAGCTCAAATAACCTAATGGACGAAACACCTAATGCACGATATACCTAATGCACGATTTACCTACTGCACGTCTCACCTAAAGCTATTATACCTAATGCACGAATCACCTATAGCTGATATACCTAATGGACGATACACCTAAAGCTGATATACCTAATGAACGATGTACCTAAACTTAATTTACCTAATGGACGAAATACCTAAAACTGTTAAACCTATCGCACGAAATACCTAAAGTTGATATACTTCCTGAACGAATTACCTAATGTCGATATGCCTAATGCACGGAATACCTAAAGTCTATATACCTAGTACAAAATTCATATCATTTTGCCGAATGATCAAGTGGCAACTCCACCCAATAAATCGTATGATTTCCCAACCTTACAGTAGAAACTGTTTGTTTGGATAACAACTTAAAAATACACTTTTTGTAACGCTACTTTTTAGGTAGTAGAATGAATTTGTAAGTCTAATACAAACAAGTCGGTTTTGGCACTGTTTGGTCGCAGTTAACCTAACACGCTCCTCCATGCTTTGCTCGTCGTCGCACCTATCTCGACTCTGGCAAATGACTAGACCTAATATTATAATAAAAAATAGTAAGCCAATTGAATGATTTTGCTAAAATATTATACCAAATGTTGTATGTCCTAATAATATTCTACTAAACAATAATTAGGTATATTTTTGATTTTAGGTACATATTTCGTTTATTAAGTGCATCGACTTCAGGTATTTCGTGCATTAGGTGTATCGAATTTAGGTATTTCGTTCATTAGGTATGTTAATTTTAGGTAATTCGATAATTAGGTATACCAACTTTAGGTAATTCGTGCAGTAGGTATGTTAACTTTAGGCAATTCGATCATTAGGTATACCGAGTTTAGGTATTTCGTGCATTAGGTATATCAACATTAGGTGTTTCGTGTATTAGGTATATTATCTTTAGGTATTTCGAGTATTAGGTGTTTCAACTTTAGGTAAATCGAGCATAGGTATTCTGAGCTTAGGTAAACCAATTGTAGGTGAAACGTGCAATAGGTAATTCGTTCATTAGGTGATATGAGCTTAGGTTAATTGATCATTAGGTATATAAAAAAATAGGTGAAACGAGCATAGGTGATTCAACATTAGGTAAATCGATTTTCGGTATTCTGATATGTAACCGTACAAGGGATGACAGTTCTTTTGCATATTTTGGATTTAAGTATATACGTGACTACTTAGTATATATTTAAAAAGAAATCAGGCTGAGAAATTTTCCACTCTCAGTTTTTTATAGTTCTAAAATACATAAACTTGGGTATGCATTTTTTTTTGGATTTTCTTACCCACTACGCCAAATTATATTCTAAGATCATATAAGAAGGAAAAAATGGCGAAGCAATTTTCCGATGAAAATGAGCGCCAAAAAAGGAATTATCGTAAAAAAATATTCTCATGTTTGACAAAAGTTTTAGATTTTTTTCTAGTATCACATACTGATACAAATATCTTATTTGGTAAAATAATTTTGGACGGAGGAATTACTCGGTTCAATATATAAACAGATTTGTATTTTTACGTATATATACCTAACTTAGGAGTGGTTTTTTTTTTGGATATTTATATGTTAGTTTCGGCTCATACTATACAATAACCAAGCAAAATTTCATCGACTGAGAAATTAATGCATGGGTCTCCATACAACAACTTGCTTCGTTTACTACACTAAAATATAAACATGGACGATTTCGGTACCATTTTTTGTATTTCTTTGTTTATTATGAAATCAGTCATGAAACATGTGTTTCAAGTAAGTATTATACCTACAACTGCGTAATGATTGATGTCCATAAAAATAGTTCATGACATCTGCAAAATAAAGTCAATACTAAATGTATAGTATAGTTCCTTTTTTTAGCATTAGAAAGAAGGTAAGCGCTCTAGACATGTATTTTAATTGAAAAACGCTTTTTTAAAATTTATAATTATTACTTATGAAAGCAGAAGAATATAAATGATCGTATTAGATTCATAATTGTAACATATTTGCCGTGATTTATTTTTAAAACGTATTTTTCAATAAAAAAACACATCCACTATACCCGAAGTATAGTGTGGATAAAGCTGCCATATGTACCTATAGCCTTTAGCCACTCAGATATTACAAAACATGCTAATACAAATGCAATTTTGATTTGTTAAAATAAAGATTCAAATTAGAATGGAACGGGAGACCTTTTTATTGGCCTCTGGGCGGCTAAAGGATGATGTTTTGAAAAATTACAGTTCTTGACGGTAACCGGTGCTTAAGATAATTGCAATTACATTAATCATGTAATGATATGAAAAGTTACACTCATTTACGCTAGATGGTGCTACAAGTCTAATTAATGAGGGAAAATGAGCAAATTAATGTGCAGAAGTTAAAAGGTGGGGTGACTTAGACTGGTTTAAATAATCGCTAGAGATATGGTTTTTAGTCTTATCTAGAATTGCTTATTTTGACGATTGTGACGACCTAGTTGTGTTTGCTCAGAGCATAAAAAGGTCAACCACGGCGTTGCATTAACAGAGATTTACTTTGGCAGGATTGGTCATTAGGACCCAAGGATGGAATTTAGAAGTGGAGCCACCCAGATTTTTGCTGCAGGTGGGGGGTGGGGGGTTTTTAAGCGTCTGCGACGTCTGAGGTTAATAATTCTTTAAGTTTAGGTTCTAAGTCAAGTTTAGTATCATTTTCAATTAAATCAAAGATGTAGACATAGATTTCATCAAAATCGGTTCAGCGTGTATTGATTTCCCATACAATCCTACACCTTACCTTTCATTTTTAAGGTATTGTTTTCGGAATAATAACTATCCTATGTTCTTCCTCGGGGCTCAAACTATCTCAATACCAAATTTTATCTAAATCGGTTCAGCGGTTATTGAATCCCCATACAAATTTCCTCCTCCCTTTTCACACCCTTAAGGGATCATTTTTGAGATTAAATGTTTGCTATGTTATTCCCCGGGACTCAAACTATCTCTGTACCAAATTTTAACTAAATTGGTTCAGCAGTTTAAGCGTGAAGTTGAATTTAAAAAAAATATTTTTTTCATATTTTATGTATTTTTGCTTCGGAATGGTGTCATTATGATATCAGAAATGAATTCGGCACCCCCGATTATCAGCAAACGAGACCAAACTTGGCCTAGTAGCTTAAATGATACAGATATCAAGATCAAGTTGAGAGCCCCCCTCCCCCCCTAAAAATTTACATCAGAAATCTCGGTGGCTCCACTTCTTGAATCCATCCTTGGGTCCTAAGGACCAATCCTGCCAAAGGAAATCTCTTGTTCATGCAACGCCGTATGTTAGCTCCAGCACCATCCGCTAACCTGACTGGCCTAGTCGATAGTGACCATGCCTATGATGCCGATAGTCCCGGGTTCAAGTCCCGGCAAGGGCATTTATATGTGCGAAGAATACGGATACATTTTATTCCTGAGAGAGGCTTACTGTGGGGCTTGTAATGTCCTAAAATATATACTTAAGAATAACTTAACTGGCCGCGTAGCCAAGATGCCAATCGCTTACGCTCCGTAGCGATCGAAACGCAACTGTCACTGTCACACTAATATGAAAGAGTGATAGAGAGACATAAAGCTTTTCGTTGTCGAAGCGATAGCGATTGTAACCTTGGCTAGGCCGGCTGAACATCATCGGTAAAACTTATTTATTTGCAGAGAAAAAAAAAAACAACGGGTTGCACTCCGGGAGTACCGGTAGAAGTGAAAGAAGTGAAAACTCAATGACATTGTAACAGTTTTTCGATCAGGTCACGTGTCCGTCTTACGAATTTTTCAATCTGTTGAAACTGTCGGTCACGTAACCTGTCGCGAGTTTAACATTTTTTCCCATCACAAAAAGTGCACAGCGCCACTAAAGAAGTTTTCACTTCAAAAACATCTCGAATATTTACTATTCTCTGGTACTATACTTTACTTACATTGCCTGTGCCCAACCCTACCGTAAATCCTCTCCTCTCTAATAGTCCATAATAAAGGTAAAGCGACTTAAATTGCGAGTCTCCCCCAGACGTACATGTACATACAAGTACATAGGTACGGTTTTGTTTGCCGGCATTAATTACTTTTGAGTGGCTTGGTGGATTCAAGAGCTCACAAAAATGTGCTCTAGTACGGGGTGCGATTCGACATTGCCCATTATAAGCCAAAATATGACTTAACGGCATTCGCTCTATAAAATATGTTAGATATGCATATTTGGGGGAAACGTCGGGATATAGTATGAAAGGGCGCAGTGCGAGAGTGCTATTTTGCGACGGTGCACTCGCTCTTGACGTACGGCGTTGAGCTATGGGGACGTGCTTCCGACTGGGGACGTTCTCTATGCAGAAGCGCGCCGTACGCGCGATGGCCGGCAAGGCGGCTGATGCACCGGCTCGAGACATCTTCCGCGATCTCAAGATTCTGCCCCTAAAGTTGCAATATTCATGCGCGAAAACCTAGATATGTTTAAGTGCAGAGGCATTAACATCAATTACAGCCTCCACAGTAAAAGCACCATAATAGGCTAGTCACCGAAGCACACAGGCTTCCGAAGTCAGAGCGGTCTGTGTACATTTTAGGCATTTACAACCGCCTGCCTGATACTGTAAGGAATGCAACTTCCATCACGAAAAAAGTGGCTGTCGGAAAAATTATTTTATAACTATCAAGATTTCTTTGATTTACAAATAATTCTTTAAATCAAAAACATAGCGGAAGAATAATTTAATGTACTTTATGAAATATGTAAATGCAATTAATTTATAAAATATATTGTATAAATATAATTTAATATTGTGACATTTAAAATGTATTGTTTTGTGACTCTGTTATGTATAATAAATTTTATTTCATTTTATTTAATTTAATTTAATTTCACTCAATATACGCTATATAATCCTATAGATTTATTTCATGATCGAAATATCTTCCTTAGGTATTTACATTATTATCTAGAGTCTCACACAACACATCTTTTTCGCTATCTGAACATATAGTTAATGGCACTCTACTTAATGATGTAAAACATGAAAGATATTTCGTTTAGTTGAAATTACCCCGCAGTCGTAATTGAATAGAATAGAATAGAATAGAATAGAAATGGTTTATTTGGTGTTGAAATACATGCTTAACCTATAATACATCTTATTCTAGTACAAGACACCAAAATGGATGCCACTCAGCATATGCCGATGACTAATGTCCTTAGCCATGGCGCTGGTTTTCAGGGCAACCAATTTAAATACACAATATAAAATAAAGCAAAACAAAACTTAATGCAACATATGGGAGAAGAGATGACAGTTGAGTTAATTAAATGACAACAGTACATAATTCCATGCTTGAACAATTTGGAAGTAGAAGTATGTGTTTGTAAACATGAAACGAGCTTAATAGCTAAAAAAATAACAATAATAATAATATCTAGCGCAGTACGTCAGCTTATATGTTGGAAGTTTGAACATCGGTTAATTACTCAATAAATTGGACCGCTGCACCTTACCTATATTTTTTTATAAATCTTTCCATCATAATAAAGTGGTCCATTTATATTAACTCTCTCTCCTCTTCCTCTATGCGCTTCGCTTCCTGCGTCCTTGCAACTTGCAGCTGAAGGTTGGATTGCAACGCGGATGTCCATTCAGTAAAACCGTAAGTTTCACACAAAGAAGTAATAACGGAAGATGAGTATCGTACCCTTGTAACGAATTCACAAGGACCTTCTAACAAAGAGGTGACCTTGACATTGATATCGGGGTTGTAATAACGCTTACTGTTATATTAACCAGTATATAACGATCTTTGATTAGGGTAGATACTACACCCTAAACAATTAAGTAGGAAATTAATCAAAATAAAAATAAAAATAAGAATAAATAAAATACAAATAATTTATTGAGAAAAGTATACGAGCCCCGATGCATATGTTTTCGTCAGGTGACCCCATTTTTTGAGGTTCTCGCGTTTGTTCAAAAATAATGTTTTTGTTTAAAAATTAGTAATATTTAATGCTTATACTAATGTAATTTAATTTTATATGGTAATACTCTGCAATAACTAAATCCAAATACAAGAAATACCGTTTGTACTGAAAGAAAAAAAAAATGTTTTTTTAGTTTTTTTTTGACGGGTAGGATTACAACATATGTGAAAAGGGCTATTACCAGGGAAAGCAATAGGGCTCTGCCAATGTACTGAAAATTTGGTTTCGAGCCCATGCATGCAGCAGTGCTGTAAGAGAGGACAATATGATTTGGACAACGTTTTTGAAAACTCCTTTTTTTCAGCAATAAAAGTCTCATGCAATTTTATTATACGATCAAAATAAACTACATTAAACATTGCTATTATGGTTCCCATTACTGGGTCATTATATGTTCATGTGTAAAAAATATTAAAATAAACAAAATTGTTGCGCGGAACTAGACGAAATCAATTGCATCGGGGCTCGTAGTACAGTGGTTGTTCTTAAAGACTAAGAATTTATATAGAGACAAGTGGTTTACAAATGCCTGAACTAGGATTCCCTGTGTTTCAGGCAGTGAAGGACAATATTAGTCAATTTTTAATTATTCACTTATAAACTATATGTGTTACACAATATAACTGTAATCACCTTAACAAAGAAGTAGGTTCTTAAGTATTAAATATCACAGTCCACAGGTAATCATTTTACGACTATTAGTAGGTTCTCTGTATTATCGTACATCATTTTTAATGGACCGCATTACGCGATTTCGGGGCTGGTCCCATAGTAAAAGTTGCTCAGTATAGTCCCAAAACCTCCCTGGCAACGGGAATGCACTTATATTTTGGCCACCCTGTATAATATAAAGATATATTAGAGATCATTTTTATGCTGGTCAGACTGAGCTAAAACTCGGTGATCAGTGAAAATTCAAGGTCCGCCCTGTCCTTGCATGTTAGATAAAGTTTTATGATTTTATTCAAAAAGGAAGTATATGCATTGACAATATACGGTGGTTACGTTGTTTTAAAATGGGATAGTGAAAAGTTAATATATTCAGCTGAGTGGCAGAGGTATAATAGAATTAATTTAATTTATAATTAATGACCACAAGAATGTAGATCAAGGACAACATGATGCTACACAAAATAAAGCAAAGAGAAGTGTCTTTTTTAACAACTTGTCGTTTATACGTGGTTTGTACGGTTTACTAACGAATGGGCCAAAATCGTTTCCCAAAGTATCACATCCCAAACTATGTTTCCCAAATTATCATTTCCCAAAAAAATGTTTGGCAAAACAACTTATCGCAAATTTTCAGTTAGCAATAGTCTTTTTTGGCAAGTTATTGTTTAGCAAATAATTACTTGGACAAGTTTCATTTTACCAAATATTATTTAGTCAAATGTATCATTAAGCATAACTTACATGTCCCAAAATATTGCATGGCATACAATTTACATACCAATAAAGTGGAGGCTGCAGAATTTTATTTGTCTAGTATTTAACTGATCATTACATATACATAGTAAAATGTAACGTCAAAAAAAAAACATTCTTACTGCCAAAAATATGTAGTAAATGATCACTAAAATTAAAACTCCATTTTAATGTAAAATGACAACCAAATTTGTTACATCTTGCTATTCTATTAAAGCAAATAACACCTAAGTAATCATTATAACCCAAAAATAGTAAACAACCACCAATATTTAAACCACATTTTAGTTTAAAATGTCAAGCAAATTTTTTAACATCTCGTTATTCTATTAAATTAATTATTCCACTTCGATGACCTTTTTCTAGTACATAGTATTTCGTTTCTGTAAGGATCGCAGTTCTAACCTAACCTAACCCACTTTTCTAATAGCATTTCGATTCTGTGAGGGTGACAGTTCTAACCTAACCTAACCCACTTTTCTGATAGCGGTTCCGTTTTGTGAGGATCGCAGTTCAAACCTAACCCAACCCACCCAAATTACATAGAATTTAACGTACCTATATTAACATAACAAAAAGTACAAATTTAAATAGAGATGCCTATTTGTCAAATTTGCGAAGTGACAATTTTGACCAAACATCTTTTTGGAATATAATATTAGACAATAAAAAACGTTTGCTAAATAAGTTTTTGTCCTAATAACATTTGACAAAGTAAAATCATGCCAAATGATAATTTGACCAAATAAATTATATGCGAAGTGTAACTTTGCTAAAGGTTCCTTTGGGAAATGAAACTATTGCGATAAGTTTGTTGGGAAGTGAAATTTGGCGAAATGTATTTGGCTGAAACGAAAGTACACCGGTTTGTACTTTTCCGCCAATCCGGATAAAATAGGTTCAAGTCGTCCCGACACGACATCTCTTTTCGGTCTGCTTGACATGGTATAGGCCACCATCGATGGTGTTCCGTGCGTTGAGTCCCACTTGGTAACCATTTTGATTAGTTTAGCTTTAAAAAATTTAAAGGAGATGGCGGGACGGGGATGGAAGACCGAAAAGGAGATGGCGGGATAACTTGGACGCATTTTATCCGGATTCGCAGGTAAGTATAAACGACAGGGTTGATTGGAGGAAAGGAGGGGAGGCCTTTGCCCAGCAGTGGGATACTAAACCAGGTTATTTATTTATTTATTGATATGAGCCTAGAGTGTCCCCCACCCCACTGCTGGGCAAAGGCTTCCCTCCTCCCTTTCCACATATCCCGGTTTTTACTCGTCTCCCACCAGTTCCTATCAAAGGCGTCAAGGTCATCTCGCCAACGCCGTCGAGGTTTGCCGCGACCCCGGGTATAATGTGGGACCCACTTGGTTAACAAAATAAAATACAAATTTAAAGCTATGCCAAAGATTTTGAATGTTGAAAAATTGATGATGAATGATTCATAAATGTATTTATTATGCAACAAAAAAAGGAAATAGGTACAAATTTTTCCCCAGTCCTCAACAGTCCACTAGCGCGTGCCATCAGATAGAACTCGATTGTTTCAAAAGCAGTCGACTATTAAAATTGCCAGTTTACTGAGTAGGAATAATTGTGCTAATACGATATAATGCACTTAGCCTGTGGGAAGTTGTAGTGCTGGGAAAAGTTCAAGTTACCTCATTTGATGTTACAACAAACTTGAAGTAAGGTCTCTATTATTTCCCAAAAAGTTTCAAGTCATAATGTATTGTTTGCCCGCATTTTCGTTAGTCATAATTTATTTGGTTCAGAAACGCGTCATATTTCGGGATTGCCATAAAACAAACTAACAGCGGTATTCGAACAATGAGATACGTCAAATACTAGATATTGAAACGATATGGATTGGATATGTAGAATAGAATAGAATAGAATAGATTTATTCGTTAGCACAAACAATCGGAACAGTACATACCTAGTATAAAAGAAAACACAAAATAATCAGTGTCAGTTCAGTGTCAAACAAGTGTCAGAAGTGACGTTTTTGTTTGAAGAAACGTCAATTTTGACACTTGTTTGACACTGACATATCCAATCCATATCGTTTCAATATCTAGTATTTGACGTATCTCATTGTTCGAATACGGCTGCTAACCTAACCTATCTATAGGACAACCTTACGAAAAACCTGAAAAGTAAAAGATTTCAGTTTTATGACAAACAATACATTATGACTTAAACTTTATGGGAAACAAAGGGACCCCCTTGAAGTAACACCTAAACAATTTACTCATTTACTGTCAAAAAAAAATATTGCTAAAGTACTTCAGGGTGCGTAGACAAGATGCCAATAGTTAACGCTCCGTAGCGTAGCGTACTTATATCTCTCTCTGTCACTCTTCCATATTAGTGCGACATAGACAGTTGCGTTTCGTTCGCTACGGATTGGCATCTCGTCTACGCACCCTGAAGACCATTCTATTGTTAGCCTAATCTCGATGATTAGCTCCATAAATTTAGAAGTGGAAAAATTACTTTGGGTGAGACTTGAACTCATCGCCCCTGGATCAATATTCCAATGCTTTGCCATCTGAGCCACCAAGACCTCATCCATAGACAGCCATTCTTTCCACCATATAGATCTAGGGTCGATTAGCACCATGTGTGTAGTATATTGATGGTATGTGAGATTTGCTCTTTAAATAAAAAGGTAAAATTTTACCTCAATTTGAGGCTTAACAATCATCTTGTCCCAACACTCGACTGCATTATTATTAGAAAAGATAATCATTATATAACCGTTTGCTAATTGAATTTAATTGTAGGTGCCTCCGCCGATCGTAGATAATGACTTCATAATACTTTTACGTACCTATACATTATAATTAAGGATGGTATAATTATCCTATGCCATGGAAATTAATAGTTGCGTACACCATCGGGAATATTTCGCTTCTTAGAGCGACTGCTGTGGCATTTCTTCTATGTAAAGTTTAGTTTAAAAAAACCTTTAAAATGTCTTTAATTAACTGTTTGCTTGAGTAATGGGTAGCACTTAAAGTTTTAAGAATACCTATCCAATATAAAGTAATTTTTTTAATGCTCTTTTAAATTATTTCTACTAATCCGTATTTTATTCAAACATATCTGAACATGTTCGTCCCGATAGATAGGTTTCATTCTGATATAATTGGCCGCTCCGATATATCAGAGCGGCTACCGAGAAAACCGAAATTCGCAAATTGCGGGGATCTTTCTCTTTTACTCCAACGAAGGCGTAATTAGAGTGACAGAGAAGAATCCCCGCAATTTGCGAACTTCGATTTTCACGGTTATAGCCCTGTCCCCTGACGGCCTACCGCGAACCACGTTCGACGGTTGCCTCTCTGTCACACGTGTAAATTCGTACGTAAGTGTGACAGGGAGGCAGCACGTCGAACGTGGTTCGCGGTAAGCCCTCTAATGGCGGATGTATATGGCGTGCTCAACTGCTCATCATGGCTTAACTGATGAACTTTCTTAACTGATTAATATTGTTTCCACTGTTACATCCGCCAAGTTTACAACGCCCTGTAAACTTGTGAACTGTAAACATGTTGCTGTAAACTTCGGTGCAGTTTAACGCGCCAGTGTAAACACGCGAGCATCGTAGTTCGATGCTTCTAATCCCTTTAGTAGAGTGCACAGTGGCGCGAAAACACGTTGATAACTAACCTGATACCAAAAACAAAACATATATTTTAAAAACCGGGCAAGTGCGAGTCGGACTCGCGCACGAAGGGTTCCGTACCATAAAGCAAAAAAAAAAAACGGAAAAAAATGCAAAAACAAAACGGTCACCCATCCAAGTACTGACCACTCCCGACGTTGCTTAACTTTGGTCAAAAATCACGTTTGTTGTATGGCAGCCCCATTTAAATCTTTATTTTATTCTGTTTTTACCCGACTACGGCAACGCAAAAGGAGGGTTATGATTTTGACCGCTATGTACATATGTGGGTATGTATGTATGTATGTTCATCTGTTCCCTCATAACTTCTAAAGTACTTATTATAATTTAATAAACGATGTGTCATTCGAATCGTCTTAATCGTCCGCTGGTTATAGGCTATATGGCGTCACAAAAAAATGAACACTGCGCCCTCTAGAGGTCATAAAGTCACGAACCAAAAAACTAAAATTAAGTAATGATGATGTGTTATACATCATTGGAAAGAGTTCAATTAGCACATTTCAAATATGTAAATATTGTTAGCGTTTGCACCCAGCTTTGCTTGCATGCGCCAGATAAAACATTAAATTTTCGGTTAGGTGATTCGAACTATGAATCTACAAGCGCTCTGGATTCTATCCACGTGTTACGCGACTACGGCGATACAAGAAGGTTTTTGCAAAAGAAATTTGTTTGGCCGCTATACATGGTGTTTTTTTAAATGTCCTGCAACATTTTATAACGTGAATAGGTATAGAAGTCCTGATCAGCCAAAATGTATGAAACAGTCAATTTTTTTACAAGATACGTACGCGTTCCGAAGCCGGGCGCCTTCGGCGCCCTCGTACTAAAATTGTCGGGCGTAGCCCGACGTACGCGTTCCAAAGCCGGGCACCTTCGGCGCTCCCATACTAAAAGAGTCGGGCGTAGCCCGACATATGCGTTCCAAAGCCGGGCGCCTTCGGCGCCCTCATACTAAAAGAGTCGGGCGTAGCCCGACATACGCGTTCCAAAGCCGGGCGCCTTCGGCGCCCTCATACTAAAAGAGTCGGGCGTAGCCCGACGCACGCGTTCCAAAGCCGGGCGCCTTCGGCGCCCTCATACTAAAAGTGTCGAGCGCAACTCGACGTACGCGTTCCAAAGACGGCCGCCATCGGCGCCCTCATAGGCACTAAAGGAGTCGGGCGTAGCCCGACATACGCGTTCCAAAGCCGGGCGCCTTCGGCGCCCTCATACTAAAAGAGTCGGGCGTAGCCCGACGCACGCGTTCCAAAGCCGGGCGCCTTCGGCGCCCTCATACTAAAAGTGTCGAGCGTAACTCGACGTACGCGTTCCAAAGCCGGGCGCCCTCATACTAAAAGAGTCGGGCGTAGCGCGACGTACGCGTTCCAAAGACGGCCGCCATCGGCGCCCTCATAGGCACTAAAGGAGTCGGGCGTAGCCCGAGATAGGCGGCGCTCTGCGTGCATTTCTGTACTGAGGACGCCCTCGCAAAAGTAATATAAAGTGACTTCAAAAAGTTAGTAACGAAATCATGACCCCAAAATTAATTAAATAAAATTAAGTTCAAAAACTAAAACCCGACTACTGCAAATCGCGCTCTAAAAAGTTTGAAACAAGATAGAATTCTTATCTAAAATTATCAAGCAGGAAATATTATAAATGTTACCATTTTTTTTTATATAAAATACAACGTAATATAATTTACTGATTGTTTTATATATTTGCAGAGATTCAGAGGATAGCCGTGGTCGTATGCCACATTACTTTTAAGTTTATAATCGTGGCATACGACCACGGCGATCCTCTGAATCTCTGTAAATATATAAAAAATTCAGTAAATTATATTACGTTGTATTTTATATAAAAAAATGGTAACATTTATAATATTTCCTGCTTGATAATTTTAGATAAGAATTCTATCTTGTTTCAAACTTTTTAGAGCGCGATTTGCAGTAGTCGGGTTTTAGTTTTTGAACTTAATTTTTTAGTATTTGTTGTTATAACGGCAACAGAAATACATCATCTGTGAAAATTTCAACTGTCTAGCTATCACGGTTCGTGAGATACAGCCTGGTGACAGACAGACGGACAGATGGACGGACGGACGGACGGACAGCGAAGTCTTAGTAATAGGGTCCCGTTTTACCCTTTGGGTACGGAACCCTAAAAAGATACCTACTATTCCTAGTCCCTACTCCAGACCATCAAGTATATACCATCGCCCACACTGTTAACTGTACATCGGTGGACCTTATGCCTTTTGTAATAAGGTCCACCGATGTACAGTTAGGAGTGTTGCTGTTTGTATTTACGATTGGCGTTTTCTATTAACGATTGTCATCTTGACTAGGCCCCCCAGAATAGTTGTTTTTATAAAATAAGAGATTTTTTTTAAATTGTATATAATAGGTACTTACATCCAGTTACTTGAACAACAAGAGAGCAAAGTTGGTTTTGTTTTGCGTTACAAGAAAGGGAATGAGTTTACGCTCAAGAGCGGCAAAACGACTCGCATTAATGTAAAAGAGAATCATAAAAGTAGCAAGTGAACTCAATTTTCGTATGAATCTTGAACGTAGCAAGATACTTTATTGACACAGAAAAAAACCACTGCTTAAAAGGCGCAAGAAGAAACTTTGATCTGTGTAGTACATACAATAGTTTGCCATAACAGGTAGAATTTTAATTAGAAGTTATTATTATTGTTTGCCTAAACTTAAACCAGCAAAATGATCGTTTGAACTCGCCAGTGTACAACTGTGCAAGCCGAGCGAGCTAGTTGTTTTAGAGGCACAATAGAGTTCGATTGCAAGTACGTTTTATTGCACTGCACTGTTTTTCAACATTTCAACTCATACTAAAAGTGTCCGTAGAATTGGATCGTTGAACGATTAAAAAGTAATTGCTTCTCACTAATATACATAAAATAAAAGTGTGTTTATTTACTTTTAAACTACTTGCTCGTCTAGTGCAATAAAAAATACTGAAGTTTATCGAAAAAGTTAAGCATTTGTCTAAGTATAAATAAGGTAAAGAAAGGAAGGCAAATAAAAAAAATACAGACGTGAATATTAGAAATTGTGTTTCTTAGTAGGAAACTCATTCATTTTAGATGAGTTTAAGTTTAGTTTACTCGCATGAACGGCTTATTTTGATTTAATATATTGTTGTATTATTTATTTATTGTTGTAATGTAGAAATAATGATGAAAGTTTCATTTAATTGTCGAAGTTACAGCTAAACATATTGATTCAGACCAGCATAATATATAACTGTACTTAATTGTATATAATATCGACATATTAATTCCACCCAAATACTAAAAGTGCCCTTCGACCCTAAAAAATGATTTAATATTGGCACCATTAACAAATGAATATAACTATTAAATGATCATTTTAAATATCAGATTAATTATATTTTCTTATCTTATTTTTAAAATATAATAATATTAAAACGCAAGTGTCGGATTTCCACGTTAGTAAAATAATCCACAACAAACGCTTCACTAAGTTGACCATAAAAACTAACCTCTGCAAATACTAAACTTAACGGTTATTTTAACACTAGGTACCTACCTCAGTTATTACCAGTTTTAGCTAATTATCATTACTGCTAACTGCTTAAACCCGAAACTGCTACTGATAACAGTTAATCTCACTTGAGGAATATCAGAATTCTGTCCACGAAACTTGTTTTTTATACAAAAAGGTATTATCTTAGCTGAAACTCCTAAAGACATACGCCCTTTTGATTTTAAGGAAGTAGTATTCTACGAAAGGTCGTAAGTTACCAAATACTCTTAGAGAGATAAGTCGTTTTAATTTTAAAGGGTGGGAAGTATTTGCAAACTTATCCCGTCGTCTGAAGAGGCGCCACTTGTGAATGTAACTTGGAAAGTTAGTATGTGGCCAGGCTAGTTCCAAATTTGCCCACCTGAAAGGCTAACTTTGCAGCGCTGTGTATTAGTAGTGTCCATTGAGTTCCGAGTTGACATCTTGAGACCGCTTCGGTAAGTTGGGAAACTGATTTCCGAAAGTTTGCAAAAGTTTACCGAATTATTCTGCCAGTCGAAGTTGTGGTGATAGCGATTTTGAACTTTATTACTTGGGAATAAGGTAGTTTTTTTGGTTTGTGTTTGCTGGTGTCCATTTTATAAGTTGGTGCTTCTACATTTTGAGCACTGGACTTAGTTTTTATGTATACGGGGTGTCTCAATAATATACTTGTAACTACAGCGTTTTTAAATGACGCGTTTTTATCCCTAGGTTTTGATCTGAGTGATGATCATTTTTCTTCTTTAACTTTACCTTTTAACAAATTAGATGTTAGGCCAGTGCTAAAAATAAAGTACTTAATTTCTACAACTCGCTTCAAATTATCTTTTGCGACACGTTTAATTGTCGCTTTATGAATAATTTTACCTACCATTCCTTATTAAATTTGTAGATTTGGATCTATTTTTAACCCCGACGCAAAAAGAGGGATGTTATTCGCTATGTGTGTGTGTGTGTGTTTGTTTGTGGCACCGTAGCTATTAAACTGGTGACCCGTTTTACATTCGTTTATTTTTATTTTAGCAGGCTTTCTATGTAGTGCTGTTTTTTTTTTACTTTACGCGTCGACATATATGTATTTATGGCTAAAGTAGATAGCCTTAATAATATTTTTATTCGTATTATTCATTGAATAAATGAGCCCTATTTTCTAAACATCCTGTATAATTATTTCAAAATCTAGTGTGCAAATGTTAATTTCGAAGTTGCCACCAGCGAAATGCTATACATGGAAGTATTCTGTCCGCTCAATTATGACCCAACGCAAACTACCCCGCGATAGGCGGTACTTACAAACTGCTCGATTGGCAATCTCAGTACGACCGAGATGACAGTCAGTGACAAATGGCTAAATTGATTTATAAAAACAACGTTTTTTTGTAATTAAAAATATATTCATGTGTCGTGAAGTGGTGCAGAAGCTATTTTAGTTCATACCAAGGACAGTGGAATCACTTTTCACTTGTAGTAAACAGATAACTTCAGTAGAATTTGGAAAAAACATGACGATTTGTTTTCAATACTACCGTGCTAAGCTAAAACGTAACAACTGCATACGACTTTCATAACAACATACGACTTTTTAAATTGCGAGGATAATAGGGATGGTGTTATGCTAAATGAAGTAGACTATTTTATTAACTTGTGTTTGGTCTAGGTATTTTCTATATAATTATAAATGTAGTAATAAATTCCTTCTTACAGATTTGTATTTTCCTTTTTTATTTCATGAGATGGAGCTATAAAAAAACTACCTAGTTATTTCAAATTAATAATCAAATTTGGTATTGTCATTTTACATTACTTTCCATTCAGATTCCCACAAGATGCTATTCGCAGAGAACTATGGAAAAAAGCTGTCCAATTAGAGAGACATGAAATTGAGTGGATGCCTGGCAAGATATCTAGAATATGTTCTATTCATGAGATATAACCCGTGAGATAATCATACTCGGTCTCCTATATGTAGATACATTTTTCCTATCATGCTTTCACTGAATTAATTTAACAAATACACACATAATCTGAAAATGTTGATCATTTGAATCCACCCTCTACTGTCACATTTATGTAGGTTCTCTCTCAAGCCATTTCCGTCAGTAGAAAAGAGCGGCAAACATATTAACTCACATTATAGACGGGTCTAACGCGAATTATATTCAATTACCTTGATTTACCGACGTAAATCAGTTTCGTTTCGTATAATGTGAGTTAATATGTGTTCAAAACGCGAAAGTTTAAAATATTATAAGAGCGGCAAATTTAGAAAATGTAAGCGCGCGAACGGCTGTGGTCTTATACAAAATTTTATTTTTGCACCTTTTTCTACTGACAAACTTGCTTGACCGGCTATATACATATAAAATATTCTGAACTGAAAGTGGGGATTTATTGTGACTCCGCCTGTTCAAATATTTTTGACCCGATTCGTGTACCCATGTAAATTTTGCAGACTGTATAGCCAGTCCTATTTCTAAGATCAAGTTCGCCATACATTTACTATGACGTACTTGATCTTAGAAAAACGGACAGACTATACCTGAACGTGACTTCGCACTGCCATGCAGATTGATAATAAAATATACAAAATACTTATTATAGCGGAATACATTTATACAACAATGATATATTTACTTATGTTGAGTTAGTCTGTCATGTCATAACAACATTTTAACTAGTTATCTTTTAATCTGCATTAAATTATTATACGTGAATTATTTGACTGGTTCTTCACTGTATGGCATAAACCTATCCCTGTCCAAGTCATATTCTAATCAAATATGAACCGCGAACTCTCAGCGGCCAGTACGTACAGCAAGAAGGTTATTAGCGGATTAATGTCGCTGATTGGTAGTTATTGACATTATATGCATTTCATCTACACTTAGCTATGTACCATTAGTGTAATAAAGATGACTATTATTTCGTTTATCAGCTTTGATTACAGGCTCTGTAAACGCGTCGTCTTATTTGAATGTAGGCGTAATTGTGTATGTGTGCTAATTTGGCCCGAGAATTTGAACGGTAATGTTCAGTCAGCAGCAGAAGTCGCTATACACTCTAGGTGCTCAAAGAGAGGTAAACGTTTAAACTGTCAAAAAGTTGTTGACTGTCATGGTAGTATTTACTTGTGAGCGCTCAACGTGTCACAAATATGTTAACAGTCGCTATTCATTAATTTCTACACTTACAACAAGTCATTGATACCTTAGCTGTCAAAAAACCAATGGTATCTAAGCGGTCAACGTGTCAAATATATCTTAACAATATGGAAAAATAGACTTTAAAGCATACAAGTATGATCGAATATTGAATAAAAGATAGCCATGCTAATTTCAGGTTTGCGTTTTGACAATCATCGAAAGCAGTACAGTCTTGTCATCACATACATCTATCTCACGTTTTGCCCTTCAACCATTTGACAGGAGCCTCTCGGTCAACTTACTGCAAACTATTTCTTTTAACAGAATCGTCAAGACGAATGACACATTGAATGACACATAGCAAAAGCTAACTGAAGCCGAATTTAGAGCCAATTGTCAAGGCACGTCGTGGTCTCAGTAACAGGCGTTTGCTTTTCAAAGCAGAGACCGCGGGTTCAAATCTCAGTCGTACGCACCTAGAGATTATACAGCTTTTTGTTTTTATCTACACACATGTCATTAGTGCTCTATAATACGTTCAGAAACCGTAGGAAATGACAAGCTTTATTACAACCAATTTTACTATGAGAACTTTCTTATCTGTGGTAGTAGGAAAATTTGTACTTTAATGTACATAACGTTATAGATTTTTGTAGGTTATGAGTTTAAATTTGGAACAGCAGTCAAAACTCAAGTAGGTCTCTATTCTAGTATCCATAGATATTAAAACAGTTATCGATACGAAACGTCAATTTAGTATGTTTTTTAAATATAAACCGCACGACATTTGATCTCGAGTGACATGAGAATAGGGACTTCATTCTTTTGTCTAGAATTAAAAAAAAACTAAGGATGTGTGACATGCGTGAAAAAAGTTTTCATTCACCACCATTTGACGTACAGTTTATCTTTTAGTTAGTTTTAAGTATGTGTTTAGATAAAGTAGTGTATGTAACTGTACATAATTAGGCATTAAAACACTCGTGTGATCCTATTAAGAAACTCACTAACGTTCGTTTCTTAAACCCACACTCGTATTTTAATGCCTCTCATTATGTAACAGTCACATAAACTACTATTTTTTGGGTTTCATTTCTATTATTAATTTGTGTCTTCTGGTTTTATGTTAATTTCGCATTAGTTTATATAATTTTTGAAGATAATGTCACATGTAGCGTAGGTATGTACGACTTTCTATCAGGACGTTGTAGGTTTGAACCCGCAGTGGGCGTTACTTAGATTACTCCTGTGCGGAATGCCATTTGATATTTACTACTCAAAAATCACGTTTGTTGTATGGGAGCCCCACTTAAATCTTTATTTTATTCTGTTTTTAGTATTTCTTGTTACTTATTATAGCGGCAACAGAAATACATAATTTGTGAGAATTTCAACTGTCTAGCTATCACGGTTCCTGAGATACAGCCTGGTGACAGACGGACGGACGGACGGATGGATGGACAGACGGACGGACAGCAGAGTCTTAGTAATAGGGTCCCGTTTTACCCTTTGGGTACGGAACCCTAAAAATGCTAGTCTCTTCGAAAACTGACTAAATTAAATTAAAGGATATGAAAACAATGCATTTTATTAATTTCAGACATCATGTTTCATAGTAACATTTATTGCTTAAGACCTACACAATCGATATCTAAATAGAAATAGTCTTAGTTTTATTTTTCAAAACGTTCGGGGTTCGATTCCCGAGCTGCGTACACATTTTTTTTTATGTATGAATGCAGTTTTTCGTGTTACTAAAATCGATGACATGATTCCTAAGAAGAGATCGGTGTATATCTTATAGTATCAGATTTTCCCATACTGGCCGATCTAAATGGGCCACCCTGTATAGTATATTTTAGTACAATAAGTGGGCTAAATAAATATATTAACATAGGTATATAATAACTATGATCAACGGTTTGGAAGAACAGCCGCATATGACAGTTAAAATAAAAAAAACCGATCATTCTAGTAGAACCTACTTATTTATTGAATAAGTTTGACACTTAACGATAAAATACTTCTTTAAGAAAGGAGGTGTCAATTCGTAGTGCTACAGTATTTATTTTAAAGTTAAACAGATAAAATGTTGATGCTTAGTTACCATTGAAATAACAACTGCTTAGCAACTGGTGGCACCCTGGCTGCTGACGTACGTGATTGGCAGTGCGTGTAGGTATTAATGACAGCAGCTTGAATTTGATTGCTTAGTTACCACTGACTTTTTAACCGTTATTGTCATTGTGATTAAATAAGGGTGTATGTGTTAAAGAAAAACTCAGAAGTTAAGGTATTTGTGACGAACTGAAAGTCTACGTGAAAATGACATCTTAGATGTCCTTATTTTTGTGACGATTGAAGTGTATATGTTTTCTTGGACACCTTGCCCGCTCAGTTATATCTGCTGCTGACTGTTCCTAAAGGCGGTATCCTTAGTTATATATGATCGCAGGTTGCCACGACTCCAAAGTCTAGAAAGGTAAACAGTGACATACTCTTAGCTATAATGTAATAAAATATGAATTTGTGGGTATCACACGTAGTATCTATTTATATTTATTATAATCAATTATTTACAGTCTATAAAATGTGTATCGCGACATAGTGTTTGTAAAAAAAGTTAGTAAGTACTTATGTCATGACTAGTCAGCTTTTGCCTATATACTGGGTACAGATTTTCACTCACAATAATGCTGGATATAAAATTTTAGCATAGTTAATGCCTCAATGTAGTTTTAATTTGACCGCATTTTATTTTATCATTTTAGTTACTAAAATTACCGACATGTATATATGACTAAATTTAGACGACCTACCCAATTAAATAAGTAGGTACATTCCTCAAATATGTTCATCGAACTGCGAAACTGTATGTCACATTGAATGAAATGCATTCATAACGTGGCCATAGTAAAATAATAATATGTGCGTCAAGCAAATCTTGTCAGTAGCAATGTAAAGCAAACTAAAGTAGGGCAACACTCAAAGAGTAGTATTGCGCTAAGAAAAGCAGCAATGTACAATGTACATCGAACCAAAACTTTTTTTTCCGCTGAGCGCGCCCTGTTACGTACGTCAATTCAAATTGTCACTCGTGGATTCTCTATTGAAAATGTTTTAAATTGTTATTAAATGGTATGGACGGACAATTTAAAAGCGGTGTGTGGTGAATTTGAAGATCTCAAAATAAAATTAGAAGTGGAATATGCCGTTAAACAAGAATGTAATGAATAAAATCATTGCTTCAGCAGATAGATGTCTATTGGATTTTAATATTTTATTAGATTTATCAGTTGGAACTGTAGGCATTGTAGGCACCTTAGCTTTGATTAAGCACAATTTTATTTAATAAATTGGTATTTAATGGTGACACAGCAGAAATATCTCTTGAAATAGAATCGATTTAGAATGTAAACAAAGATGATGGCTGTCATTCGCGATCCACATTCCACAGATAAAACACAGATGACACGTGATTTTCGAATTATTCGAACACAGTGTTGCTAACCCGCGATTTTTCAAATTTGCCGCCGTTTGCTACTGACAAGATTTGCTTGACCCAGTATAAATAAATAATTTCTTTATTCAGACAAATACAGTCCACATTTGTTAGTCTGTTGCTTATAAATTAGGTTAATTGTACTTACATATGTAAATATACTACATTTGTACATTTTTAACCCTTTACCACATACGAAGCCATTTATGGATTGGATATAATATTAAAACTCTATTGACAGCTATTAATGATCAAATTTAAAACAAACTTTCAATTTTTTCTTATGTGTAGTACGGGGTTAGTTGATATAATAAACATCCCTAATATGGGGGTTTATTAGTGCAGTCCAGTGTCTTTGCAAAAGACTGTCTGGCCTATCCTAGTTATTAAATACATATATTAAGAAAGGGTCACTCACGTATTTTCAGTCGAAAAACGCTCGACACGTTTCACTCCGTACCGAGGAGTGATAAGATAAGATAAAGATAAAAAATAGTTTATTCAAGTAGGCATATTACAATGCGCTTATGAACGTCAAATAAACCTTTACCGGCTCCAACCGTACACCTCAGCCCCGAGAAGATTTAAATCCCCCCTCAATTGGAGGACTGTCATTAGGAATGTCAACATGTCGAGCGTTTTTCGACTTAAAATACGTGACTCGTTCTTAATATATTTAATATGTCTGTGTATCATGAAAGTTTTGTCATTAGCTATTTATTTGTGTTAGCACAAGATCCAAACTCTATATTCAGACAAGCTTCCTAACCCTAAAAAAAGCCCGATACGTCAACCCGAGGCGATGTTATCATTTATTTATTATCTGTGCACACGCGCCGACGGGTGGGAAAAAACGGGAAAAAATGGGAAATATTAAATAGAGGCTTTCGTAATCTGTGGCGTCATAATGTTACGAAGTTAGGGGTCTGTTTTAACCGCTCCCGACCCGTGGTCCAACTGCTATGTCCAACTGGTTGTGCCACGGGGAAGTAAACTTGTCCATAGACTACCCGATTGTACTACGAGGAAGATAGTTTACCCGTGGTCCAATCGTTTGGACCATGGTACACTAAACTTATCGTTAGTCCAATAGGTACTAGAAATATGTACCTATCGTCCAACTGATGTACCACGGAAACGTACGTTTATCCGTGGACCACCTATCGTAAAGGCAAAAAGGTTATCTGTTATTGCATTTAACTGCAGTTGATTGCAATGCAACCTTGTTTGATATTTCCGATGATAATTACAAATTGACACAAGTGACAAATTTTGCATCTATTTACTCACTGTGGAAACGGATAAATGTAAGCAATGGCGGAAGATTGTGATTATAAAATAATTCAAAGAAAAGGCGGATGTGTTCTGCTATTTCAAGGACGGCAGTTTTATAGGGTGAAACCTTTAAAGGAAAAATCTCGCGGGTCATATTGGCGTTGCTCTTTATACAAGAAAGAAAAATGTACGGGATCTGTTGCCATTAAGGTATGTTTGTATTGTCAGTTTCGGCACTGGTCCCACCGCGAGCTAGTAAGCTATGAGCTATCGGCTATTTTCTAGCCCAAGAAACGACCAAAAGATGATCGCTTCCGTGTACATAAAAGAGAGAGTTGTAATTTTATAGTTCATAGCTGTCGTAAGCGATAATTCCATAGAATTGTTTACCAGCCGCCCGCCGATTGTCAACTGCTTCTAGTACAGAATTTTACTAGTTGACCGCCGAGCTCGCCGATAGCTGGCGGTGGGACCACTGTCTACTAGCAAAACTATACTCGCCTCTCGCCCACTAGTTTGTTGCCGCCGGTGGGACCAGTGCCTTCTGTCGGGGATTCGAGAGTACAGTACAGTACCAATAAAGTAATATTTTTATGATATTTATTAATAATAAACTAGTCAATTTTTATGTACCTCCAAGGTGTACGGTGTGTCCTACGCATTTAAGAGAGGGAAATTGGAAGGAGTTGTCTGAAGCTCCGCATAATTTTCGAAATTTTAATGAGGAGTATACTGCGGACATTGTTCGCATTTTTAAAGAAATAATACATACAATAAACTGTTCGGTTCAAAATATTATAAGTCACCTTAACAATTTATAATTACTGGTAAATAAAATACATTTCGAACATTTTTTACCTAAATTTATAAATGTACGTAACCTATTTATCTGATATTTTTTTACAGGACAATAAAATAATACAAGGAAAAGAGCACTCGTGTCAAGTTAATTACGAAAAAAATGAAGTAGCCGAGGCTCTTGTAGATTTACGAAATGAAGCGTCCAGCACCGATATTCCAATGCCGCAACTCTACAAAAAGCACGAGGAAAAATTAATGGATAAAGGTTATCATTTGTTAGATAGCATACCAAGCTTTGAAAACGTTAAACACTCTTTATACAACGCAAGACATAAATCAACGGGGGTAACAAACTCTGTTTACTCATCTGCACAAGAAGTGGTCGTACCGGACCAGTATGTGGATTTTATTCTATCATTTTTTGCACATCAGAAGCACGAAACATTATTCAAAATATTGATGAATACTTCGGAGATGGGACGTTTAAAAGTTGCCCGCGTCCATTCGTACAATTATTTACATTGCATGGTGACATTGGAAGTGGCAACGCAACTACAAACGTTGTTCCTTTGATATATGCCTTACTTACTGATAAAAAGAAAGACACATATGTAAAAATGATTAATATGATAAAGTCAGCACTTCCAGCATGGCAAGTTAAAAAATATCATTGCGACTACGAAGCTGCAGCCATCAACGCATTTTTAGAAGGTTTCCCGAACGTTGACATAAAAGGTTGCTATATGCATTATTCTAAAAATATTTGGAAAACCGCTAAGCAGTTAGGGCATAACAAGTCTAAGCCCGAAAAAAGAATTGTAGGCATGTGTGCCGTACTGCCACTACTTCCAGCTGAGTATGTTACGGAGGCCTGGCAACACATCAAAAATGAGCTAGTTGCTTGTAATTTTTTGAAAATGGACAAATTCATCAAATACGTCAATCGTGTTTGGTTGAACAAAAGAATAAAAAAGTTTATATCCGTTTTTGGACAACTAGCTCAATAGTGGGACCGGATTTTTGCACTATAAGTTTTGATAATTCTAAAGTTGAAAAAGTGATACTTATCTGATATGGGACATATTTTTAAGCATATTTGCAATATATGATGAAAAGTTAGAACGAGCGTTAGATATAAATTAGGTATTTATATATTTTTAGTAATGATTTTTTTATATTGAATTAAAGTGCAATGTTTAAGTTCCATTGTTTATAATATGTATGACGCTTTATAATGTAAAATTATTAGAAATTTTTTTAACGTGCTTCTTCGTCAAACTACAAATTAGCTTATTATTTTGTCGATATTGAATTAAAGTTTAATAAATCCACAACAACATATCTCATTTTTTAAGTTAATAGGCACGCTAAAAAGCTAGAAGAATAAGATATATGCTCTAGAATTAATATGCGTTTTTTGTCCTATAAGATCCAATATTGAATTAGAGTCTGTAAAAATAAGTCTATTACTATAAAATAATATACGAGGCCATATTATGGAAAGTAAGAAATTTCTGCGTGTAGCTTGCATTGTAATAGTAAAATCTAGTAAAAAAGGCGCGAAATTCATACATACGCCGCGCTGGTCCGTCAGTCGCCGGCGCGGCGCTCGAGAGCCTATCATAGCCTACCTATACTTCGCCCCTCGCCCCACCTCCCGCTCAGTAACACTGTCTGTCTTTTCTTATCATTAGATGCGGACATTACGTGAAATTAAAATATCTTATTACGTAAAAATACCTACAGCTGGTCAATCAGATCTTGGCAGTAGAAAGAGGCGGCAAATTTGAAAAATGTAGGCGCGAAGGGATATCGTCCCATAGAAAATTTGTGTTTCGCGCCTTTTTTTTGTGACAAGATTTGCTTGACCAGCTATATTTCATTATCTTGACTAATATTGTAATAAAAATGTACAAGATATTCACAACTATTTTTTACTATACATAGTTTGTCAAAGGAATGTCTCATTTCAAACATAGACAGAGAGAATCATCATACTATCTTTGACTTACACTAGTACTAGCACCCAAAAGAAAAGGATGAATATAGTTTTTTGTTTTTATTTACTGACAAATGGTTTGATCAACTATACCTATTTCTGGTTCCTATTGTCATGTCCTGTCCTATTCAAGGTCAATATCATAATATGTATATTATAAACCAACTGCTCAATATTACACGGTATACATCCTGAATATACAATAAGGTAAGTGAGGCCACTTACCTTATTGTATATTCCGTGTGGGCCGTATATGCCTATATACAGCCCACCTTAAATTAAAATGGTTTTTAGGGTTCCGTACCTCAAAAGGAAAAAACGGAACCCTTATAGGATCACTCGTGCGTCTGTCTGTCCGTCCGTCTGTCACAGCCAATTTGCTCCGAAACTACTGGACCAATTAAGCTGAAATTTGGTACACATATGTAAGTCTGTGACCCAAAGACGAATATGTAACGTCAACAAATGAATTTTAAACATAAGGGCTACTTTAGAGGGGTAAAAGATAAAATTTAAAAACAAAGTTTTGCAAACTATATCGTGTTACATATCAAACGAAAGAGCTCATTGTGAGAATCTCAAATATATTTTTTTTATCAATTTGCGATAAAAAGTTTAGAAGTTATTCAAGAAAATAGACAAAAAATTACCATTCCCCCCCCTCTATCTCCGAAACTACAGGGTCTAAAATTCTGAAAAAAATACACAATATAGTCCTTTACCTAAAGATGACAGGAAAACCCATTAGAAATCTACAGTCAAGCGTGAGTCGGATTTAAGAACAAAAATGCGGTTTAGGTTTTTTAGGGACACAGCTGCAATGGTTTAAGTGAAAAGTGATGTAGACAGTTATTGCGAAGGCCCTAGGCCGATATCCGCATAAGGCCGAAGGCTCGAAGCGTCCCGAAGAGGCGTGCCATTCCGACTCACGCTTGAAGCTAATTTCAAGCGTGAGTCGGAATGACGACAAAATATGCGACTATAGTTAGACCGTAAAAAGTCTGCAGCGATTTTGATAGCCCACGCAGTGCAAGTGTCATATTAAACGTCAAACTTCTATGAAATTATGACGTATTAATAACACTTACACTGCGTGGGCTATCAAATCCGCTGCAGACTTTTATTGGTGTGACTATAGGCTTTATCTGGCACACAGCCGCATTGGTACAAGTGTAGTACTGATTGATTAGGTTACTATTGTTACGTGTTTTAAAAAGCACTATACAGAGTGGCCAAAAAATTAACAAAGTGTAACCCCGAAATTGCGAGGAAAGATTTGGGTGTTTCATACATTTTGGCTTGTCCGTTTTCAATGGGAGGATTTTTTTTTTTTCGCGATTTCGGGGTTGGTCCCATAGTAAAAGTTGTAAAGCTCAGTATAATCCGAAAACCTCCCCGGCTACGGGAATGCACTTATTTTTTGGCCACCCTGTAGGTATTATCTCTCTTCGGCCTTCGATTTTAAAACACTTGCGGAAGTTGTACATAGCGCGATCCGTCGGACGCTCCGAGCTATCAGCCCTAGGCGGAGCTCGGTCTTCACCTTCAGTCTTCGCATTTGGACACTTGTACTACCTACTGTTCGGCATTTAATCTTCCTATCTAAGCTACTTTGCATAGTTGCAGAGATATAAGCCACCACGCCAGAAAACTTCATGTTACATCTGGTTTTTGATTGACCCATTCGGGTTTTTCAAGACGTTTCACTCACGTCACGTTTCATGTACAAAAAAAATTTGTTGAAAATTGTGTGATGTACGGAACCCTTGAAACGCGAGTCCGAACTCGCACTTGACCAGTTTTATTTTATAATAAACAGGATATGAAGTATGAAAAACTCACTCAAATAGGTTTCTCATTTATTTAAGTTTCTTCATTATACCAAAATAGTTATAAAAATATTACGATACTCTTGGAAAATATACCTTAAAAGTCCTATTATGGGCCTTATTGAACACTAGCAGTGTATTACTTAATCCCGCGAAAAATAATCATTTCGACAGTAGGTAATAACAGATTTTATTGTTTTTAACTTAAGAGTTATACATATACAAATAAAAATATTTGATACTTCATAACAGGAGGATTTATTTATAATAAGTGAAAATAATTATTTTGGGCCTTAATAACTAAAGATATAAAAATTGTCTAGTTTACGCGAAAATAGTAGGTAACTAAACATAAATCTTTATTAGTTACAGTAGTATCATCTTTTAACATCTGGGGGCACGGCAGTGCCCCTGCCAAGACGAGCAAAGCACAAGGGCACTATCTACCTTTTCTCGAAGCGCTTCGTCGTGTTTTGGAACCCTCATAACTTGGGGTTGGATTATACCAGATAAACAAAGTTCTCGGACTTATTAAGCATATCAATTGCATAGCTCTTATACTTTAGATTTTATTCATATCTAAAAACTTCGATTTCGTCACTGACTCACTCACTTGATGATCATCAATACCGGGTACTTCCTGAAGTCCTCTAAGAAGCTGAAATTTGGTATGTAAGATAGTTTTAGGACACAAACAACAAATAAATTCAAAAACTTGAAATTTTTTATCCCTAAGGGGATGAAGAGGGGGTTTAATTTTGTATGGGGAATCAATAATCGCTGAACCGATTTAGTTGAAATTTGGTATGTAGATAGGTATTGTTATGGGGAAGGATATAGAATAGATTTCAACCTCAAAGTTTACCCTTGCGGGGTGAAGGCAGATTTCAACTCCAAAGTTTACCCTTACGGGGTGAAGGGTTTATATGGGGAATCAGTAAGAAGTACATTGTGTAACAGATGCCCCCAGATACTTATTTCAGGATTTTTAATAGTAAATCACCCCCAACCCTTTAAATTAGGGCATGGAAGATTGTCATAAGCAACTTACAAAAAGAAGTGAAATCCCACCAAAAACATTTTGATGTAAAATGTTGCCCAAACGAAACCATAAGGCTCGCACTGTCAAAAAGTTATCAGATCTCTTGCCAAGCTTCTAACTCTACAAGCCCTCTAACTTTAGTAGCTCTACACCAAAAGTATGTGGCTTGGCCGTTTCGTTTCTACAAGAACTACTGTAAGTATAATACAAAAACCGCCCAAATGCGAGTCGGACTCGCGTTCCAAGGGTTCCGTATATTACACAATTTTAACAATATATATTTTTTTTAGAGAAAAGTGAGTAAAATGTCTTTATAAAACCCGTAGGGATCGGAAAACTAGGTACTTAAGTCCGACTCACGCTTGACTGCACATTTCTAATAGGTTTTTCTGGCATCTATAGGAAAAGAGCTAATATGTGTATTTTTTTCATAATTTTAGACCCAGTAGTTTCGGAGATAAGGGGGGGGGGGGGGAATGGTCATTTTTTGCGTATTTTCTTAAATAACTTCTAAACTATTTATTTTAAAATTATGAAAAAATATATCTGAGGTTCTCACAATGAGCCCCTTAATTTGATATATAACAAGATATAGTGTTTTTTTCTTCTATTTATCATTCATCTCAAAAGTGACCCCTTTATTTGAATTTCTATTATTTACTTTACATGTATGTTCTTGGGTTATAGACTTACATGTGTATACCAAATTTCAACTTATTGGTGCAGTAGTTACGGAGCAAATAGGCTGTGACAGACGGACAGCCAGACACACGAGTGATCCTATAAGGGTTCAGTATTTTTCCTTTTGAGGTACGGAACCCTAAAAATAATGAATTTAATAAATTTTTCACCTTATGCCCATGTGGCGGTAGCGAAACAGCCAAGCCACATATTTTGACTAAGGTGTAGAGTTAGTGAAGTTAGGGCTTGTAGAGTTTGAAGCTTGGCTCAACAAGAGATCTGACAACTTTTTGACAGTGCGAGTCTTATGGTTTCGTCTTAGCAACAATTTACATGAAAATGTGTTTGGTGGGATAATTTTTTACAGTATAAATATTTATTCGTAACAAATAAGTATTATCTTTTAACATAATTTTGACAGTACATCTGGTGCTACATTACGACACCGGTGCTATAAGCACATTAAAACACTCCCTTTGGCCGTGTGTTAAAATATGTCACTCGTTGCAAAATATCTATTTTTCGCACTTCTATCGTAAATACCTACCTATGTATTAACAAAAAAAGTCACTTGTAAATAGTCACTGCCTTTAAAAAGTATAAGTGCCTCAATGTTATTAGACTTTTTGATTCTATAAACGTCTTTAGGTCAATAAAGCAAGTGATAAATTATTAGAGTTAGACCAAGAAAAGTCTGCAGCAATTTTGACAGCCCACGCAGTGCAAGTGTTATTTATAAGTCATAATTTTATAGAAGTTTCTTCAAATCGACCTTATTAATAAGAGATTAAAAATATTCAAAATTATCTTAAAATATTTTAATCTAATATTTCATCTCATACGTTCAATAAGGCCCGGGACTGGACCTTTTTACCTGCACTGACAGTGGGCCTTCTTAGCAACAAGTACAAATTCAGAATAATTGGGAATAATAGGGAGCAACTGTTATTTTTGAATGCTGGGCCTTGTTACCCACCGGGCCTCATATGCCTGCACTTCACCTACCTTATTTGTTTTACAAGGGGAAAAGTTGTTGATTAACCGCTCGTGCTAATATTGATACCCAAACAAGCGAAACATTTTTTTTTATTAAATAGGAGGCAAACGAGCAGACGGATCACCTGGTGGTTAGCGATTACCGCCGCCCATGGACACCCGCAACACCAGAAGGGTTGCAAGCGCGTTGCCGACGCGCGTTTAAGATGGGGGTCTTTTAAGGTTTGAAGGTCGTATCGGACAGTTCATTCCACAGTTTGGCTGTGCGAGGCAGGAAGTACATTCACAAATTCAAACATTCTAAAATTGAAGCACGAGCGTAGCGAGTGGGTCGTAAAATTGAACCTTGAGCGTAGTGAAGGTTTCGAGGGACGAAGGTTAAATAAAATTTTCATCACATCAGCTCGTAAAGGCCCTCTTGATTGTTCGAAACGGATAAGAAAAGTGGCATTTAATTTGATGCAAATTTTGAGTTGTTTCCGTAGGTAAATTGGATCAGTTGGTTGGTAATATTGACTTTAAAATGATAAATATCGTTAGTTTGAAATTGATTTTATGATAAAGTAAATATTATCGGAGATGATCGCTCTTAAAAAATATATGTCGCTAGTCATTTATAACCTAAAAGCGCCAAATTACGCAAAATTATATTGAAATGACACCTGTGTATTGAATTTGAAGAATACTTTAACAAGGGTAGTTATCTGTATGACAATGCACCTAAAATAATTTTCAAATGTATCTATTATTTCTATACTTAACACGATAACGAATTCTACGTAAACGAAACCGCGGGCAATCCCTAGTACATATAGAAATAAATAAGGGAAGGTAAGTTTCCATTAGTGTACTGTGTAAAATAACTATATACCATTGATAATAATTTTATAAACGCTTTGCGTATTTTTAAGGTCACCGCGCTAACCGCTAGCCCGCGACCGTCGATCGCTGCCTCCTGCCCCGGCGCACAGCGCGGCGCGCGAAAACGCCGCGCGTTTGAAATGTAACTTAATATAAGCTCGGAATGCATACTTACGTATCAGTATTTAGTGTCGCCGTGATTTTATATTTTTAATTTTTTGTGTGAGAAGTAAGATCTTTATTATGACCGTGTAATATTAACTCTACAAACTTTAATTCAATATTGGCTATACTGCTTAACCAGAAATCAATATCTAGACAAGCACATTGTCTACATTTCTAACTTTTTACATGTATACTAAGTTGATAGGTAATATCGTAATTTTGCAATATCAGCTACTCTAATTCTGTATTTACATAATAATTCGTGTTTTTACGTTCACCAGAAAGCAGCTGTTCCAGATTTCTAAAAACCGAATATTGTGAATAAATTAAAGTGTTATTGAATATGTTAAAGTTTTTTGTAACTTTAATTTTATATTTACATAGTTATTTAGCAAAAATTGAAATATTTAAATATGGCCGAACGCTCCACCTAAAATTTTCTAACTTTTTACATGAATGTTATTCAACATGCTTATAATAACATATCAAAAAAGAAAAAACTTTAATGTTATCAAAACCCATTTTTGTTCCACCGCTGGTCTAAACGCCATAGAACGAATAATGTGGCCGAATCTTTTCATGGCGTTTTGAACAAGATGGTTAACAAAAACACAGTTAATTTATTAAGACTGTTAAATGCTCTACGCACGGTAGGCAATTTGTCAAAGAAAACCCCGCGGAAGCAGCGTACAGGAGTAAAAAGGAGGTTACAATATGTGCTGACGGACGATTACATTAGACATGTACAATTAGAATTAATAGATGGGCATATTACTGTTGGGAATGCTGTTGAAAAATTAAGATAAGCACATGTTTTAGGTACTTACACACAAAAAGTTGACTTTGTTTTTGCAGAGGTGCAATGTAGTTTTGTTTAAGTAATTCAAATGCAATAAATTCTTCTCTATATTGGGCCTTGTTTTTAATTTCTTCACTTCAATTCAACGAATCAGTGGGAGTAAATCAAATCAAATCAAAAATTTCACATACCAGTATTACCTCTAACGCCTGGTTATTGATTGTCAATTCTGTTATTACTTTTAGTAGTTTTATTGTTAGTAGTTTAAGATTGTAGGTGGGCGTAGACGCTGAACCGAGCTTTTCTAAACTGACAAGCTTGCTCATACGAATTCTCTGGTAAAAATGTTTTCAGTAAGAATGTTCCTAAAATATTATTGATAGAGTTCGCCGCTCCAACATATACATATATATAGTATCAAGTGAACAGAGGACATGGCGAAACTATTACAGGAACCTTTGTTGTACACGGACGTTTCACATAGACGGAGAGGCTAACATGACCACCATTCGAACGATTGACTAAAAAAATATTCTGACAGTTGATCCACGGATACTTTTAGTTACCCGTTGTACAACCAGTTGGACATAGCGACAGTTCAAATACTTGTTGGACAATTGCCCCTCAGTTGTACCATGGGTCATAATAATATATGACAAACAAAAAATATTCTGACAGTTGATCCATGGATTATTTTACTTCCCCGTGGCACAACTAGTTGGACATAGCAGTTGGACCACGGGTCGGGAGCGGTTTTAACGATGGTGTTATGGGGTTAACGCTGATTATTTTAATTTTGTTTATTAATGAAATTACTCGAGACTTTTTATTGTTTATTTATTTATCTAAGATACTCGTAGTTAAAATATCAAATAAATTAATGGTTCCATCCATATTTTACTTAAAAAATTAGGTGTTCACTTTTTAAAGGGTATCATGCTCTTGTATTTACAAGTTGATTTAGTATAGTACATTTCGATGCTAGTGCGGAAGGTATGTCATTACTTCACGAGTACCGAGATATCTTGCCACTCGCTTGCGGCTCGTGGCAAGATATCTCGGTACTCGTGAAGTAATGACATTTCCGCACGTGTATCGAACGACGTTTTTTAATACAGTTGCGAAAAAATAAGAAAAACATTGTTAATCGTACACTAAACAAAAGTGGTAACAGTGACAGCTCGGTTAGACGTCGTCTTTAAGTATATTATATCTATGGGCGTTTGGCAGCTATTCCGTTCCATTCAGTCAACTTATTAAGAACGGAATTTTCAATATTGAATATTAAAAAATAAACGTGTTATAATGATATGAAATATGTAATATTTTTCGTATTCTTACATTAACGGTAGGTTTTTATGCTGATTACGACGTTTAAAGGAAACTAATATTAACACTCATCAATAAGTAGTCGTGAATTGGAACAAGTATAAATTTAAAAAAATTGGAAAAGTAAAAAGCACTAGTTCGAGATAACCAACTTTCCGCACGCTAAACAGCTACGTAAAGTAGCACTTTTTGAGCAACTGTATTAAAAAATATATTAAGAACGGGTCACTCACGTATTTTAATATATTTAATATGTCTGTGTCTCACGGATAGTTATTAAAGTTGATTTAGTTTTTATAGCCATTCAAAATAATTAGCGACATGTTTTTTATTATCAATAGACTTTTGTCATCTAAAAATGTCCTAAAGAAACGCTAATAATGATTATGATAATGGCATACTTATTAAAAAATATAAATGCAATTTGAACGCGTGAAGGACACGTCGACATCGTATTATAAACCATTGGAAAAAACCTTAGGAATATTAGGCACAATAACTTACGACGCTTTTAAGTGTTCAGCGTTCAGAGGGTTAACTTTATACCGTAAAACGGGGTCAACAGAAATCGCGGGGTGAATAGAGAAATTTTGAAATTTTTCTTTCAAGTTGTTATATTTCAAAACGTACATCTCTAAAATCCGATTTTTTGGAATACGTATATAGGTAGTAGACTATTTATTCTCTACATTGATACCAAAAGAAGTTAATCAAACTACCTAAAAGTTAGATTTTTTTTACTCTAAAGGAAGGTCTCACTGAGGTAAGAAATGAAGCCGGTCTGAACTTTGTTCTAGCGGTAAATGTAGTGACATTAACGTAGTTAAAGTTAGCTAACCGGTAATATAGTATCTGTAGTACCTAAATAATAAATAATATCACAAATTTTCTCTATAATGAAGCATTTTTTTGCAAATAACTATCAACAAGCAATTTTACGTGAAAAAGGGGTCAGTGAACACGCATATGGGGTGAATAGTTACGTCATAGGGGGTGAATAGTTACGTCATAGGCGGTGATTAGATACCGCAAAGGGGTGAAAAAACACGCCTTGGGGTTTAAAAGACACGAAAAAATATTTTTGTATCAAATAACTGTTTAACAGATATATATACTATTTGCCAATAGAGTATCAACATAATAATGACCAAATTCGATGCCTATGGCAACTAAAACTTCATATTTCTATTCACCCCTTTCGTGTGTCTATCGACCCCGTTTTAAGGATATGGAGAAAACAGGCAGTTTTCTTTGATTTTCTCTGAATTGAGTGGGTCAAAATTGATTTCACAAATGCAAAATTGAAGAACTAACCAAGACTCATAAAATGACGTCAAAATTTTTACTTATTATCATTTGGAATATTAGTGAAAATCGTCCTTGAAGTTGAAGATCGTGTCTTTTCACCCCGTTTTACGGTATCATAATATAGCATTTTCACCATAATTCAACATAAAAATTCCCCAAAACAAATCCAAAACCCTCACTGTAGGTAGGTACATGATCGAAAACAATACTTACCAGTAATAAAACATGATTATAATAGCAACCCCTCCGCCCATAACTGCTTGTTATAAATAATAACTATACTTTTGTATGGAGATTAAAAAGAGATCTAATTAAAACTCCCGGGGGTGACTTTCGAATGGGATTTTACCCCTTTACTGTAGATCAAAAAAATTGACTTGCGAAATTTATAGACAGGAAATTGAATGGGCCGATTTTCATTTCATTGTTGATTTTTTTTTCATCATCGTTCGGCAAAGGGTATATAGAGTTCCCTTTTCTGGAAAAATAAGCGCAAGTTACCGTAGGTATGACCTAAATAAAATTACTCTGACAAATAAAATCTCATGGTATTTTAGTATTAACTCAACGGAAAATAACATACATTTTTTGTTCATAATTGGGGTTTTATATCAACAAGTTTTAATCGATCCGATTGAAAAACGGGACTAATAAAATAGGTATGTTAAATTTTATAAAGGGCTAGAGTGTAGGTGTAGCCACATAAAATGCTGCTAGTTAAGCGCGGACGTGGCAAGCCTCTACACAAATGAGATGACGGGATGATTTAGACACCATCATCAGGAACTGGCCAAAAAAGCACAATAACTGGAATTGTGAAAGTCAAGAGGAGAGGTATTTGGGACACTACAACAAGCTGAGTAAATAATATATAAAAATGAATTGTCATTCAAAACATTATCGAAGTGTACTCGTATTAGGGTTTTATTTCAAAAACATCGAAATAACCATATTTTCGAATTATTTTATAGGTACTCGAAATATAGGACTCAGTTGTGTATTTAGGTAGCGCGATCGTATTATGAGATTGCTTAGAAGTGAAATAATCAACAAAGTAAAAATACCGTTTTCATTCCCATACCAAAAATACCAATATCCGATCCCTTGCAGAATGCATTTATTTTAGTAATTTATTGACCGACAACATGAACATTATAAAGTTCTGAACATTTAGTCCATATCACACTGATTTAAACTTTCACGATTCTTTAATATTATGAAACTGCACAACGGGACTTAATCGCGTATTTAAGTTTTAAGATTTACCTCCGACGTTCCGAGGACGGCGTTGTCCCCGTGGTGACCACGACCACGACCACCGAGACCACGGGGACAACGCCGTCCTCGAAACGTCGGAGGTAAATCTTAAAACTTAAATACGCGATTAAGTCCCGTTGTGCAGTTTCATAATAATTTAGTCCATATGCTTGAAGTCAATGACACACAGTGATGAGTAATTAATTAGATTTAAGCTCTTAAAGGAAAAGGGATGGAAAATATGTCGCTTTATGATCAAAGGATGGGTGTAATTTTTTATGACGTTTACTGAATACATTTATATTTTAACTTAGTTAAGCCTTAATTTTCTCTGTGAATGAATAATATTTAGTGAAAATTACGAATAATTTTGAAAATTACTTAGAAACATACCATTCAACAAAAATAATTTTTTTATAGCATAAGGACATAAGTTAAGAGAAAAACCTGAAAACTGAATGTCAAATGTATATTTTCAAGTACGGTCAGCAGCAGAAGTTGCTAAGCGGGCCAGGTGTTCGAAATGATCTTGTCGCGACTTTATTGTTCAGAGAATAAGAGCGTGTCGAGGTAATTTTGAACACCGCGCCCGCTTAGCTACTTCTGCTGCTGACTGTACCTATAAAATTATAATTTCATCTTTTTCATTGTAAGGGTACCAAGCCAAAGTTAACTTTTCAATGTCATCCGTCCTATCCGTATTCGATTCGTTAAGGCGAAACTGGAGGTGAGTTTTAAATATTTCAGGTAAATATACCCGTCTCGCTAACGGAAGCGGCTCATAAAAATAGTGCGATAAGGACAAGGCAAAAAATCCTGCGTAAATTCCAATCGTAACCAAATTAGGAAATCTAAATTATTATGAAATTATCTGTTTCGGACCGTTTTTCTTTTTTGGCTAATTGATATCAGTGTTGAATACTACGCCTCTCATTGTGGCATAGTCAATGAGGCCATTTTGGGCATTTTTGGAGGGCTCTAGCGTCTTAAAAAACAAAAATATCAAAAAAAGCGAAACGGTCCGACAACGATATTGACAATATTAATCTGTGTTGAAAAAAACATTGCTCTAGCATCAAAACCCACGGAGGAAAAAGTCGAGTACGTTTGTATGGAGAAATGACCACTCCTGTTGACTCTTAAAGTTAATTTGCATCACTAATTGAAAATATACAAACTTTATAACTATTCCGATCAAATTTTAAACCTTTAAGTAACGGTGAAGTCATCGCCGTTAGAACACTGCAGTCTCTAAATGGTCTTCACTAACTATAGAGGTATATTTTAGTCTTAGCCCAACGTGTGCCCAAAGTTTACTGTCAAAGGAAGAAGTTGCGGGCACACCCGAAATGCAGACGTCGCAATAAAGGGTATCGGCAGAGAGCGGGTAACGCGTTAAGTTTGCCGTCACTGATACGTGTGCGGTGATGGGACTTATTCAAAGTTAACATCGATATCGATAGTATCTTTTTTTACCTTGATAAACTTTCAAGACTTGAAATCCATAAAGTATTGCGTTAAATAAATACGTTTATTTTAGGCGTAGGTAAAACTACTATTTAAATATGCACGAGATCCGAGGAGACATAATGCCCACGCGTCAGATGCCCACAAGTGTCATACACCTTTAAAGAAGAAGTAAAATTTTGAAGTCCTAAAGCTCATTTTATAGCCCAACAATTAATGGTGCTTCCACACTGGCTAAATTAAATAACCTTGTCAGAAAGTGTCAACTTAATCAAAGATAATTTATAATAAAAGAATATTGGCAAAGGAAATTATGTAGGTACCTAGTCAGTACAATTACTGCCATCTTTCGACACAAATGATTAAAACTTTTAGAACTCCATTTGACTTTGATCCTTATTTTTTCACTGATATGTGTGTGTGTTTAAAGTTAAATGTCAAAAAGTATCGCACTCTACTCGAGGATAGGCTGAAGGTATGGTGCCATCTTTTCGAGCGATTCATACCTTTGGCCTACTAGATGACATTAATTAACGTCGTCTAGTACCTACTCACAACTCAAGCTTTACTGAACATACTGTGGGACTAGGTCAATCTGTTTCAAAATAGTCCCATAATAATTATTTGTTTATCGATAAATTAACTTTAATATGCACGACCCCACCTCTAGTAGTTAATAGTTACTCGTCGTCTTTGCTCTCTTAAGACAATTTCCGAGCGTATCCACTGCACCCAGTCACCGGGTTATTGGAGCGGCTAATGACACTACTAATTATTTATTAAATGTACTATCTCAGGGAAATGTTAATTTTAGATTTCTTGGATTTATATTTAACAACTAGGAATATTATTAAGAAGCGCTGGTGGCCTAGCGGTGAGAGCGTGCGACTAGCAATCTGGAGGTCGGGGGTTCAAACCCCGGCTCGTACCAATGAGTTTTTCGGAACTTAAGTACGAAATATCATTTGATATTTACCAGTCGCTTTTCGGTGAAGGAAAACATCGTGAGCAAACCGGACTAATCCCAATAAGGCCTAGTTTACCCTCTGGGTTGGAAGGTCAGATGACAGTCGCTTTCGTAAAAAATAGTGCCTACGTTAAATCATGGGATTAGTTGTCAAGCGGACCCCAGGCTCTCATGAGCTGTGGCGAAATGCCGGGATGACGCGAGGAAGAAGAAGAACTAGGAATATTATTAAGTATGACTCACGCTAGACCGGGCCGGGGCCGGGCCGGAGCTTCCGACGCTTCGTTTTCTATGGAAAGCCACGTGGTGCTTTCCATAGAAAACGAAGCGTCGGAAGTTCCGTCAGCGATCAGCCGTCATAGAAAATGACATAACGCTTCGGCCCAGGCACAGCTCAGTCTAGCACAATATGTACCTGATATAATGTCTGCGTGCACATTACATTGACATCCGAACGTCGCATATACGTATACATCACAATATAAAAAACCGGGCAAGTGCGAGTCGGACTCGCGCACGAAGGGTTCCGTAACATAATGCAAAAAAACAAAAACAAAAAAAAGCAAAAAAAACGGTCACCCATCCAAGTACTGACCCCTCCCGACGTTGCTTAACTTTGGTCAAAAATCACGTTTGTTGTATGGGAGCCCCATTTAAATCTTTATTTTATTCTGTTTTTAACCGACTTCCAAATCCCAAAGGAGGAGGTTATCAATTCGGTTGTATGTTTTTTTTTTTTTTTTATGTTTGTTACTCCATATCTCCGTCATTAAAGGACCGATTTTAAAAATTATTTTTTTGATTGCATGTATATGCATACAGATTGGTTCCGTTTTTGTCAAAATCCAGTTCTGATGATGGGATCCATGAGGAATCGACGGAACTCCTCAAATCTTAAAGGCATACATATAGTGATTTTTGTGTTTTTATCAACAAATCAAGCATATACATTCAAAAACGTGACATTTGATGAAGTGGAACTGCTGATGATGATCAGAACGGAACTCTTCAACGACGCATAGTTCACCTTTGGCGATTTGTCCTCTTCCTTATGTTTGTTAAGCAAGTTAAGTTTTTAAGCAACATTTTTGTCAAGCTTGAGTTCTGATGATGGGATCCATGAGAAATCGAGGGAACTGCTCAAATTTTAAAGGCATGCGTATAGAGGTTTTTGTATTTTCATCAGAAAATCAAGCATTTTCATTCAAAACTGTCGCATTGTATGAAGTGGAACTGCTGATGATGATCAGAACAGAACTCTTCAACGACGCATAGTACACGTTTGGTGATTTCGAATTTCGATTTTGACTTGGACTGGGACCCGGACTCGTACCCGGATCGGAACCAGACCTGGACTCGGACTCGGACTTGGACCCGGACTCGGACCCTGACTCGGACCCGGACTCGGACCCGGACTCGGACCCGGACTCGGACCCGGACTCGGACCCGGACTCGGACCCAGACTCAGACCCGGACTCGGACTCAGAGACCTGGACCTTGACCCGGAAAATCACTATGATACCTAAACTAAATAAACCGCTATGATTACCCGCTCATACCCCCATACACCGCACGACATGCGCCGTTAAGTAGGTTAGGTTAGGTTTGAACTGCGATCCTCACAGACCAAACAAAAGTGGGTTAGGTTTGGTTAGCACTGCGGGCTTTACAGAAACGAAATGCTACTAGAAAAGTGGGTTTGATTAGGTTCGAACTACGATCCTCACAGAACCGAACTGCAATCAGAGAAGTGGGTTAGGTTAGGCTAGAACTACGACCCTTACGGAAACGAAATGCTACTAGAAAGTACTGGTTTTACCTCCTTTTCTACATAGTGCACCATCTACCATAATTTTTCACCGGGCCCCATAGAAGTCGGTTTTTTTTTCTTAAAAATTATTAGTATTTGTTGTTATAGCGGCAACAGAAATACATCATCTGTGAAAATTTCAACTGTCTAGCTATCACGGTTCGTGAGATACAGCCTGGTGACAGACGGACGGACGGACAGCGAAGTCTTAGTAATAGGGTCCCGTTTTACCCTTTGGGTACGGAACCCTAAAAAATAAGTAAAAATCAAAAGGAGCCTAATAAAGTTCTATTTTCCTGGCGCTAAGCAGTGAAAAAAAGTGAGCACTCGGCGACGGACGCCGCTTTTTACCGGCTAGAGTCTAACTCGTATTTGCTCGTTTGTTAGGGTTCCGTACCCGAAGGGTAAAACGGGACCCTATTACTAAGACTTCGCTGTCCGTCCGTCCGTCCGTCCGTCCGTCTGTCACCAGGCTGTATCTCACGAACCGTGATAGCTAGATAGTTGAAATTTTCACAGATGATGTATTTCTGTTGCCGCTATAACAACAAATACTGAAAACAGAATAAAATAAAGATTTAAATGGGGCTCCCATACAACAAACGTGATTTTTGACCAAAGTTAAGCAACGTCGGGAGTGGTCAGTACTTGGATGGGTGACCGTTTTTTTTTTGCTTTTTTTTGTTTTTTTTTTTGCATTATGGTACGGAACCCTTCGTGCGCGAGTCCGACTCGCACTTGCCCGGTTTTTAGAGGATGACATTGTGATCGCTTACCGGGTCAGATGTCAGCATTGGGTCTATGGGAAAAATTGAAATCACATTATGTGATTGTAGAAATGTTACTACTGCAGCATTGAGTGGGCGATGTAACTTTCAAGGCAGAGACAAAATTCAGTTTAAAATTTTAAAAAAATATTGTGTAGGTAGGTCTCAAGGGCTCTTTTACAAGTCAATAAAACATTCACAATGTCATTTTAAAGTGACATGAAAAATACATAGCAACATTAATACAACAGCCAATATCTGGGTAAACATTACATTACCTATAACAATCAGAAAATAAATAATTACTACAATATAACAGTCAACTCAATACAACATTAGTATGGTCTCTATGGTGAACAATACATTAAATGTGGAGATATAAAAGGTCTCCAATGTCAGAGTGGAGTACTAAAACTAATAAGATTTGGAGGTGTAAACGCTCTCCAAACGTCAAAATACTCATAATGAAATTATATGAAATAAATCGCGTCAAACTGAGAGAATTGACAAATTATTAATCACCTTCACTCGCGTAACAATGACAATATGGTCTGAAATTATTTCTCTCGTTTGTATGGTAATACGGATTTCAGGTGTGTATGACCGTTACTCGGACATTAGGACGCTTTGCAGTTTTGATAAAGATAAATGGGAGGGCATTTATTTTTATGGCCCTGTGTGGGTGTGAAGGATAATTTTTAGAAACGTAGTTTAATTTGGTGACAATTTTGTAGTGGACCTGTTCTTTTTTTGAAAAACTTAATTGCATGAGTTTATGAGATACAGCCTGGTGACAGACGGACGGACAGACAAACGGCGGAGTCTTAGTAATAGTGTCCCATTTTTACCCTTTGGATACGGAACCCTAAAACCATTCTCAAATTCATTACCGACATTAAAAATATACCCCAGAACGTGTCTATTCTGAAATAACCCAAACAAGAAAAGGCAAAATACCTCGTTAAAGCAAATTTATTCACGCTTCACAAATTAATTGCCAAAATAAACGCTCGCAGCAAATTAGGCGAAAACAACTCATTTCACAGACATCGTTTAAAACGAAAAAAAGAAAACAATAATTATGACACCAAAGCGAGCGAAAAGAAACCCTCGCTTCGCTAGTACTTTAATTTCCTCTCCATTAACTTTAATCATCTTACATAAAACTCTATTGTTTGACATTTTATCCTGGCGTTGCCAGATCATTTGAGCGTTTGAGGAAATCACGTAATCCAACTACTTTTAGGGTTCCGTACCTCAAAATGTAAAAACGGAAACCCTTATAGGATCATTCGTCAGTCTGTCTGTCTGTCCGAACTTTTCCCCCCTTTATCTCCGAAACCACTAGGTCAATTTTCTGAAAAAAATACACAAAATATTTCTTTTATTACCTATTATATAGAACTAACTGATCGCATAAGAAACACCACGCTGCGCTTCAAAACCCGCATTGCTGACGTAGGCGAAAAAACCGCTAGGCTCAAATGGGACTGGGCCGGTCACGTCTACCGCATGCATCCGGACAGGTGGGCTAGCTTAGCCACCAAGTGGATGCCGGTAGAGGGACGTGGCCGCGGTAGGCCCAAACGGAGATGGCGAGATGACCTGGACAGCTTCCTGAACAACTGGCCGGAGGAAGCACCAAATCGGGAGTCGTGGAAATTAAGGGGAGAGGCCTTTGCCCAGCAGTGGGACACTCAAATCGGCTAATAAAAAAAAAAATAGATGACAGAAAAACCTATTAGAAATGTGCAATCAAGCGTGAGTCGGACTTAATTACTTAGTTTTTCCTACGGGTGTTTTACAGACATTTCATTCACGTTCCACATAAAAAATACATTCAAATGTAAGGAACCCTTGGAACGCGAGTCCGACTCGTACTTGACCAGTTTTTTAAAATGGCGATTGGCAGTAACTAGGTACGGGTTGGAAATCGGTTTAAGCTAGCGCAGATTAGAGGTAAAATGGAAAATTAAATGGGGGTAAAAATCGTGCTGAGAATCAATTTTACTTAAGAAGACGCTATTGGGTCAAAAACTAAATTGGGTTTAAGTATAAAGGTGGCCACTGACGAGCCTTCCAACAGTCCAAATAGCGTGGCTGCAATCCAAAATCGGTGCGTGAATGTCAAAAACGTACAATGTTTAATATTAGGATGCCGTCCATTTGGATGAATCCATTGTAACGGCATCCATTTGGAAGTCTCGTCAGTGGCCTGCTTTAGGTTTCAATAACTGGCCACCTTATACTAAAATGAATTATGTTTATAGGTGAATAGAATTGATTTTTATTATAAGGTGGCTAGTTATTAAACAGTGGCCAGTAATTGACGAATTATTACCCAATAATGTAACTTTTGATATCAAAGGGTTAAGGAAAAGATCGTGCTGTATGTGAAGTCCCCGATCCGCACTTGGTCAGCATGGGGACTATTATAGGGGAAGTGTATGAACTATAGGGAGCAGTATAGGTGCTGTCAGATTTGGCGCGAGGCGTATTTGTCTCGTTTATGCTTCAGATGTAGCCCACAAGATGTCAGAACCTACTATACACAAGAAAACGTACCGACGAGAACGGTAGATGGTTTGTACTTGCTTTGGCAATGTACATGTGCTCATATGTTTCCGATTCAGGCCACAAGATGGCAGACCCTCCAACGCGCACGGTCCCTATAGCCCAATCCTTCACATGACCTTGTTGGGCACAGGTTTCCTCACCTGTGCCCAACAAGGTGACGTATATAAGCTGAAATTTTTTTTTTAACGGTTTTATTTCACAGACAACTTTTTCTGGTGTCTTTATGACCCATTAACGCTGCAAGGCTCCATTTTTACAGCCAAAATATACAAGTTATATCCGAAACTATAAAATCCAAGTTTTTCTTAGCTCCGTTATGGAATGGAACCTTAAACATGAACTGCAAAGTGCAGTTTATGTGCTAATATTTTATTTAAGGAACTGACGTGCACGCTACTCCGCGTTATAAGTCTTCTATACACCGGGGGTTTGAGGTAAACAAGTGTACGGCCCATTTGTGAACGGCCACTGGATCCTTTAGGCATTTAAATAAATAAATAAAAATTATCATAAGTAGACTATGCTTCAAATATAATAATTATGTAATACTTTAACAAAAAGGTAGAATATGAGCTGTCAAGATTTTTTTTTTCAAATAGAGATATATATTATTGGGAATAAAACCGAGCGAAGCGAGGTGGGTCAGAATCCAAAAAAATTATATTTGTATTCATCGTAGTTAATGGCGTAAGCGCCATCGACAATAAAGTCCCTTTTCATAGAAAATATCACATATTATAATGGTATACTGGTAGAGAATGCCTTTTGGCATTAAGTCCGCCATTTCTACATCTACCTGTCTTAGTTTTTTATAGAATTTAAATAATTTGACACAACAAAGGAGGTTCAAGCGTTAACATTAAAAATTAAGGAACTCCTACGAAGATAAGTAATATAATTTTCCCTGTGAACTCTTTTATAAGTCGGTTAAAAATATACCAATTTACCATTCGGCAGACTATGGAAAAACCCATCATCACCATCTAAGGTGTGTTAACATCTTTATAGTGACTGTTACGCGAAAATTGCATGTTTTACAAAAATATTACTTTATTCCTTAGTAATAAGTGGATAGTTTTATGACTTACCTCCGAGCTTTCATGTTACGTTTTTCGGAAACATAAATTTGATAATGTTCTTAATACATGTAGCCGCGGGTGTGTTAGCCCTGATTACTGTAATCATTTTTATTTTAAAGTGTCGAATTTTTTTTACAATGTAACATCACGAGATTGTTTTAACCTTTTCTACGCCGTGTCAAACACTAAAGCTCTCAAAACTGAAATTGAACTTTATGCATACCCCTTTCCGACCGGTTCGATATAATCCTGCAAACTACTTTAAAAAAATCCTGTCCGCAAGCAAATCGTCTTTTCGAGCTCAAACCTATTCCAATCTAAACTGCAGATATTAGAGACACGTTTGAGTACTAAATACCCTAGGTCAATGGCATCAGTCGGTCGCAAGACAGTGGTGAAGATGGTGGCGTATTTTGGTGTGAGTAGTGACACACGTAAGTTCATAATTTCGTATAATTTTGCTATCGAAGTTGCTATTTAATACTTAATTATTACAGTAAAAGAGTTAAATGAGTTTATTAAGCACAAATTAGAGCAAAAATATGTTATTTAGGGAAAACTACATGCTCGTAAAAAATAAGTGCACGAATTTGTGGGTTCGGCCGTAGCTCGTGAATCAATTGTCATAACTATTTGCAAGTTTGTGAGTATCCGGCTTTTGCGCAAAAACTTAAATCACAATAGATAGCATATGTTTGATCCTGTTATAATATATTGCGTTTCTTAGGTTTGTATTTTTTAAGACGTCCATTAGGAGCCAGAAAAATTCTTTGAATTTTGTGTTATGGTGATATAGGTATCAAGAGATGAGAGAAAAAGATTCGATGAAATCGTTGATGTAACAGCTCCAGAATTAGTTATAAACTTTATTAAACACATGTAAATACTTTCTTTTTACTTGTGAATGAATCAATATTCATTTTATGAAAACTTTTTCAAGGATTACCATATGATGTAGGTAGTTGAATTGAGATTACTTTATATGTTTTCAATCATTCTATAATCGTTTCGGTGTTGATTCTTAAAGAGAACTATGATGATTATGTAAAGTTAAAGACTTATTATTATACTAGTGTATTGTTGTGTAAAATGTTGCGTTTTTTTCATATCATTTTACAAATCCAAATGAATTTGCATGTTCGTGCATTTACAGATAAATCCTGAACGTCACTTTCGTGCATGCGATTTTTTTTATGATGAAGGGTCGTTGGATTTTTTTTTATCATTTTTTACGTGTATTTTATAACAAATGAAAACGGTTCACATGCCTTTTTCATTAGTTTTTGCAAAATATTTTTCCCGGCCGTAAAGGGATACGCACGTAAGTCTGTGTTGCTCTGTGGTCTGTGACGGATTAATCGGTCTTTGGCTTTGGGCCTACGGTGCGGATATATCGGTCATTGACGTCCAAAGGGTTAAATCACAGTGATTAGTAATTTCGAGTCCAAATGTTTGATGCTAACAAAAAATAATACCATATAAACGGATTATATCGTCGCGTAAAATGAATTTCACGTACATGCCGACGTTTTGAACCCTTTACAGCGTTAGTGATCAACCAGTACGTGGTGTCTCCCGTTGACCACGAACGCGGGTTCCATTTTTGCTATTTCCGCTACGGAACCCTAAAACACAGTACCTTTCCCGTTACTGCGAAGAATATACCGGGTGTGGTCTGTAATACGAGCAAATAATTAAAACATAGATTGTACTCCTCAAACGGTGACAATTTTGTTCAACAACTTTTAAAAAATTATGAAGTATTTATACTCCCTATTTTTCATACAAAATAAATATTATCTTCGATGGACGCCATCGCCACGCCATATCATTGTCATTGACGTTGCTTGTCATGCCTTAAACATAACAAAATTCGTAATACATTGCGTCTTAGAATAAACTTTAAAGTGTATTAAAAATCAAACCACAAGTTATTTTTAAAAGTCGCTGAACAAATGTTGGTCAGTATGAGGATTAAAGCCTACAGTTAAATTTTTTGCTCATATTGGCCACACCCGGTATACTTGTACACAAGTATATACATTGTAGATAAGTGTCGTAGTAAAAAACGTAAAAGCGCATGTATTAATTTGAATACAAAGAGTACTTAGGATAGAAAAGTATGTTGACGAGTCTGGTTCCACTTCAACTGGTTCCATGAAAGTTTTCAATGTTTGCTTGCATACTCAATAACTATAGGTATGTACTTACTTACCTTACTTAGGCCCACATGCACCGTTCCATTAACCCGGGCTTAATCGGTTAAACTGTTAACAAAGTGTCAAATTGTACTGGTAACCATGATAACTCCATGGTTTAACCGGTTAACCCCGGGTTAGTGAACGGTGCAAGTGGCACTTAAAGTGTAGAAGGACATGGGACATAGGGTATAGTTTTCATCAATCAACATTATCATTACACGCAGACGAAGTCGCAGGCAGAAGCCAGTAAGTATACATTAATGTATTACCAAAATAGATTCCTTTTTTAGGGTTCCGTACCTCAAAAGGAAAAAACGGTACCCTAAATAGGATCACTCGTGCATCTGTCTGTCCGTCTGTCACAGCCTATTTTCTCGGAAACTACTGGACCAATTAAGTTGAAATTTGGTACACATATGTAAATTAGTGTCCCAAAGACGGACAAATTTTTATTTAATTTTAAAATACATAGGTTCGAAGTTATTTAAGAAAATAGCCAAAAAATTACCATTCCCTCCCCTTTCCTTCCTTCCTTTCCGAAACTACTGGGTCTAAAATTTTGAAAAAATACTCTAAATAGTTCTTTACCTATAGATGACAGGAAAACCTATTAGAAATGTGCAGTCAAGCGTGAGTCGGACTTATGTACGGAACCCTAGAAACGCGAGTCCTACTCGCACTTGGCCGGTTTTTTCGCTTCTAGTATTATTTTTTTTCAACTCCAAGCTGGAAAGCGTAGGCAGCCTGATTGATTCTCCCAGGACGGCTGCAATCGATTGGCTCTTTTTGGAACCGCTGCAAACCGGATTCGAAAATACTTTTAATTAGCATTGCTTTTGTTCATTGAGTTTCGGGTTTAGTAAAACTATATTAGTAGGGCTCGATTCGGATTCTGAAATAGACATCTATTAGATATCTTTTAGACATCACCAAGATACGATAACGATATGTTTAAGATCTAACCTGTCAAATTTGACATTTGCGTGATTCTGGAGATACTCTTGAACGATTTCCACAGGATATGACTTAGAGATCCAATTCCCATGTAAAAGATATCTTACTCTATCTAACGTAAAAGTGACATTGGTTGCCTGAATTGCGCTGCATAAGAGAACTAGTTGATATCTAAACATAACGTATCTAGAATAGATCTAGTACGTGTCGTCTCTTGTTAATATCTTGAAGTTCGAATACGGCATTTAGTCATACTTGCTATTACCTACTGTACAGTCGACGTTAAAAATATGTTTACATTTTTCGCATTATTACAAAGGCATAAGGTGTAAACATATACATATCTTTGACATCGACTGTAGGTAGGTACAGTTTTATGTTTGATCTTAAAATAGAAACTAAATAACCAAAAAGAAAAATAATAGTCGTTTAACAACAATTTCCCAAAACAATAAGCTGCTCGTAATTCAATTATTTAATGCAAGAATTGATTTATAGTTCTTGGTCGAATAAAATGGCGGGCGCGGCGTGATGCCAAAAATTCGGACGCAAAAAAACCCCATCTGTAATTTTAATGGGCAAAAATAATAAGCTGCGGTCATATATCAGGGGTAATATAGGAAATTACAGGCAATTTCGCTATTTCGTATGAGTATTTTAGCAAAATAAACTACGAAATAATAAAAGGTATTAAGGCAATTTTTATACAGCTTTAGTTTTCTAGTAAGTTAAACAAGTCAGGATTAATCTATGGAACTCGAGTCTTTTGAGTCTAAATTTGAAGAACTGTACTCGATTCTACGAGGTTTAGGGATTTAAAAAATCCAAGTCTTAAGTCCTGAGCCAAGTATAGAAGAATTTATTCAGTCTTTTTTAAGCGAAACTCAAAAAACTCAAAAATGTAGAAATTCTTTATATTGGGAAACATTTAATAGAACATTAATTTCGGCCAGATTGCATTATTTGAATTTAAATTATAGTACAAAAACAACGCATTAAATCAATCACGAACCAGACCGTTAATCACAAAGATTTAATAAATGATTTTATTCTGTCAAAACAAAGAATTTTCAACGCATCAGCAGTCCAATAAAAGTCCGCGGGCGTTCGAATGACGCCATCCATCATTTTATTTCAGTGCATAGGCCCACCGCATCGCGATGTTTATGGATGTCTGACCTATTTTTATAATTCATTTTTGCTTTTAAATGGATGCATATAAAATATGTCAGTAAAGTCATCCAAATTATTTAAAATTAATAAGGCTATTATTAGCCCTTTCCGACCGGTTCGATATAATCCTGCAAACTACTTTTAAAAAATCCTGTCCGCAAGCAAATCGTATTTTCGAGCTCAAACCTATTCCGATCTAAACTGCAGATATTAGCGACACGTTTGAGTACTAAATACCGTAGGTTAATGGCATCAGTCGGTCACAAGACAGTGTTGAAGATGGTGGCGTATTTTGGTGTGAGTAGTGACACACGTAAGTTCAAAATTTCGTATAATTTTGTTATCGAAGATGCTATTTAATACTTAATTATTACAGTAAAAGAGTTAAATGAGTTTAGTTAGCACAAATTAGAGCAAAAATATGTTATTTAGCGAAAACTACATGCTCGTAAAAAATAAGTGCACGAATTTGTGGGTTCGGCCGTAGCCCGTGAATCCATATTTGCAAGTTTGTGAGTATCCGGCTTTTGCGCAAAAACTTAAATCACAATAGATAGCATATGTGTGATTATTTTATAATATATTCCGTTTCTTAGGTTTGTATTTTCTAAGACGTCCATTAGGAGCCAGACAAATCCTTTGAATTTTGTGTTATGGTGATATAGGTATCAATTATTAAAGAATTTCACGACGACCTTATTCGCTTTTGGAATGGATTCACTATGAAAGCCAAGAATCAGACGATGTTTTAGCTCTGCTGTGTCAGATGGTGGTGTATAAAACCCGTCCACGTAGGGTTAAAAGCATGGTGATTATAATTCTGCCGGATTTATGCTTGATTTCGGTACATCCATATAAAGCAGTTAAAACCAAGTTTGACTGTGATATTATGTCTTTGGGGTTAGGTCCAGCTGTTGGTCTACACTCGATCTTTTCTCGAAGTGTATGCCAAGGTAGTTAGTTTATATCGCCATATATTCTTTACAACTACAGTGAAACCTGCATAAGTGGGATCTCAAGGGACGAGCAAATTTGTCTCACTTAAAGAGGTTTTCCACTTACCCAGGCTCCCAGTTAGCCAGGTACAAATAAATGTATGTCTCATTTACAGAGGGTCCCATTAATAGAGGTGAGAATAGAGGATATATTATCTCAGTTATAGAGGTGGTTAATAAGGTATTTTGTAATTATTTATAAATGTTTAGGTAAAATAATCCTTGTCCCTTCTAAATATCTTGTAAATATTTTTTAAGTCTATTTAAATATTTCTTTGAATTTATTATGAATGATTTTCCAAAGGAAGACGCAATGAGTCTTAGAAATTAATTAAATGAAAATTTGTTTATTCTTGTTACTTGTCAAGATTTCAGCTTTCGTTTCGATAGTTTTAACTACATAAAGTAACTAAATGAAACTTGAAGTCGTTTAGACACAATTAAGCAAATGCGAGATTTGTGGATAGACTAAGAGTTAGTAAGAATACGGAAATAGATCAATAAAGTCCAAGTTAGAGAGGTCACAGATTGACGTTATCTCAGATACAGAGGTAATTTGTATAAAATAAAAAAAAAACAATTAGGAAAATGTAATCTTATAAATATAGTCTCAGTAAAAGAGGTAAAATACACTCTCTGTCTCAATTATAGAGGTAAATGTGACTATAAAATCACAACAAATAATCCCAGTTATAGAGGTTCGTTTTATCTCACTAACAGAGGTAATTCAGTGCTAAAGTGTCGGGACCGCACCATGAGTCCCAGCTATAGAGGTTTCTCACTTATCCAGGTCCCACTTAACCAGGTTTCACTGTATATTACTTGCTGTAAAACTCAAAAATAGCAGATGACACAGCACGGGTAAAGTAATGGTGAATCGAATTCCTGACAGATCGAGTTTGACATTCAAAGACGACAATGATTATGTGACGTGGAGAGAGTCGACTGATGATGACAGATTCAGTAACATTCTAGTTAAGTGGAAATACAGTAAATAATGTTCCCCGCCTTCAACTGTTCAAGTGTTCAGGCACAATCAATATTAGGGGTGTGAAGAGATGAAAGAAAAAGATTCGATCAAATCGTTGATGTAACAGCTCCACAATTAGTTATAAACTATATTAAACACATGTCAATACTTTCTTTTTACTTGTGAATGAATCAATATCATTTTATGAGAACTTTTTCAAAGATTTCCTTATGATGTCGGTAGTTGAATTGACATTGCTTTATAATTGTTGATTATTGTTTTCAATCATTCTATAATCGTTTCGGTGTTGATTCTTAACCTCCTGCCTACATCCTTCCTTTGGAAAGGACATAAGAAATAAAAAAATGCTGTGGAGTATTTCTCAATGGTAACCCTAATGCATTCCTTGTAACTCATTATACAACTGTCAAAGTTTATAGAAAAAAATAGAAATGTCAATGTCAAGCTGTCATTTTTCAAAAATGGCGACGGCAAGTGGACGCGCCGGCCTGCGCCTGCGCAAAGGTAAGTCTAATCGTGATTAATCTCGTTTTTTAATAACAATTATCTCGTAAGACGTGTAATTTATCGATAATTAAATGATATATTTACGTATTAGACAGTTATTTTCTTTAACTATTCAAATTATTTTGTGATACCATGTTGAAATGTATGTATGTCCTTTGCAGAGTACAAATGTAGGCAATTGAGTTTAAGAAATTGAGACTATATATGTTCTTTGCACAGGACATTAACAAAGGAGGGTATATTTTTTTATTTATTGACCGTTGTTTTCAGCGTTAGCAGACATAGATATCGAGGACGTCCTAAATGACTCAGAATTTGACTTCTCAGGAGATGATTCAGACGACGACCCTATGTTTCTCCCATCAGAAATGGTAAGAACGGCCAGTATCCAGACTCAGTCTGAATACTCAGTCTGAGTCTGGATACTGACCGTTCTTACCATTTCTGATGGGAGAAACATAGGGTCGTCCTCAATATCTATCGCTAACGCAGCGTCTAACGCTGAAAACAACGGTCAATAAATAAAAAAAATATACCCTCCTTTGTTAATGTCCTGTGCAAAGTACATATACAGTCTCAATTTCTTAAACTCAATTGCCTACATTTGTACTCTGCAAAGGACATACATACATTTCAACATAGTATCACAAAATATTTTGAATAGTTAAAGAAAATAACTGTCTAATACGTAAATATATCATTTAATTATCGATAAATTACACGTCTTACGAGATAATTGTTATTAAAAAACGAGATTAATCACGATTAGACTTACCTTTGCGCAGGCGCAGGCCGGCGCGTCCACTTGCCGTCGCCATTTTTGAAAAATGACAGCTTGACATTGACATTTCTATTTTTTTCTATAAACTTTGACAGTTGTATAATGAGTTACAAGGAATGCATTAGGGTTACCATTGAGAAATACTCCACAGCATTTTTTTATTTCTTATGTCCTTTCCAAAGGAAGGATGTAGGCAGGAGGAGGATTTCAAAGAAATGTGCCTCGTTTTTTAAAATTTTACATTTTTAATAAACGTTGATTTGTTTCTAAATTTTTCGTATTATTATTCTTTATAATACCTCAGTTTTTTTTACTTTTAATGGTCATCAAAGTGTTATGTCCTTTGCACAGGACAACTTAATTGGGCACTGATGTCCTTTGTAAAGGACGTAAGGAAAAACTAGTAGGAAAAACGGGAGATTTTTTTCTGCATTTTTCCTAGACATCTCTAACCCTAAGAAATGTTTTCTGAATATGTCAAAAAGATATTTCAAAAAAAGTACCTCTGGTAGGCAGGAGGTTAAAGAGAACTGTGATGATTATGTAAAGTTAAAGACTTATTATTATACTAGTGTACTGTTGTGTAAAATGTTGCGATTTTTTCATATCATAAAACAAATCAAAATGAATTTGCACGTTCGTGCAATTACAGATAAATCCTGAACGTCACTTTCGTGCATGCGATTTTTTTTATGATGAAGGGTCGTTGGATTTTTTAAATCATTTTTTACGTGTATTATATAACAAATGAAAACGGTTCACATGCATTTTTCATTAGTTTTTGCAAAATATTTTTCCCGGCCGTAAAGGGTTATGTATCGCCAAGTCAGTTGAAGTGAATTCTTACACACACAACTACACAGCACTAAATAATATGAGTACGAGCGATATGCACAGAAAGTAATTTACGTAGACGTTAGCGTATATGTCAATGTTAAATGAATGAATGTGCGAGTGAAAAACGACTAGTTTAACGACTGGTTGTCATCTTCAATCGTATATCGACGAACTCCAGTCAAAATGGAAATACATATGTTCCCTTACCTTACCACCAGGCATATTAAAGTGAAATAATGTACTGTTTACTTTTATTCCATCGCCGCCGGACATACCCTAACCTAACCTACCTAACAAGCTATACACCTACCATGCGTATGTACAAACTCACACGCCCTACGGGCTTGTACTGTGGGGTAAGCAAACATCACAGAATTCAGAACGCCGTTTGCACCTGCTATTGTTTTCATTTGTCCCGTGGCCACAAAAAAAGGACCCGCTGATTGCGAAATTTGTGGACACTGGGGCCCAATTTGCTTTGAGGGATACCCGCATGAAGGGAGGTCAGTTTTTTACTCATATGTAAGTACACCTCCTGGGACACGCATCATATATTACAATTAAAATTGCAATTTTGACTTACAAAAGGAGGGCGCTAAAACACTCTGAAGCCACGATCATTTTATTATCAGGAAAAAAAATTATCTACATATTACAAAGATTTGAGTTAAAGTGCGTGGCTACTTTATAAATAAATTCCACCCATAAAGTGGGCACGCATTCGGTGTTCAGTCAGCTGCATAGACATTTGCATGCAAAGGTTCAGTGTACAAACTATTGTATAAACTTTATTTTACCGCATTAATAAACAAGCATGATAGCGACTCATATATTTTCTTATTTTTCTTACCAACAAGTCCAAAAGTCCAAAAGTTACCAGGAACAAAATAAAGTTACAAGTATGTACCTATATGTGACTATACTCTGATATTTTTTATCTGTGAAACTGTACTCAAGAGATAATTTGGACGTTCAAGGAATAAAAGAACTGTTTTTAATGACAGACATTGGACATGAGACCCTAGAAAATTTTGCTCAGAAGCCCAAAAATGTCCCTCAATTTCCGCCGAAACATTTTTTTCGCTAATTGGCAAGATCTCCAGAATCCCCTCAACACTTCCTTTGATATTTTCGGCTCAACACTGTCGCTGCAATCACCGAAATTCGTGTGAAATTGATTAAGTGTTAACAATTTTTTGACATCGACTTTGATATGTTTAAGTGTGTGCGGCACCGGGACGTTGACAAAAGGGATTTGTACTGAATTAAGGACGCCAATTAGGTTTAAATATACATGGATTTAAAGATGGCGGTGACGTTTCGCATTGATTTTAAACAAGATTTTTGAGAGTTGCGTCTTGTTTTTGTTTTAGCCTTCTGTTGGTATATTTTTAATTTCCAGTTAAAATTCCACTGTAAATTTTACTGTTTTGTATGTGATCTATGGGTGGAGGATAGAGGTAAGGAAAACAATCTCTTATGGGATAAAACAATCTAAAGTGTCCAACTGGTAGCTGTAAATAATAGTTCGAAATCTCTCCGGTGGCGCTAGGGTAGCACAAGGACATGACATGAACTTAGACGTGATTGACGGAGTGAAGTGCGCTAGATTTTAATATTTTTATCAAAGTCAAAAAGTTCGCGATGTATTGTGTTAAGGTTTTTTATTTAAGGTTCTTTACCCATCACGGAACACGTAGTCAACACGTAGAGGCCCTTTGGACACTTTAATGAGATGTAAGAGATACATCGAGCGGGTGCTGTCCTTGCGTCCCAGTATATGCATTCATTAATATACCTAGCAAACCTATAAGAGCCTTAAACGTCCTTTTGGACGAAATTTAATTATTACGTTCCTAGAAAATAAATACATTTGCAAAATACCCATGATTCCACATATTTCAACATCAGAAATACGTTAAAATCTGTCGAACCATCGAGGCCCTGCATCCTTTGTGTGTTTAACAGGAATCCGTCATGGTGCGCGTACAACAAAGGCACACATTTCGAGCAACACGTAACATAGTCTGGGTTTTGTTATTTGAAACGCTTTTGATTAAGGCAGATATTCATATGGAAACTGAATTTCCAACATTACGTTAAGGCTAAGTTCTATCGACGAGCACGGACAGGTATTACTCGTATGATGGCTGCTAATACTATAGAAAGAGAAGAGGCCGCAGTCCAACGCGATGGTCCGACCAGGTTAGCAAATCGCTATCCATTAAGGTCCATGATGCCTTAGAAGTCGCGAGGGATCGGATAGGCTGGAAATCTGCAATCCGGGATCATGTGCTCCACTAGAGGAGGTCACGGCCCTCAGCACTGAGGAGAACGAAGTAAGGAGGAGGAATACTAAGAGTCAGACCGAGAAAAGACTGCAGCCATTTTGATAGCCCACGCAGTGCAAGTGTCATTTTAATCGTCAAACTTGTATGACATTTTGACGTATTAATAACTTTTCTTGGTCTCTATGAAGCGAATGACAGTGTTTGTCAGCGAGTGACAGTTGTGTTAAAAATCGAACTTGATTTTGCGCTAAAAAGCTATGGGAGTAATGTAAATCCATGAGACGAAATTTTGTATGGGATGAAATGTTGACTATTTATGCTAGTATAATAGTATTTTTCAAACGGGAAGGGTACGCTGCTACGCTGATAGATGGCATCTCCATACGGTTTATATAACCTAAAAACGACAATTCTCGCAAAATTTAATTGTGATGACATCTATTGGCGTACCCTTCCAGTTTGAAAAATACTATAGCTGTATCCGAAAATGCAGGAAAAGGGGCTAAAAAAACAAGACATTACACGTAACAACGAAAAGAAAATCGCAAATAATAGATATTTATATATAATAACTTTATTGAACTTTTATTGCAGAATTGCTTAACAAAATACGTCGATTTCGAATAACATGCCCTTAAATCGGAATTAATGAACGCAATACCAGGAAAACTTCATAAAATGGATGTACACATTAATCTGTTTTCCTACCATATTGTGTTTCGTTTATCAGAAATGTTTTTAAACAACGAGATGCACCACTATAAAATGATGAACATTGAAATTTACCGATGTATTTATTTCAACATTAATTTTCTCACAATAATAACGTAGTAAGCTATGTATTATGATTATTATAAAGGATGCGATATAGGTAAATATTAAGTAACTACAGGCGTGGATCACTGCGCGATTTCGTCGCTTTGCTACAGGTAGCTCTACGTCCATTCGACCCCAATTTTGGGGTTTGCCATAAGCCGCGCGTGGCGCTGTCGCCACCTGGCGGCCATATCTGTGCTGATCGTGACAAACGCGTTTTGTTAGAGAGTGAGTCTTCTGTACCTAGTACTATTATTTATTCTGTAGTATTAACTAGTAAATGGTAAGAGGCCCGATTGCATCTGGAGAATCCACAAAAACGCCGAAGTAGAACAGAAATTTGCCGAACCAAACATCATTGGTAGGTATCAAGGGCGCAGGGTTCGGTCGTCACGCTATCGAATTACTAGGGGTACCTACAGAATAAAAACTACTTACTGATGTCATTCAGCCGTACTTGTCCGTACATGTATTGTGGCAGGCGAGACGCAGGATAACCAAATAACATCATTGTCGAAATGGCCACAAAATCAAAAAAAATTTTCACAAGTCATACATTTCTGACTTCATAATACACTTCCCCGTCGTCTGATGAGTTATCCGTTTGAAACGGAATTCTAAAATAAATCCTTGGCAACAATAAGCCGTAAATTTAAATTATGCTTTCGTTACGTTCTACTTGTTTTGGACGAAAAAGGTCCTTTGTTTTACTCTTCCGCGAATAAAGTGACAGTAAGATGAAATAACCGAGCCTAATTAAGGGCGTGGGGACATACGGGTGGATTATTTGCACGTGGACGCACTTAAATTTGGACGACTTGTCTAGCCTAACTGCCCGATTCGTACTTTAAGATACGTCAGTTAATAGATCTAGAAACAATATAGATTAGATGTGTCCATGTCTAAAGTGAAATTTTTGTTTAAAGAAACGTCACATTTCACACTGACATATCTTATCCATATCTTTTCTAGATCTATTAACTGACGTTTTTTAAAGTTCGAAAGTTCGAATCGGGCCGCTAGTAGGTAGTGACCCTGCCTATAAAGCCAGGGTATTGTTCCGGGTTCAAATCCTGGTAAGGGCATTTATTTGTGTGATAAACACGGATATTTGTTCCTGAGCATGGGTGTTTTCTATGTATTTATGTATGTATTTATGTAAGTATTTATAAATAATTATGTACATCGTTAGAGGGCTGTTGGCCTAACGGTAATAGCGTGCCGTATCCGAACGGGGGGGGGGGGGGGGGGTTTAGGGTGTAAACCCCGGCTCATACCAAGGAGTTTTTCGAAACTACGGACGTGCGTGGTATTAAAAAAAATATGGTTGTCTGCAAAGTTGGTTTACAGACGATAATTTTGCGTGATAACGTCATAATAAAACATTGATGAAAAATTGCATACTTTGGTCGTAACGTTCCTATTGAGATCTGTCCACAACGTTACCATGGAGATCCGTCGTTTTTCGTGCATACTACCGGTGTTCATCGATTTATAAAACGTTAATATGTATCACGCCAAAATGTAAAGATAGAACGCCGCAGCGTACATGTACGAAACATCAACCCGTATGTTTCCAGCTGTAATGCAATATTCAGAATATGACAATGCAGTTTCGAGAAGTGACGCGCCGTTTGACAGAAGTGGGCTGACATTCGTCTCGGTGTCATTGTCTGCCGTTTTTACATTTTAATTATGCAGTTTTTGAGTTCATTATATGGCCTGAATATGACAAAACGGAATTATTAATATGTATTTGGTGCGGTAGCAAATTTAAGTATATTTTGTTACGAATGTTTTTCTTATTACATGCTTACTGTACCTATCTACAAGATAAAAATTCAGATTTGAACAGAAAAAATATGTACAGATTTGATCATTTAAATAAAGGTACAATGCCTCAAGGGCCTATTTTAGATTTAAGCTAGTTATTAATTTCTTTTAATGATACCACTCTGTATATCTTGTTTGTAAATAATTAATTTGATAAAAAAGGCACAATAGCTATTCATCATCTCAGCCTTAAGATGTCCACTGCTTAACATAGGCCTCCCCCTTAAGGGGGGTGAATGCCATAATCGCCACGCTTTATGGCATTCACCCCCCACGTCCACCGGTGATCTTGGACGTGGTTTAAGGACATACCCGGGTCCTGGACGTAGTTTAAGGACATACCCGGGTCCAATACCTATTACTTACCTACAAAAAAATATAAAGTACTTACTTCTACTTCAGCGTATTAAGTATTGTATAAATAATGTGTTTTAGGTGTGTTTAGATATTTTAATAAGTCTTTTATAAAAATATCCAAATCTTCAACTTTCGTAATATCGAAAGAAAAGACGCCAGTTTTTCGGAACATGTTTTACCCATCTTTTATTATAAAACTCTGTTATAAATCGTTTCTTTGCAGTCGGTAAATGCACAGAATACGCGACTTGTTGTCTATTTACAACTATGATTGAATCATAATTAATTAATGCGGTTTTAATATCGAAATAGGTCACACATATTTAGAACGTAATTATGATTGTTCTGTATTAATAAATTACGAAGTATACTATAGGTATTTATTAAGGTAGGAATTATAAGTATTTTATATAAGGACTGATACACACTGGCCAAGTATGTTATCAAGTATCGATTTTTCTGTTTTTATCGTGTATTTTTATCTTTACTTGAAAATAGTTGTAATGTAGAACTATCCTTATGAACCAATTTTGCATGTATAACTGGCCTTAAAATTTATAGTTTATGATGGTTCATTATTTTGTAAGTGGGTAGTTTTTGCAAAGTGTAGTTATCCCTCAGTCACCCGTTGACCACGAACGCTGTAAAGGGCTCGAAACGTCGGGATGTAGTATGAATAACATTTTATATACCTACGCGATATAATGTTTCAATATTTTGTTTTCATGAGTAACTATCGCGGTAACCGAAGACAATAATATATCTTTGTTATGTCAAAATTTTGAGAGCGTGTATGAGGAATGTTATGAAAGTGAAGGAAGCGAAAGTGGTATGTCAGGATCGTAGCAAGTGGAAATCCGAGGTCTCTGCCCACCGGAGGAAAATAGGCGTGATTATATCTCGGAGTAATTAACAATGGAGCCGCCATTAACAGGCGTTCCCCTCTGTCGAAAATAGGCGGCCAATGGTCAACCATATGTATGGACTGACGTTTATCTGACATGACGTACCTATACATTTGATGTGCCCCTCCCCCGCAAAAAACGGCAGACTATTTTGTACCGAAAATTTTAGACATGGCGTCTCCGTTGTTAATTACTCCGAGGATTATATGTATGTCAAAATTTTAATTTTAATTGGCTTCTGGTGTGAACGCACCTTTGTTTATTTACTACGTGCCCTAAAATAGTAGCGATTCAAGGATGCAGCCCTGAACCGGCTCACCCGTCAATGAATTGAATCGTGATTTTAATTTCAATAACTGAGTCATTGTTTTATGGTAATGAAGTAAACTTCGAGTGAAAATTTATTCTTTGTATTTAGTACTGTCATGAACCCATAGAAAATGAGAAAAATAAGTAATTTTTACAATCTTTTATTTACTTTCACCTGACCGCTGTCTGTGTGTAATCAAATCTTGCAAGTTAAATTTGATCCACTTCGCGGTTTCCGATTGAGCTGAAATTTTGCATGCATGTATAAATCGGATGACAAGCAATATTATGGTGTCATCGAGCTGATCTGATGATAGAGATCGGAGGTGGCCATAGGAACTATGTGATAAAACAACGAAACCTGATTGTGTTTGGGGTTTTTAGAATTGTCTCGATGAGCATTAGTTGCATGTGGAAAGAAAAGTACAGTCAGCGATAAAAGCTTGTACCAAAAATGAAATTTTTGCCATAAACTTTTTGTAAGTCAGTTCATTTTCGATACAAGCTTTTAGGTATAGCTGACTGTACATATCTTTCAACATACAACAAACAAACAAAACAGGCCACTGTGTACGGCTACCACCAGTTTGACATTGACATATTCGCTAGCGTGTGCGTAACTTACTTTCTATTCATGTCGCTCGTACCTACTCGCATATTAGTGCAAGCGAGATGTATAGAAAATAAGTTACGCAGACGTTAGCGAATATGTCAGTTTGACACTGCTAAGGCAGTCGTGGTAAGACTACTAGTACGCCTCGAGACAATAGGTAAGTTTAACTCATACAAAAAAAAATATTGACCGTGATTATAAAATAACAAAAAAATATTTTAACAAATCGGTCGTCAAAGAAAATAATAAGAGCTTTAAAACCAATTTTCTATGCGCAATAGTAATACATTTTAAGCTTCATTACTACACCAAATTATTTCAACAATAACAATTCTTTTGAACTAAAATATCTATTAAATTCCAAAGGCCCTCAAAGAGACCTAATATCTTGTAATACTACATTATTGCTTATTTCAATCGGCTAAAGATCCCTATAAATAAAACATTTGGGGCTGTCCGCTGGATAAACGGTCTGGCTTTTGTAAGGGTACCCTGATAAAAGAAAACATTGAAAAGTTGATGTAGAATTGTTGATATAGGATTTGGTAAAATGAGAAATTATGGTGAAATAATAGAGTCTGATCGGAAAGAAAAGAGTCGTGGAATGTATTAATTAATAGGGTTGTTGACACATGTTGAATTGTATAACCAAAGATATATATGTATAATTTCGTATAAGATGAATAAAATCTAAGAAAAAAACGTGCCCCGGAAATCAAGAAAATGTCATTTTCGTATAGATAGCGCACACACCTTTGGCCTATGGTCGGCTAGAACGCGTGACGACCCCGTTTCATATTTAACAATTTTAACATATAGGGAATAAACATGGGTAAAAATGATATAATAATAATTAAATCATTTATCCATATATACACTTTTTTTTGATAATTGTATACTTACGTGTTTATTTTGAGTTTTAGTCGTGTGTCGATAGATGGCAGTAATTATACGGTGACTACAAAATTTACTATGTTAGGACCCCTATACTATCTATTCTTTTTGGTATAACTTAATCTACTTAAATAGATAGAAAATGAGGAATTTATCACAATACATTGGAAACTTAAAAAATATAACTACAGGAATAATAAAAAAATACAAGACCCTAAAGTTTTTTTTTTACTTCCAAATGGGAAAAAGATAATGGTACCATTCGATTCCTTACAATTTATTTAAATAAATAGGTATTGTATACCAACAATTAAACTCAATATTTCACCGACAAAATCGCAATTTCCTTGTTTTCCATACATCGAAACGGCATCATACGTTACATGGTAACCTCACGATGTATTGCCATTTTGCTAGAAGCGTTTCGTCAGTAAAGTGCGGGCGCCAGACTTTGACCATTATATGCTTTAAGACAATTGGTTCCATACAGATATTTGATCCTCAAAATAACCCTAATCGATTGATACCATTCATAAAAAATGTCAAATACCCTATGAATGCTATTAACGGGTCTAACGCGATTAAATTCCATTATTTTACATAGTCGCGTTAGACCTGTTTCATTTTGTAGAGTCAAAGCTGCTTACATACGAGAATTTTTTGTATTGGGTTGTATAACTTTGTATTTTTAAATCAATATCCCAGCATATTGGGCCGTCTAAATAAAAATATTTTCGGGTAAAGGCTGACAAAAATATTTGACATGCATCCAGACTGCATATTTTTTATTAATAAAATTGATGCTATCGACGCTCTATTGGCAAAGTTGCATAAGCATTTTATTTGTATTTTTAGGTATGATCACGACGAATTTCGCATGTAAGTACTATAATGTTATTGTGTATTATACGTGCTGCAAGAATAATCTGGTCAACATAAGTATCGCAGAGAATAAGGTATTTTCCTACTAGTCAAATCAGTTACTTTTTTAGAAATGTCAAAACAATTTGCTAAAGGGATTTCTATGAAACATTACATCGTGACGTCACGGTCAACTCACCTACTTTTTATATAGAAATATAAACACATAAGTATAAGTTCTATTTAATAAATCGGATAGAAATCCGATTTATTAAATAGAACTTGTGTTTAAAAATAACTCCTATCTGTGTTTTTCTAATAATTATAAAGCACCAGGCTTTATTTCATGTATGGTGTAAAATAATTTATTTTAAATACAGTATGATACCCTATTGTTAAATGAGAGCATCATACATCACAAGTACTAAGCAGTAGCCGAGGATACGACCGCGATTAACACTAAGATGAAAGAGAGAGATAGAGGGAGAGTATACTCTCTGTACCTACTATAGTAGGTACAGAAATTTAAAAAACATCAGTTACTCAAATTTACCACTAGACACCGCAGCTATGTTAGTGCACCGTCTATTTCGCTCGCAAATTTATATGTTTCATACGGTACACAAAAAATAACATACATATTCCGCTTTTAGCGAAGCGGGGTAAAAACAACTACGGTTGGATGACTCTCTATACATATATTAAAAAAGGTTTTAGTTAATAAAGGTTTTGAGGACGCGCTGAGCCTAGTTGTGGTACTAAAAAATATCCGGATTTTAATTTTGTAATTTTGATATTATACTTATTGTTACTTATACTTACAGAAAATTATGAAATCCCGTGTATAAAAGTATTGTATTGTATTGTATTGTAGTACGGGCGATTTTCCGCAACTCGACGTCTTGCGCCTATTTTGCGTGGCTAGTCTTGCCAGCCCAGCTCCTCGAGGAATCCTATCAAACCTTTGATGTTGAGTAGGACCTCGGGGAGGTCTCTCGGGGATCCGAGATGTTTTGCCCTGTATGGGGCCAATCCGCTGCACTCCAGCACCACGTGAGAGGCTGTTTCTTCTTTCTCCATGCACCCACGGCATAGGGGACTGTCTGTGATACCTGTTATAAAAAGATGTTTGTTAAAAAGTCCATGACCTGTTATGACACTGGTTACCATACTCAGTCGAACCTTTCCTAGTTGAAGGAGCGTCCTTGTGAGCTTACCGTTCATGCTAGGCATGGCTTGCTTGGCCTGTCTGCATCCAGCTTGGTTCAGCCAGTGTTCTGTGTGTAGTTTCCCTGTACGTGCCAGCAGCATTGAGCGTACCTTACTAAACGGTATCGGGAGGATCGGTTCCGGGCCAATAGCCCCCGCACCCGATCCTTGTCTGGCGAGCTCGTCCGCGGCGTCGTTGCCTCGGGATCCACTGTGTCCTTTGATCCATTGTAAGGTGATCTTATTGTTCTGACATACCTCCATTAGTCGTTCGTGTCATTCGTGTATAAGTTTGGATGTGATTATATGGCTTTTTAGGGCCATTAAGACTGCTCTACTGTCGGAGAGTATGCGGATGGAGGATCCTACTACCTTCCTTGCAGTGATGGCAGCCGCCGCGTTAATAATGCCCATGCACTCAGCCTGGAATACCGAGTTATGGGCTCCTAGCGGAGTGGTGATTGACATGTTCAAGTCTTCTGAGAAGGTTCCAGAGCCTGATCCGCTGTCTGTTTTGGACCCATCAGTGAAGATTCTCAGCTCCCGGGGATTGAGTCCTTCGCAGTTGTCGTCCTCGAATAATTGTATTTTGTACCTTTTGTCAAAAATGGCTTGTTTGTGAGTTCGATCCGTGCCCGCCATGAGCACCGGAAACTCGCTGTATAACTTTTCCAGGCATGTTGTGTGAAGAGCTCCTGTGGTGTTAGACCATATATTGAGGGTTCGTAACCTTACCGCTGAGAGACTGGCCTCTTGTTGTATGTGTAAGTGCAGCGGTGAAAGGTTTAGCATGACCTCCTCATGTATAAAAGTATATTTCATAGGTTTAATAATAGTTAGTTTGCTTCCAAAGGTGGACTATGGGTTTATACTTGGTAGCTACTTCACATTCTTAACGTAAAATGCAACACGGTAACAATTTAATGTGGTTTTTTTTTAGATCCATTTTATTTAATTTCTACTTAACATTTTATGTCGCACTATACCTTTAGTATTTTTAACTAGATGGGTATGGTGACAAGTGTCATCTTCATATAATTTATAACCCTAAAAACGCCAAAACTCGCAAATTTGTATTGTAATGATACCAGACCTGTCAGCCCTACCCGATAAAGTACCTACTACTCTTCTTCTTCTCTTCTTCTTTTTAGCCTTTTTCAATCTTTGAGATGTGGGCCTCCTTCACTTTTTTGCCATTTTGGTCTATTTTGTGCCCTTTGTACCCATTTTGATCCAGCTGTTCTTTTGACGTCGTCATACCAACGCATCTTTGGTTTTCCTACTGGGCGTGACTCTCCCCAAGGTCTCCACTCTACCAGCCTCTTACACCACGAGCCGTCTACTACTAATAGAAACCTACTACTACTAATAGAAATATGTATAAACGTAATAAGTTTAAACAGTATCATAAAAAGCAATAAGGAAGTCATAAGGAAACTAGATGTTCTGTCTAGATTTAAATGTATCTTGTTATCCTAGCGTAAGATGTAAACATATTAGTTTATACCGGGTGTGGCCTGTAACATGAGCAAAAAATTTAACTGTCGGCTGTACTCCTTATACTGACCAACATTTGTTCAGCGACTTTTAAAAATAAGTTGTGGTTTGATTTTTAATACACTTTAAAGTTTATTCTAAGACGCAATGTATTGCGAATTTTGTTATGCTTAAGGCGTGACAAAGCAATGCACAAGGTCAATAACAATGATATGGCGTGGCGATGATGTCCATTAGAGAGTCTAAATACTTCATAATTTTTAAAAGTTGTTGAACAAGTGTCACCGTTTGAGGAGTACAATCTATGTTTTAATTATTTGCTAGTGTTACAGGCCACACCCGGTATAGTGGCAACTTCATTGGTTCATGTATTGAATAATAATATTATTACTATCTGTAAGAATTACTGTACCATTTGTGCCTAAAGCTGTAAAGCTTCAACGGAGACCTTCGCTAACGCAATAAGAAAACTCCCTTTGAACAGATATTAAATAATTTAACCTTACTATTAAACCAATTTAATTTAGACTGGTCATTACAGTAGTCATCAAGCTTGTCACAGTGCCAAGTTTAAATAAATTGGTCACACAAAATGGCAGAAACTACAAACATATTTCAGATTGAGAAGGTCACGAAGATTGGCTTCCTGTTGACGATGATTCCTTGCATTTTCACAGATTATATGCTTCAGACTCCACATTGTAAGTTTACGAATATTTACAATCGCCGCATATTAGCGCTTTTGTAAAAACTCACGGCGCGATTCGGAAAATGACTTAGAGATTAACTAGACACGATATGGTTAAGATATGTGACGTCCCACGGAAAAAGGTACCTTATAGCGGTTGGCGCTTACGCTATTATTAACGCCGCCGCTCCAATATTATAGCGGCGCTATGCGACGTAAGCGCTGTCAGCCATAAGGTACCTTTTTCCGTGGAACGTCACATATCTTCGCTATTTCATATCTAGTGAATCTCTAATTCATTTCCTGAATCGCGGCGCCAGCCGCCGTAAGGTACCTTTTGCAGTGGAACATCATATATCTTTACTATTTCATATCTAGTGAGTGTCTAATTCATTTCCCGAATCAAGGCCGTAAGTCGAATTTAAAATTTTGAAATATTACATAACACAATCTCTACCCGTACCTATCATGAGTCACTGATAGTATCAAAACTGAGATATACGCTAACGTCTACGTAATTTATTTTCTATACATCTCGCTCGCACTAATATCCGAGTAGGTAAGAGAGAGATGCATAGACAATAAGTTACGTATCGATAGCGTTTACGTCAGTGCACATTAATTTAATTTAATTTAATTTAATAATAATAGCTAGAATTACGCAGGGCAGCTTGTGGCGAGCTGTTGGGGAGTAACGACCCCACGGACCCGAGTGCTCCCGAGAGTCGGTCAGGGTCTCCGTCTCCGGCGTGTCTTCGTCGCTCGGAGTGGACCCCAAGGAGACCCGCAGGACTCTCAGCTCTGGCTTGCCTTCATTGGCCGTCCAGAGAGGAGTCGCTAGAGCTATATGCTCCAGGGGTGGAAGTGAAAGATGCATAAGACGCGAGTTGGCACAGTGGCTGGTAACAGCCACTGGGTAGAAAGCGGCGCACACCTCTCGACACCCCTGAGCCGCTCACACCGATGTTGCCCCTGGTCGTCTTCATGACGGCAGTTTCAGGGGCCCATCTAGTCAGCGGCAAGTCACCACCTGCCTCGATAACGTGTGTTAGCATTGTTATGGCAGGTGTCCGAACTCTTTACAATAGCCCAGTCTCATTTTCCACCCAAACTTCAATCCATAGACCGGTATACTATTCACTTTTCCTACAATAGTCCCAATGCCTGCTGAGACCGGTTCATGGGTGTCTATTGTTGCACCTATGAACGGGTTCCAGCAGGCGTTCTTCATGACATTAAAGCTCTCCAAGGGGCCTCTACGTGTTGGATCTGTGTCCCCACGCAAGCCTATAAAAAAACCGGGATTATAGGCCCGTGATATCCAAGGAGATACAAATATAGCTAGAATTAAAAAAATACTAGAATATAGTAATTATATAATATTTAGAATAGATTTAGCGCCACTTGCACCATCCCACTAACCCGGGGTTAACCGGTTAAACCGGTAATCCAATGTCAAATTGTACTGGTAAACATGGTAACTGCAGGTTTAACCGGTTAACCCCTGGTCAGTGGAATGGCGCAAGTGGCGCTTAAAAGTTAAGTGTATAAATCTAATCTGAATGTGTGAGAGTACCACTTTACCATACTATTCAGATTCATACATACATACATACATACATACATACATACATACATAAAGTATGTCTTGCCGGATTAGCAAACTGAAGTGGCAATGGGCACGCCACATTGCACGCAGAGAAGATGGCCGATGGGGTCGAAAAGTGCTCGAGTGGAGACCACGGACTAGCAAGCGCAGCGTAGAACGTCCACCCACAAGATGGACAGACGACCTTGTTAAGGTCGCTGGAAGACGCTGGATGCGGGTCGCTTCCAACCGGCACCTATGGAGGTCCAAGGAGGAGGCCTATGTTCAGCAGTGGACGTCTTATGGCTGAGGTGATGATGATGGTGTCTTGCCTTTTTAGGTATTAACCATATATTTTAATAGCAACATCACAAGCTCAACAAACATAAAATAATTTTATTACAAACGCACTGGAAACATGAAGCCATCATAATCGTCAAGTCATACACGGAAGAAGCCCACGCATGTCTGTCTGTCTGTATCTTAAAGAGCCTAAACGACGTCTTTTAGTACCACAGCCCGTCCTTATGTAAAAGGAAGACGTTGTTTACATAGTACGTATTTAATTTAATGCGCTGTTTAAATGCACTTTATGACGGTAATAATATGCAGATGCACAAAAGAAATTGTGGAAGGTCAGAGCGAGAGTAATGAGAGTTATAAATATGTAAACGGACTAAGTGGCAGAAATATGTGAACAATATTTAATATTGTGCTGTTTAGCGGAGTACAGTTTAAGTTTTTGCTCGTGTTACAGGCCACACCCGGTATAACTTACAGCCAGCGTCACCTAACGTTAACTAGTCCATCAAATGTCAATAGCCAGTCGTTACTCTTAAGCAGTTTCACACTAGACGGAGTGTATCAAGTAATACAGCCCTAAGCGCAACTTGCAAGAACTTGCGAATTCATTTGTCTGTCTGGCAGTTCGTATAGGTAGACGTGGTGCATACGGCTTTGAAGAATAGCAAGCCTTTCTATTAAGAAAGAAATAAAATTTTATTAATTTTCATTAGAAAATTAATAAAATTTTATTGCAAATGATATATTTTAATAAGATTCAACCATATTTTTTTAAATAAATATATATCCAAATCAGATTATAAGCTAAACGTTAATCACAAAATCTTTAGGGTTTATTTAGTTAATACCTGGTAACATTTCTTCTAACAAACTATGCTACTATTGTCGCCTGGTTGACGAGACAGAATAACAAAAAAAACATTTGATTGTACATACAGTCGCCTTTAGGTATATTGGAGCGGCTAAATTGCTCAAATATATATGCACAAGTACTTTAACGCCTTAACAATAAAGGCGTGTTCAGACATTTGTGAGCGCGTTGGCCGCTCCAATATAATTATTATCTGATGGCGACTGTACAAATGATGATGATGGTCCTTTCGGCCGATTTCGGCCATAGCGACCACTTCTCCTAGTTTGCTCGGCGCTCGTGCGCCCAGGTATGGCTGACGTAGCCGATCTTCTAGGTGAACCCCTGCGCAGTTGCGCACATTGAGGACACCTGAGGACATCAGCCACGTAGTGGTAGTGAATGGTAACAGAATAACAAATATAGCCCATAAGGGATTGGGGACTTTACAAACACATTTTTTTTTTAATTTACGTACAGGCCGCGTAGCCAGGATCCCAATCGCTTACGCTCCGTAGCGATCGAAACGCAACTGTCACTGTCGCACTAATATGGAAGAGTGATAGAGAGACATAATACTTTTCGTTGTCGAAGCGATGGCGATTGTAACCTTAGCTAGGCCGGCAGGTACGCACGCAATTTATTTCTTAATAACGCATTTAATCTTTTTTTTTGTTGATGATTTTTTTTTGTTTACATCAAAAATACATTAATATATTAATAAATAAATACAAAATAAATAAATAAATACAAAATTAATAATAAATACAAACACATTTGGATTTCTTCGCAGATGTACTAACTTTGAGTCACGGTTCGTACGGCCGTGTGTCACGCAGACGGGTACTGACCCGGCCGCTGCACTAGCCATTCACCCCGGCGCCGCTTGCCCAGACGACCTGCCGCTGATGTTTATGAATGTTTACACTGATTAGGCGGTTAGAGGCTTTTGAGGAAAGTCTGGGAAACTTGCAGGCATTCATTCAATTTAAAATGTCGCAACGATATCTAATAAGGGACTATCTAGTGTGGTTTTTGAAATACGAGTAGAGTTAGAGCAAGAAAAGTCTGCAGCGATTTTGATAGCCCACGCCGTGCAAGTGTTATTTATAAGTCATAATTTCATAGAAGTTTGACGTTTAAAATAACACTTGCACTGCGTGGGCTATCAAAATATCTGCAGAGTTTTCTTGGTCTAACTCTATCTATTAAGATTATGAGTAAAAAGGGTGTGTGTGATATTCTGGGCTAAAGTCAGTTTAACACCTCTAATGGTAACATTCCATTTCTAACCGCAGCTGCACTACCGGTACAAAACGCGTCGCTGTCATTGTCAATTTCCATAGTAAAATGAACAGTAGTGCAGCTGTCGTTGGAAATGGACTGTCACCTTAAGGGAGCATTCCACGGGCTGTTCCGTACAAACGCATAATATTATCGTCTATGTTGCGACTTTTTTTTTCGGAATTTAAAGCATGCGATTATTTTCCTGTGCTTATTTTATTACTTTTATTAGTGACCATTTATCATAGAAAAGGAAACTCTTATACCTGCAAATCTTCAGAAAATTCGCATTTGTACCGGACAAAAGCTAGACAACTAGACAATTTCATGGAATGCTCCTAAGTACGGCTACCATCAGTTTGGCATTGACACAAACGATATCGTGAACGTAATTTACTTTCTATATATCTCGCTCGTACTGACATATTAGTGCGAAAGAGATATAAAAGACAGTAAATTACGTTCACGATAGAGTTTATGTCAATGCCAAACTGATGGTAGCCGTAAAGGTGTTTAGATAGTAAATTAAATACTATTTAATAGAGTGCAGTTGCAACTGAACTGCAAATTGTAATAAAGAAGCGAGCAGCCGTGACAAACACGTCTTGATAATCGCCGCTGGATGCTGTCAGCTTACCCAGGGCTGCCACCATACACTAGGAATCCTCTACACCGAGTTTAGAGCAATTATTTCATGCAACCGATGTTGCCAAAAATGCGGGGTGCGCGGGACGAGGGGAGCGAAGTCCCGTGCCGTGATTGGTCCGTTCAAAGACACGGACGTCACACAAAGACAGTTTCGACTCGAACTTGGAGTAAAACTACCGTATGCGTGGCAGAGGGGGTAGTGCGACTATGCTAAGGCTGGAGGTTGTTTTGTCTGTGGCTGCCACTAATGCCATCAATTATATAAGATACTAACAAATTAGTTACAAATTATTCAAACAAAAATGTAGTCAAAAGTGACACAGACATACTCGTATCTTAAAGTACGAATAACAAAAATGTAGTCAAAAGTGACACAGACATACTCGTATCTTAAAGTACGAATAACAAAAATGTAGTCAAAAGTGACACAGACATACTCGTATCTTAATGTACGAATAGCAAAAATGTAGTCAAAAGTGACACAGACATACTCGTATCTTAATGTACAAATAACAAAAATGTAGTCAAAAGTGACACAGACATACTCGTATCTTAAAGTACGAATAACAAAAATGTAGTCAAAAGTGACACAGACATACTCGTATCTTAAAGTACGAATAACAAAAATGTAGTCAAAAGTGACACAGACATACTCGTATCTTAATGTACGAATAGCAAACATGTAGTCAAAAGTGACACAGACATACTCGTATCTTAAAGTACGAATAACAAAAATGTAGTCAAAAGTGACACAGACATACTCGTATCTTAATGTACGAATAACAAAAATGTAGTCAAAAGTGACACAGACATACTCGTATCTTAAAGTACGAATAACAAAAATGTAGTCAAAAGTGACACAGACATACTCGTATCTTAATGTACGAATAGCAAAAATGTAGTCAAAAGTGACACAGACATACTCGTATCTTAATGTACGAATAACAAAAATGTAGTCAAAAGTGACACAGACATACTCGTATCTTAATGTACGAATAGGGCCGTAAGTATTACCTATACCTAATTATAAACTCACTTATTTTAAATTCACTTTAACCTTCGACGTTAGTAATCAACCTAAATAATTTATTAGCCAGTCTCTTTGAAGTACCTATATTAAATGAATAAATGTAGGTGTTTCGCTTATTATTTGTGAACACATTAACTAAAATTATTAAGTTAATTTATACAAGTGAAATTAATTAAAACTATGAATGTAAACGTAATTTGAGTCAAATTAATTTTCATGCTTCTGAATATTTAACACAACTGAAAAGGTACGTAATATAATATGACTTGAATATGACGTGAATTTCGCACGTAATTTTCTCATAAAAATCTAAAATCGTCGTTTTAAAAATCGTACACATTATATTTTGTTACTTCATCGTAATAGGGTGTTATTGTTAACGTGTTAATTTTATTTTTTGGTACGAAAACACACATTATTAAATTGTACAAAAGAAAAAGACAATAGAAAGACAAATAAATAACTTATGAACTAAATACATCTATAAATAATACTAAATTAAAACTAACAACCCTAAATATATCTAAAATAAAACAAAGAATATAAAAACTACTCAAAGAGACCTCCCCGCGCTACCCCCGGCGCAAAGGTGCCCATCACACTCGCTGCGTTACCGCGTTGAATTGCGATGGACAGCCTTTGCACCAGGAAAAACCCGAAGCGCGGGTCAAGGCCCCTTACTTGCATGCGGCGACCTACTTCCCTAAGGAAGGTTTTTGCCTCAGCACACCAACATCCGGACGTCTCTACGGCTACTGGGACGAACAGGTAGTTGGTGAGTGCTCCGTATTTTTGCTGTTTATGTATTGGTATTGTACAAGTTAAGTATTAGGATTTACCTCCGACGTTTCGAGGACGGCGTAGTCCCCGTGGTCTCAGAAAAGACTCCGATTCAATAATGTAAAACATTCTTGCCAACCCTAGGAAAGAGTGTTTACTTTTAATCCGTCTTTAAGGCCAGCGCAAACCGGCGGAGCGCAGCGCAGATCACTTTAAAATTATCAATGTATCTTCTTCCCTATTTCAATTTCCTACAGGTATAAATTTGAATGCTTTGAGACCGACCTCGGAGCATCACGGAGGATTGTTACTCCGCGGCATCGAGGAGCACGCCAGAGGATACCGCGGCGGTAGGCGGCGGCATGCCGCGGCATCCCGCGGCATGCGCCGAGGCCTCCCGAGTGAGCCGGAGTAGCGCTGGGACGCCGGGGGAGAACTCGTGCATACTAGTCACTAATCGCTTGTGATAGAGTACACGCAGCGGCATGCCGCGGCATCCCCCGGCCTGCGCCGAAGTGCTCCGTGGTGCGCCGACCGCGAGCGCCGGACTGTGCGGGCGCTCGCGGTATGTCGGGGGATTTTACCTCGCCGGTGTTCGCTGCGCGGCATAAATGCACCTCGGTGATCTGCGCTACGCTCCGCCGGTTTGCGCTGGCCTTTATTCCTGTCCCGCGCTAGGTATTTTTCTCGTGTTTAACAATTCCGTCCTACTGGAAAAGAGATGCTTTCCGGCTGCCGCATTACTGGCTCGCACAAATTAAAAGGTCCCAATTACCATAAGTCTTTTTCTGAACTTCAGTTTTCTCACTAGCAGTATAATTATTATTTGGAAGCAACATAACGAAATCTACGTGGCAAGGCGGCCGAGGCGTGGCGACGTAAACCGTTGAATCTCACATTTACTACCTAATCCAAGGTAGTTTATTGAAAAGGTACCTATATAGATTTCACTTCAATAAAATATTCCTCGGCAACCCTAGGAAAGAGTGTTTACTTTTAATCCGTCTTTATTCCTGTCCCGCGCTGCGTAGGTATTTGTCTCGTGTTTAACAACTCCGTTCTACTGGAAAAGAGATACTTTCCGGCTGCCGCATTACTGGCTGACGCAAATTAAAAAGGTATTCAATTAATAGTAAGTAGTGGGAGGGATATTTTGGTAGGTTATATTTTCAGTTATTTTTTTGTATATGTCATATTTTTTGAGGTCTAACGCAAAATTAGTTACTAGTTTTTATATTGAATTTTTATGTACTTAATAAAAAAATCACACGAAAACTAAACATGCCTTTGCAAGTGCAGAGTTTAACGAAAACCTTAAGGTTAAACTTGTCTCGAAAGAAAAAAGAACACGAAAATGTGTCTAATTTTTATTTACTTACATATTTTCAGTTATAAATATATCGTTACCCTGCATACCTACCTGGGTACGGTCGGCCAAGAAAGTGGTCTACCACTTTTCGACTGTATCAATCAGATGATAGAGTCGAAAAGTGGTAGACCACTTTCTTGGCTGACTGTACCATAGCACTACCATTTTTAGGGTTCCGTACCCAAAGGGTAAAACGGGACCCTATTACTAAGACTTCACTGTCCGTCCGTCCGTGCGTCCGTCCGTCCGTCCGTCCGTCCGTCCGTGCGTCCGTGCGTCCGTGCGTCCGTCCGTCCGTCCGTCCGTCCGTCCGTCCGTCCGTCCGTCCGTCCGTCCGTCCGTCCGTCCGTCCGTCCGTCCGTCAGTCCGTCCGTCCGTCCGTCTGTCACCAGGCTGTATCTCACGAACCGTGATAGCTAGACAGTTGAAATTTTCACAGATGATGTATTTCTGTTGCCGCTATAACAACAAATACTAAAAACAGAATAAAGTAAAGATTTAAATGGGGCTCCCATACAACAAACGTGATTTTTGACCAAAGTTAAGCAACGTCGGGAGTGGTCAGTACTTGGATGGGTGACCGTTTTTTTTTGCTTCTTTTTTGTTTTTTTTTTGCATTATGGTACGGAACCCTTCGTGCGCGAGTCCGACTCGCACTTGCCCGGTTTTTTAGTTTAAAGTAACTAGTTATATAGCCGATGGTTGACAAACACGTCTTGATAATGGTGTGGTGTACTTACTATTCACTCTATTCAGTCCACTATAAATAGATGTATCCATTTTTTCACATTACGGCATTGTAATAAAGATAAATAATGGATACATCTCTTTATAGTTGACTGTACCTAGGGAAGGGGGAGGCCTATGTTCAGCAGTGGACGTCTTATGGCTGAGATGATGATGATGATGATGAGACTGTACCTCGCCTTAACGCATTTTCTGTATATATTTGCTATCGGTACCCATTTATTTTACTCGGAGCAGATCATTATCAATTTCTAAACCATTGCGAACCAAGTCAAATTGCAGGTTTATGATATCATTACACACAGATGGACAAGCATAAACGCCCACGAGTCATCTAGTCATTACAATAAATTATATATATCGAAATATATGCAAAAAAGGAATATATACAGTTGAAATCCATACAAAGTTAGGACGTTTTGATAATGAGGTGTAAGCATCTATTAATTTTCGTTCGAGAGATATAAGGATAGTAACTCACTGAATACATGGCCTATTTTGTCTAAAAATGTCTACTTACACGTTTTTAGGGTTCCGTATCCAAAGGGTAAAAACGGGACCCTATTACTAAGACTCCACTGTCCGTCTATCCGTCTGTCCGTCTGTCCATCTGTCCGTCTGTCCGTCTGTCCGTCTGTCCGTCTGTCCGTCTGTCCGTCTGTCCGTCTGTCCGTCTGTCCGTCTGTCCGTCTGTCCGTCTGTCCGTCTGTCCGTCTGTCCGTCTGTCCGTCTGTCCGTCTGTCCGTCTGTCCGTCTGTCCGTCCGTCCATCCGTCCGTCCGTCCGTCTGTCTGTCACCTAGCAGCACCTCATGAACCGTGATAGCTAGAGAGATGAAATTTTCACAGATGTTGTATTTCTGTGGCCGCATCCGTCGCGATTTTCACGCGCCATAACTACCTATCTTTTGTTTCCTTCTAATTCCCTGGATTTCATAAATAGCATAGGTAAATAAGATCTAAACATGTTGTTATCAAAACACGAAACAAATAAGTAAATAAATAATCCAGTTATTATAATAAAGACGTCACTAAGTGGGCACGAGGCCTAACAGTAACTATTCACATAAAATAATATCACCGCCCAATCGCCCATCTCGCTGGTATATTAAGGCTCATTTGACCGATATTACCTTTCGAGTAGTGATGTACCGCTGATGGGAATACTTCCGTCATTATTACTTGTTATTATCAGTTAAAAGGTGACATTCGGACGTCAACTTCAGCTGTATTACTGTTGCAATGCCTTCTGCTGCAGTAGCTGCTTGTTGCAACATTATCTGCCGCTGCGCTGCCGCATTACTGCCGCAATTATGACGTTAAGCCCGCCACTCATTTTATCGATAAAATTGACAACTGCAGTCGCGGTCTTGATACCGCAGCAGAACTATCGCAACAGTAATGCAGCTGTAGTTGACATCCGAATGTCAGTCAAAGAGTTTAGTTATTAACTTGCAATAACTCTCTAATTTTTTGATAGGTACACCACGGGCCGCTCTTCTAATGTCACTTGGTTCTAACTGTATCAGGGTTTATCTCTATCTATCTTGGGTTATTTCATCTCCTTCAATAGATAAATTCATGTTTCAAGAGTTATAAGGTTTAATATCAAAAAAGTTTGAAACATCCCTGTAAGTTGCTATATTTATTTGAACGAGTAAAAAATTTGTAGAAATTTATTTAAACGCTAACAAAAGCTTTATTTAATAAATAATAATAATAAATATTGGGGACATCTTACACAGATCAACCTAGCCCCAAACTAAGCAAAGCTTGTACTATGGGTGCTAGGCGACGATATATATACTTATATAGATAAATACATACTTATATACATAGAAAACACCCATGACTCAGGAACAAATATTAGTGTTCATCACACAAATAAATGCCCTTACTGGGATTCGAACCCAGGACCATCGGCTTAGCAGGCAGGGTCACTACCCACTAGGCCAGACCGGTCGTCGAATTTAAAAGCTAAAGAAATACAGCACAAAATAAAATTCCAACGAAGGCCTCAAACTCTTTTCATTACAGTTATTTCATTTTTTCATTCTTGTGACATTTTACAAATTAAATTTGAAATAATAAGTAATAATAAAACTGTTTTATTACTTTAGAAAAAAAATCCCAGTTACAGAGGTAATCACGGTACATCACTACTCCCAAGCATAGATTGCCAACTATTCACCGACCTACGGAAATAGACTCCGTAAGGAGCCGCTAGATATCCGTATATTAACAAGGTATTACAGTTTTATGAGGACAGTGGATAAGGTTTAATAGGTAATTACAGGAGATTTCAATGTTAGATGACGGGAAGGTGAGTAAATGTGAGGTAGCAAAACAGTTTTTAGGGTTCCGTACCCAAAGGGTAAAAACGGGACCCTATTAATACTACTCCGCCGTCCGTCTGTCCGTCTATCCGTCTGTCCGTCTGTCCGTCTGTCCGTCAGTCCGTCAGTCCGTCAGTCCGTCAGTCCGTCAGTCCGTCAGTCCGTCAGTCCGTCTGTCTGACACCAGGCTGTACTGAATCGTGATAACTAGACAGTTGAAATTTTCACAGAAGATGTATTTTTGTAGCCGCTATAACAACAAATACTAAAAACAAAATAAAATAAATATTTAAGTAGGGCTCCCATAACTACAACAAACGTGATTTTTTGCCGTTTTTTGCGTAATTATACGGGACCCTAAGTGCGCAAGTCCGACTCGCACTTGGCCGGTTTTTGTATGATATAGGAGGCAAACGAGCAGACGAATCGTACTCCCATAATACTCGTTACAATATTCATAACACTTAACCGTGTTAAGCTTACACAACTTTTACGCCGTTAAAAACGTCACTCAAGACCTTTTAACACAAAAGTATCCTTGAAATTTCATTTACAGCGTTACTCATCGGCTATTAGCCACATTTCATGTACATTTCCGTGTCCTAATAAATAATGCGACAAAGAAACAAAGAAGTGAATCACACATGCGATTATATGAGACAGTTTAACTATTATGACTTATGACTTTCTGTTTTCACACTAGTTTTTTCTACGGTTAGGGGAGACTGGGTTTTGTTGATATTGCGCAGAATCCTAAGAACCTTAAAATAACCTATAAAATTAACGGCCTAGAAGTCGGCAGTGACTGCCTACGAAGCAGGAGGTCCCGGGTTCGAATCCTGGTACGGGTATTTATTTGTGTGCTTATCGCTAGTATTTGTTCCTTAGTTATGAATCCTGTAATACAGTAGAAACCATAAGTATAATTGTGAGGTCTAGACTCTAAGACAAAAAAAGGAAAGTCTAAAAATGTGTATCTTGTGTACATTTGCAAAACCATATATTTATTAAACCCTAATGTAAAGGCGTAAAGTAAAAATTTGCTTAAAGATAATAATGAATATTGATCATTTTGTTATTAGAAATAGTGAATCATTCTCATTGTAGTTTATTGTAACATATAATTATAACCTGTCCTGGATTTGCACGGAAAAGTTTTCTTTGTGCGTAGTTTTCTAATGCGCAATATAATTGTTTTCATAAGTAATGTATAACTATTGTTTCAACTTCAGTTCTGTAACGTCGGATTTTTTTTAAAAATTAAATACAGCAACTGTCATGATATGATGATGATGAATTGTCAAAATATAATTTGAAAAATAACAAATAGTATCTACATTCTCTTTAAAAGACAAGGACACTGAAATTAAGATATTTTAGTATGAAATTAAGATAATACTTATATCAGTCTACGTAAAATAATATTTAAAAAGAGATATTAAGTCATATGTAAAATTAGATTTTAAACAATTTATGAAACTTATAGGATCGGATCACACCGCTGCTCAAAAAATTTATTGAGGCACCTAAATGATAATGTTACGTTCAATATCATTTCTGCAGCTGAAAACTGCGACTAAATTAAAATTACACCTATGATAATACACAGTGACGCAACCATTTCCATTATTGTCAAATTAAAATAATGATAATGACGTCATAATTAAGCATGGCTTAATGTAAATCGAATAAATGCCGTTATCTCTCGAAACGGGAACTAAATAATACATTAAAATTACTTTAGTGAGAAAATAATTTGATAATATGTAATGGTTTAATTAATTAAATGCATACTGAGTAGGTATTTTATTATTGTTGTTTGTATAGGGGAAAATAATATATTCCTCTTGTTTTCCAGGTGTCCATGGGCGACGACAGTTGTTATACAACAGGCTCAATAAGGACGGTAAACTCAATAAAGGCTTTTTGTGGGTATATGCTAGACGACGAAGTTGTAAATTGACATATTATATAAGTCCTTTTCATCTGTGTCAGATGTTTTAAGCAGCATCGGTAACCACACTTGCGTTCGTGGCTGTATAGCTATATGACATATTATAAGTATATTTAAATGGACATGTACTGGTATGTACGCGCATACTGTACAGATGTAGTGCATAATTATTTTCCATCGTATTTTCACGGAAACGTACGAACGTGTCTTGTTATTTCAATCAGTCTCGGTACAAAAATTACGAACGTTTCCGAGAAAATGCGATGGAAAATAAGCACTACGAGTACATCTGTAGCTGATTATACCATCGACGCGATGTTTCAACTGTCACAAGTGATGATTATGGACGCAATACATGGCGGCTCGAAAGTTTTATAAAAAAGTATTACGCTCTAGTAGTTAAGACTATTACATAATTTTTTTTTTGTACTTACTTATATCGTGTCATGTCTCTAAAACCTACGTTTCGTTTAAATTTAGGGTTAGGATATTAAAAATAAACGCTGTAGATTATATAGTGTTAAATACTTCACTTTTTACTGAAACATTAATAAAAGAGTGGATCATTTATCAAGTTCCAAACACGAGTTTTCGGCTAAAACGTGCATATTCCCAAATCCTTGGGCACTTGAAGGGTGAACCTAGGTCGCTCACCGCGTCTGGCGGAGCCTACATACTTAGTACGTATAAATCAGGGAGCTACGAAAATTACAATATGACTAGGACATCTATTAGACATCACCAAGATACGATAACGATATGTATAAGATCTAACCTCTCAAATTTGACATTTGCGCGATTCTCGAGATACTCTTGAACGATTTCCACAGGATATGACTTAGAGATCCAATTCACATCCAATAGATATCTTACTCTATCTAACGTAAAAGTGACATTGGTTGCCCGAATTGCGCTGCAAAAGAGAACTACTTGATATCTAAACTATAACGTATCTAGAATGGATCCTGTACGTGTCGTCTCTTGTGAATATCTTGAAGTTCGAATACGGCAGTAGTAGTTTTTTGTACCTAGGAGGCTCATCATAGTACACGCATTTATTTACCAGTCAGAGGTGCAGTCAGGATGGAGTACTTTGGCGTAAGTAACAAATGGCCGAAACCCTTCCAAAATTATTTTTTATTAGCCTGTTTGATCCGTACTGAATGCGACACCCTGTGTTTAGATTTATCAAATTTTGATATATTTAATGGAGTTGGCAACTGTCAAAGGTTTGCATAGATGGCGCCATCATAGCTTGCCCCTTTTTCTATAAGATTTGGCTTAAAAGCCTGGCATCCAGGCCATTAAAAAAACAAAAATTTGACACAATCCTAGGGCAAGCTATGATGGCGCTATCTGCTAAATACTTCGACTGGCCAACCCCATTCTATGACTTACTGTAAGCATATTATTGCCAATAAAATTGCTTACTCCATAATGAGGTCTTGTTGCATACCTCCTGTAGGTACATGTCTCGGCATTCGGTACGAGACGTGTACCGTACCTGTTTGTATCTGATAGGGGATTATTCAGGGGATACCGGCTGGAATTTTTGCAATACGTCAATTGGATTTGTTTAACTATACTATGGCTACTCTACACGATGGGCCAACGCCGGCCACTCCAAGGGACGCATTTATGCGTTAGAGGGAGCAAGTGATATTGCTATCTCATTCTACGGCATAGCTGCGTCCCTTGGAGTGGCCGGCGCTGGCCCATAGTGTAGAGGAGCCATTAGGTACAGTTGGTACAGTTACCACAGATCCTTGCTAAATTGGAAATTCTATAGCGTAAGTATTGAACAACCAATCTAACTAGGACCCTAAATGGCACAAATATCGCGGAGCGTGATGGTACAAGCTTTTATTTAACTTGTTTGTATGGGTGTATGCATGTATGTATAAGTAAGGTAAATTGGAAACTACTTCCCATTATTAAATTGAGCTGAAACTTCAAATACAGGAGTAAGTTGGGTGATAATGCAATATTATGGTATCATCATCATAAGGGATAGAGGAAAAGTTCTCGTAAGGAAATCAAATTGCATTATTTGAAAAACAAATCAAGTTGAAGTTGGGTTGAACTTCAAATACGTGTAAAAATAAGTCAGACGGTTTATACCCATAAGACAGTTTACAGTTTCCCTTTGCACTGAAAACTAAAACCCGACTGATACTAACTTCTTCAAGAAAAATGGCTGCATTTCATAACGATCTAACATGATAGCGTACACTCAAAGAAAGAGCAAAAAGTGCAAACTCCTCCCAATATACTTAAGTACAGTCATCTAGAAAAACTTGAAGCGCGTTTTAATTCAAAGCATATCCGTTCCCAACTCCACTTTACAGCGTTTTACATTTTTTGTGAAGTTTGCAGACATTTTAGATTAACGTTCAAGTTTGCGACGGTAGTGTAAAATTTCATTTGAGTCGTCTCCATATATTATTTCCGGCTGACGTTACTTTGCTTTTGGATTCGGGTGATTTTACGAATATTAAGGTCGATTTTTATTTTTTTGGCGACTTTCAGGCCTATTCGGATTTCGAGATAATCACAAGATCTAGAGACGATTTAGAGATCAACTAGATCTACATTAGATATCGACTAGATGTGACTTGGATATCTACGTCATAACTTGTCGAAATCGTTCAAGAGGACCTCCAGAATCGCGGAAACGTCAAATTTGACATATCTATCTTACAAATATCTTTAAATTATCCATATCGTAACTTGTTGAAGTCTAGTAGAAATCTATTAAATTTTCCGAATCGAGCCGTTTTTCGTTACTTTTAAGAAACTAGGTGGAAATAACTACGAATCCCAACTTGGGATAAAAAAAAAGTGTGTAATAAAATCTCAACACAGGAAAAGACAAATGTATGTAGTTTTCCAGCGAGTTATCAATAACAACAAAAAAATCTGCGTAACTAAACATCAATTTGTTCAATTTGTCAAAGTGATTATAATAAAAAACAACAAAGGTTGACCGGAAGAGATCCCTTATAGGGATAGGTTCGCCTTTATACATTGTATACTTTCTTTTAATTGTATCTTAACCCGTCTTATGTACAATAAAGTGTTTACATACATATGTACAACAATACCTAGTCAGGATCTAAAACGCTGGTGACGCGATTTTGAAATAGAAAAATGTGACATTTTTAAATGAAAAAAAAAATACCTAGGTAAGTAACGACGACGTTTGGAAAATAAATATTCAATTATTTGTAAAATAAGTTTGATAACTAAAATTTGAATAAGATTAATCGAATTTAAACTCAATTGAATTCAATTGAATAAGATTGATTGAATAAGAGTCATGTAATTAAGTACCAAATGAATATGAGATAAAAAAAATGAAATAAAGACAAGCCTTTTGTCGTATGTTGTTTCAAGTATCTTTAATTACTAACCATTAAGCCTTTTTAGTACTCCATTCCCAATGGGTAAAAACGGGACCCTATTACTAAAACTCCACTGTCCGTCTGTCTGTCTGTCACCAGGCTGTATCTCATGAACGTAATAGCTGTTGAAACAGCTGAAATTTTGCGAACAGTTTGAATTTTCCCAGATGATGTAAGTATTTCTGTTGCCATTGTAACAACAAACACTAAAACCAGAATAAAATAATATTGAAGTGGGCTCCCAACCCCATACAAAAAACGTGTTTTTTTGCCGTTTTTTGTGTAGGTACCTAACGGTACGGTCGGAACTCTTCATACGCGAGTGCGCCTCACACTTGGCCGGTTTTTATTCAAAAGTTCTCTTCAATTTACTGTGTAAAACTACCCTTGGAAATCGCAAACATCATGTTGATATATGAAATGCAATTTATGAGAGCATGGGATTATGTCACCGAGTTTTTCGTTGGAGAGGATATTAAAAACGCGTATTTTAAGTGGATGTCATGTCGTTTTTATACATTTTTAAATTAACTAGGAATTTTGCTCTTAGTTTCCAGGATTCATAGGAAATAGGGACAATTTTCAACGAAAGTTAGCTTTTACGTAAATAATATATAATATACTCATACCCAAGGCTCGAGACCGGTTTTTTATTCATATAAAAAATACCGGTATTATTACGTTTTTTTTCGTTCTTTGGTTTATTATTTCATTTTTGATAAGTCAATCTATTAATACGAATTCGTTAGCTAAATAAATAATTCAGTCTTACGGAAAGAGCATAAAGCTATTAAAAATATTGGGCTATTTTGGGATTAAAAAAACCGGTTCCGAACCCCTGCTGCTGCTCGTACCTGTGAATTGATCTACCTATTAAATAGTCCGTAACTACAAAAAAACTAATACATACGAGTAGATCGGTATATACAAAATTTATTAAATATTTTTATTCATTGAGAGAAAGTAGGTACCAAATTAGAAATCAAACACAATATTGAATATTTTTGTTTGTTTTATATAGTAATAATGTTAAAAATATTTTTTTTTTTGCTTGTACCACCTGTATTCTGGAAACTTAAATCAAAAAGTTTTTAGCCGTTTTTGTTTGCATTCGTTTTTTTTTTCTACCCGAAAGTCAATTTTTACGCCTTAAAAATGTGAAACAATACGCACTTAGTATAATGTAAAAGACTAGACTTCACGGATTGATGAAAAGGCACCATTAAGGAGTCCTACAATAAATTTAAAATTGTACACTTAGTAATTAATAAAATTGCTTCATAAAATATTCTTTCTAACTTGTCTAATTAGTCTTTGATCAAACTTTAACGCCTGAAATGTCTGGATCTACAAATTTTAAATCATAAAAGGAACCTAGCTTTGTAAAGTACTTGGGTAATTAAAATGTATGATGTCTGACTTTAGTAAGACATCAGGTTTTGTCTTAACTAAAATGACATAGTACCTTTAAGAGCGTGCTCCCATCTTAAAGGCCTGCAACGTACTTTCAACCCCTCTGGTGTTGTAGGTGTCCATGGGTGACGGCAATTGCTTACCATCAGGCGACTCATCTGCTCGTTTGCCTCCTATATCATAAAAAAAACGACTGTCGTAATATTTGAGTTGGTTCTTGTCTCCGAAAATTACATTTCCCGCTCCCATACAATCGAAGTTACGTTCTCATTTTAAAATGACGTGCGTAAATTACATTAAACATAGATTTGAATAGTAGTAGTAGTAGTAAAATACTTTATTGTACAAAAATAAACATAAAACATGAAAGAACACACATCATTAGTACAAAGGCGAACTTATCCCTTTCAGGGATCTCTTCCAGTTAACCCTTGAGCAGTGATAGAATAGTGATGTGCCGATGAGAAATTTTTCGGATCTGGTAATCCCTTTTCGAAGAAATTTCCGGAAAATTTCGAACTATCTCGAAAACTTTTTCTTATTAGCATAAACAAGATATGAACAATCTTTTTACTATGCTTGAGTTAAATTTATACATTTTGCCTAAATTAACTTGTTTGGGCAATTTTGTGTTGTTTTACTTCTAGTTTTTTTTATCAATTTTTTTTTATATTGCAATGAATGGTGCCATGTATTTGCTTTTAAAATTCCATGGTATTTGTCTTGTCTCCCACGAGGCGATTAAAAAAAGAATTCATCGCTTTTGCGACGAAAGAACATTTCCGAGTAATTTACGAGAACGTTTCCGATAGATTTCCCTGTTCTCGGGAAAACATCGCTAGATTTGAAATATTCATACCAAGTTTCATGAAAATATTTACCTAGGTATCACATATTGCCGACCTATAGGTATATTAATTATTTCTTGGTATCTCAGTTACAAAGGATTACCATTTCTATATTGCAATATACGAGTTGTTAGCATCGAAACTCGGCTTATCTGTACGGTGTTCACAAATTTCACAATACAATTTCCAATATACCTACACAGCAACATTTCATGTTCCTCGCAAAGGATTTCTCAGAATTATGTACTAAAGGCGGTTAGACCAATCAAAGAAAGTGTACATCTAAATTTATATTATTGAATACTTTAACACGTTCGCGGACGCTCAGTCACACCAGTTGGACACCTAAATTTTGTATGGAAATATTGGGACTGTTATAGCATTCCTGTCACTACAAATATATCTTTTAGGTTTGTATATGACGCGTAATGCTATGCAAGGCGAATGCTATGCAATCCGCGTCAATATGAAGTATATTTTTTATACGCTATGTGACAACAAATGCTATACAATTCGGATGCATAAGCATTTCTGTCACATGACGTAGTCAAGATGGGATTTTATATGACATCGCATGTTATAGCATTCATACATCGTGCTCGATGGACTTGATGGCTGAGACTTCTGACTTCCTAAGGGCGCGATTTTTGCTCTAAAGACTCATTTGCTGAACTCTTCAAACAATTTTCTTCTTCTGTTTTGTTCCCTCTTTGCTTATCATTGTAATATTGAGTCCATCTCATACATGCCCCATGCCAAGCACGTTCGCTGTTCATTCGACCTCAAATTATGTGATACTACCTACAAATTATGCGTTGGAGACCGGCTCTAGTCTAAAGGCCCAGTCATGGGTCTCATAGCATGTTGTAGAGAGCCGAGTTGCAATGTTGAGCTCTCTTAAAATGAGAGGTTTGTTCTTCTAGCTGTCCAAGGTATACGCAGCATTTTACGCCAACACTACTTCTCAAAAGTGTCAATATGTACCGCATTACACTTTTCCAGTTCCCTGTAACGCACCGCCGCGTTAAGTTCTGGACGTAAAGCGTCCACCACTTTTCCTGCCAAGCGATGATTCACCCTGTAGTGTATGCGGTTATGCGAGTGGCTTAAATAGCATACATACGCTGTCTCGTGTGTCCTTGTACTGGCGGGAAAGCCGTGAAAAGGACTTCACTTGTCTGTGGTACGATGGCTGCGGGCTATGCGTTTACGATCAAGGAAGTGGAGTTCATTATTGTGCGAGGGCATTGCCGAGCCAGTGATAGGAGTTATCAAATAAAAGGATTAACATACACAACAAGTGGCGACGAGAAAAAAAAAGGTAAGCTTCATTGCTAAAATCTCAAGGAAATGGATGACCAGTTTCGGCAAAAAAATAACTTAGGTTATAAATGCATTCCAAAATTAAAATAACATCGTTATATTGCCAAGCCTCATATACAATACACTATTTGTACAATAAATTTGATCGTTTTTACCATTAAATGCCATATATCATTATGTAAGTGGGCTTTTTAATGGAAAAGTTGGGTTTGTTTAACCCGGCTTGTATACAAACAAGTGAGGACCTAGACAGCGTAAAATAGTAAAAAACAATGTTCATTTTGCATTCTCAATTGAGATTCGTACATTGTTATTAATTTCAATGTTAGCATTGCATTTAATATGTGTTTTTTTAGTTTACGTCATTCAACTTTAAAATAATAAAGTTATACTTATTCACTCTTAGGATGCACAGTCATGTGAAATATATACAAAATGGCTGCCGGGTTGTTATAAATCCATATTATTTATTTAGTTATTGCAAATATTGCAATCTATCATGAGAATGTTACATTTGAACTGCTAGTGTCATTATTGCCAATGGTGTGTAGCAGGTGTAATAAAAATCAAAATTAAAATGTCTAGTTCTTATTTTCCAGCGGAGTTCATCTCAAATAATACGCATATTTATTCTACGTTATTTAATGAAGTACAAACTTATTATTAAATTGAATATGGTTGACAACCTCCATTAAATTGGAAATAGTTTGGTAGTTCAAATGAATACCTCCATTAAATTGGAATTGGTCGGCATGGCCTCCATTAAATTGGGAAATGTCTGGTTGACAACCTCCATTAAATTGGAAATAGTCTGGTAGTTCAAATGAATACCTCCATTAAATTGGAATTGGTCGGCATGGCCTCCATTAAATTGGGAAATGTCTGGTTGACAACCTCCATTAAATTGGAAATAGTCTGGTGGTTCAAAGGAACACCTCCATTAAATTGGAACTGGTTGACAACCTTCATTAAATTGAAAACAGTCAGGTGATTAACCTGTTGGTTACGAACTAATTTGATATTTCAGGTTGCCGTAACAGGATTACGCTACTATGACTCAACAACCATTGCTGACCCTGGAGGGGCTGGACTTGGATGGTGACCGAAGTTCCATCGGCAGCAAATGGGAGAGATGGAAGAGGTCATTATTTATATATATTGATGCCACAGATGTCACATCAGATGTGAAGAAACGAGCCACATTACTGCACTTCGGGGGAACAAGCCTGCAAGATATTTACTACAACTTACCTGGTGCAGAGGTTAAAGCTGCAGCGGGAGTAGATGTTTTCGACACAGCAATAAAAAAACTTGATGAATACTTCGTTCCCAAGACTAACCGGGTTTTTGAGCGTCACATTTTCAGACTGATCAAACAAGAAGATAAAGAAAAGTTTGAAAGTTTTTTAGTCCGACTTCGGAAACAAGCTGAGAAATGCAGTTTCGATAAAAAAGATGACCACTTGATTGACCAGATCACTGAAAAATGTAATTCAGCTGAACTACGCAAGAAGATTCTCACAATAGGTGACAGCATTACCTTAGAAAAGATAGTGACTGAGGCGAATACATTAGAAGTAGTCAATGACCAATTAGAAATATATGATAAAAAACAAGGAAGCTCAGATAATAAGCAAGAAAACCAAGAAGTTAATGCCATTTACAATAGAAATAAGAAGGATGGTGCTTACAGAACTAGGAAAGAAGAAACACACGGAAAAAGTGATACAATACTTTGTGGACGTTGCGGGAAGAAGAACCATCAAACCGATTGCAAAGAGTGTCCTGCATTGGTTAAAACTTGTTTTGGTTGTGGCAAGAGGGGACATTTCCGTCAATATTGCAGAACAAGTGGCATGAAAAGGAAATTGGATAATCACTCAAGTAAGAACATAAAGGGAAACAAAAAAGCAAGAGTTGAAGTTGATTATGTTTTTAATATTGACAACGATGCCATAATTGAATGCACCTTGGGTGGAATCAAGACTGATTTGCTGGTTGATTCTGGTTGCAGGCCCAACCTTATTACAGGAGAAACTTGGGAAACCTTGAAAAGTTTAGGAGCTATAGCAACCAACCAAACATCCAACCCAACCAGATCTCTTATGGCATATGGCAGTCACACTCCACTCAATGTTAAAGGATCATTTGAAACTATAATAAAGGCAAATGGTCGCGAAGAATATGCAACAGTTTATGTTATTGAGGGAGGCACGCAAGACTTGTTAGGCAGAGAAACGGCAACACGTCTGGGCGTCTTGAAAATTTGTGTAGATGTGAATAAAATTGATGAAGATGTCAATTCAAAACCGTTTCCCAAGCTCAAGGATGTACTGGTAGAAATCCCTATTGACCAGAGTGTACAACCAGTATCACAGCCATACCGGAGAATACCATTACCTATAGAACAAAAAGTTGAGAACAAGATCCAAGACTTACTTGCTCGAGACATCATTGAAGAAGTTAATGGACCTTCACGATGGGTGTCTCCAATGGTGCCCATTATGAAAGAAAATGGAGATTTGCGGCTGTGTGTGGATATGCGACGTGCCAATACCGCTATTTTAAGGGAAAATCATCCTTTGCCATGTATGGATAAACTATTACCGGAAATTGGAAAAGCTAAATATTTTAGTAAGCTTGATATCAAGGACGCTTTCCACCAGTTGGAATTACACCCGGATTGTAGACACATAACCACCTTTATAACAGCTAAAGGGCTCTACCAATATAAAAGGCTCATGTTTGGAATTTCTTGCGCTCCAGAGATATTTCAAAAAGTTTTGGAAAAGCTTTTAGTTAAATGTGACGGAGTGTTAAACTTCATAGATGACATATTAGTTTTTGGAGACAATGAAGAACAACATGACATGCGACTGGCAATGGTGTTGAAAGTGCTTAAGGAGAATGACATACTACTCAATGAACAGAAGTGCATATACAAGGTAAGGAAGGTCCATTTCTTGGGACACGAACTATCACCAAGTGGAGTGAAACCATTGCCAAAGTATATGGAGAGCATTTCTAACTTCAGGCTTCCGGCAACAACAGAAGAACTACAGAGTTTTTTAGGACTTGTGAATTATGTAAACAAGTGGTTGCCTAATTTAGCCACCAGAACGGAACCTTTAAAAGAATTGTTAAGGAAAAAACTGGGAAAAAAGGCTGACATCAAACCATATTGGACTAGTGAACAAGACAGGGCATTTACAGAGCTGAAAGAGGCACTAAGCAAAATACAGTCGCTAGGATATTACGATATTAATGACAAAACCCAAGTTATTGCTGACGCGAGCCCTGTTGGCCTTGGAGCTATTCTAATACAAACTGATTCAAATGGCCCGCGAATAATCGCGTATGGAAACCGGACACTAACAGACTGCGAAAGAAAATACAGTCAAACGGAGAAAGAGGCTCTTGCACTAGTTTGGTCTGTTGAACATTTTAATATATTTCTCTTCGGCAAGAAGTTTGATCTCATTACAGATCACAAGCCATTGGAAATATTGTTTGGACTAAAATCAAAGCCTTGTGCACGCATTGAACGTTGGGTGCTGAGACTCCAATCATATGATTATAACGTAATCTACAGGCCAGGAAAGGTGAATATCGCGGATCCGTTATCTCGCCTATGCAAATTGATAGATGCACAATCTAGAGGAGGAGACGAACATATACATCAAATTGTCGAGCAAGCAAGACCACATGCGATTTCAATGTCTGCCATTATTGAAGCTTCGGTGAATGATGAAGAAGTAAGAGGCGTTAAAAAGGGAGTCTATGAAAAAGAATGGAATGAGTCTGTCAAAGGTTATAAAATATTTGAGAATGAGCTATGTTTCTACGGTGATATTTTACTTCGAGGAAACCGAATTGTGATACCTCAGAAATTGAGGAAAGGAGTACTGGACGCTGCGCACGAAGGCCACCCTGGGATTGTTGCAATGAAGGGTAGGCTCAGGTCAAAGGTGTGGTGGCCAAGAATCGACAAGGATGCAGAAAATTTGGTTAAATCCTGCAAGAGTTGCACCCTTGTAGGACTACCAAATCCTCCAACACCCCTGAAGAGACGCGAACTTCCTTTAGCTCCGTGGGTTGATGTCGCGATGGATCTTTTAGGACCATTACCTAACAATGACTACCTGCTAGTGGTAGTAGATTATTACAGCCGCTATAAAGAAGTTAAAATCAGCAAGATAGTAACCAGTTGTCAAATTATAAAGCTGCTCAAAGAAATTTTTAGCAGGCTAGGTTACCCTGTCTCAATAACTGTAGACAACGGCCGGCAGTTTGTGAGCGAAGAGTTTCGATCGTTTTGCGAAGAATGCAATATCATCGTTCACAACACAGTACCGTATTGGCCCCAGATGAACGGAGAGGTCGAAAGACAGAATCGTGACATAATGAAACGCCTCAAGATCAGTCATTTGGAGAAAAAGGACATTAAAGAAAGTTTGATGGAGTACTTATTAATGTATAACAGTACGCCCCATTCATCCACAGGCAAGTCACCATCAGAATTGTTCTTTAGAAGGCAGAATAGAGATAAAATTCCATCTATTGATAGATTTGAAAACACTACTGTTGACCTGGGTGTACGAGAGCGTGATAAGATACAGAAAGAAAAAGGGAAAGAATATGCAGACAAAAGAAGAGGTGCTACTGAGTCTAGTCTAACTGAAGGAGATAAAGTATATGTCAAGAATATGGACAAAGGACATAAACTCAGCTCAAACTACAATCCAACACCTCATACGGTACAAAGTGCTACTAGAGGCGACATCTCAGTGAAAAATGATATAACTGGGCAAGTACTGAGGAGAAATGTAGTTCACCTGAAAAGAGTAGAAGGACAGTGGGAAGCTGTGCAGAGGAAAGACCAGGAAGAAGGAACTGGTGGGGAACAAGGTGATAGTAATAATGAGCTGTGATTTACTGTGCCATTATTCGTTTATTATTATTATTACTTATTTGTTAGTTTGTGTTGTTAATTACATTCATACTTTATAAAAAATATAATACTTGTTTAAAGTCTTGTAAAAGTAAAATAATATGCAGTGTTAATGGTTAACCTGGAGACTGATTCTAGTATTGTAGAATATATTGATTGGTCACAATATGTTTGTTGTTATTTATCTAATTTAACTTCAAGGGAGGGATGTAGTGTATGCGGTTATGCGAGTGGCTTAAATAGCATACATACGCTGTCTCGTGTGTCCTTGTACTGGCGGGAAAGCCGTGAAAAGGACTTCACTTGTCTGTGGTACGATGGCTGCGGGCTATGCGTTTACGATCAAGGAAGTGGAGTTCATTATTGTGCGAGGGCATTGCCGAGCCAGTGATAGGAGTTATCAAATAAAAGGATTAACATACACAACACACCCAACTTTATATTCTTTTTCGGATGCATCTGCACCAAATACAAGGCATGAAATATACACAGAATGATACCACAAATGCGTGTCATAAGGTGCTTACCTTGTGGGAGGTGATCATCGAGCGCCAACAGGCTATAATTCACAATTATATGACCAAAACTATGACTAGTAACGTAAATTTTTCAATAATAGGTATACACATTCATGCCTCACTTTTTCACATTAATCGTTATCAAAATTTTACTGTAGTATAATTAACAGCAAGTAAACACGTTTGTTTATTAAAACACAATGAAAAACTTAAAGAAATTGTAAGAAAAACATTAATTACGATTTTATAAAAATACGTCAAAATCGCTATCGCGCACGAAATTGACCCAAATTACATGTGTCCACTCCCAGACGCACCTGCCGGGCTACTAAGGGAGCTGCCATACAAAGACGAATGCTATAGCATCCGCGCCACAGAAAGGGGGGCCAATTTGGAGACGTCACAGGATAATTTTTAACTTCGATAAAACTATGTAATATGGCAGTACGCATTATTTGACTCTGGTGACTGGTAGAGGAAAAGTTGATGAATAATATTATACTGTGGTTAAGCGGATTGATAAGCATTTCAACGAAGAAATTTAAAAAGAATAACGGATGCAATAGCAGGCGCGTCACCAGGAGGAGTACAAAAACGGATGCTATGCAATCCGCGTCCGCGAACGTGTTAAGCTAAATGCAATGTTATTTAGTACTAGATATTACAAAACCAAAACCAATTTAGGTTTAGACTTAAGATCATTTATTTTGTTTAATCTGTGTTTTAATAAATATGAATTCACGCCGTTGACAATAACAAAAAAAACTGGACTGGGACAATATACTTAATGAGAAAAGAACTAAGTATTGACTCACGCTAGGACGGTCCGGGTCGGGGCCAAGGCGTCCGACACTCCGCTAGCTGGCGCGGGTGCACGGAGTGGGCCACGTAAAATCCGCTATACCCTTCCGTGCCGGTTCGCGTTGATCTTACTATTTTTGGTTAACCAGTTCACCCACTCTGCGCAATCGCGAAAACTAGCGGGCACCCTTATAGTTCGTTTTTTTTAGCATTAGAAAGAACTCCACAGAGGCAAGCGTGCAGTTTTTATCAGAGTCTTTAATTGTTAATAATTATTGAATTATCTAATGTCAATACATATAATTTACTTCAAATTATTAGCGCTAAAAGTGCCGGATTTGGAACCACAAGCTTACTTCTGCGAAGTTCTTTCTAATGCTAAAAAAACGGACTGTAGTTTTCTTTAGAAAGCATCACGTGGTCACCAATTACTTGTCATAGAAAACGATGTATATTAGGTCGCTTTGCCCGGACCCGTTCCAGCGTGAATCATCCTTTATTTCGATATAAACCGGAGTATCTAGGTATTACTTAAATATAAATACATGTACATACCTGTATCAGATGTACCTAATGTATCCAATTTAATTATTGGTTAGAAACGTCGAAATGCCGTTCGTATAAATAATTGTTCGGCCTCAGATCAAACGCTGCGACGAAATTGATATGTATTTGCCTTCGAGACTCGGAAATTCTGTGTTATTTTACTTTTGGGGTAAATTCATTTAGCTTAGAACAAAAGATCGTAAGTTTATTCCAATTTTGAATATTATAGGCCGTTATTTGTGGATTGATATAACGGTTTTAGTATGTAACATTATATGAGAGAACATTTATGATATTTTGTTAGGCTTCCACGTGGCAAACGGAACGATGTAATTATGAGGGTTTTGTACAGCATAAAAATACGTTGACAAATAATAATAAGCTGAGCTCGGAATCGGTATTGAAATACCTGTTAATATCGTTACAAAGCCGTTATATTATTTCGTTCATTAAAAAAGCGGATAATTTATGGAATGCAAACTAAAAAAATCCTAACCGGTAAGAAGAGGGAGCGGATTTTTATGATTCGCATGGAACGATATAATACCGGTTACTTTTGGCTTTCGGAGACTCTCAGGTATCAGCCATACGTGATAGTGATAGTAATACTTACTCGTTCTATCTCGCTTCGATATTTTCAGTTTAACCGGTTAATTTCATTCCACTAAAACGGAAGGCGAACGAATTTGGTATAAATCGGTATCTCAATAGAACAGTTCCTTAACCGGTAACCACCAAAGAAAACCAAATCATTTTTGTTTCCGGGCGAATGAACGAAACCGGTTTGAAAAATGAAACTCATTATGGGTCACTTAGCCAACGGAGTAGTAAGTAGTAAAGTATTTCTTTGTGCTACATTTCACTAATCTTCTTATCTCGAATGCTCATCTCTAGTGATATCTACATACAAAACATCTACATGTAACCAGAGTTCAGACTTTCCTGGTTATCTATAGCTTATTACTTGGCTTTCTGAACAGAAGGCCTACCGCGAACCACGTTCGACGTGCTGCCTCCCTGTCACACTTATGTACGAATACACAATTTATTTATTTATTTATTTATTTATTTATTTATTTATTTATTGAGGAGATAACACAGAAAAACATACATGGGATGAACATAAAACTTAAAGTAACATAAATGGCCTTAAATACAGATGCTTCCATAAACGTATCTCACAGAGAACATATGTATATTTATACAAGTGCGACAAAGAGGCAATACGTCGAACGTGGTTCGCGGTAGGCACTCAGTCCAGCCCTACAAATTTACATAACCACCTCAAACTTGCATCGTAAAACCAAACTAGTGCGAAAGCTGTAAAAAAACCATTCCCGGGACATTTGGGGAACAACAGGCCGTAATTATGTTGGCATATAAAGTCCGACCATCAAATATTTTGCACCTATGGTTGGACTATAAAAACCGGGCAAGTGCGAGTCGGACTCGCGCACGAAGGGTTCCGTACCATAATGCAAAAAAAAAACAAAAAAAAGCAAAAAAAAAAAACGGTCACCCATCCAAGTACTGACCACTCCCGACGTTGCTTAACTTTGGTCAAAAATCACGTTTGTTGTATGGGAGCCCCATTTAAATCTTTATTTTATTCTGTTTTTAGTATTTGTTGTTATAGCGGCAACAGAAATACATCATCTGTGAAAATTTCAACTGTCTAGCTATCACGGTTCGTGAGATACAGCCTGGTGACAGACGGACGGACGGACAGCGAAGTCTTAGTAATAGGGTCCCGTTTTACTCTTTGGGTACGGAACCCTAAAAAACCATTCCCGGGACATTTGGGGAGCAACAGGCCGTAATTATGTCGGCATATAAAGTCTGGCCATCAAATATTTTGCACCTATGGTTGGACTATAAAAATGATGGCCGCCATTTTGGAAGGTTAACTTGTGACGTAAAATACACTGAGAGAAAAATGATCACCAGGAATTAAAAACAGTTCTGTACTGGGGGAAAAAATGAAGTTTTAGTAATAATTATGGACGTTTCACTATTTCTGTAAACTTCATTTATTTCTACAAAAAGCTCAGTAATCCCAAATATAATTTCAACAAACAGATAATAGAAATTGCAAGAACTAATAGAAATTGCAAAAGTCAATTTGTTCTTATTAGTTAACTCTCCTTGTCCCCGGATTAAGTTTATTTTTGTAATTCTAAGTGTGTTTTTGTTGTGCTTTTCTCTCAGTGTAGGGATGATTATGTTGAGTTTTATAAATTATAATGTTATTTAGTAAAGTGGGTGGAGGATCAGTTATTTATTGTAATAAAGTGGGAATGAAAGTTACATTGTAATGTAAAAACAATAAGTAGCTACATTTCTCACTATTTAAATAATTTTTATACACTTTCAAATAATATAAAAATAGGTAGTTGTAGGTAGTAAAAATAGTGGTTGCATGTGTCTTAAAATTGTCAGTGAATGTTGCAACTGTCTGCCGTCGCCAATTAAATTAAGTTGCCATAAATACTGCAGTCGTTATCAGATCTATTGGAGCGGCCAAGATTTTCACAAATACCTGAACAACCTATATCATCAAGACAATAAAATGTTTCTTAAAATATATCTGAGAACCTTCGCTGCTCCCATGTATCAGATGGCAACTATACATCGACAGAATAATATATGTTAATACACACAAATCTTAAGCAGTAGGCAGATAAATGAATATCCTCCTAAACTCCTCACAATACTTGATCTACTTACACCATCTCTTAGTATTCAACCTCCATTGCGTTTGCTGTCTTAATACTGCTCCTAAACTCTGTTCATAGGCGTCGATGGAAACCAAATGTCATTAGTGATGTATGCAACTGAAGGGACCGGTTTTATTACGGGCGTTTTATAGTTGGATATATGGACGGAAGGAGGCGCTAGTTGCAAGGTTTAGGAAATTTGGGTTGGGCCAGGAAAGTGCGTTTTATTAAAGTAAATAAGTTAGTAATAACGTGTCTATTAGAAGACAAAATTGGTAAAGCCATTTTAATAGCATGTAAGATCGTATATATATTATGCCATGATACCAATACACGTTTTAAAAAGACAATCTTGCGTTCATACATATCTCTGAAATCATTTTAGAGTATCAGTTCAGTTACATTTAGTGTATCGGTTTTAACTTTTATGTGTAAATTAGAGGTAGGTAACGGTAACTTCAGTGGAGCTATATTTGCTCTTCATTTTACTCTTTAAATGTCTATTTTAAATTTATTACCTCTATAGTCTTGCGGGTATGAGTCTCACTCGATCAGGTTTGAGGGCCACCCTATTTCACACTCTGGTTTCCTGACCCGCCCAGTGTGATTACCCCCTAATCCTCAGTTGTGCGACCACCGTCGTCACCGTGTTGAATTTTTACTACTAAGTAATTTTCCGCCCCGCTGTACGCTTTTTTCATGGCCTCCCAAGTGTGTCTGTTCCCTAATCCTCAGTTTTACGACCGCCTCGGTTACCGCGCTGAATTTTTGCTCTCAGACACTTTTTCGCCACGCTTCTGCCTGGTTTCCTGGCCCGCCTAGTGTGTCTGCCCCCTAATCCTCAGGTTTACGACCGTTCTGTCGCTGGATTTTTGCCGTTTATTACGGACTCATTGTGACGTTCTGCTATGTTGATCGGTGGATCGAACTTTTGAGGATTTTGAAGGGAAAAATTACAAATAGGGGAGAGAGGGTATATAGGTAGGATATTATCTATTCTGCCTTATGGGGAGTAAAACCAACATTTCTGGTAGATTGACAAAATACAAGAGGTACATACCTATGTATGAAATTTTGAAATATTAAAGTGTCGTTAGGTTGGGTACTTTCGATTTTTTACCAGTTGCGGTTTTCCTGAAGATGTATTCCTTTACTGAAAATAAATGATATTTTGTATATAAGTCCCAAAAAATGTAATTGTTGCAAGCCGTTCGAACCCTCGACCTATACTTTGGAAACAACCTGTTTTACCGCTGAACTACCAATGTTTCATATGTTATACGTAAATTGTAAAACACTCATACACATACGAGTAAATACACCCTAGAGCAATGAAATTGTATATAGTTAGTCCAGAAATTCAAAAGAAACATACCCATATATTTGCTCCTAAGTGCTCTAATACACATCCACAATTTGTAACTATAAGCTTTTGGCCACTAAAAGCACTTGACCATAAGTACACCTTGCTCCATCGTAATACGGTTTACAATAGCCTACTTTACACGGCCATTACCGCAGTTAGCACCGATGATCGCGACAGTTAAGACAGATTTATTTTGACAATAAAAGTAAACACGGCACAATGTGGACCATTAGTGAGAGGGATTCGTGTAGTAGTGGACGGTTAAGTGGCAAGAGCGGAAGCGGTTTAGTTAAGAGGTAGCGGCAGCGGGTTTGAAATAGGTATTGTGTCGTTGTTAACATTTTTTTTCTGTTTATTTTTAGGTGCTCTTTATTTAAAAAAATTAATAGTCAGCAGAAAATAACACATTCAAGTTTGTCCAAAAAAAATAATAAACAGCTATTTCGAGTTTAGTCGGAACTGAATCCTCGCAGAAATCACCACTGTAGTAAATATGAATGCCCTTTTAAATGGCAATATTTGCGTAGCGTTTGTCCCGACGCCTCCGCCTCTGTTTGATCATATTGTACCTTTTTATTTCCTATTCTCCTATTGTCGAATAACGGTACAAATACGAAAATGGACAGACTAATTTTCTTATCTCTATTAAAATAAAGATTCCTTGTATCATTTTGTAGCACGCCGTACCATTTTAACTATGTTGCTGTATTACCAATTACGCCCTCACTCATTTTATTGCGTAATATTTAGAAATAGAAATATAAATAATTTTCTTCGTGAGCACAAACACAAAATAAAAACTTATACTAAACAGATTTAAACCGCTTTCGCCTATAGTTTAGACCACACTACGTATTAGTTGATGGGAGGGTCAGGGAAGTTCCACCGTCGAAGAAACGTTTTGATCGTCCCAAAATGGACGGAAGCAAATACGAAAGTGGACACTAACTTTACGACTGTTTGCTGAGAGGAAACGCAGAAAATAGGCGTAAAGGAAATTCTTTGATAAATTGTTTGTTGGTTATTTTATTTATTACAATGTCAATGACATATTAGGAACAGGAGGCTAATTGACTATAGGGTATTCTCCTTCTAGTCAAATCAGTTTCTTTTCATGAGCTGTCAAAACGATTTGCTTATATGGAATTTATATGAAACATTACACAATGACAATAAAATACAAATAGTCTTTATTGCACACCTCATTACAGAAAACAATACAAATAATACAGAAGGAAGAGGTTAAACAACAGGCGGTCTTATCGCTAAAAAGCGATCTCTTCCAGACAACCTTTAGGTAGCGGAAATTAATCAATTTATGTCATGTCAGTAGGTGTTTCATATTCAATATAAGAACGACGTCATGGTCAACTCGCCTACTTTTTTATTTCTATCCGATTTATTAAATAGAACTTGTGTTTAAAAATAATTGCTGTCTATGTTTTTCTAATAATTATCTGGTACCTACTTTATTTCATTCAAGTTCATTGATGCACATCAATGAAGTGAAAAACATTCGGAAGATGCACGCCAATCACTACGACGATCATTAAAGTCGTATCAAAACCATTTCAAAACCATAACAAGTTGTTACACACCCGAATTGGGCTCCGGCCTGGTTTTATGAACGTGTTTAGACACGTCAGTTTACGAGCTATGAAAACAGAAACTTAGGTTATAGGTAAAACGGGTGTGTTAAATATTTGAGTGCCAGCGGCTGCGGAATTTAACGAACTGATTAAAGTCACACTAGGTAGTAGCTATATATTTGCGGCGTTTGGTGTGGAAACCTTGGGGCCGTGGGGACCTAGCGCGCGTCGCCTCTATGGGGAGTTATCAAAGCGCCTCATAGAGGCCTCCGGTGACCAGAGGGCTGGCCTATATTTTGCCCAAAGGATCAGCATTGCCATCCAGCGGGGCAATGCGGCTAGCCTTCTGGGCACCCTACCTACGGACCATGACTTAGGGCAAATTTTTTATTTATAAGTTTTAGTGATTTGTTATAAAGTTGTAAAAATGTTATTAAATAAAATTACTCCCACTGATTAAAGTTAAACTGGGACGTAAGAACAATTTATTTGCTTTAAACTTTATTAAATAGTAAAAATATAGATCTTCAAAAGGCGGATTAAATGCAGGAATATTTACGACATAGTTACATACCTAAGTAACATAATATAACGTATGTATAATTACTTTGTTTTTTCTGCACACCAAGTTAGTCAAGCATTACAAATCAGATTAAATAAATAAATATTATAATTGTATAGCGACATTCTTACACAAATTGACTAAGTCCCACGGTTAGCTTAAGAAGGCTTGTGTTGTGGGTACTCAGGTACTCACACAACGATATACCTATATACTTAAGTATATAGTAGAAGACACACATGACTCAGGAACAAACATTCGTGCTCATAACACAAATAAATGCCGTTACCAGGATTTTAACCCGGGACCCTCGTCTTCATGCTCATAGGCAGTGTAGTGTTACTACCGACTAGGCCAGACAAGTCGTCTTATCAAATCGAAATCTAATTTTAAAAGTCCCGAAGAAGCTATAGAGTTGTTTAAACCTGTTTCGTGTTACGACAGTTCAGTTATGCTGCTGAAATACTAAACGCGGTCATGAATCTTGGTTTTGATGGTTCCATATAAAATGAGCTTTGAGCTGAGTTATGATCAACCATTTTATCCAGCACTTACCTTAAGTCTTGAGACGATATTTTGGCTAGCTTGTTTTCATACCCCGACTATATTGCCCTGAGATTCTAACAAACCTAAACTTAATGAGGTTCCTACATTAACTCAACGAACTAGAACTACGTCACTACTTTGCAAAATTCTCGTATCTGGCACTGCTACTCAGAGTTTTAACGCAGTTTTAAATGCAGTAATTCTGTAAGCAATACCTATGCATCCCATATACATAAACATTAGTTACCACATTTTTTCTATTGATTGACAAAACAAGATACGAGGCTTTTTTATGGTTAACTGGTAGATAATGCTTTAAGGCGGTCAAGTCCACAATTTGTACGTTTTTATATACACTACAGTTTAAATGACATGAATAAAAGAAAAAAAATCAACCGAAATTGACATCCCTCTTGGCGTTAATCCGACAAACGTTTCTTCTTCTTCGCCTAGCCTTTTCCCATATAATTTGGGGTCGGCTCTCCTCGTCATTCTTCGCCAGGCGTTCCTGTTCGGGGTCGTCGAGACATCTATTTGGACTTTCTTAAGGTCTTTGTTTATGACGGACATCCAGGTCGTAGGGGGTCTACCTCTACCCGATCTTCCCAGCACCAGACCCGACAAACGTGTCTAATCCATGGTATAATAATATACTCCGCCTGGTACTCTCTTCCGACCACGTGACTGACACAAGCCTACGTCATCATGCGACAGCGCCATATAATACTTTGCAATAGCGCTATACAAAGTGGCAAATCTGGGAAGAGAAGACCATGTTTTATTAGACTATGTATGTGTCTAATCCAAACAGTCGAATTACTCCTAGTAGTAGCGTATTCTGTGCATTTTTGGTGGACGGACGCTAATCGTGTTTGCTTTTAATTACTTGCTCTGGCTAATGGACGAGAGTACGAGAAGGAATAGTGTAGATACAGGCAGTAAGGGAAGATTTATTTCCTAAATTAGTACATATTATTGAGGGCCGTAAACAAGAATTTACGAACGAGTGTGAAAAGCCCCATGCCGAAGGCAATGGTCCGACGGCCTTTTAGCTCCTCCACACGATGGGCCAGCGCCGGCCACTCCAAGGGACACAGCCATGCGGTAGAATGAGATAGCAATATCACTTGCTCCCTCTAACGCATTAATGCGTCCCTTGGAGTGGCCGGCGCTCGACCATCGTGTAGAGGAGCCTTTTCACGTGCACCAAGCTACTAAAAATGCGATAACAACGATATATGCAGCTTAGGTGCGCGCGACAAGACTTTTGTTTTTTACAATCGTTTAGTTAAATTGCAAGTTCGAATGCTTACCTACTTATAAGTTTTATGTCAGTTGTCTTAAAGTAAACCCAGTTTCTACCATTCTTCTACTGGTCATTTAACACTGTGTTTCAGCTAAGGAAAACTGCACTTTGAGACTTTTCAACGTTCAAACGGCTTGTAACGCTAATACTAGGTTTTAACCTTGTTTTTGAATCAGTACCAAGTTAGCTACTACTTAAATAATTTAAAGAATTTTATATACTTAAGACTTTAAGACACACAACAGTATTAGCAATCGAATTAGTCAGCACATCTACAGAATTTTAGATTTTAGCCTAAAGAGATATTTCAATTGAAGTTAAAGTACATAGTATAAATATACATATATCTTACTTAAAAATATGAAATATATATTAAATTTGAGATTAGTATGATTTTTTTCCGTTCACAAAACAAGCTTAAACCATAACTCACGCAGCGCCAGAACAGCCCGGGTCCATCCAACATTACGTTTTTTACGACGAGTGATCACGTGATGGTTTCTATAGAAAACTGAATTTTCGGACGCTTTGAACCGGACCCAGAGCGCCCTAACGTTTCCTTAATAAATTTTCATTTAATGAGGAAGAAAGAAAGATTTTGTTCCGGGATCTAAGAAAAAATCTAACGACTGGCGCCCAACGTGGGGCCATTTTTCACTGGCTAAATTCAGGTTAATTTCTTTTTTGCATCAACGAATACAATAAAAAGTTAGAAATTAGGTGAAACATACCCAGAGGGCAACCAACCTGTTTAAGTTCTACGTAAGTACGTAATAAATTAGAAATCGGTGATTTAAAAAAATGGGAAATATCTACTAAACGCTGTACATTTAACTGTAGCAACGATAAGCAATGCCTTGACAAGCGTTGCATTAGCCTTAGTGTTCCGAAAGTATGCAATTGCGGTTTAGTAAATATTAACAATAGTCAGAATTATCCCGCATTCGAAGTTACCCCATTGCACCTTAGAATGTTACTGGATTTTGGAATAGTACTTGAGAATTAACTCGACTCAATATATCGTCTCATTTTAGCTAATGGTAACTCGCTGGCAATTATTTCAAAGCTCAGTTAACTAAAGCCGAATTAGAACTAACTTTGGACGATCGTTTACTTAGACTGCAATGAAACGGTATTTGGACTGCAATGTAATTGTTATAGTTTACTACGGGGCGTAAAGACAGGACATTAGAAGAAAACAAAAGATATGGCGCGCCACGCGAAACTTGGGACAGAAGATACAGGCATCACGAGGGTTTTTACCTTTTACCTCGATTACTTTGAAAATATATTTCTGTTAAAAATTTTGCTCGTCAGATCTCTCGGCTATAGGGTTTTCTATTTTTATCAAAGTTTTACTGCTATGGTAACTATGCAGGGTAAGTGTTGAAGATGTCCATGGGTGACGGTAATTGCTTAGGGTCAGGCGATTCGTCTGCTCTTTTGTCTCCTATATCAGAAAAAAAACTAAATAACTTGTGTTTTTGCTATCACTCCACCTAGAGTCTAGACTAGAGAATGGAGTGAGTTAGGTTGACTATACAAGATCAATATCTTTGCGTAATGTTATTTATTTCATACATATACACGGTGGACAAAAAATAAGTCCATTACCGTTGCCAGGGAGGTTTTGGGATTATACTGAGCAACCTTTACTATGAGACCAACCCCAAAATTGCACTTAATAAGTGTTCAACTCGCGCTTGACCGATTTTTAAAGGCATACTAACGAGCCAAACAATTCTGGGTAGCCATTTACATATCACCACAATCCTTCTTAACTTGACTGCAACAGAATGCCTTTCGACATTAAGTCTGGCTATAAACACCCCAACACCTAACTATGATAATCGCGTATATTTATATAAACATTTGGAAATTCAACCTAATGTAATTGTTATAAGGTTTAAAATTGAAAAACCTAAAAAAAATATACGATCTTGCAAAAATTATCACACCAAATTATTTTCTCCAATTGCATAGTTGCATATATTCAAGGGATTTAGAACCTTACTCAAACGAATTAAGGTCCAATATCATATGCGTTTTAATTAGGTTATTTTTGGGTGAATCGTTGCTCATTTTGAGCAAAACTTTGTTTTATGAGTCGTAATGAGAATGTATGGGTGCGATGACAACTTAAATACCTCATTGTTTTGTCTCTGGATCGTATTTTCGCTGTTTATCTGGTACATTTTGTCGGATTACTTTGAACCACGTACAGTATACGTGTCAACTATATTTTTTGGTAAGTACTTTGATTATAATAAAACTTGTCGAGTGAAACTTAAGGTGATCTTTGGATATCAACTACAGCCACAGAATAAATAAAAGTACTACCGTACAGAAAGGACACTTCCTACAAAACCGAAGTTTGAGAGCGGTTCAGGGACGATCACTTTCTAATACATATATGGCACTATTCTTTTCGGCTATTAAGGGTTGTCAAAATTCAAGTGATTATCTTATCTGTGGTCGTGCATGCAAAAGGACGTCAAGTGGTGCCAACCCTAATATTTGCTCGGAGTAACGCCGTCTAGTAACTCAGCCGAGTTTGCACGAAGTCAGAAGTGTCTCCCCACTGCTACGCTGCATTGTTGTTGCTTCGTCGTGGTATCTGTCAATTTTGTTAATAAATTGAGTGACGTTACTGCAGCAATTTTGACGTTCATTCTGTAACTTATTTTACCGAGGATATCACAGCAGTCACCTTTGAACTGTGTTGCTGTTGTCAAGTTTGATGGCCAACGTCTATTATATTATAATTATATTAAACGTTCCCGTGCTGGGCATTAAGTCTCACCTACGAAAAGGATTAGGCTGTTCCTGTTGTAGAAGTTATGTATGTATGTATGTATGGGTCTCTATTGTTTCCCAAATAGTTTTAAGTCATAATGTATTGTTTGTCCGAATTTTCGTTAGTCATAATTGTTTTTCTCAGAAACGCGTAACTTTTCAGGATTGCCATAAAACAAACCTAACCTAACCTAACCTATCTATAGAATAACCTTAGGAAAATCCTGAAAAGTTAACGGTTTCAGTTTTAAGACTAACGATAATATGACAAACAACACATTATGACTTAAAACTTTATGGGAAACAAAGGGACCCCATGTATGTATGTATAAACTCTTTATTATACAAAACACAAAACACAAATTTATGGCACAGGATAGGCAGTACAAAGGCGAACTTATCCCTTATCCTTTTAAGTTATCATAGTTGGTTCCCCTCCTTACGTCGTATTCCTCAATTTTGAGGGTCGTGATCTCCCTTTTGTGTCACTTTCTCTCTTACGATCTTTCTCCATCTGGTTCTGTCTTCGGCAGTGTGGACAGCCATGTGAACTGTGAAGTCAGGGGCTAGACCAACGTATTGGATTTTTTCATCCACTTTGCCGGCCACAAAAAGCTTTTCGAGGTTGCCACCATCTTTACTTGCCCAATTGCCCATAGTTGGTAAAGTCAAATAACCGGCCAAGTGCGAGTCGGACTCGCGTTTCTAGGGTTCCGTACATAAGTCCGACTCACGCTTCTAATAGGCTGCACATTTCTAATAGGTTTTCCTGTCATCTACAGGTAAAGAACTATTTTGTGTATTTTTTTCAAAATTTTAGACCCAGTAGTTTCGGAGATAAAGGGGGGGGGGGGGAATGGTATTTTATTGCTATTTTCTTAAATATCTTCGAACCTATGTATTTTATAATTTTTATAAAAGAACATGTGCAGCTTTGGGTCACTAATTTACATATGTGTACAACATTTCAACTTAATTGGTCCAGTAGTTTCCGAGAAAATAGGCTGTGACAGACGGACAGACAGACAGACGCACGAAGGGTTCCGTTTTTTCCTTTTGAGGTACGGAACCCTAAAAATACCGAGTTATTTTGAACGATTGGCGCAGATTCTCAGCCATGTTCTCCCTCAAGATTGGCTCGATTTGAAGCTTGTAAAGTAAGCTACCGTGTAATTAGTCATCAAAGGGGGTGACCTGTATGTCCTAGGATGACGGCATCATAACGGAGTATAATTGTCCCAAATCGCTGACATTTGTGAAAATTCTCATTTGCGCAACATCCATTGAAGCGTATATACAGGTTTAAAACTATTTAAACGATAGTTAGACTATCGCTTTTTTTAAAGTGTCCCACTACTGAGCTGGAGCAAGGCCAGAACGGTCGCTGAAGATAAGTAGGAAGGCGTGGCGAGAGCTTGTGAAGGCCCTTTACACCTCTGGGGTGCCTTAGGACCACAACAACAACAACTACTGGGCAAAGGCCTCCCGTCCATATTCCCGCCACTTTTTACAAAATGTCTCAAGGTCGTTCCACCATCTACTCGTCTACGTCTTCCTCTGCCCCGAGATCCATCCTGTGGGACCCAGTCTGTGGCTAGTTTGGTCCAGCGCTCCGAGTGCAATGGACAGACGTGCCCTAACGAGCCCTGACTAAACTGGAGATGACTCTTTATTACATCATCATCATCATCATCAGGCTATATTAGTCCACTGCTGGACATAGCCCTCCCCTAAAGAGCGCCATAGCGCCCTGTCTTCAGCTTGCCGCATCCAGCATCTGCCTGCAGTCTTTCGCAGATCGTCATCCCACCTGGTCGGAGGGCGTCCTACACTACGTCTGCCGAGTCGCGTACAAGCTACAAGTTACATACAAGCTTTTATTTATTAGCTTCACCTGTCCTTTGTCTGTCTGTAATCAAATCTTGCAAGTTAAATTTGATCCACTTCCCGGTTTCCGATTGAGCTGAAAATTTGCATGCATGTATAAATCGGGTGACAATGCAATATTATGGTACCATCGAGCTGATCTGATGATGGAAACAGGAGGTGGCCATAGGAACTCTGTGATGAAACAACGTAACCTAATTATTGTGTTAGGGGTTTTTAGAATTGTCTCGATGAGTATTAGTTGTCTGTCGTAAGAAATGTACATACAGCGATAAAGCTCGTACCAAAAATGAAACTTTTGCCAAAAACTTATTTAATGTAATTCAATGCCAGTTGGCTTTAAGGTATTAACAAACGCATCCCTCGCAACGCATCCTCACGCATCTCTGGTCGAAACGCAGCCTTATACGATAGAAGACAATAAGAAAGTTGAATAACAAAACTACCGTGAGACACAGACAATTAAGTCGGGCCGGGCGTTTTTTGACTAAAAATACGTGAGTGACCCGTTCTTAATATAATATTCAATAAAAAAGTTGTTTGTAGTTTTTTTCTTAAGGATTAATCGTAAAAGTTAATTAAGTAAGTAACATCATTGTACCGCTGAATATTTGTTTGAGATTCTCTTAAAGCTACAAGTTTGTATTCCCTTGTCAAAATTATTCCTACTCTTAAGATAATCACCAGAAACAGACTGTCGGCGCGATTCGAACTTTAAGATATCGCGCCGTTAGACATTCACTAGATATGACATAGTAAAGATATGTGACGTTCCACGGCAAAAGGTACCTTATGGCAGCTGGCGCTTACGCTTATTAACTTATTACCTTATTAACTTATTATTTATTATTAACGCTTATTAACGCCGCTTCAATATTCAGTCGGGGTAATGGTACCTTTCGCCGTGGAACGTCACATATCTTTGCTATATCTTATCTAGTGCATCTCTAATTCATTTCCCGAATCGCGCCGTGTGAGTCACAATAACTTAGATAATTAGACATAAAGCTGTGATTAAGTTTAAGACAATATAGTTTATAGTAGGTTAAATTTAATGAGGGAGCAATGTAAAAGTGCGTTAGTGTTGCGTCGCTTGCGCAGGTAGACTCCCTTTAACAGACTCCGCATGATGAATATAGGACGATCTTCATAAACTTGTCAAACTGGAAGAGATCCCTTAAAGGGATAAGTTCGCCTTTGTACTAATGACGAATGTTATTTTCCTGTTTTGTTTTGTTTTTTGTACAATAAAGTGTTTTACTAACTACTACTATTTGTAATGTATGTACATTGTACACACCCGAGAGCCTAGCCAAGATGACAATCGTTTGCACTACGAATACTACGACAACGCTTTCAGTCTCTATCGCACTAATATGGAAGAGTGATAGAAATGCAGATAGCGTTTCGTTGTCATAGCACAAACAATTGTTATCTTGGCTAGGAACCCAGGAGGCACATCACCGTTATCTAAAACACAGGCGCATATCAAGATTGGACGCGGATACTTACCATTTTTATTTTTAACAATATCATTGCTTAATACTTCGTTAATAATATTTATGATATTGAAACCTGTGTAGTGTAACATTGATGGAAATCTCAAATCCGAATTAACTCATCTGGGTTTAACGGGACATGGATTAACGCAAGTAGTCTAGCGGCAAGTGATCTACGCGCAGACGCAACAAGCGGCGCCGGCGCCTGGCAGCTAACGGTACGCTTGATTGGATAATTTATGTCTACACCTCCATTACGCTAAAAGTAGGTAACTTTTAGAACTTTTGAGGGCAGTAGTACGTAGTACCTACCTACTTTCGAGTAGGTACTTAAGTTACTAGTTACTACAAAAGGGACCGAGCGCGGGCGATGTCGTTGAATAGAACGAGGCAGGCAATACCGTTTCCGACTTTTATATTTGTAAAACACTAACCTATTTAACTCTTCACGGTCTAAAAATCAAACTACGTTTTATGCGTTTAAATTCAAGAATGTAAGCCTAAAAGCGTAGCTCGTAGGTTTTAGCATTTCATTACAATCATTACATAGCTTATAAAATCTCGTATTACACCTGCTCTGTTATTCTAAAAGCAACCATTTTTTTTAAACAATAAAGTTTAATTTCTTATGGGTCATAAAGGAGATATGAGGTTTGGAAAGCGAGTAGTCGCTTTTTGTTTTACGTTGTTTATGAACAAAAGAGGTTCAAAAAGCTTTGCAGAATAGATGAAATTAGTCTTACATCTGGTTAGAGAATGGACGCTACGTTTTTAGGGTTCCGTACCCAAAGGGTAAAACGGAACCCTATTACTAAGACTTCGCTGTCCGTCCGTCTGTCACCAGGCTGTATCTCACGAACCGTGATAGCTAGATGGGTGACCGTTTTTTTTTTGTTTTTTTTTTTGCTTTATGGTACGGAACCCTTCGTGCGCGAGTCCGACTCGCACTTGCCCGGTTTTTAAGTTTAGTTCGCCGACCTTGCAGTTGGCGTGCAGTTCCCATATGACATGTGTATAGTCAGCAGCAGAAGTTGCTAAACGGGCGAGGTGTTTAAACTGACTTTGACACGCTCTTATTCTCTTAATAAAGCCGCGTCAAGATCATTTTGTACACCTGGCCCGCATAGCAACTTCTGCTGCTGACTGTACAGACAGCATCAACTACTTATAGCGGATGACACTGCGCACCAAAAGTGAAATTTGTAATATATAATAAAAGTTAAATGAATAAATGATATTCACTTTACCCACAAAACCAGTCAGTACAAAAAGATGAAAAAGGATAAAAACGCAACCAAGTTGTGGCCACGTCGACCGGTGAATTTATTCGGCTATCGTGTGACTTATATACAGGATAGTTCTGGCCTTGGGGCTTTTACCTTTTCGACGCCGTGTCAAACACAAAAGCTGTCACTCGGATGCCACGTCACCGAAGTGTCAAAACTGAAATTGAACTTTATGCATATATTAATATACACGTAGGTCTTTGTTGCTCTGTGGTCTATGACCGATAACTCGGTCTTTGGCGTTGAACCTGCAATGCGGATATATCGGTCATTGGCGTCCAAAAGGTTAAATGTAGGGTTTCACTTCTTAAAACTCCTAAATTACCTATAGGTACATTACAAATTACCCTAAATGGCATAACAATCCCGTGTGGTGACTGTACTATACAAACTGTACAAATGTAGACTAAAAGTGTCAAATTCTTTTTACTATAAATTAAGGTTATGTGTCTTTCCTGTGGACATCATGCAATAAACGGGCTTTAAAACCTAATTTTCTTACTTTATTCTTGAAGGCAAGTTAAACGTTTACTTTTTTAAAGTGATATTATAAGAGTTAAAAAAAAACATATCCATATTCTTGACTTTTGTAATGTACAGAAAAGACGCTAGTTTTCCCAAACGTTTATGATCCCCAAGGTGAAATAAATTAAAAAATAAATATTATAGGGATATTCTTACACAAATTGCCTAAGTCCCACGGTAAGCTCAAGAAGGCTTGTGTTGTGGGTAGAGGTATAAGTATTTTATATTTTAATTAAAAAATTGTATATACAATAGAAAACATCCATGACTCAGGAACAAATATCTGTACTTATCACACAAATAAATGCCCTTACCGGGATTCAAACCCAGGACCATCGGTTTCGCAGGCAGGGTCACTACCCGCTATACCAGACCGATCGTGAAAGCATGAAAGCTCCAAGGTCAGTTCCACCCTGTATACTAGGAAGCTGAAGCCATTTAGATAAGGATATCGCGTCTATATCCTGTGTTGGCACCGCTGCCTTTTCGGTGGTCTGACGATTTTTTTTTTATTTGTTAGTTATGCTGGACATTGCAATATGTACATAATATAAATAAGGATATTGCACAAAAGCTTCTTTTAAACTTATCTAGCATACATTTTGTCATTAAAACAGTTAATGTGATGATATAATTTAGTTACAAATACCAACGAGCGAATCCACATTTACACCTAAATGACATCATTTGGATCAATTTGATGTCAAAAGTAAGTTTAAATAGGTCTTCCAATACAAGTTGTTTTAAAGATGTTGCAAATTATAAAATAAATACTAAAAATAAAATAAAATAAAAATCATTTATTTCAGACCTTGGTCCCCAGACTTGCTTGGTAATATAGGTAGCCTATTTTGTTAATTTAACTTAAAATTTAATTTTCGATTTGTATTATTTACACCTAATGTTTGTCATAAAATACACTAAGAAACAACATTACATTCGATAAAATACACTAAGAAACAAAAATTCAGAATATAGAAATACTCTGCTGTCGTGACATTCATTTACGCTCGATATCCGATTGACGAAACACGATACCAATAAAATTCTCAATGGTAGTATAAAAAACTTATAGTTCTGTTTAACTCTATAGCAACACCGGAAAATGTGCCCATATAAACTTTCAACATCCACCCCAGATAATTATGAAAATATCAAACGTTAAAACCCTAATTCTAGTTGGCAATAAAACAAGTCGAATTCAAAAGTTAGTCGTTACAGCAAATTAATGCATGGAGTTATGACGCCCGCGGGACCGTGGCAGAGACGTGACGAGCCCGTGTAGACTGGGAGAAGAGTTTGGTTAACTCATGTGACATGTCACTGTAGGTACCTATATATTATCCTCTCGAAGCCATGTAAGCAGTGTCAAGACCTAGCAGCCGTGTCTGTTATACGACTCGATTCAAAAGTCGACCACTTAAACAAATTCATGCATGAGGCTTATGGAGTATTATACTCAATAAGCTCTGAATTATCCGATATCGCTTAAAGAAGCGTGTCAAACACAAGAACAGACACAAAGAGAATGCTTAATCCTGAGTTTTTATAGATAGAATTCAAAGTACATTACGAAAGTAGATGATTACACAACATACAGGAAAGGAAAGGGATACTAATAAAATATTATTATTACTGGACTGTCCATCATTTGCTACATGAAAATATGGGCAACACTTGATGTTGTCCATATAGGTTACCAGAAAACTTATAATTGTACGCCAAATTCACAAATTAAATGTGTACGTTGACAAGAGCAAAGCAGACAGCAAACGAAAAGACATACAAATACACAAGTTTTATTAAAAGCATGCAAGTTATGGTGTTAGATAAAATGCCCATCATGAGTGATTATATCCTCCTAAGGCCCAAGGTCCTACCTATAGTACTTATTCAGTTCAATGAAATTTAAATCATATTCGATTGGAACAGAGTTGCTTTTGCTTTGTTTCGTTTAGAAATTGAACAACGCAAAATCAACTCTATTTCCTACATTGTAGGTTCAAATTACTGTGACAAATTTTGCATTTTTCATTTGTATAGGGCCTTAGGAGGGTATAGGTACATAGAAACCTAACCCAGAAAATCTAAATCAATCAATCAAAATGTTATCAAAATCATGTACATTCTTGGACAAATTTTGATGAATGCAAAAAACAATTGTTTAATTACTAATTTTGAAATTATTTTAGGTGCTGTAATCCAGTAATTTTACCTTTTTTTTTGCGGTCCTCTAAATTTGTCCATGATTGACAAACTATAAGCTTACACAGCCGTCGCTCGGCCTATAAAGTTTATTATAAGCAAGCGTGTTTAATGTCAATGGCGAGGTATATTGGGCTAAAACGGTTTTTATGGCCCAGTATCTAGCCCCGCGGCGTTGCTCGCCCTATCATTAATCATTTTAGAGCTTTTAGCAAATGAAAGTTGTGTGCTTTTAAACAGCGATTAAACTATAATGACTATGGATATAAAATATGATTTGACAGCCATAGCGCTGTAAAATTTCATTTTATTTTATACGTTACTAATCATATTACCACGAAGGGCATTAAACTATGGTTTAGAACAATTGAGTTCGTTTTAACGTAAAGCAAATACAAAATATAGATGTTAATTTATTTAAGAAGCGGTGGTAGCCGAGCTCGAGAGCCGAGAGACTTTCAATCCGGAGGTCGCGGGTTCAAATCCTGGCTAGTACCAATGAGTTTTTCGGAACTTAATACGGTATCATTTACTTAATACGGTATCGGTACGGAATATCATTTGATATTTACCACTAGCTTTTCGGTGAAGGAAAGCATCGTGAGGAAACCGGCATACATCTGCGAAGAAATTCAAAGGTGTATGTGAAGTCCCCAATCCGCATTGGGCCAGTGTGGGAACTATAGCCCAAACCCTCTCGTGCTTGAGAGGAGGCCTGTGCCCAGCAGTGGGACGTATAAAGGCTAAATTATTATTCTCTTTATTCATCATTGTTCTTAGGCTAGGGTTTTTATAATATGAATATAAAAGTAAAATATAAAAACACTTACAAAACAATAAATAATACATATAAACACATTATAAAAAACCTAACCTAATTTATTTAGTGATTTCCATAAATCGTTTGTCTTAATCTGTCATTTTGACTTATGTATTTATTAAAAAGGGACAAAACATTAATTAACTAATTGAATCTTGTAAAGTTTTATGAATAAGGGGGTTAGACAGTATGAAATCTAGAATTAAATTCACGTTGTAGAGCGTGTTTTGTAATCTAAATGAAAACCATTTTTTTTTCATTATTCTACTAATCTGTTGTCATTCGTCAAAAAAACATGAATTACAAAAGTCCGATTCTACGAATAATTATTAGATATAATTCTGGGCCTAAATTGTGTTTTCCTTTTGCAAAAGATAAAGTAGGCTCAACAAACAGCATTTCAGATTTTTATTTCTAATCGACCAAATGTCTATGTCGTTTAAACCATTCATTTTAGTTACCTATTTTTCATATAACATTTTTTATTTCAAATCGACAAAATTTCTATGTCATTTAAGCCATTCATTTTAGTTACCTATTTTTCATATAACTTTACGTAATCACTAATCACATGCAACAAAATTGCTCTTTTTATGTATGCCCATGATTCTAATAAACCAATCGGAGCATACAAATCCCATCATTTCCAGCAAACTTTAAAGGCTCATCCGAATCATGTACAGTCAGCGCCAAAAAGCGCTGCGTAGATTCGTAGAATAGTCTCGCTCAGTACCCCTAGTGTAATTTTCATTCGATATCGTGACGTACGCGTTTGCGCTAAGTGTCATTTTGTATGGAATTTTGAGTTTCCCAAACGTCCCTATGGCGCACTTTTGAAAATGCCATACACAGACATAACGCAAACGCGAACGCTCGTCACGCTATCGAATTAGATTTACACTAGGGGTTCTCTATTTTCTATCTTATATAACTATTTTCCGGAATCACGGGGATTGATTTAAGAAGAAAAACGTGGCCCCAGTTTTTCATAACGTGTCCCCAGTTTTTCATAAAAACTTTATTAGTTGTATGTTTTGTGACGGTTCATACAAAGTGAAATTTCCCTTTTAAATCAATACCTAGTCCTTGTAATTCTGAGCAGAAATAACCCAAACGCTGATACCTTTATCGAAAAAAAAAATGGTAAGTACTTTTTTCTGTACTGACTGTACACCCCTTATCAGCGGCGGCAGGCGAGGATGCGCGATATCTCTGATTAGGCTTTTGGGTTCGAGTGTACATTATAAAAAAGTTGAGCTTATCGAGAGAGATTATACGCACCATGGGAATATTATGTATAAATATTGTTTTTTGTTTACCGAAAGAGCAAAGTTGTTGTTTACTCAAGCTAAAATTCAGAGAATTGCTAAAAATGAATGATTGAACGTTTAAATCGCGGCAGTAGGTACCTATAATAGCATAATAGTATATATGTAATATTGCCTATACTGCAAAACGTAATTCAAGGGCAATAAAATTAAGACAATGTTTATTTATTTATTTATTTAAACTTTATTGCACAAAACATAAAAATAATGTACAAATGGCGAACTTATTGCCTAATGGCATTCTCTATGTTGTCACTTTTTACTAGCGCGTCTAGTATTTATGTAAAAACAAGTAAATAAAAGTACATTTTTAAATCGTAGGAGTAAAAATTACTAATAAATAAATTATTTTAGCGTGATTATTTATCAAAAGGAATTTACTATTTTACAAACAAATTATTGAAGTGGCAACATTGCCTTTTTTTGGTCTTGAATTACGTTTTGCAGTTGACCTAATGCGGTAGCGAACGTACTTCATTTTAATAAATTAAAAGAAAAATGTACCGCTTCGGGAAAGGTGAGTCTTCTGTACCTAGTACTATTATTTATTCTGTGGTTATACTAGGTATTCCCAATAGGGATGAAATATGTTTGTACTCCCTTTGATAACTGTGAGAAGCTTCGCCGTAGACGAGTTTTGTGCTCTGGCCCTTGGAGAGGATGTATTCATGCCACAGACCAACCCCTATAGACATAGCTTATAGGACGACTCGCGGTCACCGCACGTATGGTGTATAGGTCAAATATAAGATTGCTCGCGCGCCGCTCCGATCAGTTGCGTCCAAGATTACGACCTGTTAGCAGTGTGCACGAGTCTAATAAAATAAATCGTAAACTATTGAATTAATTGGGAAATCATGGGATATTGCAGCGTAAAATGGTGTGGCAAGTCATTTTAAGGCTTGTACTTACAAAACAGATGGAATAACATCCCACAGGAAAGCAAATTCATTATTTCATTGCATAATGTTTCTTGTCCGCGGGGTTCATGTTATACTGGTCAGTAAGCAGAGGCGAAGTAGTCCGTCCCTTTTCGTCAACTTGAAAATGTAATGCGCTATCCTTTTCCCTTTCGACTAGTGATGTGACGATGATGGTTTCGTCAGTTGCGGAAACTTCGTGCTTCGTCATACCGTATTGTACCATTTTAGACATAATATATAGGTAATATGTTGTGTAGGTTTTTTTAGAATCCTCTAGGCCAGCGGGCCAGTTAGGCCGCATGTTATAAGATGGACCTGATGATGAACTTCAAAGACGTGCGAGGGAACTCGGTGTTGGTTTGTGATAGACATATATGTTGTATGGGTTTTTTAGAATCCTCTAGATGAGCAGTTAGGTCTCATGTCACGAGATTGACCTGATGATGAACTTCAAAGAAGTGCGAGGGAACTCGGTGTTGGTTTGTGATAGACATATGTTGTATGGGTTTTTTAGAATCCTCTAGATGAGCAGTTAGATCTCATGTCACGAGATTGACCTGATGATGAACTTCAAAGAAAGAAAATTGTAGGTATGATATTTTGGCGACACTTTTTTCTCGTATCGAAAGAGATTGCGATTCAGGCCGCGTAGCCAAGATGCCGATCGCTTACGCTCCGTAGCGATCGAAACGCAACTGTCACTGTTGCACTAATATGGAAGAGTGATAGAGAGACATAATGGTTTTCGTTGTCGAAGCGATAGCGATTGTAACCTTGGCTAGGCCGGCTGAGTGGAAATAATATAAAAATTCTTAACTTTAAAATTCAAGTTCTGGGTACTTTAAACAGAAATGCCCTTATATGTTAAGTAAAATTTTCAGCTACATTGAAAAATTACTAAATGAAATATTAAATTATTCAATATAATTATTCAGTAAGCTTACTCTAAGTATACTAAATTGGTAACAATTTTACCACATAATAAATTTCGCTATCACCGGTAGCAGTACCCACTACCTGTAATGAACATGTCCCATCCCTACGCTTACACGTGTCAGCGCGCCATGATTGGAACGACCAATCGCAACGCCGTGAGCACCCCTCCCGCACCTCACAGTTTGGTGATTTGCGTCGGGAACAAAATGGCCAATATTAGGTTTCTAGATGTGGTGTTCTGTGATTCATGCTGAATAACGATTCAACAAATATATTTTTGGAAATCAAATTTAAACTGTCATGAGTCATACTAATTTAATCCAAACAACGGTTTGACGCTCATAAGGGGGCCCACTGATTAACAGTCCGCCGGACGGTAGGTGTAGGCCTGTCAGTAAGAACAAAATTTTGATAGTTCCGAACAACTGACAGGCCGATACCGTCCGGCGGACTGTTAATCAGTGGGCCCCTTGTTGTTATCGCTAAAAAGAGATCTCTTCCAGACAACCTTTGGGTAGCAGTAAAGTCAAGATTGTTTGGAAGCAAAACTTACAACTTTTTGTTGTTTGTTTAACTTAGTTCTCGCTCAAAACTCAAATTATTTTCACATCGTTTCTATGTCGTCCTCTTATAACTAACCGCACTAAAACTGTTGAACTAATTCATAAATTGTTGAATACCATTCACGAGGTCCGATCCGATTCCGATTTAATCATCGATCCGATTTAATCACTTAACTGTTAATTTGTTACAATCCGATATTAGTTTGCGACCAATAATTTATTAGGGTCGACTAACAGCGGTTCCCAAACTGTGAATTGGGGCGCTGTGTGTGTTTAGATTAAAGGGACCCACTGATTATCAGTCCGCCGGACGGTATCGGCCTGTCAGTTAGAACAAAATTTTGACAATTCCGAACAACTGACAGGCCGATACCGTCCGGCGGACTGTTAATCAGTGGGCCCCTTTAGAATGATAAAAGATGAAGCGCAAGATTTCCCCTTCATATTTTTTGACATTATTAGACGCGCGTGCGTGTGCTGTTATTTATGACTTCTGAACGTAAAATCTGACTTTCGTGGCCGTTGTCCTATGTACCTATACTAAAGCATTTATTATTATTTAATAGCGCCATGTGAGTGTCATCTAGTTTTAATATTTAAGATTTTGTTTTCTAAGGACTCGAAATTAATGTTTTATGACTGAGGTGCAGTGGCGTAGCTAGCGGGAGGCGGCGGGGGCGGTCCACCCCGGGTGTCACCCATTTAGGGGTGACACCCGACCGTGAACATCACATCCAGTAGTGCCAGCTATAAAAATTCTTAAAATGAAAGCGATGGAGTAAATCCTGAGCTATTTAACAAAAATTACAATTACTCTTTTTAAATATATTTTACAATTTTGATTGAATTTTGGGGTGACACCCACAATTTCCGCACCGGGTGCCACCCACTCCACGCCACTGCTGAGGTGTGCAAGATTTGTCTTTGGCGTGTGTCATTTTCTATGAATTTGTATCGTCATTGCAGATTGAATTTTGTATGTATAGTGAGAAGAGCGACTGTGTGCACGTTTCGCTCCGCAAACATTGGCAGAACGATTAGGTACGATACGGTAAGTTCTCGCTTGGGCTCCTCTGAACTTGCATAGATTGAGAACCCCTGGCCTAACGCATGGGATTGCGTTTATTAATGGTGAATGTTTGGATGGGATTCGAAAATCGAATATTGGGGCCTAATGTTTGTATTTTGAGATATTTGGACGTTAGTCCTTTAAGGGCTTTAAGTGCTATGCATTGATTACATCGAGGTAATACAATTTGTACTACAACCCCAACCTTAAGTGACATTAGTCAATAGTCATAATTATCCAGGTTTTGACATTTGGTTTGACATGTAATGAGAACCTCCTCCGTTTTTTTCGTCGGTTGAAAAGTGCGAGGACAAGTGAATCTTGATATTATAGACTTACGGCCCGATTCGAACTTTGGGATACGTCAAATATTATGGTTAGATATGATATCGATTAGACGTGTGTCCAATATGACGTTTCTTCAAACAAAAACGTCACTTTCGACACTGACATATCTAATGTAATCTATATCGTATCTAGACGTACCTAATATTTGACGTATCTTAGAGTTCGAATCGGGCAGTTAGTGCGTGTTAAGGTTACTTTAATTAAATTAAAAAGAACTAGGTACTTTAAATACCATTCGTTTAACAAAGTACAAAATACTATCCCGTTCGAAATACCTAAGTAAGGGGCCCACTGATTAACAGTCCGCCGGACGGTATCGCCCTGTCAGTTGTTCGGAACTGTCAAAATTTTGTTCTGACAGGCCGATACCGTCCGGCGGACTGTTAATCAGTGGGCCCCTTAAATCGCTCCATAACATTAGATACCTAATCAATTTACATCAAATGTTAACCGTTTTCCTAAAGTCAAACCCTTTCAACTTCTAAGCCCTCAAATCACAGACTAACATCCAATTTATGTACAGATTGTCCACTCGTTATTCAGAACACGCGCGCCGCTCGTGACGCTCGAAAATTGATTTTTATCAGCGCTGAGACCGGCGATATTTTAGCGCCCGCGATTGTTTTATGAAGATGTGAAGTGATTTTGGAGGGGAGTGAATTATCTTTGCATTAATTATGATGTGGGGTTAGATTGATTTAATTTGTAATTGTTAGTAGAGCAGTTAAAAACTGGCGAATAAAGAATAACTTTTTAATTGAATAGTGTTCAGCGTTAATACGATAAAGATTTAATTAGAAATTGAACTTAATTTGGACATTTAAATGGCGAATGCGGCTGCAGTTGTAACGCTACTGAGACCCTACCGCGAGCCACGTTCGACGTGTTACCTTTCTGTCGCACTTGTACATTTGTACGTAAGTGTGACAGTAACATCACTCAAAATGAGTGACGAATTGTCCGTTTTACAGTCTGATTCAGATTTAACAACTTGTTACTTTTTAGGGTTCCGTAGTCAAAGAGTAAAAACGGGACCCTAATAGTAAGACTCCACTGCCGTATGTCCGTCTGTCACTCTGTCCGTCTGTCTGTCACCAGGCTGTATCTCATGCACCGTGCTAGCTATCACAGCTGAAATTTTCACAGATTATTTCTGTTGCCGCTATAACAACAAATACTAAAAAGTACGGAACCCTCGGTGGTTGGGTCCGACTCGCACTTGGTCGGTTTTTCCACTTCATTTCGCTCGCACCAATCAGCTTGAGCGATCTTGGTTGCTTCAAAAATATAAGATCAAAAACGTCGATTTGACCAAAAAAATATATAAACTTAGTTTACAAATTCATTCAATTTCATTAAAATACCAATATAGGAAATGTCACCTCGGATTAAAAACCGGTGTCAGTTCTCATTAACACTGTTTGCTTTTGGCTTTTGGTTTTATTAAAAAAAAAGCGTTTTTTAATTCTAATTAATATTCTACGTCATTTAAGCAAGCTCACGTTCTAGCCTCTCAATAAATATCTAGTACAAATGTTACTCAAATTTAAACCTTAACTCCACTGTGATAAGTTACATTTTAATAATTATCGGGAATAAAAAATAGCTTATCAACTGTAGGATTAAATTGGTACGTGCTTTATCGGTGCCCGATTCTGCTTTTGTGAGTGGTTTTTAATTCGAGTGCTCAAATTGAAGGCGTTACGCTACGTCTTACGTAGGCGAACAACTCGCGAAAGCGGCGCGGCGCGGCGCGGTGCGGCTAAATCAATCCTTTGATGCCCATAGAAGTGTCCTACGTAAGCGATCTCGTTGCGAACGCGGTGCGGCGCGATTTGCACGCGAACGTCGGGCGGCGCGGCGCGGCGGCGGCGCGGCGAGACGCGGCACGGAAAAAACAAACCGTTGTTGCGTATGGAAGTGTCCTAGGTGAGCGATTTTAACGCGATGGCGAAGCGGCGCGGCGGCGGCGCGGCGCGGCGCGGATCTGGCGCGGCGCGGCGCGGATCTGGCGCGATCAATCCATTTGATTTTTAGACGCGAGTATGACGCGGCTAGAGGCGTGGCGTATATAGAATTTACGGCTTTGATTTGATTAGTCAACTCCCGTTTGATTTCTTTATAGGTTTTTCCTGTATTCTATAGGCACAAAACTAAAAATATTCAAATTCGCGGTAATTGGCATAAAAGACTTAACTCCAGTAGCGTCTATGGCACTTACGACTATTCTGAGTTGGCTGTAATAGAGATTCGGCAAAGTAATTATTTTAATTTTTTTTAAGCTAATGGCGAAGTCTACAGCTCACAGAAAAGAGCAACTACTTTTGTTTTTAACCGCCTTAAAAAAAGGAGGTTCTCAGTTTGACCTGTATGTATGTATGTTTGTCCGTGTTTTTGATGCGGTTTTTAGTGGGATTTAGAGTGGGAGAGGGAGTGGGAGTGCGAGTCTGCGAGTGCGAGTGGGTGGGAGTGGGAGTGCGTCCCTATATTACGTGCGCGCAGCAAGATCAACCGATCGTCATAATGAAACAAAAATAAATAAAACGAAATAAAAAGTAAAAAAAAAACAATTTAAATAAACAAACATAAAAGCAAAATAACTTAATATAATTTCTTTAAAAAAAACCGGCTAAGAGCGAGTCAGACTCGCGTTTCTAGGGTTCCGTACATAATTCCGACTCACGCTTGACTTCACATTTTTAATAGGTTTTCCTGACATCTATAGGTAAAGAACTATTTTGTATATTTTTTTTTTCTAAATTTTAGACCTAGTAGTTTTGGAGATAAAGAGGGGGAATGGTCATTATTTGGCTATTTTCTTAAATAACTTCGAACCTATGTATTTTAAAATTATAAAACCGGGCAAGTGCGAGTCGGACTCGCGCACGAAGGGTTCCGTATCATAATGCAAAAAAATACAAAAAAAGCGATCACCCATCCAAGTACTGACCACTCCCGACGTTGCTTAACTTTGGTCAAAAATCACGTTTGTTGTATGGGAGCCCCATTTAAATCTTTATTTGATTCTGTTTTTAGTATTTGTTGTTATAGCGGCAACAGAAATACATCATCTGTGAAAATTTCAACTAGATGGTTCGTGAGATACAGCCTGGTGACAGACAGACGGACGGACGGACGGACGGACAGCGAAGTCTTAGTAATAGGGTACCGTTTTACCCTTTGGGTACGGAACCCTAAAAACATGTCTATCATTAGGTTACTAATGTACATATGTGTACCAAATTTCAACTTAATTGGTCCAGTAGTTTCCGACAAAATAGGCTGTGACAGACGGACAGACAGACAGACGGACGAGTGATCCTACAAGAGTTCTGTTTTTCCTTTTGAGGTACTTTCAAAAACCCAACCCGCTGAAAAGCACAAAATATTTTTTATATACCCAGATCTCACCCCTATCCTTTTCCAGTCCCTATCCCGTCGTAAAGCCAATTTCTGCCAAAACGTAATTAATACCTAATAATAAGCAAATTAATAACCACCGGGGTAATTGTGTACTTAGTTTTTGAAGGCGGTGCCAAATCAAAATGCCAGTTAACCAAAATTTCAGACAACGAAGAACGCTGCACTTACTTGCATAAAAAGACATAGTTTACTCATAATTTAAATACGAATTTTCTAATAAACCGTGTCTGTGTGCGGCCAAGGCGGTCGGGAGTGTCTCCCTAGTCGGACAAGGCCGCCGCGCCGCGCCGCTTCGCTGTGTGAGTAGGACACACCTATACGTATCAACGTTTTGTTTCTTCCTCACCGCGCCGCGCCGCGCCGCTTCGCTGTGCGAGTAGGACACACCTATACGTATCAACTTTTGTTTCTTCCTCGTCTCGCCGCGCCGCGCCGCGCCGCTTCGCTGTGTGAGTAGGACACACCTATACGTATCAACGTTTTGTTTCTTCCTCGCCGCGCCGCGCCGCGCCGCGTTCGCGTGTTGTTCGCCTACGTAAGACGCTGCGTTATAAAGAAGGGTGCGGGTTCGAATCCTGGGCTTGAAAAATATTAATAGACGTAAGAAAAAATGCAGAACCAACTGTTGAGAATTAAAATTGCTAAATTGCTTTGAATTAGTTGCTGAATTGCTCGCTAGATGTCGCCTTTTAAAATGTAAACTAGCTAGTGAAGTTTTTTCCTGAATCAATGGGGTGGTGGCTTGGTGGGAGGTCAATTCAGTAACCAATTGAAATAAAGTGAAAGTGTCATAGTATGGTGAAAGTGAAGAATAGCCAGGTGCGATCACCAACTTTTAATGATGAAATAAATCTCAAAACTCATTTAATATTTCATAAATAATTGAACATAAAAATAATACTTTTTATTGAAGATAAGTCTGTATCTAACTATAGTGAAACAAGAATAAATTCAATTCACATATTTTTGCACACTTCGTCACACAAGAAATTATTACAGCTGCACATTGTTTAAAATGTAGTTAAAGTCTAGTTCCCAGTCATGTAGGTATGTGTGTCTAACCTCGTATGTAAGCAGGGAAGCGAATAATGCCCAAAAGGTTTGCACGGCAGCCAACTAAACAATTCTCGAGTGACCACTGCCAGCCGTGCCAACTCCGCAGTTTGTGTGGTCGCACTGGAAGAGGTATAAATACTAGGTGTTTGTAGCAGGGAATAATACCCACAAGATTAAATAGCAACATTAACATCTTAAGCATCTGAACAATTTTACAAGCTTTTATTTACTTTCACCTGACCGTTGTCTGTCTGTCTGTCTGTAATCAAAATGCGTAGTGGAGCAGGTAGACTGATGTTTCATGGCTCCTCTATATGATGGGCCATCATTACTGGCTCACTAAAATGGGCCAGCGTGTAGAGAGGGTAGCGATGTCGGATGGCTTATGGCGCGGCGGGATGGCGATGGGATGGCCACGGTGTTGGTTTTTCGTCCGCAAATCAAAGGTACTACCTTTGGCCTATTTCATAGTGCATGCTCTCAACAATCGCATTGTCATTTCGCTGGTACAGCGCTGGGCCATCGTGGTAGAGGTACCAGTTTTGGCACGAAACACTAAAGCAGGCGTGGCCCACTCCGCGATTTCGTCGCCTTGCTACAGGTAGCTAAAAGTACATCCGTTTTTGGTGGCTACACATTCCACAGCAATTTTGGTGGCTAGCGATAAGGGCGCGGTGCTGTCGCCACCTAGCGGACATATCTGTCCTGATCGTAACAGACGCGTTTTGTTAGAGAGTGAGTCTTCTGTACCTAGTACTATTATTTATTCTGTGCTAAAAAGTACCTAGTATTTCACAACATCACCCCATCCCCTCCCTACCTTACAGTACTTAACATCACTTGACACTGCACTCGTGAAAATAATATCGCAGGTGGATACGTGTATAATTCGCACCGCGGGGACACACTCGGACATCTAGAGAACACGTTCTGTGCTAAAATAGCTTTATGCGACCCATTCTGTAGACTAAAGGTGGCCACTGACGACCCTTCCAACAGTCCAAATAGCGTGGCTGCAATCCAAAATCGGTCCGTGAATGTCAAAAACGTACAATGTTTAATATTAGTATGCCGTCCATTTGGATGAATCCATTGTAACGGCACCGATTTGGAAGGCTCATCAGTGGCCTGCTTAACATAACAAGAAGTGGCAAGAAGAAGGCCGAGCGTTAGCGAAGGTTTCCGTTTCCGTTCCATTGTGAGCTTGCCGTGATTCAACGCAGTATTTTTCATTTTTACACTTTTTAAATGACATAATATAATTATAATTATACAGCAATATAATTTTATTATGCGAGTCAATGTACAAGTGAATGTAAGTCAATGTACGAAAATAGGTTTTTTTTAGCGATGTGGTAAACAATTGAATGAGGTTTCGAACGTCACTTACGCTTCTTATGCCTGTCATACACGTATATAATCGAGTGCAGTACTAATCAAATTCAGGCCGTATGATAGAGGATGTCGAAAATGCCCCAAAAAATGCCAGGTGTAGGGTTTGCAATCCGGATCCAAATTGTATGAAGTTATTTATCTGGATCAACTACATCTGCAATATTTTAATCGGATTTGAATAAAAGCTGTTCGGTTGTTATCAATGTATGTAGCAGAAATGCTCATTATATTTACATACATTAAGCATAAACGTAACAATATTTTTATTATATTACTGCTATTAATTATAAAAGATAGATTTACAAGCTTTTTAAAAAAAAAATTTGCTCGTTAAATAAACCAATCATTTATTTCGCTCTTTTATTATCACGATCCTACAGGATCGCGGAAAGCCTTGGTTATTAAAATGGTAAAGTACAATATGTGAGTGCTTTAGTGCTAATAAATAAAGATCTAATTCATTCACTCACAAAAAAACTTCGATAGCATTTAATGACCCATTCATCTCCTTAAAACTATTCGAACGCAAGCCGATCGTTTTATCTGTTTCAATTCTTTCATTTAGCACAATAAGCGCTCACTATCAATTTCAGACCACGTTTCTAACTTACCACATTATCTTTACACTCTTTCCCACCCTTATTAGAAAGGATTTGAGATTAGATTTGCTTGGTTAAAAGTAGTTAAAGTTTGTCATGGTTGCTGTCCATTCGTTCGTTCCTAACTTACAAATTTATTTTTACACTACCTTTGAGCCTTATTTAAAAGGGTTAGAGGTTATATTTGGTTGGTTGAAAGTTGTCGAAGTGTGGTATGGTTGCTGTCCATTCGTTCAACTGAGCACGGATTGATGACTTCGGCTTGGAGGTGGTATGTCTCGAGAATTTAGTTCGGGCGATCGGTTTTGAGTCAGCCGGTGGGTTTTGTGGAGTTTTATCATTCAGGATCTGCTGGCAGGAGCTACAGATGTTCAAGGGAAAGTATCTAAAAAAGATTGCATAATTAGACGTTTTTATACCGGGTGTGTCTTGTAACATGAGCAAACAAACATAGAATGTACTCCGCAAACGGTCACACTTTGGGACCTTGGTCATCCGACATGAAGGCTTTCATGAAGGCTTTGTCGGCGCGGCTGGTCGACTCCACAGGGGACCGCAGGGCAGGCGCGTACCTCTCTCAGCGTATTTCCCTAGCGGTACAGAGAGCAAACGCCGCCAGTGTCCATGCCGCAGGCCGAACTTTTAGACGGGGCATTTCTTTTATGATTGGGTCCTTTATATGTTTTTTATACTTTATTTATAGGTAGTTTAAATTAGTACTAATTAATTTGTTTAATTTTTAATTCTAGTGACACTTTTGTTCAACAACTTTTAAAAATTGTGATGTTTTAGTCCTCCTTTTTTTCATAAAAAATAAATATTATCTTCAATGTAGGTACGCCATTATCATTATGATCGACGTTGCTTGTCAAGCCTTAAACATAACAAAATTCTCAATACATTGCTTTATATATTTATAATATGTATGCTAGGTCGAGGTATTTATGTATGGGCCACTAGTTGTACTAAAATACAAATAAAGAGAAGATTTGTTGTAATAAAGATACTTTAAAGTGTAAAAATCAAAACGCAAGTTATTTTTAAAAGTCACTGAACAAATATTAAAGTCAGTATGAGTACAGCCTACAGTCAAATTTTTTGCTCGTATTACAGGCCACACCCGGTATAAGTATTTGACTTTCGGATGCCAAATGCAGTTGCATTACTGTACAAGTTTACCCTTGATTAAAACATGTACAAATTAAATATAAAAATTACATTTGTGCATTAGCCCCTTCATAACTACTTGGTAGACAAATAGATAAAAAAAATATTGAAATAAAATGACAAGACAAAAAAAATTAAGAATTAAAAAAATATTTGGAAATTCATAATCGGCCTCCGTTACACTGATATCGTTGTTTTAGATGAAACAAAGAAATGAGGCTTCACCTAAATTATCTACCTGTTGTTAATCATCAAGGCACGCCATTATAAAACTCACCGTTATGTTTCCCAGAAATTTATCGGACAAAGGCTGTATGTTTGTCTTCATATTCTTGTTAAATGCTATCACGTCAATCACGATCACGAAGAACTGCTACTGGTATTATGTACATTTTGTCATATGCTAATAAAATAAAATAAAACTGACATTGAACCGACAGTGTAAAAAACAGTTAAAATAACCATTAAATTGCTCAATATTAACTAAAAATAAAATTTTGTTTTATATAAGTAAAGCAATTTTACCATTTGTATAATACTATACTATAATCGTGTAGGATTTCTATAGGTACCTAGTTTGATTTACACATCAATTTTTAGTCACAAAAATAAGTTGCTGTCGCAAATGTCACAGTCAGATTTTTGACATTTGCAGTAGCAATGCAGTCGTCAGCAAAACCTACTGGTGCAGTCTGAATCCGGTTGTCATGCTAATTTAATTTTAAACTGACAAGCAGGGATCCAATACCGTATTATTTTTCATACAAACATACCGGTATTAAATTTCGGTATCACGGTTGTTTAATGCACTTAATTTACCTAATGTGATCAATCATATGCTTACCTAAATACTATTCTAATAATAGCAAAAAATATTGTGTAAGGTATGAGATATTTTGATTTTTAGTTATACCGGTAACGGTCCCTGCTTACAAGTTAACAATATCCTACTAAGACCCCGACACAAAGAAATAAAATCGAAATTTCAAACCTTATTGCATCAGAAATAATGTGTAAATAATACACATGTCAACAACATGTAAAATACTTCTATTTTATCAATAAAAGTTTAATAGAGAAATAATGTGTAAATAAAATAATGTGTAAATAATACACATGTGCTGTAATAGATATAATGTGTTGACATGTAAAATACTTCTATTTTATCAATAAAAGTTTAATAGAGAAATAATGTGTAAATAAAATAATGTGTAAATAATACACATGTGCTGTAATAGATATAATGTGTTGACATGTAAAATACTTCTATTTTATCAATAAAAGTTTGATTGATTGATTGATCAAAACTTTATTTTTTTCGGGAGATTACGATACCTTTGGTTATGAATAAGATTCATAATTGTTTGTTTTATATGTACTTTGAAAAGGACAACGGGACTCAGGAGGATATGACTCACGAAATTACGCATTAATCGTAGCCCTGCACCTTTAGGTATTAATACCTACGGTGCAATGCCCCCGCACAAAGAAATTCGCTACGCTGACGCTTAGTTTACACATGTGGTCTTCATTACGAGTATAAGGGCATTATAGTGCAAGAGCCGAATGATCAATTTTATGTTGATTTAAATTACCACGATTCATATTTTTTAAATAAGGTAAGGTGGGGCAAGACTAACATAATATCTGTTTTAATGTATATTTGCATGTATACTTGTATACTTATAGCAAATAAATTATATGACTGACTATGACTATGACTATAAATAGTTTATTTTGCTCGAGGTAAGACAAACAGTGTGACGATTCCATACAAGGGATTTCTTACCCAGGTGATTGTCTTACACTACCTTACGTTAATTCCTGCTTCAGTTTTAAAAATCAATTTTTATTACGAGTGGTTCAATTTCACAACAGTCATAAAGAAAATTTGCAGATATATGGTAAATGTACTAAATCAATGATTTTTTTTTAAATTATGAATAAGCTTACTCATGGCCACAGACTAGCCGAGGCGTAGACGTGGCCTACGATGGAGCGAGCTCGCCCAGAAGGTGCCTGTCCACTCTTGATTTGAAGGTTGCCGGGTTTGATGATTTGGCGCTTTCTATTATTTTTCACCACACCGATCCATAAAGACTTTTTTTATTATTCAAAAAGTTAAGAAAATTTCATTTTGTCCAAAATAGTGATGATTTTGAATAATAAATATTTGATAGCGTTCATTTCGATTTGATTTGTAATTTGTAGGTAATATTTTACAGCTATCATTTTCCTCGCGTTGGTGTGGTGAAAAATTGTGTGTTTCACTCGGTAGCAAAATTTATTAACCCTCGTGCCTTAAAACCCTTGGGCTTAAAGAACAACTTTGCTGCCTTGTAAAATAAATAACTATAGGCATTAAAATCATCAAAATTGTAATAAAAAATTTGGTACATACCATGAGAGTGTTGAGTACATTTACACATGTGGTTTTAATTATGTAGGCAATATAGGAGGCCACGTGTGTTTTGAAATGATTTGCTTTTGACATGGAGGCATATTCAATAATATTCATACACGTAAAATATGAGAATGAATTGATTTAAATGTGGTGACTTATTTGCGGGCATATCTAAAAGTACGCCTCATATTGAATGCGTTCATTACGACTGTAAATTTTAGTGTGCGGTTTATTTATCACATGTGTTTTGTTGAAATTGTATACCAATACATTTTGTTGCGGATTACAGTAATTATTGTCAAAGGCTTGCGTTCGTTAGTACATGTATGATTGATATATAATATTTCACTTGTAATTTTTGTTGGTAACCATCCGAAAATTGATATTTGCATTTCCTAGTCTGCCTTGCCCGCGTGTAAGCTGTTAAATTAATAAAAAGTATTCTATGTACTTTTCAATATTAAAAACTACCTACAGGTACATGCTAAATTATATTGACATTCGTTCAGCCTTTCGGCGTGATTGTGCCTTCAGATATCTAACATACTAAACATCACATCTATAATATTATACATTTTGTGTTAGTAGGATTATTGTGAAACTGAAGTGAACTAGAGTTAGACCCAGACAAGTCTGCAACTATTTATATAGAATATGCAGTGGAAGTGTTATTTATACGTCATCATTTCATAGAAGTTTAACGTCGTTACAGACTTTTCTTGACCTAACTCTATTTATACTCATAGGTGCTGAAATTTGCGTCTGGATCCTAGACCACTTTCATAAGGAACAAAACAAAAGCTGTAAGCTTATTGTTAAAAAACTAGGGCAGACTTGTTTCCTTATCTTTTGAATGCAAACTAATTTATGTCCAACGTTGAGCAAATATTTTGCAACTTTTATTTTTGCATACATTAATAGTTCAAAACCGCTTATCTGCTGTTGAATCTGAACGGCATATATGACGTTTTAAAAATTATAGCATTCGCATGACAAGTAGTTTTAAAAGATCGTAACTCTTAACGGATGATATCGGAATGTTAACTTTAATATGTAATTTTTAAGGTCCATGTTTGCATATTGATTGTTATGTAATTAAAGTACTACCTGGATGATTTCATTGTTAACGTACTACGACGGTTAAGGTGACAGTCAATTTCCAACGACAGCTGCAATACTGTTCATTTTACTATGGAAATTGACAATGACAGCGACGCGTTCAGTACCGGTAGTGCAGCTGCGGTTAGAAATGGAATGTTACCATTACAATATTATTGTCCTAGAAATGACGCAGCACGGATATCATGGTCGCTTTTTTATCACTAAACTTGTCATGTCATGCGTCAGTTTCGCACTTTCATACTTGTTAGAACGTGACAGGCATGGTGACAGACAATAAAAAAACGACCATATTAGGGTGTACCCTTATTTTACCGCCAAATTTTTTGCAAAATTTTGTTATACAGAAAATTATTCATAGAATAATCGAATCACATATTTTTGTTACAATTAATTCTATTTCTTCGATTATTTATTTCAAAGAAACATATTTTGTAACTTGATTAAAATTCAGAATATTTATTCAAAGAATTTTAAATAAAATAAAAGACTGACTGTAGAATTATCATTCATTGAATATTATTTGTGCGACACTACAGTTCACAGAATATTTATTTCAACAATTATTATTTTACTAAATTACCTTTCACATACTAGTAGTATTCATTGAAATTGCTAAAAAAGGAGTTTAGGTTACTTTAGAGCTGCAACCTCTAAGAAAACGAACCCTTGCTGGAAAAGTAGGTTAGGTTAAGTTAGAACTGCGACCCCCAAGAAAACGAACTGTTACCAGAAAAGTGGGTTAGGTTAGGTTAGAACTGCGACCCCCAAGAAAACGAACTGTTGCCAGAAAAGTGGGTTAGGTTAGGTTAGAACTGCGACCCCCAAGAAAACGAACTGTCGCCAGAAAAGTGGGTTAGGTTAGGTTAAAACTGCGACCCCCAAAAAAACGAACTTTTTCCATACAGGTGGGTTAGGTTAGGTTAGAACTGCGACCCCCAAGAAAACGAACTGTTGCCAGAAAAGTGGGTTAGGTTAGGTTAGAACTGTGACCCCCAAGAAAACGAACTGTTGCCAGAAAAGTGGGTTAGGTTAGAACGGCAACCCCTAAAAACTAATTCCTTCCAGAGAAGCAGAGTGCGTTAAATTAACGACTAAATAAATAAAATTCGGCTAAATGACTATTTTGTATATTTAATTTTGGTGAACCGTATTTATAAGAAGTGACTTTTCTACAGATCGATGATTCTGTGAAATGAAATTACATGAACAAATTGTTCTTGAAACAAAACTAATGTTTTAAATTTTTGGTGAAACATAACTAATCCGAACTAAAATTATTTGCAGTAAATATTCTATGTACCTAAAGATTATTTTGCGATTTGAAATTACTTGAAAAATTTTCTGTGAAACGAAAATCTGCAGAAAAATTGACGGCAAAATAAAGGTAAACCCCATATTAGCCTTGCAGGTATTGAATATACCTATAGTGTGCATTCAATTTATTAAAACAAAACATTGACAACAAAAAATAAATGTCAAGTCTATTATGAACTGTGATGTTATAGAAGGTGCGCTATAATGGATTTGTAATATTATATTGTAGGTAATTATTTTGTAAATTTTTGACGTATAGTGTGAAATCTTGATGTTGTAAAAAAGATATATATTTGCCACATAATCCACACATTGTTTGAAATTAGCGAAATAATGGTTAGAAATATATTGAACAAGAATATACTAAGCTATTTATTATAAATTAATGAATTAATAGATTTAATAAATCTGTTAAAATACATACTTACTTAAGTTACTTAATACATGATTTAAAACAAAATTTTATGAAAATAGTAATTCTACGGAAACGAAGTCGCGGTCATAATCTAGTTCAAAATAATTCCCTTGAGAGTTAAATACATAGGCTATTATTGCACTTTATGCCTTCATCCAATCACATAATTTATGAGCAAAGTGATGAAAACTTTCTTTGTTATGAAATACTCAAAGCCAGATGACAACTGACAGTCGGTTAAAATAGCCAGCGTTTAGTTAGTCACCGTTGACTCAGACCATTACCTTTTCTAACCAACATATACGCCATCTATTTATTAAAAGAAAGTAAACTTTAATAACTAAAGGATAAAGTTGGATTTGGATTGACTTGGGTGTGGATATATGACTTTTTGGATGATTAGTAGATTAGTCGCCGGTGAGTTAGCTGAACGGGTAATTTGAGATTGTTTTTGGTGTTCGATTTTTGATGTGGTTCCGTGTAGTGGATAATACTTAAATTAAACGGTCTGGTACATGCAGGATTTTTTTCTAATATTTTTTAAAACACCGTGTTATTAAAAATGTTAGAAACTTTTACCACCTACTGGGAAGAACAGTTAATATTTATCAACAAAATTCGAATTAAAATTAGATCATTCCTTACATGTACCTAAAAGTCCCGCCCTAGTGACATTGCTTTATCATATGGTTAGAGTTTAATGATATCACCTACATGAAGTTAGCTAGATAGAAATTGTACTTATTCGAAAATTTAAAATATTGGCCCACCTTTCATTAAAACCTACTTTTATTTCGCTAAGTTTGCTTTAAATGTTCGTTTTGTTTGTTTATTTTAAGTTTATTAATTAAAATGTATTAGTATGTTTTTTGACTGAATCCTAATAATGAGATCACGTGTAAAAACTATCCTTTACACTTATTTTACTAACCCGATGACTAACAAACACGTGCGGAAAAGGCCTTGAGCGTAAACAGTATAATATAAACTCTACGCTTGACATGCTTGTATCACGATGATTCACACGATGGCAGTGATTAATTATTGAAATTAACTGGCGCCGAGACAGACATACATACATGTGTTTATATAGAACAAAGGTATGATGACCTGCGATTAAGATTGAGATAATGAGAGGCAATGGCCTTTCCATATTCGCCGCAAGACCTATATATGCCTTGGGGTAGATGTACTACCTAAATAATGACAACGATACGGTTCAGCAAAACTAACTACCTATACATTATTTTCCAATATTGGATAGGTAGATAGATAGATAGAAAACACCAGAGAGCAAATACGTTGCCAACCATCTACGAATTTTAAGAGGTGAAGATGTAAATGAGTAATTGAGCATTGCGGCTCGATTCGGGAAATTAATTAGAGACTCACTAGATATGAAATAGTTAAGATATGTGACGATCCACTGCAAAAGGTACCTTATATGGCGACTGGTGCCGCGATTCGGGAAAAGAATTAGAGATTCACTTAGATATGAAATAGTGATGATATGTGACGTTCCACAGATAAAGGTACGTTATGGCGGTTGGCACTTCATCGCATAGCGCCGCAATAATATTGGAGCGGCTTTAATAATAGCGTAAGCGCCAACCGCCATAAGGTACCTTTACTGGTGGGACGTCACCTGGTGGTGGGAGTATCTTGGTGATGTCTAAAAGATATCTAATAGATGTCTATTTCAAAATCCGGATCAGGCCCTATTTCTCTTAACAGACGTGCTTTAATCTCTTTCCCCGAAACCATATAACTTAGAGGATAATTCTAACCTTACCTACGTTAAGCATTAAAATTGAACTAATAAATTAATTGCCAACGTGGCTACCGTTATCTGATGCAGTCAAATTTACTGCAATTTTGTGCAGCGTGTTATTGGAGCTCCGTGTTTAGTTAATTGTTGCAATTTGATGCTATCCATAGTATTAATGGTGTAGTATTAAAACTAAAATAGATACGAGAATAGTTTAACAATTTAGGTATAGATTAGCTTATTCTGTTAGGTAAAATTTGTCACTGAATATGTTGGTGGTATATCTAGAAGCTTCACTCTCGGACAATTGGAAACCGACTCAGATTTCTCAATTCGTAACAGGTTTGATCTTATTTTGACACAACGAATTAACCTTTTGAACGCCAACGACACCTAAAAGATGACTCACGTTAGACCGGGCCGTGTCCGGGCCAGAGCTTCCGGCGCTTAATTTTATCTGATGGCGATTACGTGATGCTTTCCATAGAAAACGATGCGTTGGAAGCTCCGGCCCGGACACGGTCCGGTCTAACATGAGTCATCCTTACCTTTCGCTCCAAGCTATGATTATCGCTCCCGCCGTCGCAAGTCGCTCGATGTCGTGGCCGAGCCGTTACAAGTCGTGCCCACTGCGATATGGACAACCTTCTAACTTAAGCTTGACCTACAGAAAAACTCAAAACACTTTTATCTTTTTAAAACTACCGTCTAGACTAGACTAACGACAGCCGTTTTTCAACCCATTTATAATAAACCTAAAATTGCTTCAGCAAAGCTTTGTTCATACTTTGTTCGGTTCACCTTGAAGCCCCAGTGATCACTACACATTTCCATCCTACCTACACTTAACGTAGCCAACTAACCATGAAATTAAGCCGGGATCCGAAGAAACAATTTTGTAGCGAGTTTTTGATTTTTCCACGCGCGTAAGCTTTTTTGGGGGGAAAATTGAATTTTAATACCTCCCTGACGTGAACTTTAACATCGAACATATAAAGATTATATTCGTTTGAGGTTTTTTTCGGGCTATAACGTACCTTCGTCATTTGGAAGGCTTTTAACAGAATATTTGCGTGGAAATCGTAATGCCCCAGTAATGTATGAGAGATCTGTTATTGGCATTCGAAGAGTAGCAGATTTGCTTTCGTTATGAGTGCGTTAGATCGTCATTTGGAAATACTTTATGACTTAAGCTATCATGTCTAAGAGTTTAATATTTAACACACAAACTTAAATAAGGATACGTAAAGTCGTCTTTAATGATAAAAACTGTGCAAAAATATTGGAAATACATAATCTATCAAGCTTAGTTGGAATTTAAAGTAGTGTCCACTCTCCACTGTCCAGCGTATATTATAGCTAAAGTACTTATATAGTTTTATGTTATTAAAAGGAGGTGCGCTCATTTGTAATCAGCTTCGTATTAAATGTGCATTTATAAATTTAAAATATTCTAAATTTAAACTTCAGTCCTACCTAGCACACACTAGTAATAACAGTAAACCAACCAAACGTTCTATAAAACTAAACACTTCAAGTTTTCAAAACTTTCTTAATTTTCCAAGAAGATTTACGACGACACAACTGGGAATTCGTCACTCGTCACGTGTGTATAATAAACGTCGTAAGCGCCACTATGCTCAATGTACCTTACGCCCTTTTAGGAGACGATAGTTCATGAAGGTTATTGCACTCATTATTTACTATACTTCATCATCATTACGTTTATTAACGTTCTACTACGGTTCAATGGCATAACGGCTGTGCTTCAATAGCCCTTACCGGGATTCAAACCCCGGACCCCGGGTTACTACAGACTAGACCAGACTATGATTATTTATTATTTTTGGTTATGATTATGGCTCCCTGACACTCCGGGGTTGCGTAATGCATCGCAGCCACCAGCCATAATGTGTTTTGTAGTGTTTAGTTTTAAAATATATTTTTATAATATGTACCTATACTAGTTTTAAGGTATTTATGTATGGGCCACTAGTTGCCTGAAATAAAGATTTTCATTTATTCATTCATTCATTCATTATTCGGGCCAAAGTTTGGGCTGTTACCTCCAATTTGGAAATCTCACGCCTTATATTTATTCTATTAAAGGCCAATTGTAGTTTTAGTTAGTAGTACCTAAAAAATAGCCCAAAGGCTAGCGCTACACTTTAGAGACAAGCCTCCTAAAGTTATCATCAAATAGACAGTGACGGCCAAAGACTTGTTAAAGGGGCCCACTGATTAACAGTCCGCCGGACAGTACCGGCCTGTCAGTTAGAACAAAATTTTGACAGTTCCGAACAACTGACAGACCGGTACCGTCCGGCGGACCAGTGGGCCTGGGCCCCTTAAGGTGACGTTCGGATGTCACTGCAGCAGCTGCGTTACAGTTACGGCCAGCGAGATGGCCAATGCGATGGATGGATGGAATGGGCCACGTGTAGATGCAAACGCACCATCGCTGGCCCACTACCTATGACGATGACGTACGGACGAAAAACCGACACCGCGGCCATCCCATCACCATCCCGCTGCGCCATAAGCCATCCGACACCACTACCCTCTCTACACGCTGGCATCTTAGTGGGCCAGTATGATGGCCCATCGTGTAGAGGAGCCGTAACAACTGTACAGCATACACCAGTTTATGTTCCTTGAACAAAGTTCTCAAAAGACATTTAAATTCGAAACACGACTTCATAAAGTAATAATTCAAAGTAACTTGTACCCGTTTTAGTTATTTCAACCCTTACAACCGACTTTACTGAAGTGGTTATACAGGGTGGCCTTAGCCATTGGACAAACCCTGAAAACCCACGTAAGGTTACTTCTTAGAAATGCTCTAACGGTAATATATTTTTTAATTAGAACAAAAAAATATATCAAACTAAAGTTATTTCCAATAATCGACAGCAAAAAGAAAAATACTGTATTAATCATTGGCAGTGCTTTTGACAATTTGTTTGAAAATGCGCGGGAATGATGACATTTGTCAAAAGTCAGAATCTTATTAATGTCATAAATAAAAAAGATAATCAAAACGATCGAAGAAGGTTTCATACTATTTATTACCTCAGGAGCAAGGCCTATTGACTTCCTTGGAATGACGTGACCCTTCATAATTGTACATGTGTGCTCCGTTTCTAGAGCTGTATTGCCAGTAATTACCATAAAAATATTTTACTACAGCAACATTGCTAGAACTGGCTTTGTCTATACGATTTCTAGGAACAAATCCAATTATTTTATCAAATATATTTTGATTTGTATTTTATGAAGTAGTCAAAGTCATATGTAAATTATTATTTATTTTTTGAGATATGTAAATTATTATCTATTTCAGTTTGTCTTTGTCTATGTTCATAAAATCTATGAAGGGTAGACGTGCCTCTACCCTCCTTGATAAAATTTAAAAAAAATCTTTGTCAATAGGCCTCTTTGATAGGCCTTGATTTGTGTCTGGCCGGTAAGAACATAGACAAGACAAAAGTCTGTAATGTCAATGCTGTCATTTAAGTCATTTAACTCCAAAAATATTAATTTTCATATAAAACGATTTATTCACTTGGAATATATTTATTTACCTATTAATTTAAAAATAAAAACTATTCATATGTACGAGCAACATATCTAAATGCGTCTTCGCACAGACTTAGTTAAATTTAAACCGTTGTCTCTCTTCCTTTCTTGCTGTATTATGTATCCGGCAATGGCGAATTCATCAACAATTCTTATCTGGATTATGAAAAGCCCTAATGTGTGTGTGGAAACCGTTGTAGTAAACCAGAAACAGCGATAATTTCAAGGTAAGAAATATATCAATCTTTAAATAAAAATGAGCGTACTAATTACCAAATTCAAATATAATAATTTAATCTTACTATCCCCGTAAGTCCCGCGGACGCTATATCGCGTCCGAAATTATAATCTAAATTCATCATGGATGTAAAACCTCTCATTGTTTACGAGTAAGCTGGTAAATTTAGACCTTAGGAATTAGCGACGTTAGTAATTAGGAAGTTAGATTATATTGTTTAATTTGTGACTATTTTGTTTTAGAAAGTGAATCATGGCTTGAGCGTGAGATAATAATATAATCCTGGCCGGTCATATGATTTCTTGGAAAAAGCTCAAAGGGCACGTATCTGCTGCATATACAGACTAGTTTTCCGGTGACCAAGAACGCTGCGTGGAGCTGTGGAGCAGACATGTCCGATAACCGGATAGATGTAATAACAACTTGTAACCATTTGCCATATCAATGTATGTATTCATATGTATTGCTCCTAACATATATACAGTAATCCTAATAGGAATGAAAATATTTATATCTTAATAATACGTAACTTTTTGTAACCTTTTATATTTGACGAATTTTTAAATATAGTACCTAATCATTATCTTATAATGTATTTCTTTATTTATTTGTGATATGCTAATTTAAGAGCCCAACAACGTGCACACTAGCACCACTGCTAAAATAAATAATCGTGATTATTTAAGTTAAATTTAAATTTTACAGGTATTTATAAAAGGGGCCGATACTGACTGTATTGTGTATTTAAGTACCTTTTAAATACATCAAACTAGTTTTTATGTTGCTGGATTCGTCAATCTATGAGCTCAAAACAAAAACGGCCGTTTTAGTTTTGAACGGGTAGGTTGACGAATCCAGTAACATAAAAATTAGTTTAATGTATTCAGCAGTGGCGCTAGTGTGCACGTTGGTGGGCTCTTAAAAACCTGATCCCAACAAAAAATAAAATAATACAAAAAGAAATTCCCTCTCCGGGATTCGAACCCAGGACCATTAGCTTCCTGAACTGGATTACTGCCAATACCCGCTAGGGGCGCTAGGCTAAACGGGTTGTCAATTCTAATTACAATGGTATCCTACCGAGCGCTAGTAGTATAAACGAACTTTTGAAGGGGACATTTTTTTGTATGGAGTTATCGTTCTTCTCCTAGTGAGTATTATATTATTTGCTCAGGAGCTACTAACACATGCCTACAGGTTGCTCCAAAGTAAAAAAATCAAAATTTGTTAATTTCTTCGTAACCGCTACACCGATTGTTATGATACTTTGTATACTGGTTCTAAATACCAAATATGTATGTACATTTCGGCTTTGTCCAATGGCTAGGGACACCCTGTATTAGGTGTATTAGGTAGGTATATATTTTGTTCTATTATAGTACTTGAACAGCTTTTATTGTGACTGGTCATTACTTTAGCTAAGTACTTGTTGCTTGTTCTTACTTTGCAATATATGCTGATAATATTTCAAGTAACTAAGGTGGTACTGGTATTTGACGCGGTCCCAGTACATGTCATCTTGAAACTTAAGTCATTGTCAATAGAGCCGACAGCAGGGTGTCATCTATTGGGCATTAGCATGTCGAGCACTAGTACCACCAGCTTACTAGCTTTCTCGAGCTTATATTCATGTTGCAATGTTCATTTCAAACAGATTTTACTTATTAATGACTATGCCATTATTCGAGGGCCTCGAATTTTCAAGAAACGACAAAATTGCCACTTTTGCTAAAGTCGGTAAAACCACAAAAATCGGTATAATTCACCACACAAAAAAAAACATTAGGAACACATTCATCACCTTACCAAAGATCAGAGGAAACCAAACGTGTTTATTTTCATTTCGCGTTATTTCAATTTAATTTCCCAACGTATCATTTATATTATACGGGATGCGTGCATTTTTCATTTGTGTTATTTTTGTTATTTTTATATTGCTTTGTGTTTTGGTTTATGTGTTAATAAGCGTTTGTGAAGTTTTAATTTTCTTTTTTGCAAAATTGATTTAAAAGTTTATCAAGTCAATAGGTAATGATAAAAACAAAGAAAGGAATAAACAAACATAATAAAACTTACAAAACTTATTATAGGTAATTAGATAATAGGTATGTTTCATGGACTGACACAGAGTAACGGCCCGATTCGGATTATGAAATAGACTTCTATTAGACATCACCAAGATACGATAACGATATGTTTAAGATCTAACCTGTCAAATTTGACATTTGCGCGATTCTGGAGATACTCTTGAACGATTTCCACAGGATATGACTTAGAGATCACATCTAATAGATATCTTACTCTATCTAACGTAAAAGTGACATTGGTTGCCCGAATTGCGCTGCAAAAGAGAACTAGTTGATATCTAAACTATAACGTATCTAGAATGGATCTAGTAAGTGTCGTCTCTTGTGAATATCTTGAAGTTCGAATACGGCAGTAAGTACCTGAGGGCACGAGTAGGTACTTAAACTGATTCACTGTGTAACTGTTACCCTGTTGCAGACGCAATCCAAATGTAACCTTTACTGTTATAGTACTCTGACACGTAGGTATAGATTGTCAAAGGACAATCTCATTTCAATCATAGACAGAGAGAATCATACTATCTTTGTCTTACACTAGTAAGCACCCAAACGAAAAGGATGAGTATACTTTTCCTGGTTCTTACTGACTGACAAATTGGTTTGACCAACTATAGTAATGGCTTTACGAGCTACATTTTGTTAACACAATTAACTTAATTACACCGCATTTACAAAACCACGCTCCCGCGGGGTCAATTCTTTAATTACTAATATTAAAGTTTCAATCCATTAAAAAAAACTTCACACGACTCGATTTTAATTGTTGCACTAGAGCATAAAAGTGTCATTTTTATACACAACACAATATGAAACATGGGCGAGTATAAATCACCTAACAAGGCCGCACGCGACACGGCATATTCACCCTGAAATCCGAAAAGAATTAAAACTAAATTCGATGCATTCAAATTTGTAACTAAATCCACGTATATAAAACTCAAAGTTGCATGTACGAACTTTTTTAATTAATCCTCTTTTGTTTTTCGAATGCGGTACAGCGCGGGACAAAATAACGAATACATGAAAACTGCTAAAATGTTTTCCGTTTGGACACAACAAATTTAAATGGACACGGGTTTTCGGTCCCTTAAGCTGGGGACTTTCTATAGACGGAATAAACTGTGGGCTTTTGAGGCTTAAAATGAGACGCAAAATTGTTATGAAGATTTATTAGCCATTGAAAGTTGAAACCACTTGGACCTGACCAGTTTATTTTAATTCTTACAATGTACATACTATTAAATACGCTTCTTGAAATACCTTCAAGGCGGTTGATTAATTAATGAACGTTCACTAAATAAATAAATAGTATAGGACATTCTTTACACAGATTGACCGAGTCCTACAGTAAGCTCAAGAAGGCTGTGTTGTGGGTACTCAGACAACGACACCACACTATTAACTATTATAATATTTTTTTTTTTTTTAATAATCAATATAGGTACAGTGTATGATTAGGTAGATGATGACAATATGTACAATACAATACAATTATGTTTTACAGCCTCAGAAGCTTTTTTGATACTGTCAAATTTTGGCGAAAAAAAATAGTTTTAAAGGCGCATTATGAAACTCAGAATTTTATTATGTTTATAAAATGACTGTTGTACATGATTACTTTAAATCTTTTAATATTGATGATACAACTAAATTCAGTGAGCTTAATTAGGACCCCAATGTAAATATATATGTAAGTATACACAATGAATACATAATACAACATAAAATGTACCACAACAACATTTATTTTCTAAGCATTTAGTTTTACAAAACGCAGTAGAGACACATATAAGTTTCACTAGTTTAACCCGTCGAACGTCCACCATACAAAAAAATGATGAAAAGCAATTTGACCCATATTGATCTGTAGTAACACACGTCTGATACTAAGTCGCTACGACCCAAATGGGGTCATCCATTAATTACGTCACACGAATTTCTAGGTTTTTTGACCCCTCCTCCCTCCTTGTCACACTTGGTCACATTTGGCAAACCCCTCCCCCCTAGTGTGACGTCACATTTTTTCTACGAAATGGCCAAATCGAATTGAGTAAGTACCTTAGTATTATTAATATTTTATCAAAATATTTTTGACGATATTAATATTAGTAATTTTATAACCCAAAACTGCTTAGGAAAGAAAATTAAACGAATAAAAACGATTATCGTTTTAAAAACTTATTATTTAAATGTACAACGAATAAAATAATTTAAATAAATTTTCGGTTACTGATGAAGTTAAAGTGACGTCACAAAGTTTGTGTCTCCCCCCTCCCCCATGTCACAATATGTCACATTTTCTTGACCCCCTCCCTCCCCCTTAACGTGTGATGTAATTAATGGATGACCCCAATTGAGTTAACATCACACGTGTCTTGCTAGGGCGCTCCACGGGTTAATTCATTAGTATTAATTTCGCGTGGATTACAATTTTATTTTTATATCCAGAGACCGCTCAAGCAAACAGCTAAAAACAATTCTGTTAGAAACTCCAAATACAAACCATCTGCTCTCCGTCTAAACAAAGGTTAACTTTTAATCAAAACTTGTCCGCCGCTCACGTGTTTAGGTATTTGCATGTAATGCTCTGGTCGAGGCTACAAACGTTTTAGTATATCCTCCTAAGGCCCAGCCATACAAATAAATAATCCAAAATTTGCCACTGCAATTTGAACCTATACTGTAAGAAATTGAGTTGATTTTGCTTTGTATAAAAAATGAACGACGCGAGACAAATGCAACTCTGTTCCAATTGGATATGATATAAATTTCATCGAACTGAATAAGTACTATAGGTAGGACCTTGGGCCTTACGAGGATATATATTTAAGGCAATACTAACTGAAACATTTGTTATCCATCGTTGAGCCTTATGTCTTTGCGATAAGGTTTCTATTGGATATGTGAAAGTATTCTGTTACCGTAAATTAAGGGCACTCTCAACGATAACTACTAAACATGACAATAAAAAACTGTAAAACAACAGTAGTTCATGTATTTCTTTAGGTAGATCCTTGTAACTGCCCCGGAGCACACGTGTACGTCGGGTCGCTAGCGCTACTCCCCAAAAGATCGCCACAAGCTGCCTTGCTTTGACTGATTGCAGTGGGAAAACCAGCGGGCAATGGGTCGTCATATTCCTGACCAGACGTGATTTTCATTATGACTATTATGCTGCCCTCCTAAGCCAAATAGCGCTTTCTCAAAAATAAATGATTTTGAAAATGGAATTCTCAGTAATACAAAGTAAAGTATAAGTTAGCAATGAATTTTCTTTTGAGATAACGCTTTTTGGCTTAGCAGGGCAGTATGGTGGTGGTGTGGTGGGTGAGAAAATGGTTTTCTTAATTGAGGAATTAAGAAAACTATTTTCTTAAAAATAAACATATCAGTAAAATAAAAGTTTTACACGCCAAAAGTTAATGTTAATAATATCGCCATTAGTAATAACTATAGTTACTCGTAAGTAGTTATCAACACGTTATTATGTCCCCAAGTGCAAACTAGCTATTAAAGAAATGCATATTTGCATGAAATGGTTACTTTTTGCCGCCATACCGAGTTGATCTTTTATTTTTTATTCCACTAGCGGTTGCAAAGGTGACACAATATTTATTTCAGCTAGACATGACGTCATTAGGTACTTTACTTTTTTAGTGGTAATGTTTAGTATCCGCATTGTTTTTAGGGTTCCGTACCCAAAGGGTAAAACGGGACCCTATTACTAAGACTTCGCTGTCCGTCCGTCCGTCTGTCACCAGGTTGTATCTCACGAACCGTGATAGCTAGACAGTTGAAATTTTCACAGATGATGTATTTCTGTTGCCGCTATAACAACAAATACTAAAAACAGAATAAAATAAATATAATTTATTTAGTCTATACTTAATTTTAATAATAGTTTGTATAAGTTTTGTTATTGAATAAATTATCTATATAAAATAAAGATTTAAATGGGGCTCCCATACAACAAACGTGATTTTTGACCAAAGTTAAGCAACGTCGGGAGGGGTCAGTACTTGGATGGGTGACCGTTTTCTTTTTGCTTTTTTTGTTTTTTTTTTTGCATTATGGTACGGAACCCTTCGTGCGCGAGTCCGACTCGCACTTGCCCGTTTTTTTTATTTATTTACAAACAGGTAGACAGAGGTGAAATTTAAAGGTGAATCACACTAGAACGGTCGGGGTCCGGGCCGAGGCTTCTGACATTGTGTCTTCTATGACGAGTTATCAATAATAATCATGTGACGCTTTCTATAGAAAATAGAGCTTCCGTAGCCTTTTTTCTATTGTTTTGTAGTTGGGCGTTTCCACTAGTTTTAGCAATTAATATACCTTTTTTGAAATCAATAATTTAATAATATTACACACTTTTAAAGTATCCACGGACGGATACCACATGATGGATCTCGGGACAGAGGAAGACCCAAACGGAGATGGCGGGGCAACCTCGATACATTCTGTGTGGAGTGGCGGGAGTGTGCATTAGACAGAGACAAGTGGTGCGAAAGAGGGGAGACCTTTGCCCAGCAGTGGGACACACTAATAGGCTAAAAAAAAACAATACACTTCTTATTTAGTATAGGTATAACAACTATCTCAGTTTACCTACTGATTGTCACAACACAATTGCAATTTGCACACCAAAACATACATTTATAAAACCTCTTTTCCAGTTTTCAAATGCAATGCAAAAAATCACAACACCGCGCGGGCAACTAAAACGCTGTAAAACGTTTAAAATTCTCTCTCGTTTAATTTACAGAGAGCTAGTAAATATTTATAAAATAATTCTGCATTAGCCCGGCTTAGTGTGCCGAGACAACTTTAGTAATCCTCTTACGTCTACGCTATGTCGAGAGGAAATAACGCAGAGGGGGAAGTATTTACATCTCCTCCAACCAACCAAACGATGCAGCCATTACGCTGCGTCTTACGTAAGCGAACAACTCGCGAACGCGGCGCGGCGCGGCGGGGCCAAGGCGTTCGCGTTCGCAACGAGATCGCCCACGTAGGACACTTCTATAGGTATCAAAGGATTGATTCACGCCGCGCCGCATCGCTTTGCGTTCGCGTGTTCTTCGCCTGCGTAGTACGCTGCGTTAACAGGCGTTTCCCTCTTTCGAAAATGGGCGGCCAATGGTCATACACATTGTATGGACTAACGTTTATCCGACATGGCTATTTTTACGTTACGTAACATACATTTGACGTGCCCCTCCCTCGCAAAAATCGGCAGACTGTGTTCTGTACAAAAAATTACAGACAAGGCGTCTCCGTTGACAAGATTTATATTGACAAAAAACACAATAATCTGTAGTTCAACGGAAAACTATTTACCTGTCGCTTTTCGGTGAAGCAAACCTTTGTGAGGAAACCGGAATAATCTCAATAAAATTGGCAGTTGCTTTCATATACAACTACGCCAATTCTTGGGATTTGTTGCCAAGCGGAGCTCAGGCTCCCATGACCCGCGGCAAAAAGGCGGGACGACGCAACGCTAAGAACATTTAAGGTTATCAGAGAGGTGTCCCATCTGATTGTTACTCTGTGATGCAACTTCCATATTATAATACTCATGTGCAGACCTTAGTCTGAAGCTTACTGTCAATGCTTTCCGTAGTTCCATGCTGATGGGAAGTAAGTGTAAGGAAACTATGCTGCATCACAGGTAGGTCACACTACTGTATAAAATATAGTATTTAGTGTGACTTTATATTAATATACATAAAGTGAAATAGATGTGACATGCTAAAAAAACCGGGCAAGTGCGAGTCGGACTCGCGCACGAAGGGTTCCGTACCATAATGCAAAAAAAGGCAAAAAAAACACGGTCACCCATCCAAGTACTGACCCGCCCGACGTTGCTTAACTTCGGTCAAAATCACGTTTGTTTTATGGGAGCCCCACTTAAATATTTATTTTATTATGTTTTTAGTAATAGTTGTTATGGCAACAGAAATACATCATCTGTGAAAATTTCAACTGTCTATCTATCACGGTTCGTGAGATACAGCCTGGTAACAGACGGACTGACGGACTGACGGACGGACGGGCGGAAGGACGGACAGCAGGTCTTAGTAATAGGGCCCCGTTTTACCCTTTGGATACGGAACCCTAAAAAGTGATAGAGCTAAAACACAATTACACGATACGACGTCGTGTCGTGGGAATCTACGTTTTTTTTAGCATTAGAAGGTAAACAATCTTGATGTGTCTTTTTATTGAAAAACGCGTTTAAAAAATAAGTCACGGCCAATATGTAACAATTATGAATCTAATACGATCATTTATATTCTTCTGCTTTCATAAGTAATAGTTACTGATTTTTTAAAAAGCGTTTTTCAATTAAAAGACATGTCAAGATCGCTTACCTTCTTGCAAGTTCTTTCTAATGCTAAAAAAAACGAACTATAACAGGCCAATTTAAGTTGTAGTTATTCAGTTTCCGATATGATACTGATCTGTTAGTGGCAAAAAGTAACATTTCTTCAACCAAAAACGTCATTTCTAACTCGGACAGATTAGTATAATATCGGAAACAGGTCAATTAATAACTAAAACTCGAATTGGCCTGTAAGCCCTAAGCTGATCATATCCGGCCTCCGCCGCCACTGCAGGGCTTCGTCACTTTTCTTTTAGTATATGACATATTGTTTTGTATATGACTTGTTAAGGCCGCCGGAAGACGCTGGATGCGCGTCGCTTCCAACCGGTACGAATGGAGGCCCAAGGGAGAGGCCTATGTTCAGGAGTGGACGTCTTATGGCTGAGATGATGAGGATGATGATGACATGACATATTTCAGTTTACCTATAACCAACAAAACGTTAAAGTTAAGCACTAATCATACGGTTTTATACTCAACCACATCAAAGGGACTGCTAAAAACTAAAAAGTACAGTCGACGTTACAACACGGTTTTTTTTAACTGATAAACAAGATCAAGTGTGGGTAGTTCGAAAAACTCGCGCGGCTAGAAGATGTTGATGTCAACTTTAGCCAGTCTTCTCCAAGACCACGGGGACAACGCCGGCCTCGAAACGTCGGAGGTAAATCTTAAAACTTAAATACGCGATTATGTCCCGTTGTGCAATTTAATAAGTGTTTTTTTTTATTTGAATTTTCATCATAATTTAATATTATTTAAGAATATCTTCCTAAGATTAGAGTGTAGGTAACTTCGATTGTATGGTGGCGTCTACCTAGATCTTCACGTGATTTTTTAGTGCTTAATTACTAATCATTCGGTTTTTTGTCTCAGGCACATCAAAGGGACCACTAAAAACTAAAAAGTACAGTCGACGTTGAAACACGGCCGTGTTTAAGCGCGGTGGCGTGACGCGTGAATAATAGATGGCGTAAGCCGCCGAGTGCAAACGGATAAATTGGTTGAAAAAATAATACTAGTGACCGAGGGGTTTAGGGCATCTGCAGAACTTTCTCAAAATTTCCGAAGATTTCTAGAAACTTTAATGAGAAATTCCTCATGCAATTTCCCACTTGGAAAGTTGCCGTTCAGATTAGGGATTATTATCCAAGGTTATTTACTATTGATTTATTTATTTTAAAGTCAAGTCATGACTAAGTCAAGTGGGATATCATTTGAAAGAACTTTAAAGGCGTGCCTTTAAAGGCTGACTAGAGGGAATGTATTTCCCACCTAATTTAGAATTTTATTTCAAAGTGATAGGGATCAATTTTGCATATTTTCTGACACCCTTATGCCTTATAAAGGGTTATCCATTTTTTGACAGATAAAAAAAGATACATCGCGGAAAAACAAATATTTTTCTTACGAAGAACCCTTCTCTGATGGAAAGCCACATATTTGTATTGCTGTTGATAACCCAACTAAAAAAGTAAAATAAAAAACCTAAGTGTACCGTCGTGTGTAGCTCACCTAAACAGCATGAAAAAATAATGGCGAGTGTACGCGAGTTATGTGTAACCAGGTCTATGTGTATTTGTAACTGCTGTTTGACTTACCACTATAAACTTTTATTGATTAGGATTCCGTAGGGATTTGGATACTTTGGGCCCGATTCGGATTTTGAAATAGACATCTATTAGACATCTTTTAGACATCACCAAGATACGATAACGATATGTTTAAGATTTAACCTGTCAAATTTGACATTTGCGCGATTCTGGAGATACTCTTGAACGATTTCCACAGGATATGACTTATTAGAGATCCAATTCACATCTAATAGATAGGTATCACTCTATCTAACGTAAAAGTGACATTGGTAGCCCGAATTGCGCTGCAAAAGAGAACTAGTTGCTATCTAAACTATAACGTATCTAGAATGGATCTAGTACGTGTCGTCTCTTGTGAATATCTTGAAGTTCGAATACGGCAGTTTAGCTTTATGAGTTCAAATTGAGTTAGTTTCTGTCTATAGGTACCATAAAATCAGGTAACTATAGTCCTTAAATACAACTATGGTCCAGTTTTTAACGATGATTCTTAGAGTGACATTCCATTTCCAACTGCAGCTGCAATACTGTTCATTTTACTATGGAAACGCGTCGCTGTCATTGTCAATTTCCATAGAAAATGAACAGTATTGCAGCTGCAGTTGGAAATGGAATGTCACTAAAAGTGACAATACTGTTCATTTTACTATGGAAACGCGTCGCTGTCATTGTCAATTTCCATAGAAAACGAACAGTACCTATTGCAGCTGCAGTTGGAAATGGAATGTCACTTTTATCGTGCCTTATTTACGGCAGCAGTGCAGTGCAGATGGTAATGTCGCGCTACCTACTGTAGCATTTACCTTGGAATTACCTCCTTCCTTTTTCTGTTCCTTCATTCGAATTCCAGCATTTAGCTTTCCAAGTCCGATCATTCTGACTTGCTTATTATGGCTCCGATCACATTATGATACTTCTTGAATTGTATCTGAAATTTACAGACTCTAATAAGACTCTTAAAGTCTGGGAGACTGGGACTTCTGCCTGGCTTACTTTGGGCTGATTCTGATTCTTTAGATGTTCCAAAGAATCAGGTATAAAAGCGGTACAACCGTCATTCTGATTTCAGTTTATCGCCAGCTCTCATCTGAGCATTTTCTAAATTAAGGGTCCGTGCGGGGCCAAGTGAGGCCCCGCACCTTCAAGAAACCCTCCTCTTCCTGGCGTAACTTACTATATAAATACTTTCACTATAAATTACAAACGCAAATCTTTTACAAGCCTCTGGTTTGGTGACCCTCGCTGAACGCCTGTGCGCGCCCTCCTTGACGCCGCGCGCCCGTTCGCGCCCTCTTCGACGCCGCGCGCCTGTGCGTGCCTGTGCGCGCCCTCCTCGACGCCGCGCGCCTGTGCGCGCCCTCCTCGACGCCGCGCGCCTGTGCGCGCCCTCCTTGACGCCGCGCGCCTGATCGCGCCCTCCTTGACGCCGCGCGCCTGTGCGTGGGAACGCGTTTCCCAGGCGCCGCACCCCGGAGCACCGTGCTACCTACCACGCTACCACAACTTCCCGGTGTTGTTGGACAATTTAAGTTCCCAGCCGTGCCATATTGACCCACCATTTATACCTGGAAAATAAACGTTACCTACCCCTGAGTCCTTACTTTTCATTTCTTCACCCTTCATCCTTCCAGCTGCTCAGTTGCGTGCTCTACCAATTCATTGGCAGAGCACGTAACGCGACACTACTGCAATACAATACTACTGCAGTTATGCTGGAGTAGTCTGAATTCGAACGTTACCTTAATAAAATCCGGCGGCTCCAAACAATTTGGGAATTATTACATTATTGTACTCAGAATCACGAGTTGTTTCGATCCCAATAGGGAAAAAAAGACGTAAAATTAAATAGTATAGATACATTTTTCGATTCTTTCATTCCGTTACCGTCGTACGTCTATGAAAAATAATAAGGGTGTAATAAGTTTTTGGCAAAAATTTCATTTTTGGTACAAGCTTTTATCGCTGACTGTACTTTTCTTTCCACAGGCAACTAATGCTTATCGAGACAATTTTAAAAACCCCAAACACAATTAAGTTTCATTGTTTTATCACATAGTTCCTATGACCACCTCCGGTCTCCATCATCAGATCAGCTCAATGACACCATAATATTGCATTGTCACCCGACTTACGTATGTATGCAAAATTTCAGCTCAATCGGAAACCGGGAAGTGGATCAAATTTAACTTGCAAGATTTGATTACACACAGACAGACAGACAGGTGAACGTAAATAAAAGCTTGTAAAAATTAAAGGGTTATATAACATTGATTTAATCTAGTAAGTAGGTGCCTGTTTCGCGCTCAGCAGACTGCGCCCTAGTCTACATCCTACGAACGTGAGGAAAGCCTATTTTGGCTACTTCCACGCCTTACTAACCTACGGCATAGAACTGTGGGCAACTTCAGCCAACCGCGACCGAATATTCAGACTCCAAAAGCGGGCAGTTCGTTGCATGCGTGGCGTCTCCTGGGATCACCCCGCTCGTGAATTGTTCAAGGATGCCAAAATCCTCACCCTCCCGAGCTTGTATATTCTCGACGTAGCCAAGTATGTGAGAGGTAACCTTGAACAATTCCCAACGCGCGGCGACTCGCACAACTATAACACTAGGCGACGAGGCGAACTGCGTCCACCGAGTACTCGTCTAGCCAAGTCTAAAAAGTGTCTCCACTCAATAGGTCCTAAGATATATAACCACATAACCTTAGACATTAAAAGTGCCACTAGTAATAAAGGTTTCGTGAATAAACTTAAGGCTAAACTTATGTCTGAAGCGTACTACTCTGTTGACGAATTTTTCAACGGCGTGCACTCTTAAACTGGTTCACACCACAATTTAACTTTATGTACCTACCCAACATTTATAATTTGAAAATGTAACATACCTACCTTGTACCTAATATTAAATATATACTTAAGTGATGTGTTATGTTATGTAATATAGATGTAAATAGTTGTAAATATGAAATAATGTAATTGACATGTAAAACTATGTTTTATAAAGGAATAAATGAATGAATGAATGAAAAGAGTGACATTCCATTTCCAACTGCAGCTGCAATATTTACTGTTCATTTTACTATGGAAACGCGTCGCTGTCATTGTCAATTTCCATAGTAAAATGAACAGTATTGCAGCTGCAGTTGGAAATGGAATGTCACTCTTACCGACTCAAATGAGGCCGCAGCTTAATATGCAAACACTCAACATGGAACTGTCCGAAAGCTTTTCATTTTTAAAGCTTTCACGAATGCCGTGTCAAACGAAAGCTAGGGCAATAAGTTTGGTTAGAAACAAAAGCTTAAAGCAAATAACCCTTGTTTACACACCTGGACGTATTTACGACGTAATTATGAAATAACCTTCTAAGGACCAGCCATAAAAATGAAGAACCCAAAATTTGCCACTGAAGTTTGAACCTATAGTACAGGGAATAGAGTTGATTTTTATTTGTTTGAAAATTTTGCGAAATAAAAGAAATGCAACTCTATTCCAATTGAATGAATTGGGCTAAATGTTATCGAACTGAAGAAGTACTATAGGTAGGACCGTGGGCCTTAGGAGGTTAACACCACAGAATAAATAACTGTACGGTAGACGGAAAAGAAACTCCTACTAAACCGAAGTTTGACAGCGATTTAGGGACGATTCATGCTGTCCCTTTCTAAAGAATTGCACTATCCCTTTCGGCTATTTAGGGTTGTCAAAATTCAAGTCATTATTAAAGTTATTAGTCATGTTAAATAATACCCCGAAATAAATATTAGGGGACATCTTACACCGATCTACCTAGCCCCAAACTAAGCAAAGCCAAATAAATTATTGTCGTTGTGTGCCAAATAGTTTGTATGACCGAAATTTGTATGTATGAAATCGTCTAACAAACATGCCGTGTGGAGAACTCATCGTTCACGACAATTGGTCGCACTAACTAAACCACTAGCGCCGTGGGTGGCGAAGAAAAAAGACGTCAAGCGCGAACCTAGTTCGTAAAGTTGGGGTTCCACCAAAAAAATCGTCCAAAAAGTTACCTAAGTTAATATTTATAGATTTCCAAAACGACATATTGTGATTATGATGAATAAACTGACGAAAGTAGTTTGACAATATCTCCATCGTAAAGGCTCTGTTTATTCGTCAAAAACGAATGACGAAGTTGCATTTTATTCGCAAGAGTGGCAAAGTAATTACTAATTACTTAGATAACACTTTTGAGTAGTTTCCTCTTGTTAGCTGGTGTAAATGACTTTTAAGTGATAAATATTTATGTGTAATAATAATTCCAACAGCTAAGTATCAGAGGCGGCGCGTCAAACATATCCATAGGCAAGCCGCCTCATTTGGCTTACATATTTCCTTTAAAACTCTGCTCAAATGTCCAAAAACAGGCAAGCCGGTGGGAATCGGCTTTTATGGACGCGCCGCCACTGCTAAGTATTCAAGTAAGTATTTGTTAAGCATTCATTTGGATTTTATTTGTATTTTCCTCGCAACTCGCTTGATGATTCCAATTTTTGAACCACGAGCATAGCGAGCTACCGTGTATTTGGATCTTTAGCTTGCTCGGCTATCGGGTTAAACAACAATTTAGCCCCCTTGTAAAACAAATAACAATTGTTTCCTTGTAAAAGAAGAAAGAAAGTTGAAGAGAAGACGATACGAGAACGAACTAGTCGTTTTAGAAGCCGCTCAACTCACCACACGACTAAGGGAAACGTACTAGTGCTCGACATGCTAATGCCCAATACATGATGCCTTGATGCCACCTCTATTTGACAATGACTTAAGTTTCAAGATTTTTTATTTAATCGTATGGCATTATATTTACAGATACAGAGATATCATAAATCTAACTCCAGAGAATTAATCCACTTGATAGCTTCGTCGTTCAGTTTTATCAGGTCTTCCGGGGGGCCTCCAGTATATCGAGTAGATGGGCACTCTTGGAAAATATGTCGGATACTCTGTTCCTCGGCACCACAGTGACAGGCAGGAGACTCCACCCAGCCGCAACGGTACCTATATAGGGCACAGCGACCGTGGCCGGTGCGCAATCTATTGAGGTTACACCATGTCCGCCTCGGCAGTTCAAAGCCATCTATTTTCTTACCCGGGATAATCCCCGATCCAAACTTTCCATCCATTGTCGTAGTCCATAAATGCGTCCACTCCCGGTTAGCGTTGTAGTCTCCTTGTGAAAGAGTTGACGCTATACTGTAGGGGGGGTTCCTGGACTTCAGGCGACTATTTACGGGGTGCGTGAATTCGCTGTGTATCGGTAGGTTTGGGTTTTCCCTAATTTTGCGAGACTCTTTCATAAGCGCATCCTTCCTTCGCAGATCAGGTGGCAGGATCCCACAAAGAACTGGTAGCCAGTGGCATGGGGTAGATCGCAGTGTGCCGGATATGAGTCGCATAGTTTTATTTAGCTCCGTGTCGACTTTGTTGGTGTGAACACTGCCCATCCAGACCGGCGCGCAATACTCAGCTGAGGAATACACCAGCGATAAGGCAGATGTGCGCAGAGTGTTGGCATTTGCACCCCAGGATGTTCCAGTTAATTTGTGAATGATATTGTTGCGCGTTTGCAGTTTGCGTCCAGTACACGTGAGATGTTCTTTGAAGGTCAGCGAGCGGTCAAGGATGACACCGAGGTATTTTGGAGTAGAATTGTGTCGCAGGGTCGAACCGTTGAGAGAAACTTTGACCTCGCGGTTTGCTAGTTGGTTGTGTAGGTGGAAACAACATGTTTCGGTCTTATTTGTGCTAGGAGTGAGGCGCCATGCTTTGAAATACCTTACTAGTGTAACCATGTCCTGCGTTAATGTCTGCTCCAGGTTATTAAAAGACTTATGCTGCATGACAAGGCAAATATCGTCGGCGTATATAAATTTGCGAGCCAGGGTGGGAGGCAGGTCGTGGATGTACAGATTGAATAAGGTAGGGGCTAGTACAGAGCCCTGCGGCAGCCCATTGTTCAGCTTCTTCACGTTGCTGACCTTAGAACCCAAGTGAATGCGAAACCGTCGTTGAGAAAGCATGCTTGATATAAGTTGAACGATTTCCAAGTTGGGAACTGCCACTAAAAGTTTGTAGAGCAGCCCCTCTCTCCATACCGTATCGTACGCTGCCGTTAGGTCGATGAAAACTGCCCCAGATTTGAGTCCATTTTGGTATCCCGTCTCTATGTGAGTGGTTAATGCTAGGACTTGATCTGTACAGCTGCGGCCGCATCTGAAACCCGCTTGCTCCACTGGAATAAGTTTGTCTATGAGCGGCGCTATTCGTTTCAGCAGGACTCTTTCCAGAAGTTTATAAACATTACTCAGTAGAGCTATAGGGCGATAGTTAGAGGGATCATCATCATTCTTTCCTGGCTTTAGTAGAGCGATCACTTTGGATTTTCAAGATGACATGTACGGGGACCGCGTCGAGCACCAGTACGTTTACCTTACCAGTGCTGAAATTAACTCAGTTGAAATGAAAACAGCCTACATTCTAAAATACTATTATAAATCTGTCAGGTTTTTTTGTACCCACAACAAGCAGGAAAAGGGTTTCGATATCTTTGCGGTACGGAATCCCAAAAAGGAATTGTACCCTTGCCACGCTCGCTCAAATGAGTAATGCTATACGTGGCACGCATTTAACATTCTAAAGATGTGTGCAGAACGAAGGTGCAATAGAAATGTTTTTTTACCTATAAGAGGGGGTTCGACTGTTCATTGAGAGCGGGGGGTCGAGCATTCATCCACAGAGGTGGGCCAAAATAACCACGGTATGGATGCTGCAAGACGGGCGAGGATCTGATAGGCCCAGACGGAGATGGCGGGATGACCTGGCCGGAAAACTGAGACGGGTGGAAATCGAGGGGCCTTTGCCCAGCAGTGGGACAAAGGCTTATAATAAGTAATAAAATAAGAATAGGTGGCTTTCGTTCTTAGCTTCATCTGGCAAATCAGGTAGGATGGAATCCTACTAAACCGAAACTTCGGGATTTTTCTGACGTGCTTGTAATTACGGAGTGTTACGAGTGCGACAATAAATGACTTTTTTTTTTCAAACAGAGCACACGCTCATTATTCCGCGCAGCTGTGTCTAAAGTTTGTATAGCCCTCATGATAGCGGACCTCCGGTAGGAGATGGCACTGGAAGAGGAAGAATATCCTAGCAGTAGGTAATTCCATTCTCAAATACTCAGAAAGTTTTCGAAGTATTAGTAAACAAATATTTTAGAGGCAAAAGATTATTATCATCAAAGTTGATTCAGCCATTTAACAGTTACGAGAAAATATAAGAATGGCTATATTACACACAATATATCAAAAACTTAACCGTCCTATTATGTCTTCACCGCAGTCTAAAAACAAATATACAAACAAAATTCCTCCAAGACCGTAATAAAGCATGAATTATAAATTCAACAGGAGCTTAAAATGTAAAAGCACAGTGTAAAGCTCCCTCCAAGGCATTAGCGGCATATGTCGCGAAATGCAACCAGCACACGCGAGCTTTGTCATGTATTCCGCTTCGCAGGGCGAGAGCGCGAGTCGTGCTCTAAAAGGGGCATTTCATGGTCTGTCCCGTACAAACCCATTTTATTTCGTATATTACCTTCATTTTTTCAAGGGAGCCCTCTTTATGGCTATAGACATGCCGTGCTCACATTATTATGTACAGTGAATTTGTTATGTCTGACCTTACGGTAGTAAATATGAAGGTCATAAAAAAAACATGATACAGTTTGAAAAAAAATTGGACTTGAATCCTCCTTGGAAGTAAATATATACCGGTATCTTTCTTAATCTACTGAACAACTTTTACCGGAGTCAACCACGAAAACGCCAAAAATCTGCTATCTCTTATTCAGCGAATCATACGTCAGTGTTTTCTATGGAACAACAATTTATTTCCAGGATTTCGGGGTTGGCTGACGATGTATTCAGTGGCGTAGCGTGAACAAATCTAGCCGCCGGCGAAGTCGCATCTGCGAGGCCTTTTCTTTCAATGTGCCCGAAGGGGCCTCGCGCCAGGCCCTTTCGGGCGCGCGGCCGTGGGCCAGAGAGAAGATCGCCCACGCCTAGCCACGCCACTGCCTGAATTAAAACGATTTTCGTACCATGGCACAGAATAAATAATAGTACTAGGTACAGAAGATTCACTCTCAAACAAAACGCGTCTGTTACGATTAGGACAGATGTGATCGCTAGGTGGCGACAGCGTCACGCGCGGCATATGGCTAGCCACCAAAATTGGTGTGGAACGGATGTACTTTTAGCTACCTGTAGCAAAGCGACGAGGCACGCCTGCTTTAACCTACATTATTTCATCATGTAATGTTTTCATCTACCTTCAACTGGCTTAAGGAGCCAGTTGAGGGTAGGTTTTGTTTACTTTTTTTTTTAAATACCTAAAGATACAGACTATAGACTCGGCAAGCGAAAGGAATGCAACCTCTGATTGATTCTACCTACCAAGCCTCGCCACAATAAGCTTGCTTTTTGCTTTAAAAGCATTAGCGACTGGAGTATTTGTATTTTGTATGCGGCGATGCGGTTTGCTTTGGTGTTTTTGGGTGCTTTGACAAATGTAGCGTAATCTGGAGAATTCGATTTGTTTTGTGGAATAGGTACCTATACTTATTTGTGAAATTTTTAGAACACTTGAAGAATATTCTACGTTACCAGACATCGTAAATTTTATAGCATTTTCGGTGCAGCGGGTTGGTGTTAACGGAATTGGTATAAACAATTTCAACCCTAATGATTAATTAGCGTTAATTACGTTAATATTAACCTTAATTTACCATTTCAGTTGGATCTATACCAATTCCGTTAGTACCTAACACCACGCCGCTGCACCAATAATGCTATAATTTTTACGATATCTGAACATTACTTAATAAGTTGTTATTATTTTGTTTTAATTTTAATAACCATTGTTGTCAAAATCCTGAGGTACTTAATATAGGTACGGTTAGGGTAACATCTTTGGAAAGTCTACTACCTAAAGAGGCCCTCAGATTAGGTACCAGTTCGCCGGACGATATCAGCCTGTCAGTTAAACGCAAAAAGTGACAGTTCCGAACAACAAATGACAGACTGCTATCGTCGTGGCGAACTGGTAATCTGTGGGCCCCTTAAGTCTACTACATTAAGTATTTAATGGTAAATATTGATTTCCTACGCAATTTAGTATTGTTTTATGTATAAATTATATATTTGCTATTTTATTTTTGCAGGCGTAATTTAAAAGTCGATTAAAATTTATGCGATGTGATCCACTCAACTTAAAATATCATTATGTATATTAGCATAGAGAGTGGATATGAATCTATCTATTAGAATGAGATTATAATATTGTATAACTATGTAGGTAGATAGGATGTAGGTAGATTTAATAAAGATTCAAAATAAAAGGTAAATTTAAATTTTAATGTTCATATTTTAGTTGCTCTGCTACTCACATGTTAGTTTTATTGTTACATGGTTAACTTATTAATTTGTTTAGTTTAATTTAGTTTAATTTAATTTACTTTATTGTTATTAAACTTATCATCATGGTTTTTCTTTTAGCTTGTAGTTAATCACTAAGGAAGAGCGGTGTTCCTTAACACAGGTATTTTTATACTTAAAAAGGGACACCAACCTCTATTTTGTTAAATATTGCTTGTTAGCGAATAAATATTTTTTCATTTTTTCATTTTCATATTATACTTACTGTTCGTTTGAAAGAGACATTTAACAGAGCTTTGTATGCGGTTGTTAAGTTTTATGAATAAGGGAATTATTTTTTGAGGAACCTTTTCAGAACCGTACGGATCTATCGAAGATAAACATCACACATCGTTACTACTCGTACTTATGACTAGCACAGCTTCTACTAGAGTACTAAAACAAGTAATATGACTAGCAGCTAGTATTAATCAGAGTAACGCATGACGCAAGCACTAGTAGACTACCTAGTCTCAGAAATATCGCACGCGGCTCCTCGGCCTTTATTATTTCCCTAGACATTCACAGAGCTGATACTACCTACCTCTAAAATATTACTTATAAATATAACGAGTATATATTTACTTATGTGTCACACTGCTAAGCTTTGCCAAAGCTTTTCCCATTAATCTAATTTCTAAAAGAGTTGAGGATCTAGCTTCCACGGTAGTCTAAGGATTGGGGACTTTTGAACTTCGCTGATATACCATTAGACGCAACAGTTTAGTGCACGGCGAATTAATCAATGAATTCATTAACAATTTCTTACGACGTTTTTCTTCAGAAATACGAGGGATGTCAACCGGGATGAAAGTCAAGAGGGTACTAAAGTAGGCAATTATGCAGTAAAATTTTGAAGTAAAAGTTTATTTACCGACGAATCGTGTGCTACGCTCATCTGCATGTGTGGCTGTCGATTAAAGGATGGAAAGCATCACGTGATCGCCTGTCATTTCATAGAAAAGTAAGCGCCGGAAGCTCCTGCCCGGACACGGCCCTGTTTAATGTGAGTCATCATTATTACACTCTTATTATATGACAATAAAAATAAGTTTAGTACTTACCGATTAATACCTGTCCTAGGGGCGTTCTAGCAGGGCTCGGAACCGGTTTTTTTTTTATCCCTAAATAGCCCAATTTTTTTATTATTTTATACTCTTTACGTAAGACTAAATGATGTATTTAGGTAACGACTTTGTATTATTAGATTGACCCATCAAAAATTAAATAATAAACCTAAGAACGAAAAGGAACGTAATAATAATAGGTACCGGTGTTTTTTTTATGAAGAAAAAACAGATTCCAAGCCTTCCATTCCAGAAAAGTGAGTGAGAATTTCTGATTTCTGAAATCTAAGAAGCCAACATTTGGCATGTTAACTTTTGATAATTATTTAGCTCTGAATTCAACGCTACATAAATAATACAGATTTTAACAGGTTATACGCGTCACATCCCCAATCGTTCTAATTATGGCGAAAACTATCCAACACCTTCAAGACGTAATAACCACTCTATATCCCTCCCATCCCGTGCTTTAGTTCAAATTAGCCCCTGTACGTGACTTTGCAATTTCTGTTAAATTATTCATATGAATCTCTCCTTATATAAATTAGGGGAACACTTTCTTCCAGCGTCTTGCCTGAAATTATTGCAACTGGCTTGCGGGATTATTAATTGCAGTCTCGGTTAGTTTCATTGGGGATTAAAACCTATTTTTACCTGACGGCAAAGGAAGGGTTAAGGTTTTAGCAGTATTTGTATGTGGGTATAGCTGTTCCGTATGTACAGTGAGTTGCAAAAGTGCATACCCCCTTAATGGATGGGTTCCATTCATAAGCGCAATCAATTAACGCGAAACTTTTATTCGCGTTACGTACAACTGAGACGAGATCCCCGAGAAGCCGATATTTTGATAATGAACTCCCTTCCGAGGTTTTCCCGAGGGTCTACAGTATGGGGTTCTTTAAAAAAGGAGTGTACAGGTTTTTAAAAGGTCGGCAACGCGCATGTAATACCTCTGGAGTTGCAGGCGTCCATAGGCTACTGTGACTGCTTACCATCAGGCGGGCATGGGTTGTGACCGGACAAAATGGAGAAAATAACATGTGATCCTCAGCAGTGAGGGAACGAGAAATAAGAAGAAGATTTTTTTTATACCACATTGGTGGCAAACAAGCATACTGTTATGTTCTCCATTTTGTCCGGTCATAACCCATGTGGACTGTATGGTGCAAACTGCCGCCAGCCGACCTTTTCACAGTATTCGACCATCTCATACGTGCCTCACCCAGAGTACTTTTGCCATTCATTCACTCTAAAATTATGTTTCTCCACATCTACGGACTCGCCTGTCTTCTACCTATTTTGAAAATCTGGTCAATGTTTGAGTGTAGTTTTCTTAAATTGGGCCCAAAAACTAAATTGTAGAATGAACCGTCTACCGCAGTATTTCCGGATCAATACGATCTTTACCTCCAAAATTGAGCGTACTACCGTCTTAAAGACTGGCAATGCTTTTGTAACCCCTCTGGAAAACCAGAACAGGAGCAGGTGCACTCACAGGTGTCAGTTGCAGGACTTGCAGGCTTGACGGTTATTGCTAATCATCGTGCGATGTGTCTGATCATTTGCCTTGTCTAAAAAAATCATACGCAATCATTAACGTCGCTATTCGAGCGTTTCTTTTATTTTTTGCCATTTTTATATATTGTGACCTTTTTTGCCACTTTTGTGTTATTTCTACTCAGAATCACGAGTTCTTTCGATCCTAATGGGAAAAAAAATGTCCCAGAGTTGTTTCCTAACTATTGTGTTACCATTTTCCCATATACTTTGTATCAAATGGCGGTAACAAAAAGGAAAGTTTGAAAAATCTACGGTTTGAGGACACTTTTTTCTCCTATAAGGGCCCCCCCACATCTGGCGTCTTTCGAGCGTCGGCGTCTGTCGGCGTCGGTTCAGCGCTATGGAAAATGACGTCGCTGCGCAGTTGCGTCGACGCTGCGTCGACGTTGCGTCGACGTCGACCATAGAATTGTAGACGCCGACGCTCGAAAGACGCCAGATGTGGGGGGGCCCTAAAGATGAAAAGGGCTCGCGATCCTGACTAGAAATAACACAAAAGTGGCAAAAAAGGTCAAATTATATAAAATGGCAAAAAATAAAAGAAACGCTCATTTAGGACGATATTTTTCTTAGAATGCCCTCAAAAAGCTACACAACTACGTTCCGTTGCAGTTGAGCGTATATTCACGGCAATAATCCCCCGGCTTGTCGAAGCGTCGAGGCGGTATCGCGGCAGACGCGATTTAATTCCAAAACATTCACTCAATTTCCGGAACGAAAGGGGATCCGGCGGGCTTCTGTGCTTTTGGTGGAGAGATAGCAGATACGTTTGAAAATGGAAAAGGTAACGTACTTTTTGGATGTTCCATATTTTTGCTAATGTGTCCCGCCGAGTTTGTTGCCAGTCTCATATTGGGATACCCTCCTCCAATTGAGAGGGATATCAATCTTCTCGGGGCAGAGGTGTACGGTTGGAGCCGGTAAAGGTTTATTTGACGTCCATAAGCGCATTGTAATATTTGTAATATGCCTACTTAAATAATAAACTATCTTTATCTCTTTATCGTAATACATAGGAGTTAAAGAAAACATCGTATACATTATAACCGTAAAATAAATAATAAGTTTGGATTTGGAAACTACGTTAAGGGGCCCACTGATTATCAGTTCGCCGGACGATATCGGCCTGTCAGTTAAACGCAAAAGGTGACAGTTCCGAACAACTGACAGCCTGTTATCGTCTGGTGAACTGGTAATCTGTGGGCCCCTTTAGAGTACGGCAAACAATTGGATACCTAAGTTTTCGGATGACTGCCCAGCGGATGTAACTAAAAGTTAAAAATAGTACTTACAATAGGCGCGGAATCTAATAAGACTGACTTATGGCAAGATATTTTTTTTGTATTTCAACATTTTATGAATGGACTTGATGCTACTACTCGCCTTAAGCGGGTGATAGATGTACGTGAGCTATAAGTAGAATCGCAGAAAAAACGTTCAAGTCTTTTTGAGCTAAAATAAACCACAAGAAATTCTAAAGTCAAATGCAACAGCGCTAATCGAAAACTTTCTTCTATTGCGACCCAGTGAAAAGTTGAAAAGCTATCTGGCTTGTTGAAAATCAAACCCTTAGCGACTTTTTTTTTTTTATTAGCCCGTTATAGTCTCCCACTGCTGGGCAAAGGCATTTCCCCTTGATTTTCACAACTCCCGGTTGTAGTGATTTTTCCGGCCCGTCTAAGTCGTCCCGCCATCTCTGGGTCTGCCACGTCCGCGCTTCTTTTGCGGCTTCCACTTGGTGGCTATACTAGCCCACCTATCCGGATGCATACATGTTTTGCGACTATTGCTTTTTACGGTTCCGTACCCAAAGGGTAAAACGGGACCCTATTACTAAGACTCCGCTGTCCGTCCGTCCGTCTGTCACCAGGCTGTATCTCACGAACCGTGATAGCTAGACAGTTGAAATTTTCACAAATGATGTATTTCTGTTGCCGCTATAACAACAAATACTAGTACGGAACTCTCGGTCCCAGTCCGAGAGGTCGAGTCCGACTCGCACTTTTTCTTTATAATCTAATACTTTTACCGACGCTACTTTCAAGGAGTACAGTCTGACAAATCCACGGCGCGGTGAGTAGCCGATCGCAACTCGTTTATTTGCTGACGCTACTCCGTCTTAGACTTAAATTGCTACGCTTATAAGAAATATTGCAGAATGTTGACTAATTACTTCAATTTGGTACGGGATGTTCGTACTTAATTTTAATTTAACTGGATAGGTATCCAGTACTTTAGGATGGTATAAATTGGGTGCATCGTATACTATTCGTACTTCGTATTTGCCGCTAGCTTTCTACCGCCACTAGCTGCGGGTTTTCCTGATACAGGTAAATTTACTCAAGTCCAACTGTTTTCAAACTGTATAATGTTTAATCTAATAAACTTTTTTCATTGTTTATTATTGTTCGTTTCGTGTAGACCAGGTAAGCCTTTTTTATCGTATATCTAAAGGTGATGTTTGGTTTTCAGCTGCAGCTGCGTTAAGGGCCCACAGATTACCAGTTCGCCGGACGATATCAGCCTGTCAGTTGTTCGGAGCTGTCAAATTTTGCTTTGAACTGACAGGCCGATATCGTCCGGCGAACTGGTAATCAGTGGGCCTCTTTACTAGCGTGAAGCTTAGGAGTCAATATCTTGCCGGCGGTCAAACAGTTGCTTTATACTTAGATACGAATATCCACTACAGCCATCGCATCACACTCTGTAATGACATTCCTCGCGGGCATCCATACATGGCTGCGCTAATCGCTAATGGCTTGTATACAGGGTGTTACGTGTATTTCGGCGAATCAACTTATTAGTCACTCGTTGCCATAGTTCCGAATACGAATAGCCACTATGACGCATGACACTTTGTAATAACATTCCTCGCGGGCATCCATACATGGCGCTCGATTCCAAAAACTGGAAAAGTTCTCTGAAATTTCAGGAAAATATCACAGGACCCAAAGGACACTTTCATGTAGGTATAAAATGTAAAATTTTTATAATACAAAATTTTCGAAGATTTCGAAATGTTTCCATGTGGAAATATTGCTACCATCGTTAAACTTTTCGACGGTATATAAGAACTTGATAATATTTGCTACCTTTATCATAAGTATAGGGAAATACGTCACTATAGAGTACACCCTCCATACATGATTTTTCTTACCTGCATGAGTTTTTCGGAACTTGTGTACGAAATATCATTTGATATTTGCCAGTCGCTTTTCAGTGAAGGAAAACATCGCGAAGAAACCGGACTAATCCCAATAAGACCTAGTTTCCCCTCGAGGTTGGAAGGTCAGATGGCAGTCACTTTCGTAAAAACTAGTGCCTACGTCAAATAATGGGATTAGTTGTCAAGCGGACCCCAGGCTCCCATGAGCCGTGGCAAAATGCTGGGATAACGCGACGAAGAAGATGGACTCACTCTATCTCTATTATGCTTAGTTATACCTTTTTAGGGTTCCATACCCAAAGGGTAATACGGGACACTATTACTAAGACTCCGCTCCGTCCCTCCGTCTGTCACCAGGCTTTATCTCACAAACCGTGATAGCTAGACAGTTGAAATTTTCACAGATGATGTATTTCTGTTGCCGCTATAACAACAAATACTAAAAACAGAATAAAATAAAGATTTAAGTGTGGCTCCCATACAACAAACGTGATTTTTGACCGAAGTTAAGCAACGTCGGGCGGGGTCAGTACTTGGATGGGTGACCGTTATTTTGCCGTTTTTTGCATTGTGGTACGGAACCCTTCGTGCGCGAGTCCGACTCACACTTGGCCGGTTTTTCAGAATTAGTGATTAGCGGACACCCTGTATACCGGGTAGCCAGAGGCGATATAATACCGCGCCGAATTAGATTTGCAGCTACTCTGGGGGTGACACATGCAACGATAGGGTTGGTCAAAGTCAAAGCATCAAAGGAGTTATTAGTATAAGTTTTAACACAGAAAACAATTTAAATGACATGTCCAAAAGTAAATTTATACATAGGTATATTTACGTACGTACTTTCTTATACGGTTTTTAGGGTTCCGTACGCAAAGAGTAAAAAACGAGACCCTATTACTAAGATTCCACTGCCCGTCTGTCCTATCTGTCTTTCTGTCACCAGGCTGTATCTCATGAACCGTGATAGCTAGGCAGTTGAAATTTTCACAGGTGATGTATTTTTGTTGCCGCCATAACAACAAAAATACTAAAAAACAGAATACCTCTAATAAATATTTACGTAAGGCTCCCATACAACAGACGTGTTTTTTTTTGCCGTTTTTGGCGTATTGGTACGAAGCCCTTCGCACTTGGCAGTACTTTTATGACGGAATCAAACAAACATAACACCTTTTTACAAAAAACAAGTACAGTATATTTTTTATGATATAATAGGAGGCAAGCGAGTAAGCGAACCACATGATGGTAAGCGATTAGGTACCGTCGGTCGCCAATGAACACCCGCATTAGCCTTTGGGCTGTGAGAGCGTTGCCGTCCTTTGAAATAGGAATACAGTCAGCAGCAGAAAATGCTAAGCGGGCAAAGTTGTTCAATAGACCGGGCCGGGGCCGCGCCGGAGCTTTCGGCGCTTCATTTTCTATGCAAATCACCACGTGATCACCGATCAGCCGTAATAGAAAACTACATGTCGGACGCCTTGGCCCGGGCCCAGCCTGGTCTAGCATGAGTCATCCTTTATGTAACATTCAGTTCAATAAACATAACATACCCATATGACCTGCATGTCACAGGCACTAGATAGCCTAAAGCGCTCAATCGTTCGCTGAATTACCTTTGAAGTTTCACCTCTGTGAGCTAGCTTAGCTATCTAAAAGATCAATATGTATCATACGATTCAATAAATATATCGAGCAAACATGTAAGTAGTTAAGTCTTTTGAGAACATATACGTAGGTACCTATAGGTATCAAGAAAAACCGGGCAAGTGCGAGTCGGACTCGCGCACGAAGGGTTCCGTACCATAATGCAAAAAAAAAAAACAAAAAAAAGCAAAAAAAAAAACGGTCACCCATCCAAGTACTGACCACTCCCGACGTTGCTTAACTTTGGTCAAATCACGTTTGTTGTATGGGAGCCCCATTTAAATCTTTATTTTATTCTGTTTTTAGTATTTGTTGTTATAGCGACAACAGAAATACATCATCTGTGAAAATTTCAACTGTCTAGCTATCACGGTTCGTGAGATACAGCTTGGTGACAGACAGACGGACAGACGGACGGACGGACAGCGAAGTCTTAGTAATAGGGTCCCGTTTTACCCTTTGGGTACGGAACCCTAAAAACAACTTCAAGTGTATTATTTTAAGGACAATCACCATAAGGGCGGGCGAAGTGCTCAAATATAGCTACCAGTAAACACGCACTCTAACGTCTTGACAATAGAGGCGTTCAGATATTTGTGAGCACCTTGACCGCTCCGATATATCTGATGGCGACTGTACAACCCGAATGTCTAACAGGGGACCGTCGTATTTTGAAGTCGGTTAATAAAACGACGTAACGCAAGACTTCGTTAAACTGATAGTACTTTGTCGGAAGCGTCAGACTATTCACAAAGAACTACCCTCGTTTTTGTCATGGTCCCATATAATTTGACCGCCAAACCTCAAGACCCTGTTTCACCATGGTGACAATTGTCACCTAAGATTGACAATTCACTTTACGCTGCGTCTTACTTAAGCGAACAACTCGCGAACTCGACGCAACGCGGCGTTCGCGTTCGCAACGAGATCGCCCACGTAGGACATTTCTTTAGGTATCAAAGGATTGATTCACTCCGCGCCGCATCGCTTCGTTTCGCGTTCGCGTGTTGTTCGCCTACGTAGTACGCTGCGTTACATGGCTGGTTCAACAAATATCGGCGCTATGTACCGTCGTTAATTACCGGGCCTGAAATTTAGGTACAAGGAAGCGATTTTTGACTTCCGAGCGCTCGAAATTTAAAGGCACAGTTGAAAGTCAGTGAAAGTCATATTAAATTAGTATGTACTAAAAGTTATAGCTGTATTTTTATACATTTTTGAAATGATAGAGTAAATTTTTACCTAAGTTAACAATCGCCTTTTATAAGAATTATTCTGAGAGGTCAAAGTTACTTTGGTCCTTTTGTAAGTCGATGAATTTTATTATGAAGGCAGAACTGCTAAAGATTCAATTTCCCGGCACTTCCCACAGTCAGCAAAAACGTCGCCTTAATATCATGAAATTACTATCGTGAAATTTTGATGCCGGTCGTACTTTGGCGGCGACGGGACGGAATTATACCTATTCAATTCTGTGGCTGTGGTTTTACATTTTGATAGTGTACTAAATTAATGTCTATGTGTCAGTGTCAGTGTTACCTGCCAGACCTCATGATTTTCGGCAAAGATTCTTTGCATGACTTAAAACTTAATTAATGTACGGCTTAATAGCCAACAGGAGTGGTCATTTTTCCATACAAACGTACTCGACTGTTTCTTCCGTGGGTTTTGGTGCTAGAGCAATGATTTTTTCAACACAGATAAAATTGTCAATATCTGTGTCGGACTGTTTTGCTTTTTTTGATATTTTTGTTTTTAAAGCGCTAGAGCCCTTCAAAAATGGCCAAAATGGCCTCATTGACTATGTATTCAAAACTGATATCAATTAGCCAAAAAAGCAAAACGGTCCGACACAGATAATTATTTCATAATTATTTAGATTTTCAAATTTGGTTACGATTGGTTAAGTTTTGGAGGAGGAAACAGCCGAGTACGAAACCTCTATTTTTGAGATTTTTACGCAGGAATTTTCGCCTTGTCCTTGTTTGTCCATGTTTACTTAAAACTCAGCTCCTGTTTCGACTTAAGGTACCTTTCGGATTCAGACTGTTGCAGTACATGGATGCTGCCGCAAATGTCGAAATTCCGGGCTGCAACATCTATTTAGATGTTTGTGGCAGAAATACAATCGGCAGTGATGCCGCGCTGCAATACTGCTGCAGTAATGCAGGTTACTGCATTGCTGCAGGAAAACTCAAAATAGTTATTTACGATACAAGTGCCGAAAAGAGGAAATTCGAAAGGAGTGGCGATAAATTAAAACAAAAGGGAGTGTTTTAAATCGACACGAGTTGCGAATTACCTATTCGCAAGTGTATCGTACAACGTTTTACAGTACATATGGCCCTTTAAACTTTTGACATACGCACGAAAAGTGCTATTCTGCGCACTAGTGCAGGAAAATAGGTCCATATGAACAGTAAAGGTTATTTTATCAACCCTAGCAAGGTTTTAATAACGACGACTGAATTAAGTAATAACCTTACTTAACTGAATTAAGTAATAAGGCCTTTAGACCCTATACTACCTCCTACTTATTGGCCACTCATCATAAACACAATAACACTGGCATCGAGTGAGCAACATAATCCCCTCCCAATTACGCCGTAATGGCTCATAATTTACCTAAATACGGCTCTACAGCTCACAGTAATTGATACGCCTCGAATACCTAGTTAGGGGGAGTAGTGCTCTCAGATAGGCCCTAAGATTTCATATATATTTTAAATAAAATAAACAATAATACAGTCTATATACGTGCTGCTGGGTACAGGCCTCTCTCATGGGCAAGAGGGCTTGAGTTATAGTTCCCACGCTAGGCCATCATCATTATATATCATCATTAATATTTATCAATATCATAATATATATTCATCATTAGCTTATGATAATATTTATAACATATTTACGCGAAAATGTACACATTATTTGTCTACTTTTACTTAAGTGCCTAAAGATACAGAGTCGTATGTCCGTTCTGCTTCATTAGTCTATGCCTGGTACATCGGACTGCACACTACACGGCTGTAATTATAATTTGTGCGACCACAAATTGATTCAAGCTAGATTGTCTTGATTAGGAGATTAGATGTTAATAATCGCATTTACATTCATTGAAATAACTTTCCGATTAACCTTGAATGGATTTTCTTTGGTCTTGTTTCTTGTGTCTGGATAAAGAAATGTCCGTTAATTTTAACCAACATCGCTCGCGGCAGTTTTTCCATTTTTCTTTATATCTAAACATTAGAAATGGCGTCAGCAAAAACAAAAATTCTTCACTAGTGATATCAAATGGTGATGTACTCGTAGTAATGTACCAATTTGAATTCAGCGTGTCTGGCTGACCGTTAATTCATCACGAGCTTCCGGCCGAAAATTAATATTCCGATGACGTAACTTAAAGCTCTATTATTTTCGGGTGCAAGTCTTGAGCGAGAGCGTGCCCAATGAGCGGTTTAAATTCCATTATTCCACATTATTTAATAGTTACTCTTTTAAACTGAAATGCACATCAAAAATGTGGGCCTTAAAGCATCTGGCCGCGTAGCCAAGATACCAATCGCTTATGCTCCGTAGCGATCGAAACGCAACTGTCACTGTCACACTTATATGGAAGAGTGATAGAGTGACATAAATTAATGCTTTTCGTTGTCGAAGCGATAGCGATTGTAACCTTGGCTAGGCCGGCTGCGTAGAAAATTTCCAATCTTTTTTCTGTGCGTTGCACATTAATTACATATCGAATTGTCTCAAAATTTTCGTTTGAATATGACACACAAAACAAGTACATCGCTCCTAGGAATACTTTTCATGATTTTTATGAGCTGGTAATGATTTCCCCAGCTTTGCTTCGAGTCAGTGTTTAATGTCAGCCCACAAGTTTTAAATGTATCCCTTCACTTGAATATTTTCCTTCACCCCAAATTAACTACTGAGTGCAAGTTATAATAATGCATAGCTTGAATCACCAAATGTGTTGCTTTGTTAATGTTACTTAATAAGCGCAGCTAAAAGAAATATGCAAAACGTAAAAAACACTGAAAAATAAAACCTTATAAATAAAAAAATTGGCCGGAGTCATCGTCGCTCGGTAACCTGTCCAGAAGGCTGGATAGCAATGCTGATCCACTGGGCAATAAACTAATAGAACCCACCTTATTATTTAATCATCATAACCCTTTCGCACACTTAACTTTTACGCAGGTATTTTTCATCTTAAATTATAAGTTAAGGAACGACTACCTTTTAAAACTCACAGGTGTTACGTCAAATAATAATCGCTCTCGCTACCGCTTATAACTCGCTCCGCCACTTCACAGGGGGGACCCTAAACGCCGATGAATTACTGCAAATTAAAATTGTTTAATGAATCAAATTTATTGCCAAAAGATTTGTTTTCAGTTTATTACGGGCCTTTTTAAATATTTTTATTGGTAGTTAGAATAAGGCCAGGGAAATTAACTTTGTCCCTCGAAAATGTTTCATTAGGCAAGGTACTTTAACTTCCGCCTATAAAGTTAAGAACCTGCTTGATAATATCATATTTCTTTTTTATGTTAAAATAAAGCAACGATAGCTTTACCTGTTAATATTTTAAATTGTAATATACACGGTGGCCAGAAAATAAGTGCATTCCTGTTGCCAGGGAGGTTTTGGGATTAAACTAAGCAACTTTTACTATGGGACCAACCCCGAAATCGCGAAAAAGAAATTTACCCTCCTATAGAAAATGAAACAGCCAAACATTACCCTGCTCCGTACAACAGAGACTTCCTTATACTAATGTCAACCATTAAATATATCCCGATGACGCCCTAAAACAGTTATGTTTTCAAAATAACTGGAGTTTTTCTGAGCTTTGATAATGATGATGACTTTCTTGACAACCTACCAAAATATTGTGAGAATTACAAGAGACAATACTTGTCAGAACCTTTTCCCCAAATTGAACCTAACCCTGAGTACTGAAATCGGATACCTATGTAAATAAGGCCCGATTACAGAGCCCTGAGGCACTCCCGTTGATACGATTGGGCCTCATTTAATTAATCTCCACAAAAAGGGATTGATTTGAATTCTCTCTGAAAGAAATTACACACATGTCACACGTGTACCCTTTGGGCGCAGATGGGGAGGGTAAGATAAATGTGGTATTTACTTTAGTGACAACTTTCAATTTACTCTGTAACGGTTAGTATTATTTTATTGGCAATAGGTGGGGTGACTTAATTAACTTTTGGACTAAGATGATTTAGTTTCATTACAAAATAAGTGAAATTATCAATTAAAAACTACTTAAGAGCATTATATTCTAACAAAAAATATTCATCAAAAGTTTCTAATCCTACTTAAGGAAAGTAACTTACTTACCTACTTTTTCCAGCAACTTTTTTGCATCAATCAGAAAATTAAGCTTTATAGCCTACTTCGATTGGCTTCACAAGAGAGAAGTGAACTTAATTGCGGTTTATAACCCTGCTGAATCACAACTAAATCAGTAGGGGTTCCTAAGTCGGTACAGAACTCCGCAAACATTAAAAAACATTAATCTGTGGTATATTTAACCTCTAGCCGCCCAGAGATCTATTAAAAGGTCTCCTGTTCCATTCTAATTTGAACTTTGTGTTGACAAAATAAATAGTTATTTGTACAACAAGAGATCAAAGTTTGATATTTCTTCGAGTGCTTATTTTGAGTCCCGTGCAAGCGAAAGATTCTATAATAGATTATAATCTAATTTAGAATCTTGAGCGTAGTAAGGGATTCAAAAGCGCACGAGATGTAAATAACTTTGATCTCGTGTAGTACACAAAATTTTTCACCCTAAGCAGTGAGAACATACCTAGAGGGACAGAGATAATAGAACACAAGTATATCGAACTTGTATTAGACCCCGCATGTTAAAAATGACATTTGACTATAAAGGTCACTTGAATGACATTTTGTCTCACTCAGTGAGCAAAATGCGATTTTGCTCACTGAGTGAGACAAAATGACTTAGTGAGCAAAATCGCATTTTGCTCACTGTTTTTAAGAAGCAAAGTACCCTTGTTCGAGCTGCTGAGGTGAAAATTTCATTTTGCTTGGCAAGGTTTGACGTATCGGCGGCTAGAGGTTAACCGCTGAAAATTGGTGAACATCTTTTAGACTAAAGGATAAAGCTAATAATAGTAATAATATATAATTTTCACATACCTAATATCCATATCAAGATAAACCTGCCAAATAATGTCATTATGCCATAAAAATAATAGCACGGAGTGGCACAACCACAGGGAAATGCGCAAGTTATTCGGATATCGCTGGATTATGCGCCGGGCAGTTAGTTATGGTGGTATTATACGATGTGTCCAAGAGAGTAGGGTCCGGAAAACTATTACAGGTACAGCATAGATGCTTTAGATGTGAATAAGCAATTTTAGAGCTCCGTACAAAACTTTATTTACGGAGCTCTTATGGGATCACTTCGGTCTTTCAAATCGGTTAAATGCGTTTTACTCAAAGACCGTTTGATGTAGGTACCTAAAATTTGGAACAGTTATTTTCATACGGAAAGAACCTGATTGAATTGCCGGCTGGTGTATTAAATCTCAATGGGAACAGTCTATTAAGAACCTACTACTAAGTAGTTATTAAATAAACCTAATTCTAATATTAATTACCTGACATGACAATATCGTTTAATCTAGTAGGTAGGTTGGTGGCGTATGTTACATATTTACAGTTTGACTTAAACGTGATTTAAATACTACATAATAACAAAATATAGTGATTTTAAGATCACGAAATTTGAAAAATAGAAAGAAAAAGAAAACGATTTACTTTGCTTCAGTTACTACTAAATCTATAAGATAATGTAAACTCTACTAAATGGGGTTAGTCTTACGGCCCGATTCGAACTGTAAGATACGTCAGTTAATAGATCTAGAAACGATACAGATTAGATATGTCAGTGTCAAATGTGGCGTTTCTTCAAACATAAACGTCACTTTTAACACTGACACTTATAATCCATATATTTTCTAGATCTAGTACAATTACTAGATACGTCAATACGTATCACAAAGTTTGGGAGACGTAGAAAAAGATCAACTATTTTGCTCACCGTACCTCAAAGATAATGCGGTAAGGAATAAAAATGCAAAACTTAGGTGCTAACAGTAGTTATACCAGCGATTTATGCCCCATACGGGAACCACGGATTTCTATGTTCTTTATGGTGCACGGGAGCATGGGAGATAAGTTAGATTTAAAGGTGAGGTCAGATTTTATTATACCTCCAGTTTTGTTTACATTCCAATAGGATGACTGGATATATAGGGATGGCATTTGTTTAATAGTATTTCTAAATTTTAATTCATGTACATAGTTCAAAGTACCTACCTTATTCTAGTAGACATTGATATATTATTACTATAGAGAAGACATACCAAACAATGATTGTCGCAATTGCAACCTGTACCACGCGACCAAAACGTCGTAACCGCCGCAAATTTATGGCGTTCTTGAATGATTTGTCTCTCTTTCGCACTTACGAAATGTTGATATAAACTTTGTTATACCTAAGTCATCGATAGGTACCCTTTTGCAGCACACTTCCAACATTTTTAATATTAGCGTGATATCAAATCCGTGTAATATCACAAAATCTTACCAAGAAATAACCCCATAAAACTATTTCCATCGGATTCAAATCGACAACCTGCTTGGCGCGTACATCTTCATCAATTCCCTTCCAGAGCCAAATAGAGGGAATTTCACAGTAAGAAATTGGAAACTTTATTTCTTACGGCTCTTAAACCAATTTGTTGTTGTGGGACGGAGACAACGACAGATTTCTCTCTGGCTAGTTGAGAGAGAGGATTCTCTATTCACTTGGAGGAAAACGCGCGTTTATTGTAGGTAGGTAAAACATTTTTGACCACTTCTGAGTTACTTCAGTTAGACCAAGAGAAGTCTGTAACGATTTTGATAGCACACTCAGTGCAAGTGTTATTTATACGTCATAATTTCATAGAAGTTTCATAGAAGCTACCTTGGTCTAACTCTAGGTATGTAACAACACTCGCAAATCCCTATACGTTAGATACGCATTACTGCTAGGATTTCGAACTTGTAATGGCTCCACAAAATTAAAAGAGACAAAATCATAACGACATAATAGATACAGTAAGTATGTTAAAAACATAAGGCAAAGATCACACTGAAAACTACACTGATTTCATGCTATTTGTAAATGCTGCATACATATAATTATGCATAATTTATTGGTAACTAAACATTACAGGTCACGACATACAAATTCAATTATAAACTAGTGACTATATTCAATACTCTTTATATTGCCATATTATGGTGTCTTTATAGTCTGTGAGTGAAGCGACCGCTGTTGGGCTAAGATGGTCGTTTTTATCATCTGTCATCATGCCTGTCACGTTCTAATAAGTGCGAAAGTGACGCATGACGTGACAAGCGATCAAAATGCGACCATTTCTTGACAATACCACCATACCATATCACCACCATACCATATCCACCACCATATCGTCGGGTAACAAGCAAAAGTCACTAAGTACCACCACAAGTTCATAGCAAGTTCATAGCCATAGTGAACCATATTAGTAGTAAAAGAAGGTCGATATTATTTTTTTTAGTAATTAGTGACGTTTGCTTGTCACCTGACGATATATGAATTGCTTAATACATTTCAACATATTTGATGGCAAGGAATTAGACCGGCTCACTTGAGTAGCTACGGACCATGCTGCTAAGATGCTGACCGCCGCAGCACGCGCTCCAAGGCTTCAGTGAATGGTCTGTCCTCTCTGTCCTCTAGCCAGAGCTTGTTGTTGTCAGCTTCGATTTCTTAACTCGCCGTTACTAATGTTGCAGGGCGTTGAAAATACTCTTTAGAAAATAAGGAGTTCACTACGTCTTTAGTCACATACGATATAAACATACCTAAGTTTCTACAATGGATTTAAAAAGGTTTTGAAGAATTGGCTGTGGAGTGATTTAGTTCTCTTCTTTCCAATTATAAGAGCACCTTAATTAATTTAGTTATAGGTATTATAGGTTACTGTAATACAAAGCTGAAAAACTTATCACAGGCGTGATTTGAACTTATGATTCTGTAGGGCTAAGATGGTCGGCTCTTTATCATTTGTCACCATGCCTGTCACGTTCTAACAAATATGTAAGTGCAAAAGTGACGAATGGCATGACAGATGATAAAAATGCGACCATGATTCCGCTTCTGGTCCAATGATTATACCAACTAAACTTAGGTAAGGTTGGTAAATGTAGTTGTGGGTAGGTCTTAGGTCAATTTCTCTTACCTAGAGAGTAGATTTCCAAAATGTCGGTGACAAATTAGTGAATTTGAAATTGCCCAACCCTATAAGTCAAATTTTACTAAAATCATTTCAGGCAGTACCTAAATAATTATTAGAATATAACTATGACTACTCTACTGTGTTTTTTTCAACACGTATTGAAATAGAAAGAAAATGTTGGTTAAAACAGGTTGTCACCACCTTTCATTGCCCCAAATTTCCTCCATACAGATAACTTTATTACTCCCCTCAAAGGACCCAATATGCCAATAATCCCAATAAATATATCCGCAAAGCCCATAACCGAACCCCAGATAAAAAAAACAAGCAATTAAAGCCAGACATTCTCCAGGGTAATGTGCGAAAAAGCCATTTGCCGAATAAAACAGAATTACAGGTAAAGGCCTTTATAAAGATATTAAAGGTATGAATTTTATTTTTCCCCGTATAATACGGGTAATTATATGATCTGTGTGGACGCAATTTGGACATAAGGGTGGGGGTGCAGTGTATCCAATATCTTATGAACGGTAGAGGAAGGACGACAGTCTCTTATGGCATAACTGCAAAAGTGTCTAGCTGTCAGCTATAAATAATAGTACCAAATCTCTTCAGAGTAGCGCTAGAGTAGCTAAGAACGTAGGCGTTATTGACGGAGTGAAGTGCGCTGTCAATGATTTGATTTTTGAAGTGAAACCTTCTTTAGCGGCGCTGAGCACTTTTTGAGGTGGGGAATAAATGATAAACTCGAGACAGCGTAACGCATAACGCGTAACGCACTGACGTCATGTGTGACGGACTGTTATTCACCAAAGAACTTTAGTCATAACGTATCATGATCAGGTCAATTATTTAAATCTGGACTTTTATATTAAGCAATAAAGCTCAATGTTCTAATCTTGTACGGGCTGAAATACGAGGATCTCACAGTTATATTCTAACTTTATATCACTCCAATATAATTCAATAAAGCTACATCTTGATGAAATCGCTTATAAAAGTGAACTCTAGTACTGGTGAATAAAACTCAAAATATCATGACCAAATATATATAAATAGGGGAAATAGGCGTGATTGTATGTATGTATGTAAATATATTTAGATGCGAGGTCTGCAAGGTAACTTTACAATTTCTATTCGAATTTTAAACAATTAACGCTACAAATTTAAGCTCACCGATTCGCTGTACGTTAAGGCCAGCAATTTCGGAACTAAAGTTTTTCAATAGAAAGGAGGATGGGTCAATTATATATAGCGCTGCAGACATTTTGGACTAGTCATTGAGTTTTCACTTCTGTCGGCACTCCCGGAGTGCAACCAGTTGTTTTTTTTTACCAAAGACTCCATATTGTTGGGCCACCAATTTAAGGATTTTTGACGGACACGTTTTGATACATAGAGATTGTATTTTTTGACGCGGAAAAAATCTATGGAGTAGGTCGTCCAAGTCGGCCAAAAATTTTTGCGTGTAAGTATTTTTTTATAGGATCCTCACTTCTTTTGTTACAACTTGTATATACTACGTATACGGCAAAGGCTATCTTCAATTTCTCCAACACTGAGAGAAAATTACAACAAAAATACACTTAGAATTACAAAAATAAACTTAATCCGGGGACAAGGAGAGTTAACTAATAGGAACAAATTGACTTTTGCAATTTCTATTAGTTCTTGCAATTTCTATTATCTGTTTGTTGAAATTATATTTGGGATTACTGAGCTGTTTGTAGAAATAAATAAGCTTTACAGAAATAGTGAGACGTCCATAATTATTACTAAAACTTCGTTTTTTCCCCCAGTACAGAACTGTTTTTTAATTCCTGATGATGATTTTTCTCTCAGAGAAGGATCGAATGGATCGATTGAACGTTTCAAAATGTCGAAAATTTAAAACTTGTCCGAAGCGGTAAATGTTTCCATCTCTAATAATTTAAAATGTAGTAGTATCGTTTGTCGACTATTATTTAATGTAATGTATCGTGAAACATGTCGAGAAATCATTTATGTCCCAGCGAATTTTGACCACAAATTTCTTATTTTCGTAGCAGATATTTCTGTCAGATAACAAATTTAAGACCAATATTCTAAGTTACAGCTTACAGCTACTTACCAAGTCATGAAAAAAGAACTAAAATATTGATGAAAAATTTACGATGTCATAACCGATAAGATGCTTTTATCCTGAAAACAATTTTTCAGCAAATTGAATTGAAACGTCAAGATATTCTTCAAAAATATTATAAGTATATTGCAAAACAATTCAATAAGTGTATGATAAAACATCAAGAGAGTATTTCTCATAAAATAAAGTATTCAATAGTATCCATCAATATCATTGAAATCAGCAATTTGATACTTATACGAGTATCAAGTCGGCAGATTTTGATAGAAATATTTCTTTCATGTTCATCGAGACATGAAATTAATTATTTCTATACAATTCAGTTTGGGCCATGGGGGCCAAGCGCGCGCCGTATATACAGGGCCTTAGCGGAGCGCCAAGATGCAGCAGGAGACCAGAGGGCTGGCCAGTATTTTGCTCAACGCATAAGTATTGCCATACAACGTGGCAATGCGGCCAGCCTTCTGGGCACACTGCCCATCGGCAGTGACTTGGGGGACGTTTTTTATTTATAGGCTTTTTATTTTAAGTTTATTTAGTTTAGAGATAGTTTGTATTATTATCTGTAAGCTAATTTAATGTTTTATATTTACTTAATAGTGATAAATAAACACTTAAACTAATATTTAATTCAGTTTTAATTGGTTGGTTGTGCTTCTGTCACGTTTTTGTAAGGATTGTTAAAATACAGTCACCTGCAATAATGTTACCCTCAGAAGCCAGCAAATAGTATTTTGTGCAACCGTTGTTTAAGAGAGGTCAAAAAAGGCGAGTAGCGTGAGTAACAATTTGAGGCGAAGCCGAAAATTGTTAATGAAGACGCCACAAGTATTTTTTGACTTAGTTAAACAACGTTGCATACAATATTTTTTCTACGACAAATAACTTTGAAATAAAATTATAAATTTAACGACTATTTTTCATTCAAGAAATAGCAAAGAATTAAGGATACGGGCGGGAAAAGAATGAATGAAATAAAAAAAAACATGTCGATGGTCACTCATCTATCAAAGATGATATTAAAATTAGGTTGGCAACAATGTATTTCATACAATATTTTTTAAGTGGTGATTACACGAAGTATCGTAAAAGTGCCAAAAAGATACTGCGTGTATGCACAAATACTGTTTTTGGGAATAGACTAAAGACTTGTCTTGACAACTATAAGATAGGGGTTTCAAGGTATGTGCACAACCCTTTAAATGACAAATAAAAGTACGGGAGTAGAAAAAATGTGCAGTCAAAAGTGAGTCGGACTTCATGTACCGAACCTTCGAGCAACACCGGCTTCCGACACGTCGGAAGGGAGGGGCCCAAGCGATATCTCACCGTACAAATCATTCTGCCATTTTTCGCGGGGGGAAGGTGCACACAATCGCACTTCTCACACACTTACATACAAAATCCAATCAAAGGCCCTACCTCGAACCAACGTCGACGTGTTGCCTCTCTATGGCACTTGTAAATTCATACGTAAGTGTGACAGGGAGGCAACACGTCGAACGTGGTTCGCGGTAGGCCCTCTGTAATGACGACACAAATACATAGAAAATGACACACGTCAAAGACAAATCTTGCAAACCTCGATCTCTTTTTGTGTACGGACGAGTGACTAGTGTCACAACACGCACACTAACACATTTTCGTTGAAGTATGTCATTGTATTCTGAGAGATGAGAAGTCGGATTTGTCGCTCGACCGATCCGCAATTTGTACTGAGCGAGCAAAATCGATAAATCCAACAATTACTTGAGACTAAAATATAATAATTGTATTTAAATGTAATTAAACGTATGATATGTAAAAAAAAAATATTACATGTGAAATGTAACACTTTCATTTTGTAAATTTGATGTCCCCCGACCTCTTTTTATAACAAAAAACCGAGCAAACAGGCATTTTTGTGCAGCAGTGTTCACGCGCGCGTCTGGACTCGGTCTAGTGAAAAATCCAAGTGCAACTAGTTTTATTACCCGCGCTAGATTAGATTGACGTGCTAATCTTGTACCTCGGCAGAGGGGAAATAGTGGGAATGCCGCCTCCCTTCCGTGTTGCTCGAAGTACCGAACCGATGGAACGTGAGTCCGACTCGCATTAGGCCGGTTTTTATCTATTAGTTCTTACAGTTATGTTAACTAATGTACTCGTCAGCACTACGCTATGCTAGGCTACGGCTACGCTCGACATATAACTATAATTAAGTTAAACTCTTCGATACTGAACAGAAGCTCCTGATTAAATTGTAAACGCCAGACCGACAGACAAAAGGAAAAGTTCGACCTTAAGACTTTCAGATTAATAGTTCGTCGCCTGTGTTGAAGTTTCTTTAGAGTTTCTTAATGGTAACATTTCATTTCTAACCGCAGCTGCACTACCGGTACTGAACGCGTCGCTGTCATTGTCAATTTCCAAAGTAAAATGAACAGTAGTGCAGCTGTCGTTTAGCGATGTGACGAGTCCACTTTTTTTCGATTCGAATCATTCGAATCGATTCGGCCACTGATCCGATTTGAAATTCGAACTGACTCGACTCGACGGTTTGCGTGGTTCGCGACAAGGTCACGGGCCGCGGAGCCGCAAACGAGTCAAGCGGCAGTTGTTGTAAACAGAACCTTCAGGGCACGGAATTAAGGTTTATTTTTCAATGGCCATACTAGCAGTGAACTCGACTCGGGATGGCGAATCAAGCGGCAGTTGTTGTAAAAAGAACCTTCGGGCTACGGAATTAAGGTTTATTTTTGAATGGTCATAGTACCAGTCAACTCGGATTGAAACGGCGAATCAAGCGGCAGTTGTTGTAAAAAGAACCTTCGGGCTATCGAATTAAGGTTTATTTTTGAATGGCCGTAGCGTAGCGTTGACTCGGCTCGGAGAGTTGGTGAATTGGCGATTCATTCGCCGAGTCAGCGGATCGGATACCAAGTTACCAGTCAGTTTAGTGGCCGAGTTGATTCGGATTGCCAATAGTCTTGATTCGAATCAACTCATCTGTAGGTTGATTCGGATTATTCGAATCAGATAACTCGACTCGCCCATCGCTACTGTCGTTGGAAATGGACTGTCGCCTTAGGAGTCTAATCATTTCTTAAAATTTATTGCTTTGTTGTCATTGTCATAAACTAAAGTGACAAACGACAAAACGCCAACAGATCTACAGGGTGATTTCTGGGTCGTGATCCAGAACCACTTTTTCTGACTCTGTAAATGACCCACATTATTACATGGTAGTATTTGATTAAAACATAATTAGTTTAATTATTCTTATTTTTCAAGTAAAATTAATGTTATACTAAGTAATTATGGTCACCCTATGACTTTTGACATACGCTGTATGGAAAGCGACAAGACGTCACATTGAGTAGGGTCACCGAATTGTATGCAAAAATGTTTTTTCCTACTTGTCATCTGGAAAATAATTATCATTATTCTTGATAAACAATAATTGCAATAATTAACAATATCATTAGGCTCATCTTTGGATTTGTATGATGTCTGGCTCTCTTGCTCCACGACCCCGAAATCACCCTGTATAAAATCACTTCTCTCTTCTCAGTCTATATAATGAGTAACACACAATAAGGTGCCTACTTATTTAATTAATTAAAGGCTTATCGACTTCACTGGTTACCGAAGAGCTGGCAGCTTTCTTGCTCAACGTATTAGCTTAGCAATACAGCGGGGAATTGCTGCCAGCGTCCTCGGCACAATGCCAAAGGGGTCTAATTACTTAGACATATTTTAATTTTATTTAGTATTAGTTTTTAGTTTTATTTTACAGATAAGTCAGTTTATTCTAATGTTTGTATCTACCTTATACCCTAGTAGCATTTTCGTTGGGGCCCACGGTGCCAACGGTAGGGAAAACGTTGGGATGAGGTTCGTTCCGTAGCCAACGTTAATTTTATATTGGCCCACCATCGCATTTACCAACATTCGCTGTGGCACAGATGCCCAACAATGGGCCTTTGTGTATTTTGGTACCGTTGGCTAAACAACGATAATATTCGTTGGCCCAATGATGACATATATCGCATTTACCAACATTGGCAGTGGCAGTGATGCCCAACAATGGGCCTTTGTGTATTTTGCTACCGTTCGCTAAACAACGATAAAATTCGTTGGCCCAATGGTGACGAATACCGCATTTACCAACATTGGCTGTGGCACGGATGCCCAACAATGGGCCTTTGTGTATTTTGGTAACGTTGGCTAGTCAACGATATCATCCGATGGCCCAATGATGACAAATATCGCATTTACCACCATTGGCTGTGGCACTGATGCCCAACAATGGGCCTTTGTTTATTTTGGTAACGTTGGCTAATCAACGATATCATCCGATGGCCCAATGACGATAAATATCGCATTTACCAACATTCGCTGTAGCATTGATGCCCAACAACGGGCCTTTGTTTATTTTGGTAACGTTGGCTAATCAACGATATCATCCGATGGCCCAATGACGATAAATATCGCATTTACCAACATTCGCTGTAGCATTGATGCCCAACAACGGGCCTTTGTTTATTTTGGTAACGTTGGCTAATCAACGATATCATCCGATGGCCCAATGACGACAAATATCGCATTTACCAACATTGACTGTAGCATTGATGGCCAACAATGGGCCTTTGTGTATTTTGGTAACGTTGGCTAATCAACGATATCATCGGATGGCCCAATGATGACAAATATCGCATTTACCAACATTGGCTGTGGCACTGATGCCCAACAATGGGCCTTTGTTTATTTTGGTAACGTTGGCTAATCAACGATATCATCCGATGGCCCAATGACGACAAATATTGCATTTACCAACATTGGCTGTAGCATTGATGCCCAACAATGGGCCTTTGTATATTTTGGTAACGTTGGCTAGTCAACGATATCATTCGATGGCCCAATGATGACAAATATCGCATTTACCAACATTGGCTGTGGCACTGATGCCCAACAATGGGCCTTTGTTTATTTTGGTAACGTTGGCTAATCAACGATATCATACGATGGCCCAATGACGACAAATATCGCATTTACCAACATTGGCTGTAGCATTGAGGCCCAAAAATGGGCCTTTGTGTATTTTGCTACCGTTCGCTAAACAACGATAACATTCGTTGACCCAATGGTGACGAATACCGCATTTACCAACATTGGCTGTGGCACGGATGCCCAACAATGGGCCTTTGTGTATTTTGGTAACGTTGGCTAGTCAAAGATATCATCCGATGGCCCAATGATGACAAATATCGTATTTACCAACATTGGCTGTGGCACTGACGCCTAACAATGGCCCTTTGTGTATTTTGGTACCGGTGGCTAAACAACGATAACATTCGTTGGCCCAGTGAGCACAAATATCGCATTTACCAACATTGGCTGTGGTACTGATGCCCAACAATACCAGTTGAGTTTGCTTGTGGCGTCACTAGATGGCGTTACTGTCTCCAAACATCGAAGTTATAGTTATTTTCTCGTCATTCCGGATATAATCATAATATTTTTTTAAAGTAACTTATAAATCTAATAGCTATAACTATAAAATTTATACATAAATTTAAAAAATTGTATTTTACCAACATTTTCTCAATTTAAATCTCAAAAAACATAAATCTCGCTTACGAAGTTTCGAAGTGCGGTTAGTATATATACAAATTAGAGTGTATAGTAAGTGTACTTGCTTCGGCAGTACATATACTAAAATTGGAACGATACAGAGAAGATTAAGAACAACTGCTGCCTAGGGCCTTCATGTGGATACAACCAATGCCTACCGTAGTGTAATTGTAATATTTATCAGCAAAGGCCCAACGTCGTATTACACAACCACTTACCTAACGTAGGGTAACTGTAGGACTCGTAAACAAAAGCCCATTACATAATTAAGACTGTAGGCCCACTATAAATTACACAACTATTTACCTACGGTAGTATTGTAAGAATCCTACACAAGGCCCAACGTTAAAGTTACAATGTTGGCCCTTTGTGGGACAAGCTGTGTTGGGCCTTCAACGTGGTGCACGACTACCTACCGACCTACCTGACTTGCCGATGGGTAATTGTTGAATTTGCCAACAGAAGCACAACGAAAAAATTACCCTTTTTTATTTTTTTGCAGTTGGCCCTACAGCAAGCCATACGGCCAAATGTAACAATTAACCAACCATCAAACAAATGAGTATAGGCCCAACCACGGCCCAACCAAAACCACCACCGTTGAATAATTGTATGATTTATTTAAATAGGCCCAACGAAAAAATTACTCTAATGGCCCTCTGTTGGGAATCTTCGGGAGGGCCTTTGTCGAGGGCCCTCCAGCAAATCGTACGGCCAAATGTAACAATTAACCAACCATCAAACAAATGTGTATAGGCCCAACCACGGCCCAACCAAAACCACCACCGTTGAATAATTGTATGATTTATTTAAATAGGCCCAACGAAAAAATTACTCTAATGGCCCTCTGTTGGGAATCTTCGGGAGGGCCTTTGTCGAGGGCCCTCCAGCAAATCGTACGGCCAAATATAACGGTTGCCCAACTAATACGTAAACAAAGGCCCAACAAAATCCCTACAAGAAAATGCTATTAGGGTAAATAAATATCGTATTAAAAAAAAATCCAAAGGACGCTCCAGTAGGGTCAAGGCGGGGAACAGTGGCTCAACGCAAACAGGGCTCAATCACCCAAATAGGTATATCGCTATACACTGTAGCACTCTTACGTGTTAGAATAACCCTTGCTCGTCCATTTGAATGTTTCGGTTGCATTACCAGGGAAGCAAGCCTCTCTCATGTTGGAATTAGGTTGAGTGAGTAGCTGGCTATTTTTCCTGAGTCACTGTTCCCTCCGTAATCCTACGTTTAAGTGAGATACAAATATCTCAGCCATTCTCAGTTTTTTTAACGGTACCTAGACCAAATAGCCTGCCAAGTTCCACAGTCGTTTTTGAATTTGGAAAGTTTTATTCCAACATAGTTCAACATTTCGTCCTTTTAAAAGTACAACGGGACTTACGGGGGTTAGAATTATCCGCTGTAACCGCCGCCTCGCCTCATCGTATTAACGACACCGGCTATTTTTAATAGGGTTTTGAATGCGATCGGCGACGCCTTTTGGCGGTACGTGTCTGACACATTACATTAGTGACCTTAGTATTTATATGGACCTTATTCCGTTTCAATAAGGTCAAAGCAACCATTCTCATAATATTTAATATTATATTGTATGAAGCTGTAGCAATTAGAGTGAGATGTCGCATTTTCAAATAAACGAATGCAGAAAATCAAATGGTGGTGAAAGAAAGTGCAGCTGTCGTTGGAAATGGACTGTCACCTTTAAGGTGACATTCTAATATCAACTGTAGCTGTATTACAGTTGCCGTCGCGTTATCTGTCAACGCGAAAACTGGGAGCACATAATGAATGAAAATCTTTATGTACATAATGATTTTGAGTGTCAGTCTTGTGACAGTTCATACAAAATGTATGAGAAAATGGGTCACAAAACTAAAACAAATCGGTCATTTTTTTAGGGTTCCGTACCCAAAGGGTAAAACGGGACCCTATTACTAAGACTTCGCTGTCCGTCCGTCCGTCCGTCTGTCACCAGGCTGTATCTCACGAACCGTGTAGCTAGACAGTTGAAATTTTCACAGATGATGTATTTCTGTTGCCGCTATAACGACAAATACTAAAAACAGAAAAAAATAAAGATTTAAATGGGGCTCCCATACAACAAACGTGATTTTTGACCAAAGTTAAGCAACGTCGGGAGTGGTCAGTACTTGGATGGGTGACCGTTTTTTTTTTTGCTTTTTTTTTTGTTTTTTTTTTGCATTATGGTACGGAACCCTTCGTGCGCGAGTCCGACTCGCACTTGCCCGGTTTTTTCCCTTTAAAATCGATAGTACCTACTCGTGATTTCTGAAAATGCTCATTAATAAACAGACCTAAAACTCTTGCCTGACGAGCACAACGCATGTGGATTAAGTATATTATATAAATTATTGTTTGTTTGTTTTTCATATTTCTCTACTAAAAAAAGAGTGAAATTCAATTTTGACTCTGCAAAAAGCCAAATTTTCAAAACAACCCCCACAGATATATACTTATCCCTTTATTGTTTACCGGTACAAATGAAACTACCCCCGCTTCCGGTTCGCCAACTTCAGAAATCTATTTAAAACTTTTGTCTAACCGTTTATTTTTAGTTTTCTTTCACTTAACAACTTAAATAAGTCTTCGGCCGGAAGGGTCTTTTGTCGGGGTTTTCCTGGGTTTTACTGTGTTTGAAATAAATTATTTCACACCATGCACTAGAACATTATTGGGAAAATGTCAACCGTATTCATGTACTATTAACACAATTTTGTGGAGGGTAGAGGTAAGGAGAACACTCTGTGTATAAAAAGTGTCCGAGTCCGTCAAAATACCATAAATAGGTGGCGCTACAATAGCTACCAAAATTGTTTGAAGATAAAAAATTGAAATCATTGACAACGCACTTCACAGCACACTTCAATAAGGCTATAGTAATAGTTTGTGTTACAAGGGATCAAAATGATATATTTCCGTCAAGGGCGTACATTGAATCCTGAATGAAGCGATGGATTCTAAAGTAGAATCCTGAGCGTAATGAGGGATTCAAGTGTTAACGCCCAAGACGAAATAATTTTGATACCGTGTGACACATACTGCTTTTCACATCAACTATGAGGAAATTGTTATGTTCCAAAATACGTATTATTTGACCAAAAAAAATAGTATGCAAGAAAGAAAATATTGTGTCCTAGAACAGGAAAGCTAAAGCTAAAAAAATAATGTGCAAAAACGTAATAATGTAAAAATTGTGCGCTAGAACAGAAAAGTGTTACTTTGATCCCTCCTAGCAGGGAAGAAAAGTGCCACTTTGATCCCTGCTAGCGGGGAAGAAAAAGCCCTTTTTCGAATAGGTGATATAAAAAGTTCATAGCTACTCTAGCGCCACTCTGGAGAGATTTGGAACTGTTATTTATAGCTGACAGCTGACTTTTGCAATTGTTCTCCCATAAGAGAGTTTTCTCCTTGCCTCTACCCTCCGTATATAATTTATACATTATTATACAAAATAAGAAGAATCTTTAAAAAAAATTACACAATTTATGTTCTTTTTTTTTATAATGGCTTCCATCTTTATGATGTTTTCGCCAATGTCAAAAGTGTGATCAAAGTTGTGCCGGAGCAGTAGTGCAGCTGCGGTAAGAAATGGAATATTACCTTAAAGCATGACGTTGTTCGGTAGTTGCTTTTAGTAAAGTGGTTAATTAGACTTCACAAATACCTAGACGAATGACACTATCCTTTACAACATTCTAACGTTGCCCTATTTTTTTTTTCTTTCTCTTAAATTTGCATCTTCCTAGTCGAATCCTCATGTCTGAGGGTCGTGACCACCATAAGTCGCTCTGTGCTGTAGCGCTCTCCATCCTGGCCGATTCATTGCCTTCCTTAAGGAACCCTGGAACCCCTCGCGTGTTACCTCTTGTTGAATGGCGTTGAACCAGCGTGTGGGTATCCCTCTCTGTTTTCGATGACCTTCAACAGGCCTAACTAGCAGAGCCTACAAATATGAAAATTTGCATATTCAACATCGATTTAGTTTATCTAACCGGCACTGGTATCGGCAAAGAATTATAAAACGGCGAAGTCTAGAAAAAGTTGCCGTCGGGCGGAATTTATTCGCCGCGGCAAACCCGAGGTGAAACAGTTATCATTGGGGACACGCGGAACAAGAATTGAGGAATTTTAAATAAGTAATAAATTAAAATATACATATTCTCTTCTTTTTTTGTCCTTTGTCGTGTCCTCAAGGCTGAGGGACATAACAACTGGGGCCATTTCAACAGTGATCTTCAAGCTGCTCTATCTTGGGCCCAGTGAATGTTGTAAGACAGCGGTCGGCAAAGTGCAGCCCGCATCAACTTCGTTAACTACTATGTGGCCCTTGGCTGCTAAAAGGTTGCCGACCGCTGCTCTAAGAGATCCTTTATAGGGATATGTTTGATTTTATACCTCAATTTCTGTAAATTTTGTGTTAACTTGTATGTATTGTGTACAAAACATACTACTACTAATATTTGTAAAATAAACTGATAAACATTCAAATAGATGTCCTTACCAGGGTTCGAACCCAGGACGTCCTGGTTCGTAGGCACTACCAAACTAGGTTAAGGAGGCCGTTAAAGAAGCTGACAAGTCATATACTTCCATTTCATGACAAGAAATACAATCTGAACTGAACAGACTGCGTTTTGATGTTTATTTGGGCACAAAAGGTACAATTCTTACAGATAGTAATATTATACAATACATGAACCAATAAAGATGCTACTACGTAACTACTAACGCGTACCCAAAAATAAACAGACAACATGCCAATCGTTTACGCTCCGTAGCGAACGAAACGCAACTGTCACTGTCGCACTGATATGGAAGAGTGATAGAGACACAAAGCGTTTCGTTGGTGTAGCGCAAGTGATTGTCACCTTGGCTAGGCAGAGGCACCCAGGGGGCCGATTTTTGATATTCGACCGTCCCATTTCATGATTTCGTTTTTTTTCGGCATTTAAATTCTACTAATAGAATTGAAAACGAATGGTCAATACCACTCGATTCCAATTTTTTATCTCTCGGATCGTATTTAAAAAACCGGGCAAGTGCGAGTCGGACTCGCGCACGAAGGGTTCCGTACCATAAAGCAAAAAAAAAAACGGAAAAAAATGCAAAAAGAAAACGGTCACCCGTCCAAGTACTGACCACGCCCGACGTTGCTTAACTTTGGTCAAAAATCACGTTTGCTGTATGGGAGCCCCACTTAAATCTTTATTTTATTTGTTGTTATAGCGGCAACAGAAATACATCATCTGTGAAAATTTCAACTGTCTAGCTATCACGGTTCGCGAGATACAGCCTGGTGACAGACAGACGGACAGACGGACGGACGGACGGACGGACGGACGGACAGCGAAGTCTTAGTAATAGTGTCCCGTTTTACCCTTTGGGTACGGAACCCTAATTAGCATTTCGCCGTTCCCCACCGATTTTCGAGTGACGACAACGAGCGATCGAAATTCAAAAATCGCCCCCAGGTATCCCCAATTCTTGAGCCCCATTTTCCCCCGATACCTGGCACTGACAGTTTCCTGAAGAGGAACTTTTCTTTGTGGGCCTGCGTGGAACTTGCATCGTTAGCCCCAAGTTCGCTCCCGGCCGAAACACCCGCCTGTTTTATTGAAACAAGGAAATTAGTTTTTGCTGTTTTTATAGTGCATTCATTTTTTTTTATGCAATAAGAGGCAAACGAGCCTATAGTTCGTTTTTTTAGCATTAGAAAGAACTACACAGAAGCAAGCGTGCACTTTTTAACAGGCTCTTTAATTGTTAATAATTATTGAATTGGGTAGGTAAAGTTTTTTGAAGATAGGCAAATTATATTTTTTCCCGATAGTATTCATTATAGCGATCACGGAAATGCAGCTCTTTTATTTTTATATTATTTTATTGCATAAATATAATTTTTTAAATGATCGATATGACGTTTGTGAGGTGAAATGGCAGATTCGAGTAATTAATTCCTTTGCCGTAGTAAATGGGACGAGATAGAAAAAAAATCGATGTCAACTGTCAGTGTCATTCTTGGAAAATAACTTGCAAATAATTGGAAAATAATGGTCTGACGAAACATTTGTGTTTTCTTGTAATTGGATGTCGGTGTGATTTCTAGAATAAGTATTTTTAACGTCCCTAGCACGCTCAACACGGATATTTTGATAATGATAACGATTGCTTTCGACTACTTGGCACTGCTTCTTGGAGAACATTTTCATTAACGCCTTCACCACGACTCTTGGACTGCTACACGAGTCATTTTGGATCTCAGTATCAACACAATAGATGGAGATGATCCCGGAAACGTTCGAATGGAAATAGAATATTACAGAGATGAACTCAAAGTGCGTAGTACCGTCTACAAGACAGTACAGACGTTACTTTCCAAATTCAGCGTATTTGAGCACACCAAAGTCTTTAACAGCGATTCGGTGCCAAGCTTTGAAGATATATTGGCCAAAATGGTAACTTATACGTTTGTGAGGACTATATAAACGTGATTGTTGTATTATACATACATAATGATTAAGATTGTAATAGTCTTATAACTAGGTCGTTATTGGCTATTATATATGGGCTCGGCAAGGTGTTCACAATATCTGAACACGCACGCCCTGATAATAGAGGCGTGTTCAGATATTTATGAGCATCCTAGCTGCACCAATATATCTGATGGCGACTGTACTTTAGAAAACTTATAATATAAATCCAGTAAATTTCGTTTCGTTTTATTTTATAAATCCACAAATTATTATCCTTAAGCATTAACATTACAACAGTATATAGAATCACGCTGTGTAGCGTGCCCTTGAAGAGAGTTGAGAGGTTCAAATATGGTCAATATGGATAAGTATGTCTGTAGGGTAAATGTGCTTCACGTTGGGGCCTGTTTACATATTGATTAGTGTTGATTGCGGGTTTAATACATTTGCCACTATACACAAGTAGCAAGTGTATCAACTCGCAAAAATACTATATTTTTGCTTCCATTGAGGTATACATAGTAAGCACTATTCTCAAATTATGTGAGGAAATAAAACAAATTCAATTTAGTAAAGCGTATTTAATAGGGGTAAAGTGACGCGAATACAATTAAAAAAACAACGCATATTCTTAGTTTATATTAAATGTAGATGGCTTTTTAGTTTTCACTTGGTCACAGAAATACGCTAAAAACCACTTTCAGAGTAGGTGTTTCTTGCGTTTTGGCTGTCCTTCTTGTGTCCTTCCACAGCATGAGCATGTCGTAAGTCCTGTTGTATTTGTCCCTGGACTTAGCAGGAAGCTAGTTATTCATTATTAAGTTTGCTTCTGCTTTCAAATGAGGCGGTGTGCCGTCTATTCGAGGTCGTTTTCGTCACTTGAACTCATTTTGTTTATTACGAGTATTAAAATAACAAGCGGTAACTTATTGAGTATTGCACAACGAATAAACTTTGCCGCCTTTTATCTGCATATTTTTTTAAATTATATTACCATAGATACTAAGCATACGGTACGCGCATGCGTCAATCTGCGCGCACCGCGCAGCGCCCTTTCGCGGTGCTAAAGCGGTATCCAGACGGGACTGATCAAATCGGTCGATTTGATCAGAAATGAAATTGGCGTCAATCTCCAATTTTAGATTTATGGTGATAGCCATTTAAATTGAAAAAATGCCCCATAACGAAAATACTAGCCTCACAAATTGGTGTTCTTGTGTCCGCACCTCATTTTATCGGTCATTATCGGCGGTTGAATTCGGCGAGCCAAATTGGCGTTTGCGTCCGTACGTCCCGATTCGATCGGGCAATTTAATCAGAAAAATTGACTAATCTGGATACGCCTTAAGCAACATCGAGTTCACGATAATTTGACATATAATAATAATAGATTTTTAGCATAAGTTGCATTTCATAAAACTTAACCCAAATCATTTGTACATTTTCAAGTCAAAGATAAATGTTGGTTTTAAAATTTTAATAAGTATAGACCATAATATTGTCATGATCTTGTAACATTGTTAAAATAAGAGAGTCTCCCATTTTCATTTTATTACATTTTTTATAAAATCTCTTTAGATTCTCGGGATATCTTGGTCCTAATTCGATTGCTCTTTTTTATGGAAATAATTATATCCTTCAGATTCACAGAATGCTCGAGGCTTAGCCGAATAACACTGCAAGGAAGTATGTCATGGCTCAATGGTTCTAATTAGCCATCAGTATAATACCGCCAATGAATGTTTACATCCACCTGAAAATAAGAACAACATTCATAAAATGAGGATAACCACACAAAACTAACAGATGGTTGAAATTGTTAGAAAAAATTAGACCGATTTCTTGTTTACGAACTTAACAGCTCATGGCAATTTAATAATAAAAATCAAAACACAAGTGAAGAAAGTTTTATGTACCTATGTATTTCACGGATACGTACTCCTGTACGGCCATTGCTCCTCTAATTCAACGGCATTGTGCTTATCACTGTTATGATAATAATTTCAAATTTTTAGAATCTGCTCGCAATCTCGTATGAACTCGCTTATTTTTCTTGCAAAACTCTGTCCAAGGGTCAGCGTAGGGGCCGCCGTGTAGGGGTGGGGAAGAAAACGTTGTCCAATAATTTTATCATGCAGTGCCAAGTTATCGAAAGTTAATTCAATCTTTGTCCAAATACGCGCAGATGTCGTGGGGAATCAGAAGTCCGTGGGTCGTGCTGAGGTCGTCGAAAATCTCAATGATAACATTAATAGCAATTCGCAAGGTAACATGAGGCTTGTCCGTTATTTTTCGGGAATGAGAGCTAAGTGACACTGACAGTTGACATCGTTTTTTTTTCTATCTCGTCCCATGTACTACGTGCAAAGGAATTACTCGGATCTGCCATTCCATCTCACAAACGTCATATCGATCATTTAAAAAATTATATTTAATCAATAAAATGAAATAAAAATAAAAGAGCTGCATTTCCGTGATCGCTATAATAAATACTATCGGAAAAAAATATAATTTGCCTATCTTCAAAAAACTTTACCTACCCAATTATCTAATGATGTAGCATGGTCAATACATAATTTACTTCAAATTATTACCGCTAAAAGTGCTGGATTTGGAACCACAAGCTTACTTCTGCGAGGTTCTTACTAATGCTAAAAAAACGGACTATAGGCACGAACAAAAGTTATCTTTTTATACCCTGTTTGATTATAAATTTTATAACCTCAAAAGTACTGGTAACTATTTTCCTGCAAAATTAAATCTGAGTAACTATGCACTGAGTTATAGTGTCCTTTACATAGGATTATTGTAGGTACCGCAATATTAGATATCATCGAAACCCTAGCTTGCTTCTAGTTTATATTAGCGATTTTCAAAATTAGCTTGTTGTCTTCCCATTGTTACGAAATATGTAGGTAGGTACATCATAGTGCACAGTAAATTAAAACACAAGAACTACATCATAAAAAAGCCAGAAAACAAACAATTCAGTTACAGTGCCCTAATATGTCAAAGGCCATGTCACGAAAAACGAAACAGAGCGCAACAGTGGCTCTCAAAGTCTCAAAAGTCAGCCATAACACAGTCGGCTTTTTATTGGTCCACAGGACTGAAGCGTGCTGAGAGTGATTCCTATTGGTTGCTTTGCAGGGACAAGTCGATCAAACATAGACCAGTATTTATGCATAGAAGAGAATAGAATAGAGTATTTTTACAAGCTTTTATTTACTTTCACCTGACCGTTGTCTGTCTGTAATCAAATCTTGCAAGTTAAATTTGATCCACTACCCGGTTTCCGATATTATGGTGTCATTGAGCTGATCTGATGATGGAGACCGGAGGTGGCCATAGGAACTCTGTGATAAAACAACGAAGCCTTATTGTGTTTGGGGTTTTTTGAATTGTCTCGATGGGTATTAGTTGCCTGTGGTAAGAAAAGTACAGTCAGCGACAAAAGCTTGTACCAAAAATGAAATTTTTGCCAAAAACTTATTTTATTCGTAAACACAAACACAAACGTCTATTTTCCAATCCATGTTGAGGGTATCGTTTACCACCTACCTATATGTACTACATATATCTTTAAAAAAAGCGGCCAAGTGCGAGTCAGACTCACGCACGAAGGATTCCATGCCATTACGCAAAAAACGGCAAAAGAGATCACGTTTATTGTATGGAAGCCCCACATAAATATATATTATATTCTGTTTTTAATATTTGTTGTTATAGCGGCAACAGAAATACATCATCTGTGAAAATTTCAACTGCCTAGCTATCACGGTTCATGAGACACAGCCTGGTGACAGACAAACGGACAGACGGACACACGGACACTCGGCCAGACGGACAGACAGACTGACGAACAGCGGAGTCTTAGTCAAATAACAAGTGAGTACTTGTTGTATATGGTTGTATGTACTTACTTACTGTTAAATTAATTAATTATATTATATTATAATTGCCATATTACATTAGTACTAATAGGCTCCCGTTTTTACCCTTTGAGTACGAAACCCTAAAAACGAAACAAAATACACATGTATAATGTATAAGAAACAGTAGAAAGAGGAAAGTGCCACAAAATGGCCTCACAAGCTATGAGAACATGGTCTGCCACCGAAAGCTGTGTAACGCCGCATACAAAGTAAGGTCCGTTAGCCTCGCTAACGAAAAAGGACATCGCCTACCATTTTTAGGGTTCCACATCCACACTCAACAATTCTTGGGGCCAACTATTAGACTAGTAAAGTATCGCCATAACTAAGTATATGATATCTATTATATGTGTGAAGTAGAAGCGGGAGTTGGAAAGGAGACCTCGGCGGACTTTCTTTGCTCAGATCACCCTGAAGGAAGCGCTGGTGGCCTAGCGGTAAGAGCGTGCGACTTGCAATACGGAGGTCGTGGGTTCAAACCCCGGCTCGTACCAATGAGTTTTTCGGAACTTATGTACGAAATATCATTTGATATTTACTAGTCGCTTTTCGGTGAAGGAAAACATCGTGAGGAAACCGGACTAATCCCAATAAGGCCTAGTTTCCCCTCTGGGTTGGAAGCTCAGATGGCAGTCGCTTTCGTAAAAACTAGTGCCTACGTCAGATCATGGGATTAGTTGTCAAGCGGACCCCAGGCTCCTATGTGTGCCGTGGCAAAATGCCGGGATAACACGAGGAAGAAGGAGATCATCCTGAAGGAAGCCAAGCCAGGTTAAGAGCACCTTAACCGGCGAGCGTTATGAAAGTGACGGAAATGAAAGAGGTATGTCAGCATCGTAGCAAGTGGAAATCCGTCTCTGCCTACCCCTCCGGGAAATCTTGCAACCTATATTTAAATCATCCCTGTGTCTGATTCATTCGAAGTTTGGAGTACTTCCGGAAATCAATAGACAAAAAAATAAAAATATGCTGACATTGAGCTAATAAAATGAAATGTCATGAAAATGAGTGTGAGTGAAAATGAGTCTTTTTTTTTCTTTTTAAAATGAATATAAAATAAATATACAACAATATTTACTTAAATGTCTAGTGTAAGTACATCATAATCCTAGAAAGTAAAAACAAGATAATTTTCTGAGCTAGTTCGCTAACTTTAAAATAAGCCGAGGCCTAGGAAACTTACTCACAACATAACTAATTAACTATGCTTGCTTGCTATGGCATGTAAATAAAAGTATAAATACGTCACAAAAGAAACTAAACTAAATGCATTAAATAAGTGGTAAGTTTAGAGCAAGCCAGTTGAAGCAACCGAGCAGCGAACTATAAATAAATTGAAACTCAAAACTTAAATCCTAATGTTCTAAACGGAACCCTAGAACACTATATCCGACTCCGAGTCGCATTCTATTTTAGCGCAGAGAAGACGCATCCATGCGGCCATGTTGTATCTTGTTTTTGCTCACTCGTGCTGACAACGGGCGCTATGAAGAATAAAGGTTATTTCAGATAGCGACCGGGAGGCGTATTCTGATTGGAATAACAGGTTATAAATTTGATCTGGATCTTTTTTAACCAGAGCGTGTAGCATTCAGGCACGAGTTGTGTTCTCGCGCGCGAGTCCATACTTGAAGTTGCGCAAGATGTATCGACTCGCGCACGAGAACGCAACTGATGCCAACAAGTCTGAAACGTCATTTTTGACACTGACTAAGATCAAGATCAAATGGATAACCGTTATTACAATCAAAATACGTCTCCGGAGTATCAAAGTCCTTGACAATATGAGTAGAGACCGTGCGGAAAGAGAAGAGTCGTGAAATGTATGGGATCCAAATACATTCTACGACTCTTCTCTTTCCGCATAGACTCTGGGCCCGATTTGGATTTTGAAATAGAAATCTATTAGATATCTTTTAGACATCACCAAGATACGATGACGATATGTTTAAGATCTAACCTGTCAAATTTGACATTTGCGCGATTCTGGAGATACTCTTGAACGATTTCCACAGGATATGACTTAGAGATCCAATTCACATCTAATAGATATCTTACTCTATCTAACGTAAAAGTGACATTGGTTGCCCGAATTGCGCTGCAAAAGAGAACTAGTTGATATCTGAACTATAACGTATCTAGTATGGATCTAGTACGTGTCGTCTCTTGTGAATATTTTGAAGTTCGAATACGGCAGTCTAGCATATATTGAATCGCCCCGAATGTACCTACATTGCGTTCTTGTTATATGTTGTCCTGTGTGCCATTTGAATAAATATTACCATGCAAGTGATAAACCATGCAATTAGCGTGATTACCCTTTGCACTAATATATGGCAATTAGTATTTAAATTGATAATTATGCAAATTAATAACTACGTTATACCTGTGCAATGATTATACCATAATAATAGATGTGGTATGCATATTTATCATTGGGAATAAGATAAATTAATAATTTTGTTTTCAACCAAACATATATCATTGTAAATAATAAAATGTTAATGAGTTTCTTAAAGAAAGCAGCACCAAAACAAAATAATAAATCGTCGGTGCGAATAAAAAAATCGCCATGTATTTTTAAACCACTTTTCAGGAGACAAAAATAACTGTTTATTTTCCTGTTTATAATATATTTGTTGCACCTGTATTTTTTTCTACTAGATCAATGATTTTTACATGATACTCATGAAGAAAATAAACAGTTTTTTCGTCATTTTTTACAATATTATTATTTTAACCAAAATGTTGCTACATAGCGATTTAAATTTGGTTCACTTAAAATCGTCATGTGGGAAGTTTAAACATAGCGATTTGTTGCCAAAGTGACATAGTACGAGAGATGAATAGATGATACATTAGCGATTTTAGGGTCTTTGTCGGGTAATCCATTCTACAATAAATCGCCATGTGCAACATTATCGCCATCACCCTCGACGGAAAACAAGGCGTTTAATTTCATTATGTGCTTAAAAATCACATAGCATTTTTTTTTTGTTTCTGTTTAATTTTTTTTTGTACAAATCTTCAGTTGTTCTGTGTTCACATAGCGGAATTGTTATTTTCAAAACTAATAAAGATATAACAAAAATATTTATGTGGATCGACGGGAAATTGAAAAAGGTTGAATTCCTTACAATTTTAATAATATGCCAAAACCAAAAAATCGTAAAAAACACATAGCGTTTTTTTTATTCGCACCCACGAAATGGGGATAGGCATATTCAAGCGAGCTACATCCCTTGTGCGCAGAGCGAGGGCCAGCTCCAACAGCATTCTGAGAATGTTAGCCGGCAGAATCGATTGCCTGTATTTGAATAACTGCTGCTTGGTACACGCACGCAGTAATAAATAAATGCACTGCCTTTTGCCCTTTGTCTCGTCTTGGCGGGGGCACGGCGTGCCCCCAAATATGTACATGTATAAGTTATAGTTATTTTAAGGATAGTCATGTATAGTTCTAACACTAGGATAAGACTATTTACATTACTAACACAAATGATCCTCGATGGTCGTAAATAAAGAATTTGTTATTATTATTATATTCACAAATAACTTTCTGGCTGAAAGTTTAAGTCCATTTTTTAAATTAACAGCCGTCTCCATAAGAGTCAGAGGCACGAGACGACATATCAAAGCGTTCAGATGCGAAAATGGAGCAGGAATCCTGTACTAAAAATTATACAGAAGATCCCGCAAGATATATACACGCCTATATTCTATTTTTTTATAAATTCTAATATATTTACAAACAATATATATACAGTGGTACAACTAAACGAAATTAATAACTAGCTTAAATCTAAAATAGGCCCCTGAGGCATTGTACCAAGGATGCTGGCGGCATTTCCCCGCTGTATCGCAATACTGATACGTTGTGCGAGGTAGCCGCCAGCTCTTCGGTCACCAGTTACTTCTAATTGCATCTCACCCCTACATGTACTATTTATAGGTAAGTAAATAATGTGCTGCTTGATAATATGATACTTATCCATTACAAAACTACAAAATGTAACAATATTAACATAAAGAATCTATTTACATAAAAGATATACAGTGGTACGACTAAACTAAATTAATATCTAGCTTATGTCTAAAATAGGCCCTAAAGGCTAATTCGAGGCCGTCACTATCAAATCTATTTGGTTTCCAACGTTGTTATAATCTTAGTTTTGGACATAAGCCCCTTGTCATAGCTTATTTAAAAAAATAAAGCGGAATATCTCGGATTACTCCGTACATTTCGCAGTGGAGTGGTACTTGTATCGGGTCCACTGCAGTACGGCTAAGCAGCGCCGCGGTGCACTAAGCCGTTGCAACGCTTCGCTTTTAAAACTGACTAAATTCCGACAAACAACGATGCGTGTTTTTATGGATATTCGATTTAATTATTTATTTATTTCAAGATAAATAACAGTGATCCCATTGTGTTAGTAATACATATTATAAGACTTAAAAACTATATTAGTACTTCAAAGTTATATTAGACTTATTAGTTAAACTGAGAGATATATTTATTATCATAATTATATAACAAACTTAATACAAGTGCCTAAAAAATTAATTAACTAAAACTAATCCTAACAAAAAAATAAAAATCCCTAAAACCTACCTTCTAAGCCTAGGCCCCTCGGCAAGGTGCCCATCGCGCAGGCAGCATTCCCGCGCTGTATAGCGATAGCAATCGTTAAACTTATCATTATGGGACAACAAACGTGATCAGCAATCATCCTTAGAATGCTGTGCTGTTTGTGGTATCCCTGGTTCTACGCAGTAATGAGGCCGCTTTCTTGCGTATGATTGCTACAAAGGCATCAGTTCGAGCCTCCGCAAACATGGCTTAAGCGCTACAGAACCTAGGCAGCTTAACACGATGGGCCAACGCCGGCCACTCCAACTTAGAGGGAGCAAGTGATATTGCTATTTCATTCTACCGCATGGCTGCGTCCCTTGGAGTGGCCGGCGTTGGCCCATCGGGTAGAGGAGCCATGAGATGAGGTAATTTTGTGGCACTTTTCTTTTATTCATGATTTTCTTCTTCATTTTATAGGCATAGGTTTTGTAAATATAGTTAGGGTATTTTTTATGAATTTCTGCTAAGAAAGAAAATAAATTATGACACAAGTGCAGTGACATTTTTATTTCTTTTTTTTGTGTCCAATAAGCTCGGCGCGGTAGTTATCCCTACGCGGAGATAACCTTTGGTTTTCGCAGGGCTTCGAAACTAACCATCAAGTTTGCGGCCTGCAATTTCACTCTTTAACTTTTTTAACCTTCCTCATCTCCTTTGGTCTGGCACTCGCACGTTGCACCGAGTAAAAAACGGGTGATAATTATTACAACTTCTTTCTCTTGCTGCATGACCTTTGCATCAAAATATTGTACGCAGTACGCAATTGATTATTTGGTTTTGATTACATCATCATCATCATCATATCAGCTATTAGAGGACGTCTACTGCCTCGACATAGGTCTCCCCAAAGAGTGGCACTACGCCTGGTCTTGCCCCACCCGCGTCCAGCGGACTCCCGCGATCTTTACCAGGTCATCAGTCCACCTTGTGGTGGGTCTACCCACGCTGCGCCTTCAAGTACGTGGTCGCCACTCGAGAACCTTTCCTCCCCAATGGCCATCGGTTCTACGAGCAATGTGCCCCGCCCACTACCACTTAAGTTTAGCGATTTGATTACATCGCGCTGTGTAAAAATGCAAACTACTTATCTCTAAAATACCACATCCAAAACCTTAATTAAGTGTCCTCTCATTCGGGAACTGAATGAAATTTCAGTAATTTTGTAGAGCGAATGCAAGCTACCTACTCACGCGGATCTTCTTACAATCCTTGCTTTGTTTCAAAGTCTATTTCAAACATATCGTCCAGTTTAACAAGACCCGCTAATACTTAGGGGAAACTACAAAATCCTTCGCGCTAACATGCGACCTCAACACGCTTAGAGCTCTTTTGAAACTGGTTTTATTTTGGTAATAGTATGCGTTTAATAAAGTGCTATTACATTAAGTTAAGGTTGTTTCTCGCTTGGTTTTAAAGCGTTTATAAATTTGTAAAGTTTCGAGTATAATATTTGTTTGAAAGGATTAAGTAAATGTTGGTTAATAGTGTTTGTTTTTGTTACAATTTACTAGTTAATTGCTTGTGTGTTTTGCTGATTTCGGGTTGCTTTTGGCTATTCATCCGACTTTATTAAAGCTGAGTAATGAATTTAGTGTATACAAAGTACTAATTTGGAGTCCGTCTGTTTGTCCAGTGGAATTCGTAATTACCTATATTAGTTTGTCCGTCCGTCCGTGTATCGCAGCGTGATTACGAAACTAAATATGCATCTGAATTATGCAGTAATATGACACGTATTTGCGTGATATGGAATACTATCAAGTTGGAGTGAACAAGCGAGTTTGATTCTACATCATATCAAAACAGAGCAGAATATTTGCGTTAAGGAGCGAATTTCTTATTATGTTAACAATTTTATATGGTTCTGAACTGGTTATGATAGGAGATTGATCACTCACGCTGAATGGTGCACGCGAAATGAAAGTGGGCGTTGATTGGGATGGCCGCCAGTCACCAAAACAATCGTAAGGTCTTATCAAAACCAGTTCAGAACCATAACTAATTTTCAAATTAGAATCTACAGATGTGTATAGGTTTTTTTTGTAGCGAACAATAAATATAATTTATTAAAACTAACCTGTCTAAGCCTTTGATGTGCAAAAAAGGATCCCAATTTAAAGAATATACACCCAGTACCTATTACTCATATATAATTATGCAAATCTCAATTACAGACATATTTTTAAACTAAACAGAAAAGAAACATATATTTTGTGCAGTAGGTACCTAACTGATGAAATGTCCACAAAAATCAGCTGTGTACTGTAATTGTACTTCTGAAAAGAATTTAAATGATTTTTTCATATTAAATCCTCTAGAACAGAGAAATAAAATGTTAAAAGCTCCTCACCATTTATTGCGAATGAAGTAGGTAGTAAGGAAATCTCCAGACCTTAAACATTCGATATAATAACGCCCTTGAATTTCGTTGCATTCCAATCGCTCTAAGCTTCTTAGTTCGTTAGGTAAAACTTGCCGTAATGAAAAGTTTTTCAGTACGGATATGATGGTCGTTCTTGTCTACGTGACAGCGTGATAAAACGGTATCCGTCACTTTCTATCTCACAGTGTTAAAAAGTGACAGTTATTTTATCACGTGGATAGACATGGACAAAGCCATCCACAATTCGCTGGCAGGAGGATGACTGAAGTGAAGAAGGCCCATTTGTCACAGTCACAGCGCCTAAGTTTTAGTTCATTCCCCTTAACTTAATTTATGGGAAGGCCAAATTATTTTTGTGATTTAATATTAAAACCTCCACATAATAATTATCTCTATATCTCAGTCTCCTCGTCTTCTGAAGACTACGACTGTACAAGCAATAGTAATAATGTCTTTTCTGTAACCTTGCGCTCGCCTTGCCCTTAAACCAAGGTTCTCTCCCACGTTCGGTAATCTAGCTCGATGGCTCTTGCAGTCATTTCAGTTTTGTGACAAAGAATATGCTTATAAAAGAGAACAGACAAGTGACGCCGAGATTAAGCATAATCATGACTTTTTTAAACGCCGCAATGGCCATTTTGATGGCATTATTGGTAATTTTGACGCCGTTGTTACTACTTACTACTAGACTAGATCGCTGAGATTGCTATGGGAGAAATGAGACTATCCTCTTGGCAACCTCAAAGAGTTATCCCAGAAAGTTATAAAAAGTACATAGATGCTCATTTATCTCAAAGAAATCTCAGTAATCTAGTCTAGTACTAACGACCACTGAGCTAATCAACGGACGGATAACGCCAAACTATGAAGGTTACTAGTTTACTACTCTGTTTCTCCTGTGGTCTAGTACTTAACTCTGTTTTCCGCTTCACCACTTTGAAAGTCGGGAGATGATGTGTCAAGAAAAAAAACTTAAATTAAGTACTTAAAATATATTTAAATTAGAAATATCAATAAAAGAAATCAAATATTCTTATCGTTTATTTTGAAAATATTATTTTATGTGACATATTACATTAAAGGGCATATTTTGAGGATTTCTAAAGTTTTTAAGTAATGTAAGAAGAAAATAAGTTACATATATAAGTAGTAAACGTCGACAATTTTCAGGGCGAATTCGACTAGCACTTGGATGGATTTTATAGGTACAGTCGGCTGCAGAGAGAGGTGACCCCCCCTCCCCCTGCATAGACTGATTGTATGTAAAGGCGATCACCTCTCTGCAACTGACTGTACAAGAAAATAATGAATTTAATTTCCGTATTTGGAATCTAGAAGTGTTGTACATATTTTTATATTTCTCTTTTCAAATGGTCTATCTAGACCACCTACTCTATGTAATAACAGCGGGATGAAAGCACAAGGACATCTCAATGCCACGACGTCATTCAGGAAATGCACGCTTTGCCAGCATGACGTCTTTAAGCCCCACTCTGCAGTGGGGGTGTTAAGTATGTTATTTATTATTAGCATGTTACTTGTAGCTTAAGTGGGGTTGAGATGTAAATTATTGCAATATTTATTTTTCTACACGGTCATGTAATTATTTCATAAATAGAGACAAGATATGTGGGCCGTACTGAAAGTTTATGGATTCTGATATATGAGACGACTTATTTTTTCTAAGTGGCCAGTCCAGGAATTTACAGTATGACCTATAAATAAATAAATAAATAAATATTATATAGGACATTCTTACACAGATTGATTATATAGAGTGTTGTGGGTACTCAGACAACGATATATATAATATACAAATACTTAAATACATAGAAAACACCCATGACTCAGGAACAAATATCTGTATCATCATACAAATAAATGCCCTTACTGGGATTCGAACCCAGGACCATCGGCTTCGCAGGCAGGGTCACTACCCACTACGCCAGATCGGTCGTCGGTATAAGTATAATAAATTTTCAATTATCGTATAAAAGTTACCTGTCTGCAACATTGTAGGTCATAGTTTTATATACATATAGGGGCATAGGATTTATGACTAAAGTACCTACCGATTTGCATAGGCAAAGAGAGTAAGTGTCACGGTAGCAGAAATATACATTTTTATCTTTTCAGTCACCCCATTTTCAACCTAGGCAAGCTTAAAAGCTCACCTTTACCCACATAAGCACCAATACAAATCCAGCCCGACCCTTGGCTGTCAAAACATTTTTGTTTTTTTCTGTTTTAGAATGGTACCTTCATCTCGTGTGCCCTCAGGTTTCAACTTGAAGCACCTACAAATTAAAAATGGCGTGGGGTCTATTCTTAGAGTTGGGTGATAAATGTAAATGTAGAGCGAAAGTTGAAATCTCGCGTTTCTTTGCATAGATAAATCGGATTGAAAACTGTTCAGAAATTGCATTTTAATTTAATTTAGATAAACATGTATTATGTAGTAACAAAGTGTCATAGATATTTAAATCTCGTTTATCGATAAATTGTCGTAAGGGTTTTATTTCACATTTGTTTAAGTCGGCAATATATAGCTACTGATGTTTTTCTAGAGTGATGTTTGTATGTACTCCTAACTTTATCAAAAAGGGCGATCTTTACCAATGAAGGATTGACTATGGAAATAAACAACCAGTCACAAATAAAGCCAATATATTAAAAATAATTCCCAACCCTTATATACAATCCCCGTAAACATTTCAATAGCGCGATGTAGAAATCGGCACATACGGTACAGCGCCATCTCGCGTGATATTTGGTAAACGTATTTCTATGAAAGGTACTTTACGGAAGTATGGACGCGAACATGCCGCCCGCCAAGAACTACAGTTCTTAACCCAATTTAAAACTAAACAAAACAGAATAAACTTATAGCATCATATTTAACAACAATTTCCGCTTTGAATAACATACATTTGAACAACTTACTAAAACATAACATTTAGTCATTGAAAAAACAACACTTTGCAAAACTAACTAAAACATAACATTTAGTCGGCTAATGGCAAAACAATCATTTTTGAAATCGACTTTTTTATGAGACTAATCTTACACAACAATCTCAACAACCTTAACAACTCGCGTTACCCTGTCCAAACTTGGATGCATTTCAACCACATGATTGCCATATAGCCGGCGGAAAATCAGGCTCTTTCACCAGAACTACTTCCCCTATCTTAAATTCTGGAGTTTGCAGAGACCACTTGTATAGATTATTTTCCTACCTTTGAAAACACGTAAATTATTGTGCACGACGTAATCTACCCGACTACGTACAAACGGCATTGCCATATTCACCCTGGGTAATGGTAATTTCCGTGGCAATTTATTCCGATTGTTGACTGCGTTCCGAACACATGGAATACATTTATTGACATAAGCCTTTACCAAATTTTTGAGTCCTGGAATATAAAACTTGGCCCTTATTATATTGTTAACCATCAGCGGTGGTCCTCCATGTAAACTCTTGAAATGCGCATCACGAAGGATAAGCCGAGATTTCCATCACAATTTATGTTGGTTGGTACCCTGGAGCCGCCCACCAACACGAATTATTCCGAATTCATCGAGTTGTGGAGTAAACGAGGTAAGTTGACTTTTCTTCTTTAGTTTACCCTTTTTAATTTCTTCTATTTCTTTCGCATATGCTTGTTGCTGACTCTTTTTTACCATAATTGCTAACGCTTCATCCGGTTCACTTTTCAGCAGGTAAGTATGACTTTTTCTTTTATTTTTCAGGAATCTTCAGCAGTACGCAACCACTCTTAACAACTTGGTAAGTGAAGAATACTTCGACCACACAGAATCTTCGCCGTCAGATCGAGTTACTACAGTTTCCGGGTGAGTATGTATTTTTCTTCTGAGTATTCTTTGGTTTTGATACTTTGGAGGCAATCACTTTTTGTTTCAGCCCTTCAGGTCCGTTTAACCAGAGTTCTTATTTACTTACTTCTGATACCTGTCTTGACTCATAAGCTCCCATGTTTTGCTCCGACCGTACGTGATTTATGTTTGGCTGAAATGTAGAACCTCTCATAATGTCACTATTTAAGGACACCCTGTTTGTGCCCTTGCACAATGCCCTAGGAACCATACCAACCTTACTGGTATTACAATCTTCGCGCACGACGGCATTGTAAGGTAAGTGTAGTCCTTTTTCTTCAGCTTCTTGTACTATACTGTGTAAAGGTTTCATGTGATTAAAAGCCTTATGTTCATGAAACACTTTTGTATATTTTGTTTGCAGGCGCTCATCAGTTTGAAGCTTTCTTTCCAGAGAGTGAAATCTTCGCAACGGTATCTCTCTGGACCCACTATTTACACAGGGTGATTGCTTATCCCGGAACGGTAGCCTAACAACGTGGCGTCCGTTCTCATCCAGTGTAATAGTCGCTTTGTTTATCTCCTCACTTCTCTTTTCCTCAGGTGTTAAGATCCTTGAATTGTTGGTAGGTTTTGTTTCAAGTTCCCAATATGACCTATCCAACTGTTTCACCCGAGTGTGCATGCTAACCAGCTTGCAGGAGATGTCAGCCTTTAAACCTACTTCACCACATACAATCCATCCTAGAGACGTCTTTTGGGCCACCATAGTCTCTTGAGGTGATTTGATTAAACCTGGTTGAATTATTCGAGCATAGACCTTAGCTCCCAACAAAATGTCGATTTGATTTGGAGTGTGATACTCAGGATCTGCGAGGTCGACACTTTGCAACTCAGACCAGGAGGTGACGGTTACTTTTGCAGAGGGTTGATTCGAAGTAACTTTGTCAATCACATAAGCTGTTACTTCAATGACACTGCTAGAGTCGGTGCGTGACGCAATTGTGACTTAAGCCGTAGACTTCAATGCTGTAATTTGCTGACCTCTCAATCCCGTTACCGAAACCTTAACTGCAGTTTGTTTTAGCCCTAACTTCTTAACTGCAGCTGCGCTTATAAATGAGACCTCTGAGCCCGGATCTATCAATGCCCTCATTTGATGTCTTTCATTTTCCCTTGATATGGCTTTCACTACCGCGGTAGCCAGTAACCCTTGCTGTGAGACTTCATTTACGAAGTGATTTGAAACACTGGTTCCCGGTGTAGCTTCTCCCGTTGAATTTGTGACTTGCTGTATATGATCCTGTGATTCCTGTGCCACAGCTTGACTGGCTGATGGCTCCCTATCTTCATTGGCTTGCGTGTCCCCCTTTTGATGTTACAGCGAGTGATGTCGCCTGTTACAGATTTGACAGTTTGTTGTCAGTTTGCAGTATCTGGCAGAGTGATTAATACCCAAACAGTTGAAACACATCCCATTGGTTTGAACAAAATTACGCTTAACATCCACATCTAAAGCATTGAAGTCTTTGCAATGTATTATCCTATGCTCACCTTTACAATAATTACAAGATACATTGTTTGTGATATGCAGACTACTAACTTTTTGCACCTGATTGCCCTTAACCTGACTGAAATTCCCCTTGTAATTATTACTCACATATTTAGGCTGTTGGACAAATCCCGATTTTGGTTCCAAAAATTCCAAAGAATGGTATCGCGTTTGCAAAAAGTTCTTAAATTGTTCCAGTGTCGGTAGCTGTTCAGACAGAAATACAGATTCGCTTACTTTACATTCCCAGTTTTTCCGACTTTCTGGATTCAATTTATGACTGACAATGTAAATTATAATGATATCCCAAGTGCTTATATCAATTTTGAGACTAGACAATGCGTTCAACGTTTCTGTGGTACAATCTAACATATGCTTAATGTCAGTGGCAGACTCAGTCAGAAGAGTCTTTTGTCCAAAAAATCTCTTTAAAATGCAATTCGCCAAATATTGCTTGTTATTATAGCGACTCTCTAACTGGGTCCAACACTGGTCATAACTTTCACTAGAAATGGGTATGTGTCTAAGAAGCTGCTCCGCTTCGCCTGTCAAATGCGCCTTGAGGTAGTGAAGCTTCTGGATGTCATCGATGTCCTGATTTTTGTGGATGAGTGAAATGAACAAATCCCGGAATCCCATCCACTCCTCATACTTTCCCGAGAAAGTAGGAATCGTGATCTTAGGGAGCTTCACATGACTCGATTTTGATGTTGATGCTGTAGTTGACAACATTTGACTAGTATTGCTGGGTGTTGCCGTTAACTTGCTCAAAGCGTTCTTAAGCCCGCATTTGTAATCCATGTACAACTCGTTGGTCGCATCATACACATCGTCCTTCATGTATGCAGTGTCTTGTAGCACATCTTGCTCTGGCAACATCAGTATCTGCATATGCATACGTGAAAACTGTTCCCATAGTTGCTCTAAGTTTTCGAGCCTGGTTTCTACGTATGAGATGGTAATCCGCTCCTTCGGTGACTTTCTGAAGTTAGTATACGCTTTAGTAATTCGAATACTTAGATCCGCTTGAAAATTGATGCTGGCTTCCATCTTACTACTCATCTTGAAAAATTACAAGTCCCAACAAAACTAATCATGAATTTTCAAAGTCCCAATTTAGTTGCTCGTAAATCTGCTAAGTCCCCAGTATAGCAAATCTTGAAAAAATCACAAGTGTTTTTTGCTCTCAAATTTTCTAAGTGTTTGGCTGATGTACCTCGATATGAAATCGGGCATAGGTTCCCCGTCGGTTCACTTTTCCCTAAATTATTCTAAGTCCTAAACACTTTGAAAATTTCTACTTCAGTCTATGATTTTTACTAAGTCCAAATTTGACACTTGACAGTTCTACTTTCCAGATGACACTTTGCACAGATAAAACATAAATGTACTCACAGTTTAAAATCTTCTTACACTTTTACTTCACTAGTACTTGAACCTCAGTTGAATCTTCCCGCCAAGTTGATCACCGTGACGTCACTCGGGGTCACGGCGCTGCTGACTCCGTCGACTGCTCCAATCCGCTGCCGTCCTCGGAGACTGCACCCTCGACAACAATCCGTTGCCGGGAACACCCAAATATTCCGAAATACGTTTTTCCGACTTTCATAACCTCGATTTTCATAATCCCGATTTTTTACATGACCGAAATATCGAAATTACGACTTTGAAAACAACGAAAGAACAAAATCACGACTGTGTTATTTCCGAAAACTTAAAATCCGATTTTCATATGGACGAAAGCTTAAAATTCCGATTTAGAAAAAATCCGAAAATATCTTTCCCGAATTTGTCTATTCCGAAAAATCATTGACCGATCGGAATAAAGTAATTCGGTATTCAGAAATTCGATCTTTTGTGAATTCGGAATAATGAAATTCGTGATTATCAAAATAAGATTTAAACGCGCTTTTTTAAGTCTCACTAACCAAAATCCGAATCGGAACACCCCACTATCCACGTCGTCTTGTCTGTCCTACCCCTAGAGTGTATGTAAAAAGCCAGAGGCGCGGAGGGGAAGCACGCCAGCCGTAGGAAAGCGCAGAGTAGCCGAAGCGGCTGAGGCGAGCATTAGTGCCTGCGCTTTGTTACGCAAAGGCCAAGAGGCTGCTATGCCCGTAGCGCCGGAGCAGTTGCGGAGCAACTGTTGCCAGAAAAGTGGCTCAGGTTAGGTAAGAACTGCAACCCGACGAAATCAAACTGTTGCCAGAAAAGTGGGTTAGGTTAGGTTGGAACTCCGACCTCACGAAAACAAACTGTTGCCAGAAAAATGGGTTAGGTTAAGTTAAAACTGCGTCCCCCAAGAAAACGAACTGTTGTCTGTAAAGTGGGTTAGGTTAGGTTAGAACTGCAACCCCCAAGAAAACGAATTGTTGCCAGAAAAGTGGGTTCGGTTAGGTTAGAAATGCGACATTTACAGAAACCAACTACTACTAAAAAAATGGGTAAGTTTAGAACTGCGACCTTTACAGAAACCAACTGCTACTGGAAAAGTGGGTTAGGTTAGGTTAGAACTGCGACCTTTACAGAAACCAACTGCTACTGGAAAAGTGGGTTAGGTTAGGTTAGAACTGCAACCTTTACAGAAACCAACTGTTGCTAGAAAAGTGGGTTAGGTTAGGTTAGAACTGCGACCTTCACAGAAACCAACTGCTTCTAGAAAAATCGGTTAGGTTAGAACTGCGACCTTTACAGAAACCAAATGCTACTATAAGTTTAGAACTGCGACCTTTACAGAAACCAACTGCTACTGGAAAAGTGGGTTAGGTTAGGTTAGAACTGCGACCTTTACAGGAACCAACCGTCGCTAGAAAAGTGGGTTAGGTTAGGTTAGAACTGCGACCTTCACGGAAGCCAACTGCTCCTAGATAAATGGGTTAGGTTAGGTTAGAACTGCGACCTTTACAGAAACTAACTGTTGCTAGAAAAGTGGGTTAGGTTAGGTTAGAACTGTGACCTTTACAGAAACCAGCTGCTACTAGAAAAATGGGTTAGGTTAGGTTTGAACTGCGACCCTTGCAGAAAAAATGCTACTAGAAAAGTAGGTTAGGTTAGGTTCGAACTGCGACCCTTACAGAAACGAAATGCTACTAGAAAAGTGGGTTAGGTTAGGTTAGAACTGCGACCTTTACAGAAACCAACTGTTGCTAGAAAAGTGGGTTAGGTTAGGTTAGAAGTGCGACCTTCACAGAAACTAACTGGTAGTTTAAAAGTGGGTTAGGTTAGGTTAGAACTGTGACCTTTACAGAAACCAGCTGCTACTAGAAAAATGGGTTAGGTTAGGTTTGAACTGCGACCCTTGCAGAAAAAAATGCTACTAGAAAAGTTGGTTAGGTTAGGTTTGAACTGCGACCCTTACAGAAACGAAATGCTACTAGAAAAGTGGGTTAGGTTAGGTTAGAACTGCGACCTTCACAGAAACCAACTGCTACAAGAAAAGTGGGTTAGGTTAGGTTAGAACTGCGACCTTTACAGAAACCAACTGCTACTAGAAAAATGGGTTGGGTTATGTTAGAACTGCAACCTTTACAGAAACTAACCGCTACTAGAAAAGCGGGTTAGGTTAGGTTAGAACTGTAACCCCCCACAGAAAAGAAGTGTTTTTAGAAACAGAACGAACTACATACACAATTATGTAGAAACATACATAATACATAATTATGTTGAAAAATTGTGCTTGTGAGTAACTCTTATAATATTATGTAAAATAGGAAATTTTAACAGGCATTTCTGCTTACTTTAACGACGTAGGTACCATTATTTATTATGAACAAATTCGGAATTTAAAAAATCGGAATCACGTCAAATCGGAATTCAAAATTTCGGAATAATGACAATTCGGAATTCGTGATTTCAACAATCGTTAATGTTAAATTCGGTATTTTTCACTATCGGAATTGTAATATTCGGAATTATGTGGTTCGGAATTTTAAAAAATCGGCGGTTTTGCTATTCGGAAATATAAAACTTCGTGATTTTCATCGTTCGGTAATTACGACATTCGGAATTATGATGGGTCGAGCATTTAAAAATCGGAATAATAAAATTCGATATTCTAAAATTCGGCATAAAATATTTCGGAATTATGTAGTGTACCCTCCGTTGCCACTTGATGCAGGAAGCACTACTAAAAACACTTAAGGCCCACAGTACATCCCGGTTCGCTAAGGACCAATGTATGTACTCCTAACTTTATCAAAAAGGGCGATCTTTACCAATGAAGGAATGACTATGGAAATAAACAACCAGTCACAAATAAAGCCCATATATTAAAAATAATTCCCAACCCTTATATACAATCCCCGTAAACATTTCAATAGCGCGATGTAGAAATCGGCACATATGGTACAGCGCCATCTCGCGTGATATTTGGTAAACGTATTTCTATGAAAGGTACTTTACGGAAGTATGGACGCGAACAATGTTTTTTTAGTTAGTAATTTATTTTTATGCTCTGCTGCTAATAGTGAAATTTTTCAATCAAAATGTATTGTTGACAGCTGATAGAACAGATCCGTTTGATAACAAGAAATTGTCTGAGAAACAACCTATCTGAATATACCTCCTGAATTTGTATCTCGAAAAGGTAATTGTACGAAAAAGAGGAGTAGGTATTTGTTTTATTGGCCTATTCTGGTGTCCCACTCCCACTGCTGGGCAAAAGCCTCTCCCTATGATCTCCACTACTCCCGATCTAGTGCCACTTCTGGCCATTTGCACTTGCACTTGAGAAAAGTGCTAGGTAGGCAGGTTAGGAGTAGGTATTTTAGTTCTTGAATTATCATATTTAATTACTTATTTAAGTATTTATTTATCTATCTGATACATATTCCGTCTACTATTACTCACGACATAGTCTTTAGCTGTAGAACCAGGTTGAAATGAAGGTACGGTCGAAGATTTGAATTTATAACCCAATTCGTAGGTACCTACTTTGTCACAGTGGCAATTAATATGAAAATCGCTAGACCTCATACTATTGTTACTGTGACAAGCTACCTACAAAATGGGTCCAAAATTATAATCTTTGACTGTACGATAGTCTCACGTAATTGTCGCATGAAAGACATGTGTATATCGAGTGACTCCAGAATAGCCCCCCCTCCCCCGTGTAAGTTACACCCTCCACTAATGAACGAAGATTCTTTTTCGATTTTCCTTCCAAACAAAAGGGTGATATTTTCGGTAGACAGACGACAATCACGTGGAAGTATATCATACAACCTACCTCCTTAATTATTCAACCTTCTATTCAAATATGAACTCTATGCTTTGGATGTTAAGGTTGCTATTGTTCTGAAAGGATTCGGTTAGATAAGAGGTTGTGTGTGTGTTTTATTTCTTTTGTTAGGTTATGTCGCTTGTGAGCGGTGTTCCAGTTTCCGAACGTTATTTGAACATTGTTTATTAAAATTGTATATAAACAAAGATGCGTTTTTCGACTTAAAATACGTGAGTGACTTACGGAAATTTTGTTATAAAAAAAGATGCATTTGATATTTTAATAAACAAGTGTTTTGTACGGCATACGAGAAATTTTGAGCTTATTAAGCAAGGCATACAGGCGGAAGAGTAAAATTATCTTATGTTTTCTTTGGGTAAATCGGTTATATAATAAATAAATTCTTTATTTGGCAGGCAAGAAACCCAAAAAAATTAATACAATACAATATAATAAAAGGTGTAAAAGTAAATATAATTTAGAAACAGCTATGGAGCATGAATGTTACCTTGCGGTACTCCGTAGATTAAATTAAGACTTGTATTTAATAAAAGTACTGTTCTGGTAAGTGCTTGCAATTCCTAGAAAATAAAGAAAGGAAAGGCACAAATTATAAGGCCAAACCCCGAGTATAGCTACAAAATGTAGGTAAGGTTCCTATGAAGTTTCTGAACAAACCTTATAAGTATTTCGAAAGCACAACTCCATTTTATTTCTTACTACTTTTACTTTTCCAGAAACTACAGGTAATCCAAGCCAGTTCGTTGCCTTTAAAAAAGAAAGCGAGCAAACTGCAAATAAATTATCACAAATTATTCTACATTTCCACATTCCGTGCAGAACAGAAAGACTTAGAAAGTATGAAACTAAGGCGCTTTTACGACCTTTCGGTTTTCGGGCAAAGTATAAAAAAACGTCTAACCGCAGTAAACAAGGCTATCGCTGTAATTATTGCAATTTGGATCTCATAATGTAGGCAATAATGGTTATAGTCCTATGGCATGTCAACGGGCCATAGTGGAGTGTTTAATTTTAATAGGGCTGGGACACATCGGTGAAGCGTGGATTTTACGATACAGGGTAAATTTGGCACAGATGGTCGTAAGGGAGAAATGATCAACAGAAAAATATTTTGTAGGATGACTTTAAGGCGTAAAGCCAGGAAATGAGTAGGAAACAAAAGATATGGCCCGCCGCGAGAAACTTGCGATGGAAAATATGGCCATCGCAAGGGTTTTTTTACCTCTTATCTCAAATACTCTGAAAATGTACTTCCCTTCGGATCCCTCGGCTATATCACTAGAAATTTTATTGCATAAATTATACTGATAAGATGTCGTCAAGAGACAAGATAATAAGAGTCATAAGTATATCGTTACTATGCATATATATGCATAGGTAGTAACATTATATAATGACTGGAAATAAATGAATTAGACATGTTACTGACAATTTTTTTTCGATTAAGCCAACTATACTTAAGTTTTTCTGGTTTTGGCAAGAGTCTGCCCTTGTAAATAAAGTTTTTTTAAAATTTCCCTGTGGATGTTTCATAGCATTTACAATACAGTTTCACATATTGAGGGTTACCGACTAATCCCTTCCTACTAGCACAGACCAAGCAGGTGGTTATAAAGCAAGCGTTTGAAAACTCCCAAATCTTGTAGTCATCTTTTTATCGTAGCTTAGCAGTGAATAAGAAAAAAAAACCTTTTTCTCAAACATGCAATGAAATATTGATGTTATGTTCCTTATAATAGGCTGCGAAGTATGACGTTTCAGGTGCGGCTAGGACAAAAGGAATTAATGGAATTTCATACAAATCTTGCAGGCCTAGGCCGGCAAAGTCCTCTTTTTTAATTTTCATTTCACAGATATTTGTGACACAGCATCGTGGCATTCATCCATAAAAAAAAATAGAGGCTGTATTTGCTTTATGGTTCGTAATGACACTGCCACTACGCCTATAAAAAAAAACAAAAAACAATGTTTGCTATAATTTTCAGTTTTATTGGTATAAAATCAACATGAATTTAATAAATAAAACATTATTAATCAAATTCTATCATTTTAAATTATAAATTTAACTACAGAAATAAAACATTTAAAATATTTCATCTAAACGTTAGCGGTAAAAAGGTCTACTCAAACACGCGTAGTTATTTTTTTTAAATTGTTATGGAGGTAAAGTTGAAAAAATTTCATTCTGTTTTATTGGATTTATGGTGCGTTGTTGATTTTCTTACTTTAACATGAGTTCCGACGAAATAATGAAATTAATATTGTAATCGTAGGTGTTGGAATTGGCAGCGTAAGCAGAATTGATTTTAAATAACTTGCTGCCTCTGCCGCCAAGTCAAAGATGAAGTATGTATATGGTTGCTTATGGCAATTTTATCATTTGAGAAACTAAGAAAAATGGCTTACAGTTTATTAGAAACAGTTTTGTGGCATATTTTAAATGAATGTGCTGCAAATTCGTCAACACTGTGGAAATTATACTTATTTACTCCATGCATAAAGCAACGATGTATGTGAAACATGATATCAACATGAAAGACTATGTAAATTTATGTGACTAAAACGACAGTATAATAAAATTTTTCTATGTCTATGTCTATGTCTACAGTCAGACGGATACAAGGCGAAAAAATCAAAGATACATGAAAATATACGGGTAGTAAAAATACACGACTCGTGCAAAACATACGCGTGATAATGATATAGGTACGTGTTGGTTATATTTTGGGTGTAGTTTACTTTTAGTTTATTCTATAAATAAAACTTGGGTTTCGTGGATTTTTTATTTTATTTATTTCATTGCATGTTTGAGAAAAGCACTATACATACCTCGGCGGGAAATGGGGTTGCCCGCGCTCAGACCTATCCGCTTCGCTCGGCCGTCTATATGTCTTCGGCCGGCAACCCCTTTCGTCCCGGCCTCTGTAGTAATGTACTATTAAAAATTTTAGATTGAGCCATTCAATCGAAAATTTTAGAACGTTTTTTTTTAATGGTTAAGAATAGGGCAGAGTGGCGCTCTCTTGTGTCAGAGGCCAAGATCGTTTTTGGGTCACTGGGCCAGACCAAATGTATGTACCTATGTATGTATGGCTGAATGGTTTTAAAGCGATATATAACTAAAACTATGGCCATCGCACTCTACCTTACCCTTATAAAAATGCTTGCGTGCCTAGACAGGGGCGTGTCGATTTCTTTGAGCATTTGCAAGCTTTTACAATACAAATACTCTTTATTGCACACCTGAATAAAAGTTTATAGTACAGAAAAACAGCGACACACGTAGAGGTAAACAACAGGCGGTCTTATTGCTAAAAAGCTTACAGACAACCTTTAAGTAGCGGAAATTAATAACTTTACACATTAGTCAGTAGGTGTTGCAAATAGAATTAAAAAACCTAGCACAAAAAACATACAATATCTTCTTCTTCTTTGCTCATTCCCACATTAGGGTGGGGTCGGCTCTAATAATTTTTCTGCGCCATGACATTCTGTCTGTGTTAAATACATACAATATACCTTGAAAAAAATGGTAATAAATAAAGATACCTAAATAGCTACATAAATACTTACATCTTTAACTGGCCAGCCATTAAAAAGAAATCGGATAAAAGTATCATGAAGGAGATGACTGTAGTCTTTCTTCACAGTGCTTGGTAATAAAATATCACGTTGGCGTTATTATTTTAAAATAAACTATTATCTCTCATATATATAATCTCTCATATTAATCTTCAATTGTTAATTTCTATTTGTAAATAATGTTCCGATTGCTTGATACGTTTATTAATATTTTAATAATTATGTTATTGTCATAATTGGTAAAATTTATACAGGCTGTCCCGAAACTCAAGGCAAACTATAATTTTGGTTTCGTATACACAAACACAGTCACCTCTGACCCCATCCGTGCAATAAATAATACTTTATTGCACGATTCTTCGCCAATAAATCGCTTCTTACCCCGACAATATTAAAACAGAGCCAAAATAAATTAATATTTCGGCCCAAATATTACCTGAGAATGAGGGGAAAAATTCATAAATTCGTTAACTAAAAATATAAAATTTAGAGTAATTACAAAATACGGCGGCGGATTTTTGTAAAGAATCTTAATTATACTGTGAGAAATATTGCTTTAAGACGTGGCTCCGATAATTACTTGTTGGGTTTTAATGAAGCATTTTTAATAAGTCCCTTTTACGTGTTAGGGGAGTGCGGTATCGAATAATATTTAAGACAATTACTATTTTTTTTGAACTGAAAACTTCTTTAGCGGCGCTGTGCACTTTTTGTGATGGAGAAAAAATTTTAAACTCGTAACAGGTGTCACGTGACCGTAAGACGTAAGACGGACACGTGACCTGATCGAAAAACTGTTACAATGAGTTTTTCTTTATTGATTTAAATGCCATCTAGTGAGTTCCTCTCTAACTGGTACTTATATAACTCGAGCATTAACAGTGATGAGCTTAGGGGTTTCAAGTAATGCGACGAAATAACGCTAGATGGCGTTAACCTCAATTATACATAGTGCTGAAGACATTCATTGAGTTTTCACTTCTTCCGGAACTCCCGGAGTGCAACCCGTTTTTTTTAATAATAATAAACGCAATCGAGCAGACGAATCGCCTGATAGTAAATTTATAATAAAAACCGGCCAAGTGCACGTCGGAGTCGCGCACCATTACGGAAACAACGGCAAAAAAAATACGTTTATGGTATGGGAGCCCCACTTAAATATTTATTATATTCTGTTTTTAGTATATGTTGTTATAGCGGCAATAGAAATACATCATCTGTGAAAATTTCAATTGTCTAGCTATGACGGTTCATGAGATACAGCCTGGTGACAGACGGACGGACAGACGGACAGTGGAGTCTTAGTAATAGGGTCCCGTTTTAACCCTTTGGGTACGGAACCCTAAAAAATACCGTAGCCTATGGACACCTGCAACACCAGAGGGGTTCCAAGTGCGATACCGGTTTTAAAATGAGAATAAGCTCTTTCTTAAAAGTTTGAAAGTCGTTTTAGTCCGAAAATACCGAGGGCTAAATAAATGATAAACTTGTGTAAATTATCTTATCATATTATATCGTTTTCGGGGCCCTTGCGGATGCACTTTGACCCCCCCTAGAAAAGATCCGTCAACTACTCAAGAGCTTTTCTTACCATCTCCATGTGCCGGATGATGGAGCTCATGTATAGCGTTTTAAAGTCCTTTGGTTCCAGATATCCTGGTCCAAAGTCCTTCATTCTTTGACGGGCGAGGGCGTGGCATTCACACATTAGGTGTTTTACTGTCTCTTCCTCTTCGCCATACATACGACATTTTACGATTTGGAGTTGTCCTTTGCGAAGTTTTCTGCTAAATTTCTGCTTGTAAATGATAAATTTGTGTAAATCACTTGTGTATGTACCTAAAGCAATCAGGTTAAATCAATATGTTAATCATAACGCTAATGGCAATATGGCAAATGCGGCTATTCCATCTGACTCAGTGACGCGTGTGATGAGATCGTGTTTCAATTAGGTATTACGGAGATATAGCGTACCAAATTATGTACGCTAATTCACAGTTTGTACAGTTACACATATTATGTTCCTAGCATATATAATAATGAAACAAATATCTAAAACTAGCATTATAGTCAAGGGTTTTTGCGAGTTCTGATATTTCTGACTAACAGTCTACTAAATGTGTAGTCCACTAAAAACCTACGTCTAAACTTAATCAATTTAAAATTATTAGTTTGGAACCACACAAGTATATAAAACAGTATTCAAAATAACGTCAAATTGATATTTTACCAATCGCTTTTCGATTACAAGAAAACTGGACATCAGTTACACAGTAAGGGCCCCCCCACATCTAGCGTCTTTCGAGCGTCGGCGTCTGTCGGCGTCTGGTCAGCGCTATGGAAAATGACGTCGCTGCGCAGTTGCGTCGACGTTGCGTCGAGCGCGGCCATACAGTTGTAGACGCCGACGCTCGAGAGACGCTAGATGTGGGGGGGGCCTAATGCTTAGTTTCCGCTCTAGGTCATGAGTTCAAATGGCAGCCGGTTTTGTAAAAACTAAAGTCTGCGCTAGCTCTCGGGATTGTGATTTAGGTAAGTATAGGTAGGTAACCACATATACAGTTCGTTTCTTAGATTTATGCGCTAGATCCAAGGAAATCTATCTTAGAAACCTAGATCTCCCGTTTCAAGCCAAATCGGAACGTGTAAGACTTCAGAAGGAATCCAATTAAATCTATTCTTCAAACACCTAGGTATATATAGCATACCTAGCAGGTCCCAGGTACTGTTATCGCGCAGCCGGCAATTAAGCAGATTGCATTTGTATGGATTCCACATAAATCAGGATCTGCGTTAGAACGAATTCCCTTGCGTAGTGGCCACAAGATGGGTGAAACCTGACTTGGCATTTATTTACGCCGCGATTCGGGAAATGAATTAGAGATCCACTAGATATGAAATAGTAAAGATATGTGACGTTCTACAGTAAAAGCTACCATTTCCCCGGCTGAATATTGGAGCGGCGTTAATAATAGCGTAAGCGCCAGCTGCCATAAGGTACCTTTTGCCGTGGAACGTCACATATATTTACTATTTCATATCTAGTGCATCTCTAATTCATTTCCCGAATTGCGTCGTTAAGCTTGATAAATTTTAGTATGGACAGTTATTTATAAAAGTCACAGAAATAAATCCTTGGTTTTCTTGGATGACTTAGATTAGAGGTAGATACTCGTATTTTATCCTACTGTTTTTTCCTTCCTTTTCTAAGTGCTTTCTTCTTTTTGGTTTAAAAGAATTTTTCTCCTCACTTTTCGGAAGGAGGAAGAAGTACCTACTTCCTTGCATTTCTCCCTTCTCTTCTCTTCTTCTTTTCCTTCTTCTTCTGCATTTTTCCTTGTCGTATTCACGTTACTTGCATTCTTTTTGTATCACATACTTCCTTATGTTCTTACTAATCAGTGGTAGCTTTCCTTTACTAAGAAAATCGTCTAGTTTTATTTGAGCCGAGCTGATATGAGCCGGCACTAGAATATTCAAAATGTAGGTAATGGATGTTTTTTTTATTCTTTTGTTTTACTTATCTCGGTATCCTTAAATCTAAGTAACTACAACTGTTTTTTATTACTTCCTTTTAATGTCGGTTACGCGTTTGCTCTTATTTGTGTCTCTTTTTTTATTATATTTTAGTTTGTGTGGCTTTCTTTTTCTCCTTCGTTTATCTCTTTTACTTGTATTATTTTAGTAGTAGTAGTAGTAAACTCTTTATTGTACAAAAAGACATATTAAAAATAACATACAATTAGCAAGAAGTACAAAGGCGAACTTATCCCTTTGAGGGATCTCTTCCAGTTAACCTTTGAGTAGATGAGAGGAGAGAGTGAAAAGAGGGTGACAAATGCAGCAAAATGTACAACAAGGTACCAGAAAGATAAAGGATATAAATACATACAAAATTTATAGGATAAACATACATATATTACACAAAAAGGAAAGGGGAAAATACATTAAAAATTGGAAAGAATTAGAACGATATAAAGCAACTATACAATAGAAATATAGACAAATTAATCAGTCAAATCGTAATTATTTTTAGTTTTAAATCGCCGGTTTTGTGGCCCTCGCCATACTTAGCAACTCGTCTAGTTTAATTCAGTTTCGTCCGGTCGTTAACGGATCCGTGTCGGAGCCGGCACAAATGGCAGTCGTGAAACATCTGAGGCTTAAGAGTTTTGGACGGAATATTTATGTATATGTAGGTATCGAGTGTTATTTTATTTTCTTATCTTCTTTCTATGACTCTGTGTCTTTTTAAAGTGTAGGTATCTGCTTGGTTTCTCATTTTGTTTTTATTTTTAAGTTTGTATATTTACTTTTTTGTTCTTATCCTTTTTATTATTTCTTTAAGTCTTTTTTATTAGCTCGCTTGAATTCGCCAGTTTCATGGCCCCCGCCATACTTAGCAACTCGTCTAGTTTAATTCAGTTTCGTCCGGTCGTTAACGGATCCGTGTCGGAGCCGGCACTAATGGCAGTCGTGGAGCATCCGAGACTTAAGAGTTTTGGACGGAATATTTAATATGTGCTGAGTGCTTGAAGACATGACATAAGTCTTATTGCTAAATTTCTGAGACACTAAGGATCGTTTGCTCTTTACAGGATGGAACAGGTAATTCGACGTTATTTGAACCGAAAAAACAAGTTGTCTTGTAAGTGAAATTTCTTAGACAATAAAGTTCTTTAAACCGGACACCAAAGGGGGATGGGAGTACGGTCTTTTTCTTGAAGGTCGTATCGGTTCGGAAATACCGCGGGTGACAGATTTCACAATTTCACAATTTAGCTGTGCGAGGCACAGTGGCAACCATCTAATGGCTCCTCTACACAACGGGCCAATGCTGGCCACTCCATGGGACGCAGCCATGCGGTAGAATGAGATAGCAATATCACGTGCTCCCTCTAACGCATAAATGCGTCCCTTGGAGTGGCCGGCGTTGGCCCATCGTGTAGAGGAGCCATAAGATGGGGAAGATGGAAATGTTGTCGAAGATGGAAATGAAGGGCGATGGCGGAAAGAAGGGAGGGAGATCGTGTATTTCATTTCTACCTGTGCCGTCGTTGACCCTATACATAGAAAAACTACCATGCATACATAATCCAAATACCTACATACCTATATAAAATCTTGAAATTACTTGAAATCTTTATTTATATACATATAGCCCCTTAGACTGGGTGAGAGAAATTTGTCTATGTTGGTTGCTGACTTCTATTTCTCTCAACTCAGTGTGCCTGTTAGCAAAGGCCTCCCCCAATAGCTTCCATTGTGTCCGGTCTTGGACAACTCTTCTCCATTTTGGTCCCGCAGTGAGTTTCAGCTCATCCTCCCAGCGCAGTTTTTCAATCTTTATCATGTATTAACTTTTAATCTTTGTATAGCCCACTGGTACAGAATGTGTGTAGTCCACTAGTTGTTTTGTACAGTATAATTTAAATCAATACGTAATAGGCTGCACGTGTATAAAAGTACGCAAAAGTATAAAGTAAAAAATATCCAAAAACTATAAAAATATGTCAAAAAATTATAAGGCATAAGTCATACCAAAATAAAACTGGGTAATTCTAAAGTCAAGTTTTTTATTCGGTAGACTAAAATGACGTTTCGTAGTATGAAATGACATTTTATGTTCATATTATGAAATGTCATTTTAGTCTAGGTACCGAATAAAAGAAAAAGCCTTTAATAAAACAAAGTCCCCACGGACGAGAATTTGTCTTCGAAATTCTCTCCATAGAAGCCATACCGATTTAGCACTAAAGGTACATAAATACGGAATATCGAAAAAAGAGTTCTAGCGATGATTCCGTGCTGCTTAAAATATTACTCCCGTGACGCGGCGCGAGTCAAGAGCGCGAGCGGTTCATAACATTATGAGCTTTAAGTATTTGGTCTTAAATAAAACAGAGTGAACAGCGGCTAATTTCCGATAATATTAAACTAAAAGTATTTTTCTGAAAAGAAGATGAATGCGAATTTATAGTTTTCCCATATAACCATTCCAGTCGCAGAATCATCAAAGTGGTAACTAAATGTCAGATGTGTCGTAACAGAGTCCACACAATGTGTCTAGAATTGTTTCGAAACAAAGTGTCGTCGCCGTGTCTACACTTTTCCGTAACAAGGTGTCGACACATTTGTGTGCACTTTGCGTGCGGTTTGCGACTAAATCTGACAGCAAATTTGTGACAGCAAATGTCAATATAAAATACCTCTTGAAAACCAAGGTTTGTCAAACTACTATTAGTGTCTCGTGTGCTCGTAATTCTAGTAAGTCATCATGGGCGATGCGAATGATAAAAATCGACCAAAACCATATAAACACCCAACACCCGTCAACCTTTTACAGAAAAGTTTTTAAAGAAATGCAATACGCTACTAGGTCAGGCAACGAATGCTCAATAAAGTTGTAGAGGGAAATGCTCAGAACACAATTTTTGGCTCCTTAACTTGGTTTGGACAAGTTAGGAGGTGAACATATCAAAAGTCCTCGGCCGTAGCCTTTGAGCGGGGGGGAGAGAGGGGGCTTTGAAGGTCCCATTTTCCGGTTTTTCGATTATATCTCGGAAACTATGCATCGTAGCGACATGGCCACTTATAGAAAATGAAAGTTAATTTAATTTGTTACAAGTTTATTTAGTCAATTTTTTCCATATATTGAATAGTTTTTGAGATATCCGCTCTTGAAACTTTATTTAGGGCTCTCAATTTTATCTTGATCTCTACATCAGTGAAGGTGCTAGGCCGTGTTCCACAAAATTTAAAAACAATTTTTTTAGGGTTCCGTACCTCAAAAGGAAAAAATTGAACCCTTATAGGATCACTCGTGCGTCTGTATGTCTGTCCGTCTGTCACAGCCTATTTTCTCGGAAACTACTGGACCAATTAAGTTGAAATTTGGTACATATATGTAAATTAGAGACCCAAAGACGGACATATAACGTAAACAAATTGATTTTATACCCAAAAAATTACCATTGCCCCCCCCCCCCCCTTTATCTCCGAATTTACTAGGTCATAAATTTTGAAAAAAATACACAAAATAGTCCTTTACCTATCACGATTATTAAGATGACAGGAAAACCTATTAGAAATGTGCAGCCAAGCGCGAGGCGGACTTAAAGTACGGAACCCTTAATACGCGAGTCCGGCTCGCACTTGGCCGGTATTTTTTAAACTCCTCTTGACGCTTAACCGCTGAACCGATTTCGTTGAAATTTGGTATAGAAATAGTTTGCGTCCCGGAACAGGAGATAGGATAGATCTTATAACCAAAATCATCTTTTGAAGGTGTGAAAAGTGGCGTGAAAATTTGTACGGACAATCAATAACCGCTGAACCGATTTATATGAAATTTGGGATGGTCTACAATTCTACATCTTTGATTTAGTTGAAAATGATAAAAAACATGACTTCAAACCTAAACTTAAACAGTAAGTATTAACTTCAAGAATTCAATTCTGAATTCCGCCCTGCACCACATTTCACACCTTTAAAGGATGATTTTTGACATAACTTATCATGTCCTGTCTCGGGACTCAAAATATATGTGTACCTTTAAATTAAAACTGTTCAGCAGTTTAAGCGTGAAGAGGAGTTTAAAAGAAAGTATTTTAATAAGTTTATATGTTTTTACTTCGGAATGGTGTCAATGTGATACCATAACTAAATTTGGTACTGTGAATTTATACGAAAACGATACCAAACATGGCCTCGTAGCTTTACTGATGTAGAAGTCAAGATAAAATTGAGATAATCGATATTAAACTTTCGTGAGACATATTTTAAATTGTTTATACGACAACGGTTTCACCGGTTTCAACGGTGAAACCGTTGTCGTATAAACAATTTATAAAATTGAGAGCCCTAAATTCTTATTACTTGGCCTAACTTGTGTAGAAGGAAAAGGAAAAATAAAAGTCTTCGGCAGGAATATAAGACACAAATATAATTTTTAGAGTTACTATTTCAACCATCAAACATAAACATACCTTGATTATATTATTCTAGTGAGATACGCATATATAAACAAAAACATTTAAAAAATTACAAGGTCGAAATGTCACGGAGCTTGTGTGAGTTATATGTGAAAAATAAAAACTTTTATGACAAGAAAATCTGGACACAATTTAAGAATCATCCAATTGCGTCGAGGAATCATCAGTATTTTTGCTTGTTTCATTACCTCCTTGCTTCTTTTTTTGTCCTTTGTATTCTGTAGCAATTGGTTAGATCTGAAAATAAAGATAACTTGCGTCGTCACGGATGTCGATTTATAGGTTTTAGGGAGTGCAGAATTCGAAAATGATGACCATTTTATAATCCAAGATGGCGGCTACGCATGTTGTCATAAAAGTCGTCATGAATATTGTTTTATAGGTTTTAGGACGTGACAGGTCCAACAATAGGGTATATTACTGCAATGTTCTGCCGCCAGAGTGCAGCACTACCGACTCAGTAAATTCATAGACTAACTTATACATACTGTGCCTTAAACTGTTTTTTGACAAATTTTCAAAGACAATAAAATATGACATTGATGCATCAAGGCGGTTTGTTAACAAGTGCCTACCGGTAAACGCGAAAATCGAAATTTAGTTATCCGCCTCTTTATCGCTCGAATATGCGAGAGTGATAGAGAGGCAGAAACCGAACCCTCGATTGTCGTGTTTCACGATAGGCGATATGTGAGTGACGTAGTGACGCATGTTTGTTTACTGTATGTGTACTACTAGTGCCACCTACGCAGAGCTTTGCCTAATATTCCCTATTGTCTACATCACTGTAATTGAAGTCACAGGCCTCCATGGGCTACGGTAAACGCTTACCATCAGACGGGCGGTGTGGTTGTTTGCCACCAACATGTTAATTAAAAAAAAACTCCACCATATCGCCAGTTAATAAGTTATTTTGCGAAGCTAATGACATTTGTCACAAGAAATACGACAATTGTCACGAAATTCCGACACAGAACTCAAGAATTACCGAAAGTTCTTTGAAATCTTGTGACAATTTCCATCATTATCATCATAAACATCGCAAAAGAAATACATGTTTTTGCCGATATAATAGTTTTTAAAAATAATACAATGATGGTGACAAACAGGAATACGGCCCGCCCGATGGTAAGCGATAACCGTAGCCCATGGATGCCTGTGACGTCAGCAACAATGAGACTTGTCGAAATGTCGCACCTGTCACGTTACGTCACATTGTCACGCCAGGGAGTACATCTGAAAATTGTGTGTTCCCCTTTGTCCCCATACCGATAAGGTGGGAAAAAATGGGAAATATTTACATGCAAATCCTATTCCATCTGTTCCCTACGGAGATAAATGGGAATACATCCGAAAATTGTGTGTTCCCATTTGTCCCCACCCCGATAAGGTGGAAAAAATGGGAAATATTTACATGCAAATCCTATTCCATCTGTTCCCTGCGAGGATAAATGGGATTACATCCGAAAATTGTGTGTTCCCATTTGTCCCCACCCCGATAAGGTGGGAAAAAATGGGAAATATTTACATGCAAATACTATTCCATCTGTTCCCTGCGGGGATAAATGGGATTACATCTGAAAATTGTGTGTTCCCATTTGTCCCCACCCCGAAAAGGTGGGAAAATTGGGAAATATTTACATGCAAATCCTATTCCATCTGTTCCCTGCGGGGATAAATGGGATTACATCTGAAAATTGTGTGTTCCTATTTGTCCCCACCCCGAAAAGGTGGGAAAATTGGGAAATATTTACATGCAAATCCTATTCCATCTGTTCCCTCCGGGGATAAATGGGAATACATCCGAAAATTGTGTGTCCCCATTTGTCCCCACCCCGATAAGGTGGAAAAAATGGGAAATATTTACATGCAAATCCTATTCCATCTGTTCCCTACGGAGATAAATGGGAATACATCCGAAAATTGTGTGTTCCCATTTGTCCCCACCCTGATAAGGTGGAAAAAATGGGAAATATTTACATGGAAATCCTATTCCATCTGTTCCCTGCGAGGATAAATGGGATTACGTCCGAAAATTGTGTGTTCCCATTTGTCCCCACCCCGATTAGGTGGGAAAAAATGGGAAATATTTACATGCAAATACTATTCCATTTGTTCCCTGTGTGGATAAATGGGATTACATCTGAAAATTGTATGTTCCCATTTGTCCCCACCCCGAAAAGGTGGGAAAATTGGGAAATATTTACATGCAAATCCTATTCCATCTGTTCCCTACAGGGATAAATGGGAATACATCCGAAAATTGTGTGTTTCCATTTGTCCCCACCCCGATAAGGTGGAAAAAATGGGAAATATTTACATGCAAATCCTATTCCATCTGTTCCCTACGGAGATAAATGGGAATACATCCGAAAATTGTGTGTTCCCATTTGCCCCACCCTGATAAGGTGGAAAAAATGGGAAATATTTACATGCAAATCCTATTCCATCTGTTCCCTGCGAGGATAAATGGGATTACGTCCGAAAATTGTGTGTTCCCATTTGTCCCCACCCCGATAAGGTGGGAAAAAATGGGAAATATTTGCATGCAAATACTATTCCATTTGTTCCCTGTGTGGATAAATGGGATTACATCTGAAAATTGTATGTTCCCATTTGTCCCCACCCCGAAAAGGTGGGAAAATTGGGAAATATTTACATGCAAATCCTATTCCATCTGTTCCCTACGGGGATAAATGGGAATACATCTGAAAATTGTGTGTTCCCATTTGTCCCCACCCCGATAAGGTGGAATAAATGGGAAATATTTACAAGCAAATCTTATTCCATCTGTTTCCTGCGAGGATAAATGATAAATGGGATTTAATCCGAAAATTGTGTGTTCCCATTTGTCCCCAGCCCGATAAGGGGGGAAAAAATGGGAAATATTTACTTTCAAATCCTATTCCATCTGTTCCCTGCGGGAATAAATGGGAATACATCCAAAAATTGTGTGTTCCCATTTGTCCCCGCCCCGAAAAGGTGGGAAATATTTACATGCAAATCCTATTCCATTTACGTACAAAAATGTCCCCCTGTCAACTTTCAATCGAGATTTAATCGATAATTTATTCGATTAATATTCAGATTAATGCAATTTCAATCTATGTTAGGTCGACTAAATTAATCGCGATTAAAATATGACGATTAACTTTTTTTTATTCCACGGCATGGCTCTTACACTTTGAGAATATCTGAAAACGAATGAACACAAGGAGCCATTTTGCAAATCCAGTAACTTTGTTATTACTTTTGACAGCGCGTGTCATGTGTCTACACAGAGTCGACACAAAGTCGAAACATTTGCGACTACTTTGTGACTGCAATATTTCTCAGCCTTAAACCATATTTATACATCATAATTAACAAGTTTCGTAGTATGTAAAGCGTTATTTCTGTTATTTAAGTATAGTATACGCATCGAAGTACTAAAAAGGCATCAAATAATATAGTTATGAACACAGGCACTGAGAAGTAAACAATTTCATTTCCGGCTAAACTAAAACAATGTGGTGGCGCGTTGATTATATTACACTTAGTTTATCAAATCACTCGAGCAGTTTAATTCCCCATAATAATTTAAGTCCTATTGTAATATAAATGCAAACAATATATAATTACGTCTTGTAATCCGTTTTAGAGATGGCGTATTAATGTCACTTATTTTTATTTAAGCATTTTTCCATCTGACAGTTTCCATTTGACAGGAACGAAATGAACGAATGAACGAATGATTTTGGCATAAAGTAGTCGCAAACCCGAAACAATGTGTGCACACGGCGACCACACTTTATGTCACTTTGTGTCATGTGTCGACCCTTCCCCATTTCTGGTAACTGTGTCGACACGGCGACGACTCTGCGACTGGAATTGTGACCGAAACAGACGGTGTCGACACAAGATGTGTCAACACCGCGTCGTAACGGCGACTAGAAATGGTTGTATGGGTTGGAAACCACATTTTCGAAATGTCAACCTCACTGTGACTGTGACCTCCTTTAAAGGCCGTAATTAATTCAAAACGAATCCCTTCATAGAGTGAAAATCCTTCAGATAGATACGCCACGCTGCCTTGCTGGCCAGCGATACATTGTCAGTGTCACTAATCAATCCACAACACTCACATTACTCAAACATTTTCACTTTTGCTGTTGATTTAGTAAACTGTCAGATTTAATCTGTAATATTTTCCGTTCAATATTCACAATATTATTTTGGCCACCCCTCACGACGTTCTCCTGATAGCCTAGAAATGACGACTATGACGGGCAAAGTTGAGGGCCATAGGACTCGCGGCAGACCACCCGCTAGATGGAGCGCACAAGTCACTACACCGCTGCATCTACATCTGCAGGAAGCCGTACATATGGCGGGTGACAGAAGCCTATGGAAGAGACTGGTCAGCAACATTAGGAGATGATGTCACGATCCTCAGCATTGAGGGAACGACTGATGATGATGATTCACAATTTAATAACTTTAAAAAGAAATAAGGAACAATGTCTTCTAAATGGGGTGCAGTTATTAGGATTGCTTACATTCATGTACATGATGATACCAATTTTTCTTTCTGCGAGTTTGGCATACTAAGGAACGGCAACCATTGTCTTATCCAAACGTTGATAGTTTATTTATTTATTTAATCTTTATTGCACAAATGAAAAACCTTATAGTAAAAAAGGCGGACTTAATGCCATAAGGCATTCTCTACTAGCCAACCAATAGAATTGTTATCTATTTTCCTTTGAGTTCAGGGCCAAATAAAGGCAGCGTTCCCACGAATAACTCACATTGAACAAATTTTATTCCGCCCACGCTTCTCCGCCCACGCCCATACATTAGACCACTCCAAAAGGGTTCCAACACGCCACCTCCAGGGAAATCTTTTAGACGGCAAGGGCAAGCCGGGATTAACTTTCGTTTAATACGTCAATGCCCTGCCTATCCCACATGCATTTTACATCACTATTGCCCCGTTAATTTTACCTCCTGTATTGCGTGATCGTGAACAGACGAACACATGAATAAAAAATTTGTTGTACATAAAACAAATAGAAAAAAAAGAAAGAAAAGCGCGTCTTATTGCTACAAAGTGATGTCATCCAGACAACTTTAGGGTAGGGAAACTGTGAAAGCATGAAAAATTAATTAACCCGTCGAACGATAATCACACAACAAATTGATACAAAGCAATTTGACCCATGTTGATACGAGGGTTGCACTGAAAATGTCGGGAATAGAGAAAACTGTCGCATCTAGACAGTCAATCTATATTTTAATGCATACTTAAACTCAAACTGCCCACGCATATAAATTTTCTTTTGAAAGTAATCATTCTGTAATGCACACGGCTCATAATCCCAAAGTCCTTTTTGTATGGCGATTTTGGGGCCTTAGTGGTTTTGTATGAAATTCGTGGAGTAGCCAACGGAATTGAAGTTTTTTTACTGTTGTCATATGTATATCTAGGAATGTCGAAATCTGCCGATATGCAACTTTTTTGGCAGTCTTTTTAATTAACAGCACAAATGCGATTTTAATTTTTGACCCATGGAATAAAATGAAAGTGACTTTCATATTTAATTTTAACTGCAAACGAGCGTACGATGAACTCTAGTTCATAAAAAAATAACAGAAGCCCATTGTAACTTTTATTTGTTCGCTGAGGGCATATTGAAAACCGTTTAAAAATGTGATCCGAAAAATCACTTGGCCAAAAATTCAAATAATGTTCGACATACAATTTTCAAATTGCCAGTAATTCTTAAATACAAATGACAACCAAATGGAATATACCTTAAAAGAAAATAAAGAAGAAATAAAGAGTTACATTTTTATAAATTATATGCCTCTTTCTATTATGTTATTTCTAAGTGTCCCATTCCCGAATCTTTCAGTGCGACCCTCGTATGTAGTAACACACGTCTTACTTTTCTACATGTTCTAAGTCAATGCCTATATAGAAATAACGACATTTATAAGGTTATTTCTGGCGCCAGGTCGTTAGGGAATTGTTGACGATGCACTGACGCTGCAGACAAAAAAAAAGTTCTTAACTTCTTATGCAAGGCTGTCAATGTGGGTGGCGCATTAGGGCTGCCACTCGTTAGCGAAGTTTTAAATAAATAAATAAATAAATAAATATTATAGGACATTCTTACACAGATTGACTAAGTCCCACAGTAAGCTCAAGAAGGCTTGTGTTGTGGGTACTCAGACAACGATATATATATATATATATAATATACAAATACTTAAATACATAGAAAACACCCATGACTCAGGAACAAATATCTGTATCATCATACAAATTAATGCCCTTACTGGGATTCGAACCCAGGACCATCGGCTTCATCATACCGCTACTCTGCAAACAGAAAATAATTGCTGGCCTAAACTAGGAGACAACATTATCTTCTTTAAGTAATTTTATGGCTCGTCTACACGATGGGACGCAGCCATGCGTTAGAGGGAGCAAGTGATATTGCTATCTCATTCTACCGCATGGCTGCGTCTCTTGGAGTGGCCGGCGCTGGCCCATCATGTAGAGGAGCCATTACATATGCCATTAATTATAACAGTAAACAACCACACTAGGCAACCCCAAAATTATTTAAACACACCCTAAGTATTAAAACATCCTAATATTATGCTTATAATGGCAAAAAAAATTAAATCAAGAAATTTGTAAAAAAAAGTAACATTTCGCCCATTTTAGTTGTCTTACAAAATGTTGAACTGGCAATTATCCTAACCAAGAATAAGAGTGGTTTTTAAAATATTCTTTAAAAGCTATATTATAAAAAAATTCGCACAAAATTCACAGTTTTTTATTGTCATTATTAGCTTGTTTCCTGCGGTGTACCTTGCTCAAGGCTTGAGATACTTTGGGACTGTGACATATTTAAATACCTAGTAGTTATTATAAGTATACATTATCAGGCGGTTTTTGTTCACATTTACTCTTCCTATCTTCCTCTTTGCACTGAATTACAGCCGTATTCGAACAATGAGATACGTCAAATACTAGATATTGAAACGATATGGAATAGATATGTCAGTGTCAAACAAGTGTGGCCACGAGGCCACGAGGAGTGGCTGTTCCCGTTCAAGAATACTTGCCACGCTGGGAGGGAAGCGCGCAAATTTGCTGTATCCCTAAACCTTACCCAGCTGGTAAATGTTGCGACGCGGATACCGGATGTTACTGACCATACACCCAATTGCCTTGACCTTCTGCTGACAACTGATCCAGACAGGCACTCGGTTTCGGTCTCAGCTCCGCTAGGATCGTCCGATCACTGTCTAGTGAAATCCGTGTCGATCCACTCTCCTCCTGATCTCTGCCCTAGGGGCACGAGGAGAGTATGGCGATACGAGTCAGCGGACTGGGATGAGATGCGGCATTTCTTTGCGTCTTTCCCCTGGCGGCAGGTCTGTTTTTCTTCGGGTGACCCCTCGTGTTCTGCTGAGGCTGTTGCGGATGTGATTCGGCAGGGAATGGAATATTTCATTCCGTTCTCCGACCTATCGCTCGATCACAAGACCCGAGCATGGTACAATTCGGACTGTGCTCGAGCCGAGGCCCTTAAGCAGTCTGCATACCAGGCTTGGGTATTAGCCCGCGATACCAAAGCTGGAGCACAGAGGGTTCGCGCGAGGAAAAAAGCCTTTAACTCAGCTGCCAAGTCCTGCAAACGGGTGCTTCGAAAGGCTCGATTCGACCACGTCAGTCGAATAGGGGCCAAACTCGCCTCCTACCCTCCTGGTAGCAAGCGGTTCTGGTCCCTGTCGAAAGCGGTCGAATCCAACTTCTGCCGACCCACATTGCCACCTCTGCAGAAACCTGATGGGACACTGGCCCACTCCGCGACAGAGAAAGCAAACTTGTTTGCTTCTCTGTTTGCGAGCAATTCACGTCTAGACGCAGGCTCAAAACTTCCACCTACGCTACCTCAATGCAGTTCCTCTATGCAGAGAATTGCTATTCATCAAAAAGAGGTACGCCGAGCTCTGCAGAATCTTGACGTGAATAAGGCCAGTGGACCAGACGGTATACCTGCACGTGTACTAAAGCAGTGTGCGCCTGAGTTGTCTTCTGTACTGACACGCCTGTACCGCCTCTCTCTCCAAACAAGAAAGTTGCCGAAATCCTGGAAGCTTGCAAACGTGCAGCCAGTACCCAAGAAGGGTAGTCGTGCTGATCCCTGCAATTACCGACCAATCGCCATTACCTCCATGCTCTGTAAAGTCATGGAAAGGGTACTTAACGGCAAGCTGCTGGCATACCTCGAAGCAAATGATCTGCTCAGTGACCGTCAATATGGCTTTCGCCGAGGTCGGTCTACTGGGGATCTTTTAGCGTATGTCACGCACTGCTGCGGCGAGGCCATCGAGAGGAACGGTGAAGCGCTTGCTGTTTCACTGGACATCTCGAAGGCCTTTGACAGGGTTTGGCACGCAAGTCTCCTTAGCAAGCTTCCTGCATACGGCATCCCTGCTGACTTTTGTAGCTGGCTATCTGATTTCTTGAGTGAACGGTCGATCAGAGTAGTTATTGATGGCTGCTCTTCAGACCTCATGGCCATTGACGCCGGTGTTCCTCAGGGGTCTGTTCTCTCCGCAACCCTTTTCCTGCTCCACATTAACGACATGCTGCAACCCAGCATTGTAGGTTATGCAGATGACAGTACGGTTGTTGAGAGATATTTGGCTAGTGCAGGGGACAGCAGGGAGGATATACGTTCACAGAGAGAGGCCATGGTTGAGCGAATGAACTTGACCCTTAGTCTCGTTTCCCAGTGGGGTGATGACAATCTGGTCACGTTCAATGCCTCCAAAACGCAGACGTGTCTATTTTCCGCAAAACGGAGTCCATTCGACCTGACTCCTTCTTTCCGGGGTGCATCTGTACCTATTGCCGACAGCCTGGAACTCCTCGGCATGGAGCTGAGTTCAGTCCTCAGCTTCGGCAGCTTCATTGAGTCTAAAGCACAAACTGCGGCCAGAAAGCTGGGCGTCCTAAATAAGGTGAAGCGATACTTCACACCTGGACAGCTTCTAATACTTTACAAAGCTCAAGTCCGGTCGTGTATGGAGTATTGCAGCCACCTGTGGGATGGCTCAGCTAAATACCAACTCGCCGCTTTGGACTCAGTGGAGCGCAGAGCCAGGAGGATGATTGGCGACAAGAAGCTAACGGCTGAGCTTCAGTCTTTGGCCCATCGGCGGAAAGTCGCCAGCCTGTCGGTATTCTACAGGTTGCACTTCGGGGAGTGTGCCCAAGAGCTACACGAGCTTATTCCACCGTCCCCATTCTACCATCGGACTTTTAGACGCACGGCCGGTTTCCATCCTTACTTGGTAGATATTCCACCAATTCGCACGAAGCGCTTTGCTTCTACTTTCCTTATGCGCACTGCCAAGGAATGGAATTCCTTGCCGGCGTCTATATTTCCGTGTTCTTATTACCCGGCAACCTTCAAATCAAGAGTGAACAGGCACCTTCTGGGCGAGCTCGCTCCATCGTAGGCCACGTCTACGCCTCGGCTAGTCTGTGGCCATGAGTAAGCCCATTCATAATAAAAAAAAAAAAAAAAAAGTGTCAAAAGTGACGTTTTTGTTTGAAGAAATGTCAATTTTGACACTGACATATCTAATCCATATATTTTCTAGATCTATTAATTGACGTATCTTAAAGTTCGAATTGGGCCGTTACTCACTGCATATTGAGTTCAGCCCTAAACCTCCTATTTCTACACTTCTAATTATCTAACCCACCATTTCTAACCGTCGCCAACCCTAAACCCAGGGTTGGTTTACAAATAAACCGTGTGGACACCCCTTTTGAACCCCAGTTCGGAGTAATGACTTGCTTTGTTAAGGCGGTGTTCACATGCGCGATTTATTTTTTACTTTTTTTTAGCTTTAACGTTGATGTTGAAGATTTTTAGAATCTTGAAAGCGAGAGCGAGATTTTAGATTGTGAAGGTTTTTAGAGCTTTAATGCACCATGCATTAATGTTTCTTGAGTTTAGAATTCTTAGATCAAAAGCGCTCTTTTCAATCCGAAAAACCCCGCTGGTTTAGATTGAAAATGTTTCAGATTTAGGGTTCCGTACCCAAAGGGTAAAAACGGTCCATCTGTCTCTCTGTCTGTCACCAGGCTGTATCTCAAAAACCATGATAGCTAATTAGCTAGACAGTTATTGAAATTTCCACAGATGATGATTCTGATGTTGCCGCTATAACAACAAATACCTACTAAAAAGTACGGAACCCTCTGTGGGCCAGTCCGACTCGCACTTTTCCGTTTTTTTTAGATTTTTTTTGGCTGGTATATCTCAAAATGTTAACGGGCGGATGTAAACAGATTTTGTGGTTTTTATTCAACTCGCACGAGATGTTAAACGCAGTTGTACCTATGTTGGATGGCTTTATCCACATGATAAAATAACCGTCACTTTAAACACCATACAACAGAGCGTGGCGGACACTCTTTAACACGATGTTAAAACATGACAAGAACGTGTAACAAATCTTTATCAGATATATCAGAGTTTTTTTACAACTCCTGGAATGGAGCAAACTCAGAGTACACTAAATTAAAACCACAATTAGAACCAAATGAAGATATTAAGACAATTTCCAGCTTCTTCTTCTTCGACCTAGCGTTTTCCCGGCCTAGCGCCAGGGTCCGCTTTCCTGCTCAGTCTTCTCCACTTTGCCCGGTCTTCGGCATCCTCGGGTGTGAGATTGTTCTCTCCCATGTCCGCTGTCACGACGTCCAGCCAGCGCTTCTTGGGCCTACCGCGTGATCTAGGGCCTTGGACAGTAAGATCCCTATTAGCATTTTCTTGTAGGGATTTTGTTGGGCCTTTGTTTACGTATTAGTTGGGCAACCGTTATATTTGGCCGTACGATTTGCTGGAGGGCCCTCGACAAAGGCCCTCCCGAAGATTCCCAACAGAGGGCCATAACAGTAATTTTTTCGTTGGGCCTAGTTAAATAATTCAACGGTGGTGGTTTTGGTTGGGCCGTGGTTGGGCTTATACACATTTGTTTGATGGTTGGTTAACTGTTACATTTGGCCGTACGATTTGCTGGAGGGCCCTCGACAAAGGCCCTCCCGAAGATTCCCAACAGAGGGCCATTAGAGTAATTTTTTCGTTGGGCCTATTAAAATAAATCATACAATTATTCAACTGTGGTGGTTTTGGTTAGGCCGTGGTTGGGCCTATACACATTTGTTTGATGGTTGGTTAATTGTTACATTTGGCCGTATGGCTTGCTCTAGGGCCAACTGCAAAAAAATAAAAAAAGGGCAATTTTTTCGTTGTGCTTCTGTTTGCAAATTCAACAATTACCCAACGGCAAGTCAGGTAGGTCGGTAGGTAGTCGTGCACCAGGTTGAAGGCCCAACACAGCTTGTCTCACAAAGGGCCAACATTGTAACTTTAACGTTGGGCCTTGTGTAGGATTCTTACAATACTACCGTAGGTAAATAGTTGTGTAATTTATAGTGTGCCTACAGTCTAATTATGTAATGGTCTTTTGTTTACGAGTCCTACAGTTACCCTACGTTAAGTAAGTGGTTGTGTAATACGACGTTGCGCCTTTGCTGATAATTTGATAAATATTACAATTACACTACGGTAGGCATTGGTTGTATCCACATGAAGGCCCTAGGCAGCAGTTGTTGTTAATCTTCTCTGTATCGTTCCAATTTTAGTATATGTACTGCCGAAGCAAGTACACTTACTATACACTCTAATTTGTATATATACTAACCGCACTTCGAAACTTCGTAAGCGAGATTTATGTTTTTTGAGATTTAAATTGAGAAAATGTTGGTAAAATACATTTTTTTAAATTTATGTATAAAATTTATAGTTATAGCTATTAGATTTATAAGTTACTTTTAAAAAATATTATGATTTTATCCGGAATAATCGAGAAAATAACTATAACTTCGATGTTTGGAGACAGTAACGCCATCTAGTGACGCCACAAGCAAACTCAACTGGTATTGTTGGGCATCAGTACCACAACCAATGTTGGTAAATGCGATATTTGTGCTCACTGGGCCAACGAATGTTATTGTTGTTTAGCCACCGGTACCAAAATACACAAAGGCCCATTGTTAGGCGTCAGTGCCACAGCCAATGTTGGTAAATACGATATTTGTCATCATTGGGCCATCGGATGATATCTTTGACTAGCCAACGTTACCAAAATACACAAAGGCCCATTGTTGGGCATCCGTGCCACAGCCAATGTTGGTAAATGCGGTATTCGACACCATTGGGCCAACGAATGTTATCGTTGATTAGCCAACGTTACCAAAATAAACAAAGGCCCATTGTTGGGCATCAGTGCCACAGCCAATGTTGGTAAATGCGATATTTGTCATCATTGGGCCATCGGATGATATCGTTGATTAGCCAACGTTACCAAAATACACAAAGGTCCATTGTTGGGCATCAATGCTATAGCCAATGTTGGTAAATGCAATATTTGTCGTCATTGGGCCATCGGATGATATCGTTGATTAGCCAACGTTACCAAAATAAACAAAGGCCCATTGTTGGGCATCAGTGCCACAGCCAATGTTGGTAAATGCGATATTTGTCATCATTGGGCCATCGGATGATATCGTTGATTAGCCAACGTTACCAAAATACACATAGGCCCATTGTTGGGCATCAATGCTACAGTCAATGTTGGTAAATGCGATATTTGTCGTCATTGGGCCATCGGATGATATCGTTGATTAGCCAACGTTACCAAAATAAACAAAGGCCCGTTGTTGGGCATCAATGCTACAGCCAATGTTGGTAAATGCGATATTTGTCGTCATTGGGCCATCGGATGATATCGTTGATTAGCCAACGTTACCAAAATAAACAAAGGCCCATTGTTGGGCATCAGTGCCACAGCCAATGTTGGTAAATGCGGTATTCGTCACCATTGGGCCAACGAATGTTATCGTTGTTTAGCGAACGGTAGCAAAATACACAAAGGCCCATTGTTGGGCATCACTGCCACTGCCAATGTTGGTAAATGCGATATATGTCATCATTGGGCTAACGAATATTATCGTTGTTTAGCCAACGATACCAAAATACACAAAGGCCCATTGTTGGGCATCTGTGCCACAGCGAATGTTGGTAAATGCGATGGTGGGCCAATACAAAATTAATGTTGGCTACGGAACGAACCTCATCCCAACGTTTTCCCTACCGTTGGCACCGTGGGCCCCAACGAAAATGCTACTAGGGATTGAGGCATCTATTTCCGATGTAGTCTACCGGTCTGCGGCGTATATGGCCATACCATCGGAGGCGACTTTCCTGCAGCTTATCCGCTACGTCACGGATTCCGAGGCTGCCACGGATGTGTTCGTTACGTATGCGATCTAGTCGCGTAACGCCACACATCCATCGCCAGCCAGCTTCCATTCATTTCCAGCTTGCTGGGAATTAATATTAACTCACATTTATAGACGGGTCTAACGCAAATTGTATTCAATTACCTTTATTTACCGACGTTTCGACACAGGTTTCACTGGTCGTGGTCGCGGCTGACTGATTTCCCAGCAAAATGTCAAAACAGAGATTTGTGCAAAATATATATGGAAAAGTTTGGGTTATGTGACGACCGGTCTGGCCTAGTGGGTAGTGACCCTGCCTGCGAAGCCGATGGTCCTGGGTTCGAATCCCAGTAAGGGCATTTATTTGTATGATGATACAGATATTTGTTCCTGAGTCATGGGTGTTTTCTATGTATTTAAGTATTGTATATTATATATATCGTTGTCTGAGTACCCACAACACAAGCCTTCTTGAGCTTACTGTGGGACTTATAGTCCGTTTTTTTTAGCATTAGAAAGAACTTCGCAGAAGTTCGCTTGTGGTTCTAAATCTGGCACTTTTAGCGGTAACAATTTGAAGTAAATTATATGTATTGACCATGCTACATTAGATAATTCAATAATTATTAACAATTAACGAGCCTGATAAAAACTGCACGCTTCCTTCTGCGGAGTTCTTTCTAATGCTAAAAAAAACGAACTATAGTCAATCTGTGTAAGAATGTCTTATAATATTTATTTATTTATGTTAGTTAATATGGGTTCAAAACGCGAAAGTTTCAAATATTATATGCTGGGAATTAATTCCTGGAAATATTTAATTTGACTGGCATAATACCTATTCTAAAAGGCTTACATGCCTCAGATGTAACTTCTAATTGTAGCTAAATCAGATCGGAAATCTCATTAGTCGTCTAATTCCTCATCTTATTAAGTTATTAGACGTCTGGGAGCCGTTTGTCAGTCGCATATACAGCGTGTCCCATACGCTCATACAGTCAGCCCGCAATAGATCACTACATGTAGATAGCGTTTATAAAATTTCCTCCTAAAGTCGATAAGAGTCGTTAAATATGACTAATGGCATTAAATCCGTATAATTTTTTTCAGAAATTAATTAGAATTAATTAGTAAAGTAGCACTTGAAGGTACATTAAATTAAAAAAAAAATAGTACATTAACCAAATTAGATGAAGCGTTATGAAATAAGTTATTCATAACTATGTAGGTACCTGCTAATAAATTTAACGTGACTGCTTAGTTTCGTTTCTATCTTGTTTTCGAACTGTGTATGTATAATTATATCATCAAAAAAATATAAATAATATACCCAGGTACTAGCTGTTACCCAGGTGTCGTCGTTATATTTATAATTAATGGTCTCTGCAGTTTTCATATGATGAAACTGTAAATATTTTATTGACTTTTGAAAGCTTGAAGCTAACTTGCAGAATATTTTTAATTTAAATTTATAAAAGCCCTATCGTCTTTATGCTTATTAAAATTGATAGAGCTAGATCATGATAAGTATGCAACGATTTTGATAGCCCACGCAGTGCAAGTGTAATTTTTATATGGCATAATTTCATAAATTTTTGACGTTTAAAATAGCACTAGCACTGCCTGTGTTATCAAAATCGATGCAGAATTATCTTGGTCTAACTTTATGTGCGTATTTAAAAAAAATCGAGCCTCACCTTCACCTCACCTCACCTTCATCACCTTTGGAAAGCGCAACGGCGATATGGGTTATCTATAGGAGGCGATCTACACCCGCAAGCTCCACCATGACAAACGACTTATGCATTCGAGTTAACTACTGGGCTGCCATCCATCATTGCACAAAACGAAACACGCTGTAGATACAACCGTCTGCTCGATTAATCACCCTGTATGAGGGTTGCTGTTCACGAGCGATTTTAAAAAGGTAAGTGTATTGTTTTAAAAACCGGGCAAGTGCGAGTCGGACTCGCGCACGAAGGGTTCCGTACCATAATGCTAAAAAAGCAAACAAAAGCAATAAAAAAAACGGTCACCCATCCAAGTACTGACCACTCCCGACGTTGCTTAACTTTGGTCAAAAATCACGTTTGTTGTATGGGAACCCCATTTAAAGCTTTATTTTATTCTGTTTTTAGTATTTTTTATTATAGCGGCAACAGAAATACATCATCTGTGAAAATTTCAACTGTCTAGCTATCACGGTTCGTGAGATACAGCCTGGTGACAGACAGACGGACGGACGGACGGACGGACGGACGGACAGCGAAGTCTTAGTAATAGGGTCCCGTTTTACCCTTTGGGTACGGAACCCTAAAAATGATATTATATCTTTATCCTCTAGCCGCCCAGAGGCCTGTAAACAGGTCTCCCGTTCCATTCTAATTTGAATCTTTATTTTGACAAATCAAAATTGCATTTGTATTGGCAAGTCGTCTTATAGTGCATATAAGAATATGCGCTATGAGACGTAAGGTACCATATAAGGTACTTTTGCCGTGGAACATCACATATCTTTACTGTTTCATACGTCACTACGTATCTCTAGTTCATTTTCCGAATCGCGCCGTGCTACGCCACAGCTAGTCGTAGCGCATAGCAGTTTGTGACGAAAATGCCGTTCTTGATGTAACGCATAGCAGTGTGTGTCAGACGTAGCGCGTAGCGTTAACCTTGGAATATATAAGCCAGGCCCCAATTTCACATCGTCGGTGATAGGTGGTGATTGCTGACGTCACAGGCATCCATGGGCTACGATTACCACTTACCATCGGGCGGGCCGTATTCCTGTTTGCCACCATCATTGTATTATTTAAAAAAACTTTATTATATCGGAAAAAAACAGATATTTCTCCTGCGAAGTTTCTGACAATTGTCAAAGATTTAGAAGAATTGTAGGTAATTCTTGACAGGTAATGAGTTATATGTCGGAATTTCGTGACAATTGTAGTGTTTCTTGTGACAATTTTCATAAACTTAGCAAGAGAAATATCTGTTTTTTTCCGATATCATAAAGTTTTTTTAATAATACAATGATGGTGGCAAACAGGATTACGGCCCGCCCGATGGTAAGCGGTAACCGTAGTTCATGGATGCCTGTGACGTCAGCAACAGTGATTTTACAATTTGTCGCACCTGTCACGACTCACGTTGGTGAAACAGGGGCCTGGGCGTATTCTGATTGTAATAACAGGTAAGACTGTGTTTATTCTGTCTTGACACTCAATCCAAACTACATGATTGTGTGGTCCACTCGTGCTCGGCTCGCCTGGCGTAGACCTTATGATGAATTTGTTCTGAATTTGTTATGGGTATGATCTGTCAGTATAAAAAGTAACATTCCTCAACAGAAAATTCCTAAAATATGTAAAAAAAAATATTATACTATTTTGATATCAAAATCATTTCAGTGTACATATAGTTTGTTACATTTCCAGCTCAATCGCACAGAAAACGCACTCGCACAGCTGACCTTAATGCACGTATGCAATCCGATTAGGGTCGCCGTCCACGCGCGTTTTTGCGCGGTCTCCCCTTTCTTGCAAGATTGATGCTGTGGACGATGCGCCTTAAACGAGAACAAACAGAATTGCAGTTTGATTTACGATTTTACCAAATGCATGTTTGACTTCGGTGTTATGCATGCACTTCAGACGTCCGAATTCAGGGGGCAAAATAATGATGGGTGAAGTTTCAAAAATCATAACTAACTAACTAACTATTTTGGCTCAGCGATCCAAAGAGAATCTTGGCCTCCGAAACGAGAGCGTGCCACCTGTCCCGATCCTGCGCAACTTCCTGCCAATTACTGACGCGAAGCTGAAGCAGATCCGCCGCCACACTGTCTTCCCAGCGATACCTGGGCCGACCCACCGGACGGCTATCAGTCGGTCGTCCCAAGAACGCCTTCTTGACAGCCCGATCCTCTCCCATTCTGAGTAGGTGACCGAACCAGCGAAAAAATCATAATATCATTTATTCTAGAGATGCACCGGATATCCGGTTGCTATCCGGTATCCGGCCTATCCGGCCATTATTTTACTATCCGGCCGGATACCGGATATTGACCTACTATCTGGCCGGATACCGGATAGTAACATTGCTTGATTTCGAAGTAAACAAATTGGATTTAAGAAACAGACACGGTCATAATCGTGCTAGTTTATTATTTTAAAACAATTTAATAATTCCATTGACTTACACGCGCACTCATTTCGAACCTAGAAATGAATCCGCGCGAACGTTTACTAGGAAACAGGTCAAACCTGCAGAATGCGCAGCTGAAAAACCGAAATGTAGGTATAATTCCGCTGGCCGAATATCCGGCGGCCGGATACCGGATATTCGGCTGATGGTCAGGCCGAATATCCGGTATCCGGTATCCGGCCAAACAACTATCCGTTGCATCTCTAATTTATTCAGTAAGTAAAATAAAAAAAGTAAAGAAATTAGATAAGTTGTTATTTTGTTTCATATTAGGTATTACAAAACTTGCATGGAGCGATCACTAAATAGTACAAGGCAAAAGTATCCTAGTATATTAAATAGGTAAGTAAGTTAATATAGGTACGTATTTGATAGTTGTTAAGCTATGGACTGTACTCGTAATTGTCTGAAAATTTTACCTGTCATTAAATTTCCTCTCATAAATCCGATACGCTGTTGTAGGTACATACATATGCTTTCAATATTTATCTTTAAATATAATCTTATCCACGACAAATATATACGTAAGTCTTGTAGCATATTTTAGTACACACATAGATAGACATACACACACACTCTTACACACACACACTCAGACACACAAATAGTTGAGTTGTACGTTCGAGAAAAGAGTATGAATGCATAAAATGCGTAAAATTTCACTTAGCATACACATTTCTTATCGCTTTATTCCATACTTTTCATTGTATCCCTTAATCAGGGTTCCGCACCTTAATTGCGGAACTCTAAAAATAGCAAATTGCTATCAACAAACCACAAGTGTGGAACTCTCAGCCTTTGAGCCTTTGAGCACTCTTAAGCCGAGCCTTGCACTCAACTGTTGCATTTTTCTTGCGTACGATATTGAGCCTTAAGTCTGTGACAATAGAGGTGGTATGTACGTAAACGTTGAATGAAATGGGTCATAGAATATTGCTGTTTAGCGTTATCGATATGTGGCTAAGTGTTTTGTGGGTGGTACCATCGCCCACACTGTTAACTGACAGTTCGTAAACCTTATTACAAAAGGCATAAGGTCCACCGATAGACAGGAGTTGCTGTTTGTATAACCTTAACTAAATCATAATTTAACAAGAAAAACTTAATAATTTTTATATTTCGTAGAATAAAATTACAGAAACTTAAGTGTATAAATACCTGTTATTTGGCTATAAATATGTAGAGATTGATTGCTCACTTACTTTATCCGCTAGTAATGATGCTGACTGTACCTACTCACTTCTCAGTAACCAGCAAAATGTACATACATACATACATACATACATACATTATAATCACGCCTCTTTCCCGGAGGGGTAGGTAGAGACCACGGATTTCCACTTGCTACGATCCTGACATACCTCTTTCGCTGCCTTCACATTCGTAACATTCCCCATACACGCTCGCCGGTTTAGGGTGCTCTTGACCTGGCCTTTCTTCAGGATCTCCCCGATCTGATCAGAGAAAGTCCGCCGAAGTCTACCCCTTCCAACTCGCACTTCCACTTCTCCCTTATACACTCTCTTTGTTAGCCTTCTTTCACCCATTCTTTCCACATGTCCAAACCATCTCAACATACCTACTTTAAAATGGCCAGCAAAATGTAAAGAGCATAAAATTGATTCCTGCATCATACATCCGTAGCATTCACAACCCTATATGCATCTCGCCAACTAAACACTATTCCTTATTACCGAAACCATACGTACTAAATTCCAATGTCTTTTAGTTTGGCGAATGCAATATAAATAGTTAAGTAACCATTGTTCAATATTTTAAAAAGGTTGGTGATGGATGGTGCGGCAATAGCGTTGTTTTAGTGTAGTGGTGGTATAGTGTGAGGTTTTTGAAGGAGATAAATGAGGAAGTTAATTCAGTGAATTTACAATACCTTACAGAAATTAATATACCGGGTGTGGCCTGTAATATGAGCAATAAATTAAACCGTAGGCTGTACTCCTCATATTGACGAACATTTATTCAACGACTTTTAAAAATTCCTTGTGGTTTGATTTTTAATACACTTTAAAGTTTATTCTAAGACGCAATGTATTGCGAATTTTGTTTTGTTTAAGGCGTGACGAGCAACGTCAATCACAATGATAATGGCGTGGCGATGGCGTCCATTGAAGATAATATTTATTTTGTATGAAAAATGGGGAGTCTAAATACTTCATAATGTTTAAAACTTGTTAAATAAAAGTGTCACCATTTAAGGAGTACAATCTATGTTTTAATTATTTGCTCATGTTACAGGCCACACCCGGTAGATACCTTTTATTTTAACCATTTAGTAAATGAAACATATAGTATACAAATAATAAATGAACAAAATAAAAACGCCTATTAAAGAGGCAGAGGTCAACAACACTTATGGTCAATATTACAACGTTCATGTCTGTAGGTATTTAAAGAGAGAAACAGGTTTCGATATTTACTAGGTGAAGATATTTTGATCAGGATTCTTATATACACAGAGAAGAGATAAAAGGAACTCTAAAAAGTATTTCTATTAAATTTTCAAATAAATAGCAAAACAAACTATATGCCATAAAAGCTACATTTCTTACCTATCACCTCATATCACATTATAGGTAACAACTAAACCTTCGAATTGGCATGCTCTAATATCTCAACAACAATACGAAGCTCCATACTATCCATCCAACGCAAAATTAACCTTCATTCAATGAAATAAGGCTATTTTAACTGCAAATATAAAGTAGTTTGGTTTATTTTACAAAGTTAACGCATCATCAGTTCCAGTGACTTTAAACTTTATTCTAATATACATAAAGGTTGTTATAGATGCATGGAAAACTTTGTTTACGGTTCTGAGGGCCTACAGCGAAGTTCGCAAATTGTGGGCACCTTTCTCTATCACTCTTATCACGCTTTAATTAGAGTAAAAGAGAAGGATCCCTGCAATTTTCGAACTTCGGCATTCGCGGTAGGCCCAGTGTACACTTGGGAAATTATGGAAATAGACATCGTTTTGGTAGTTGGCAGCTATTTTGTCGTATGAACGGTATTTGTGCGATATTCCATTGACAGGTTATGGGTACGGAATATAATTGTTATTGATTCTTTTGTTTTGCTACGGTTCAAAACAAGGGTGCGGTTGTGTTTAGTAATTTCCTACATTGTATATCGTAATCATGTCAGTAAATTTATGTTTTAGGGCGCCGAACTGTATAATGGTATTAAGATGTACATACAATCATAACGTGTTAAGTATGGATCCAACGAAGAACAGTACAGAGCACCTTGTGAGCTGCCGATTTGACTAACACGAATTCCCTTCTTTCGCTTACGGTTTAAAAAAACCGGGCAAGTGCGAGTCGGACTCGCGCACGAAGGGTTCCGTACCATAATGCAAAAAAAAAAAAACGGTCACCCACGTTGCTTAACTTTGGTCAAATATCACGTTTGTTGTATGGGAGCCCCATTTAAATCTTTATTTTATTCTGTTTTTAGTACAGTGAAACCTGGTTAAGTGGGACCTGGATAAGTGAGAAACCTCTATAGCTGGGACTCATGGTGCGGTCCCGACACTTTAGCACTGAATTACCTCTGTTACTGAGAAAAAACGAACCTCTATAACTGGGATTCGTTGTTGTGATATTATAGTCACATTTACCTCTATAAGTGAGACGGAGAGTGTATTTTACCTCTTTTACTGATAATATATTTATAAGATTACATTTTCCTCATTGTTTTTTAGAATTTTATAGGGAATTGACTTCTGTATCTGAGATAACGTCAATCTATGACCTCTCTAACTTGGACTTCATTGAACGATTTCCGTATTCTTACTAACTTTTGGTCTATCCACAAATTCCGCATTTGCCTAATTGTGTCTAAATAACTTCAAACTTTGATTTAGTTAATTTATCTAAGTAGCTAAAACTACCGAAACGAAAGCTGAAATTTTGATAAGTAACACGAAAAAATTAATTTTCATTTATTAAATTTCTAATACGCAATGAAGTCCGTATCAAATTTAATTTAATTTTGATATATCTATCCATTGGAAAATCATTCAAAATAAATTCAAAGAAATATTTAAACAGGCTTAAAACATATTTAGGGACAAGGATTATTTTACCTTATTTAGTTTTAAAGATATTAATAATTAAATACCTTATTAACCACCTCTATAACTGAAATGTACTCTATTCTAACCTCTATTAATGGAAACCTCTGTAAATGAGACAGAAATTTATCTGTACCTGGCTAACTGGGAACCTGGGTAAGTGGAAAACCTCTTTAAGTGAGACAAATTTGCTCGTCCCTTGAGATCTCACTTATCCAGGTTTCACTGTATTTGTTGTTATAGCGGCAACAGAAATATCATCATCTGTGAAAATTTCAACTGTCTAGCTATCACGGTTCGTGAGATACAGCCTGGTGACAGACAGACGGACAGACGGACGGACAGCGAAGTCTTAGTAATAGGGTCCCGTTTTACCCTTTGGGTACGGAACCCTAAAAATGAGATTATTTACCAAATAACTATTCCTGACAGCGAAAGAAAGGTGGCCATTAGGAATTAGATATAAAAAGATGTTATGCTCCCTGTTTTTTCAAGCAATCTACTACTTTGGATGAGTCTACTGGAACGTCTACCGAACCAAAATACTTCTTTAATTTTAAACTCAAAATTGTAATATTAGTAACACCTTACTTTTGAATCACAGTACTTTTTATCACGCGAACTAAATGTACGTAACTTTTACTTACACACCCAACAGTAAAGTATGTAACAAACATACTCGAGAGAGCTGACCAATCGACAACGTTAGTTATGGCGGAATTATTCTTCACGGGGGGCATTAGTGTTCGCTGGCGGCGATGTGGGAATATACGTTACATGCATGTGGCATTTTGTGGCACTTCCATATAATGTTGTAAACGATAGAGTTTATTTCACTGGTGGTAGCCACACTGGACACATCTAAGTGGATAATAAGACTTCGCAAACTTGATTCTAAACAGAAATTGTTAAAGTTTAACGGAACGCGAATTTATTGGTAGGAATCTGAGTAATAGTAATAGTAAGGTGAAGTTTACCAATACTACTTAACAGTACCACCTCACCTTACTATCAAAACTGATATCTTTACACGTCACAAAATATTTGTGACGTCCCACGGGTCAAGGTACCTTACGGCGGTTGGCGCTTACGCTATTATAAACACCGCTGCAATATATAAGCGCCAGCCGCCATAAGGTACCTTTTGCCGTAGAACGTCACATTTTCTAACCAACACCGTGTGCAGTCATCAGTCACCTGTAATAATATGATACACAAAGAAAGCCGCAAAAATATCTGACACAATCTTATTTGTAGAGTCATAAGAGCTTGTCACATATTTATACATATTTACATAACAGTGACATATTATTGCAAGTGACTATCCTAACAGAAACACCAGTAACTTACACCGGTAGACCTTATTATGTTTACAGTAAGGTTCACAAACACACAATAGAATAGAATAGAATAGAATAGAATAGATTTATTCGTCAGCACAAACAATCGGAACAGTACGTAGTATAAAAGAAAACACAAAATAAGATTAAAGTGCCACGAAATGGCCCCATCTCAGCATGTTGCTGGTGGCTTCCAGCGCTGATCTTCCGATGAGACCATCAAGTGAGAAGAATCACGGAAGGTAACAAACAAGAAGAAAAAAGACAGAAATAACATACAGTCAACAGTTAATTAAATAAGAAAAAAAAAAGTTACACAGCAAGAAGATAACAATGTCACCAATGTCAGGCGTGGCACACTCCGCGATTTTGTCGCTTTGCAACAGGTAGCTAAAAGTACATCCGTTCCACGCCAATTTTGGTGGCTAGCCATAAGCCGCGCGTGGTGCTGCCACCTAGCGGCCATACCTGTCCTGATCGTAACAGTCGCGGTTTGTTAGAGAGTGAGTCTTCTGTACCTAGTACTATTATTTATTGTGACAATGTGTTGTGGTCGTTGTGGACGATACCTCATCCATCTTGTCGTAGCTCGGGCGCCCATGCAAAATGTACGAGATATGGTGATACCGGCAAAAATAGGGGTTGGTGTGAACAGCCCTATATCATCGCTGTGATTTAGATAATGGCCAGCGGAGGGTTATTTGAGACGGTTGCGAAGTTTTGTTGATTTTTATGAGGTCGTTCAAGTGATAGATGAGGTTAGACCTTATTTGCGTTTATCATGGGGTTAGTTGCGTTATGCTTTTTCCTTACACGTGAGGCTTCGGACATTTGGGTCAAAAACTTTATTAGTATTTATGTTATGCGACTTTCCTTGGACATAAATAAACGTAAGTACTTGCAAGCCAAATTTTTGCACTTATCTTTATAAGCATGTTAAAACCTTCTTCTTTTTAATTTCGTATGATGAACTTATCTTTTGTAATGTCCATATTCATTACGTTGCACTGCCTGACCCAACATAGTTAAATAAAGTACATATATATACGCAGATACATACGCGTAAAAGTCTTTAAAAAATTCAACTATTTTCACCACCTTACATTTAAAGAGTTACGAGGGGAGGTCCAAAACTTCGCGGAATGGAAGAATTATTAAGAATGATAATCAATTAAATATAAAAACTTTACTACTCTTCCTTTTTAATATAATTCAATACAAAATAATAATTTTATCTTCGCTGTCGAAATGAGTCGGCTTGCGTCCTTTATCATATGTGTGATATTTCCTCCCTCTCTACTCCCTCTTCAAAGGGAATAAATAATATTTTACTCGTAATCTCTGGGGGCCAAGTCCGGACTATAGGGGTGATCCAAAATTTCGAAGCTACATTTTGTACAGGGCAACAATCACAATACGACTCTTGTTAACCGGAGCAGTCTTTCAGCAGCAGCACACCCTTGGTCAAAATTATACTAACCTTTTTTCTTTAATAGATTTCCCGCAATCGCTCCAATAATCTTCTTCTTCTTCCTCCGTCACTCATTGCTGAGGATCGCGACCATGTTATGCTACGTCTCCACAGTGTGCGATCATAGGCCATATCGGTCATGCACTGCATGTTGCCGCCAACCACCCTCTTCACAACATCAGACCATCTCGTGGGTGCTTTTCCTCGCGCTCGCTTGCCCTTTATTTGACCCAAGATAATCTGCCTTCCTAGGTCGTGCTTTTTAGACCGCATGATATGACCAAAGAAGCTGAGTGCGAATTATTGACATAATCTCACGTAATCACGTTAATCTTACGTAGTACCTACTCTTCAGTACCAGTGACACCCTTATTACCGCGAACTTTTGGCTTCCCCCGTAAAACACATGTAACACTCACCCCACCTAAATCAAAACGCCTCAATAAATCTTCTTAAGAAACCAAACGCAAGGACTCCCAGATTAGTTCGCGTAAAACATCTTAAACCAAAAACGGCACAACCACCTAAAGGAGCATTCCATTCAATTGTCAACCGTCAACCCGTACAAAACTCTACCGCCGTAGAGTTCTAAAGAACTACAGTCTTCGCAGGTGTAGGAGTTCTTTTTTCTGCGACAAATGGTCAAAACAATGCATACAGAAATAATCAACGTCCTCGAACCCCGAAAAAAGTTTTTATACACGAAATAAAATGCGTTTGTACGGGATAGCTCGTGAAATGCTTAAAATCACTTAGGGCCACTTGCACCATCTCACTAACCCGAGGTTAAGCAGTTAAACCGTTAACTCCGTGTCAAATTGTACTGGTAACCATGGTAACTCCAGGTTTAAGTGGTTAACCCCGGGTTAGTTGAATGGTGCAAGTGGCACTTAGGACCTTTTAGTGGATTATGTACACACAGTATATTTATTGAGTTAATTAAATGTAAAGCTCCAGATAGATGGAACAGGTGCGGCCGAGAGGCGACATGATATAGGTACAAAACTGTACTTACGTCGGATTTTAGCGAAAGTTTAGGGTTGTTATTATAAAGGGCTCCGTGCAACTGCGCCACCTAGCGGACGCCCTCAGAACTCATTCTAATTAAAAACGAAACGTCCTAATCCATTCATTCGCGTGTCGTTCATTCGTTCATATTTTAAATCAACACTGCTTGCTCGTGAAGCTTGAAACACACTGACGCTTCATGTACCTTTCGTCAGCTCGTAGCAATAAGGTGACAGTCCATTTCCAACGACAGCTGCATTACTGTTCATTTTACTATGGAAATTGACAATGACAGCGACGCGTTCAGTACCGGTATTGCAGCTGCAGTTAGAAATGGAATGTTACCATTACTGCTGAGGAATGCGGCGCGACACTGCTGCCAACTTCATTGCTGCAGCAAATATCAAGAATCGATTGTGATGTTTGAAATCTGAATCGAACTATTAAAGGCTAAAATTAAGTTTAAAGTTTATTTTACTTTAATATCTAGCCTTTTTATGGTTCAGTCAGTAGTTAACTAGGGACCCTTATAGTTTCGCCGTGTCCGTCTATCTATCCGTCCGCGGCTTTGACCGTGACCGTCAGTGCTATAAAGCTGCAATTTGGCATGGATACACAAATTAATAATGGCGACAAAAGTGGTAAAATAAAAACCACAAAAAAATTTTTTGGGTACCTCCTTGATTTTTTTTAAGGACTGTATCGTTTATTTTAAATACAGATAAAACCTGGTCTAACTGTTGACGTGTGTATTATTTTGTATTACTATGTTCTTAAGGTATAATCTGGGGGTATTTTTAAGCCATATTTGATATAAGAAGGTTTTACATTTATTTTATTTTAGGGACTTTATGATGATTTTAATACCGTCTAGCAAATGTAATTCGGACAAGCCTATCGAGCTTAATTTAAGACTATTTCACCGATTCCTTGGTCCGATTTAAAGAAACAAAAGGTTAATATGCTGCCAAAATATGCCATCTAAGTGTCCTTTTCATGATTGCTCAATTGAACATCCACAGAATAAATGTGGTGAATTTTTATCTTTACATGAAAACGACTTTTTATGCAACATTTTGGATTCCCGTCAATTTCTGACGCCAGCGAAATGAGGGAAACAGCTAAAAGAATCTACCGAAATCCAAAGCCTAACGGACATTCATGGCGTTGAACCATGGCTAGAACAGGTCGATAGAAACGCTCCATGATGGTTATATTGTATACCAAAGTCGGGGTTGTCGTAAGTAACATGCCATATTCTCTAAAAGGCCACCAAGCACAGATCCAAAACTTTTTTTCCAACTAAAAGAAATGATTAGACTATGCCCAGATGTTTCGCTTTACGAATCATATGTAATTGCTGTTTACATAGTACGATTTTTTTTGTGTAATATCTCGTCTTGTTCGCAAACCGTAAATTTTCTTGTAGTATTTGTCCAAAATCGTTGTAGTTATTCGGGAGGATTGGGTAAATATTGTCCAAACCATATGCTTTACGTGATCTCCCAGGACGAAATGTTACTTATTATTAAAGCACTAATTAAACTATATGTGTAATTTTTTAATAAAAATATAATACCAGAAAAAACGGCTAAGTAAAGTTGTATTCATAACAAACGATACAGTCCTTAACATGTGACCAGCGTTTCCTTACTGACATCCCAGAGACGGCGATTAATGGAAATATTATCTAGCGTAAAGTATCAGCCACTGACACGCGAGAACACAATCAGACAAACGTACCAATATAAAACACGCTTGAAACAAAACAAAAACACCCTTCTTACCCATACATAAGATCCACTTGGAAGCACTTCTTAACTTGGTCATGGATACCAACTTACCTATGTTCCAAATATACCTAATTTACTCGAAAACAAATTTTAAAGATATTAAAGTAAGAGCGTTGATGAGTGAATTTAAATGTTTGTCAAACGTACTAACGATGATCGAGCCGAAACGAGCGGTTAAATTAAAAACACTAATTTTCGAATTTCAATTTCGGTGACGAAATTATTTTGTTGTTTATAGCCAGTGGATTGAGATATTATAGGATAAGTATATTTTTAGGTAATTATAGCTTTGAAAAGTTATTTTAAGGTAGAAATACTTTTCAGGTTGTTATTGATATTTAAGGAACCTTCAACATATTATAAACGTTTTCAGTTGGTTTTTGTTATTAAATAAGTTTTTGTCAAAAAAAAATCATTTTTGGTGCAAGCTTTTATCGCTGACTGTACTTTTCTTACGACAGACAACTATTAGGTACTCATCGAGACAATTCTAAAAACCCCTAACACAATAGGTTACGTTGTTTCATCACAGAGTTCATATGGCCACCTCCTGTCTCCATCATCAGATCAGCTCGATGGTACCATAATATTGCATTGTCATCTGATTTATAGGTACATGCATGCAAAATTACAGCTCAATCGGAAACCGGGAAGTGGATCAAATTTAACTTGCAAGATTTGATTACACACAGACAGACAGACAGACAGACAACGGTCAGGTGAAACAATATAAAAGCTTGTAAAAATACCTAGGTAGTAGGTACTTAATAAATATAATAAGTAAGTATGTATAATTTACGTAAGTACTTAAAAAATAACGTAGATACCTTTCCACCACTTGTATTACTTTCTAGAGAGAATGTAAGATGGCGGTTAATATCCAAGATGGCGAAATAAATCCACAAGATAACCCAATCTTGACATCGTAGGTGGAAATATAAATAACCGAGCGGTAATGCCTTAATATCCTAGAGTTCACTTTAACTTGAAGATTATATGCAGATTGCTAAATGAGATTTTAAAGTGATTCAGTTTCTGATTTCTGTAGCATTTTTTGCTGTACAACGTCTAATGGCTCCTCTACACGATGGGCCAACGCCGGCCACTCCAAGGGACCCATTTATGCGTTAGAGGGAGCACGTGATATTGCTATCTCATTCTACCGTCTGGCTGCGTCCCTTGGAGTGGCCGGCGTTGGCCCATTGTGTAGAGGAGCCATAAAGGTTATATTCGGATCCAGACTGCACCGTGACACCATGAGCATTAAGGCGCTGACGTTCGTGGATGACTCACGTTAGACCGGGTGGGCCGTATCCGGGCCGGAGCTTCCGGGGCTTACTTTTCTATGGGCCCGATTCGGATTTTGAAATAGACATCTACTAGATATCTTTTAGACGTCACCAAGATACGATAACGATATGTTTCAGATCTAACCTGTCAAGTTTGACATTTATGCAATTCTGGAGATACTCTTGAACGATTTCCACAAGATATGACTTAGAGCTCCAATTCACATCTAATAGATATCTAACACTATCTGACGTAAAAGTGACATTCGGCCCGATTCTAACTTTAAGATACGTCAACTAATAGATCTAGAAACGATATGGATTAGATATGTCAGTGTCAAATGTGACGTTTCTTCAAACAAATACGTCACTTTTGACACTAACACATCTAATCCATATCGTTTCCAGATCTATTAATTGACGTATCTTAAAGTTCGAATCCGGCAGATTGGTTGCCCGAATTGAGCTGCAAAAGAGAACTAGTTGAAGTCTAAACTATAACGTATCTAGAATGGATCTAGTACGTGTCGTCTCTTGTGCATGTCTTGAAGTACGAACGAATACGGCAGTATGACATGACAGGTGATCATGTGATGCTTTCCATAGAAAACGATGCGCCGGGAGCTCCGGCCCAGAGGGTCTACCGCGAACACCGAAGTTCGCAATTTGCAGGCATCTTTCTCTGTTACTCTAATAACGCCTTAATTGGAGTAAAAGAGAAAGATGCCCGCAATTTGCTAACTTCGGTGTTCGCGGTAGCCCCTCAGCACCGCCCGGTCTAACGTGATCCTTTACTGGTGCAAAGTTAAATGCTGCAGAATTGATGTGGGCGATGTCACTGAACATTTCCTTGTTAAACGATGAATAAAATATTAATTTTGAATAATAATTTGAACACATATTATAGACGGGTCTATACTTACTTACTTGGTTGGCGCGATAACCCAAAATGAGTCTTGGCCTCCAACACAAGAGCACGCCACTTTGATCGGTCAAGAGCGGTATCCCGCCAACTTTCGCCGACTCCGAGCTCACGGAGATCTGCCTCCACTCTATCTGCCCAACGGTATTTAGGACGACCAACAGGACGGCGTCCATTTGGTCGACCCAAGTAGGCCTTTTTGGCTGCCCGATACTCAAGGATAGACGGGTCTATAGCGAAATTATTTTATTACCTTTATTTACATGATTATAAGAGTACGTTTACGTGGTGAGCGCTTAATAAAGTAAGTATTTTTAAACGCTCAATCTATGTAAGGTGATCTACGGCACAGAGGCAACATTATTGTGGGTTGGGTAATACAATGCGCCTTTGAGAAATAAATACCTCATACCGGCAGCTTGTCGCTGTTCGGCTTCAAATTATTATAATATTTAAAACTTTCGCGTTTTGAATACATATTAACTCACATTTATAGATGGGTCTATATCGAAATTATTTTATTACCTTCATTTACCGACGTTTCGACACAGGTTTCACTGGTTTCACAGGTTTTTTCGTCGGGTAGTTGCACAAATCTCTGTCTTGACATTTTGCTGGGACATCAGTTAGCCGCGACCACGACCAGTGAAACCCGTGTCGAAACGTCGAAAAATAAAGGTAAAAAAATAATTTCGTGATAGACCCGTCTATAAAGGATGACTCACGTTAGACCAGGCCATGTCCGGGCCGGAGCTTCCGGAGCTTCGTTTTCTATGAAAAGCATCACGTGATCACCTCATCTGTCATAGAAAAGTAAGCGGTGGAAGCTCCGGTCCGGACACGGCCCGGTCGGCCCGGTCTAACGTGAGTCATCCTTAAAAAAATGTGAGTTAATATGGTGTTCGAAACGCGAAAGTTTTAAATATTATAATAATTTGAAGTCGAACAGCGACGAGCTGCCGTTATGAGGTATTTATTTCTCAAAGGCGCATTGTATTATCCAACCAACAATAATGTTGCCTCTGTGCCGTAGATCACCTTACATAGATTGAGCGTTTAAAAATACTTACTTTATTAAGCGCTCACCACGTAAACGTGCTCTTATAATCATGTAGGGGAGAACGAGGTGAGTTGTGACAGAGGAGAGTTGTGACATCGTCGATTTTTTGGAATCTATTAACTAGAAACTAGGTCGCAATAGCGCGCGTTTGTTAGTTCAAGTTACGAGCTAACAAACGCATACTATTGCGACCTAGTTTTTAGTTAATAGATTCCAAAAAATGTCACAACTCTCCTCTGTCACAACTCACCTCGGCCTCCCCTAAGGACCGTTCAAATTCAAGGTGACAGTCTATTTCCAACGACAGCTGCACTACTGTTGCGACGTTATTGTAATACATTGTCTTGTCATTCATTTTACTGTGGAAATTGACAATAACATCGATGGTATTTCAAGATCAGGTGTCGGAGCAGTAGTGCAGCTGCGGTCAGAATAGAATGTTACCTTCAGACTACACCTGCAGTGTTGCAGCGTGACATTGCCGCTGACTGTATTGGTGCCGAAAATGTTAAAAATCCGGGCAGTGACGTCAATTTAGACATTTGTGGCAGCAAACACAGTCGGCAGTAATATTGCGCTGCAATATTGGTAAAGATGACTGCATTACTGTATGAAATATCAAATTTAATAAAAACCTGTCAGTAATAACCTCTTGTGACATCATCATGACATGTGTATAAATAAAATATCTGACACAATCATAATATGTATTCCGGTCGTGTCATATTTTTGCGCGCTCCGTCGTGCAAGGTATTTTCGCTGGACTACGTAGCGTGTTTAACTAAATGCTCCATCTAGCAGGCAAGTAGTCTGTGTTGTGTAATATACAATCCACTATGCCGGTCTTATTGTCCAAATGCAAACAGCAGGTAATTAATTAGTCCCACTGGCTCACAGTTTTATACTAGTATGTATATTGTATATGCTATTACAATAAAACTACGTAGGTAAGTACAATCGCCATCAGATATATCCGAGCGTCAGAGGTGCTCACAAATATCTGCACACGCCTCTATTTGTCAAGGCGCTAGTGTGCTTGTTCAGATGTTTTTGAGAACCTCGGCCGCTTGGATATATTTGATGGCGACTGTACTATTGTTTAGTTAACCTGTGTAGCAGAATTCAGATTTATAATCTTAAATTGACTTATTATTGACGTCAGCAGGCGCAGCATGGTTCCATTTTTATTGCTTGTTACTATGCCCGTCACTTTCGCACTTACATACTTGTTAGAACGTGATAGGCATGGTGCCAACCGATAAAAATGCGACCGTGCTACCGCCGCAGGGTCGGTTTTTATTTTGTTGTATTTTTTAGTCAAATTTCGAATCAAAAAATTTAAAATACACGAAGGCCCGGCATAGGCTGCATACATATAGCTATTGCATCAAATGGTGTAAAAATATTTTTCATAATGTCAATATTCAGAGAGGAAAATGGGGACTCCGTTTGTATGGAGAAGTGGACACGTAACGTCCCCTTTCGTCTCAAAAGTATAATCACTGGTATCATGATGATTCTCCGCTACTGAAGCGGAGAAACCCTAACGAAGCGGAGAAGGCGAGCTGGCGACTAGTGGCCTGACACATAACGACGCCGCACGACACAAGACGCAGTAGAGGAACGGTCATAATAAGTTTTTGGCAAAAAAATAATTATTGGTACAAGCTTTTATCGCGGACTGTACTTTTCTTACGACAGACAACTAATAACTACTCATTGAGACAATTCTAAAAACCCCTAACACAATTATGTTGCGTTGTTTCATCACGGAGTTCCTATGGTCACCTCCTGTCTCCATCATCAGATCAGCTCGATGACACCATAATATTGCATTGTCACCCGACTTACGTAACTATGTATGCAAAATTTCAGCTCAATTGGAAACCGGGAAGTGGATCAAATTTAACTTGCAAGATTTGATTACAGACCGACAGACAACGGTCAGGTGAAAGTAAATAAAAGCTTGTACTCGTAAAATGATGGTCATTTCTCCATATGATGCTCACACAGCACGTTGACGCTGACATGTTCGCCGATCGTTTAACACACTTGTGCTTCTGCTACACAATTTATAAATTTTCATAACTTTGATTAACTGACATTGTATAGGGTAACATGTTTTGTAATCTGTTTTGACATTTAATTTACTTGACCATGACCATGACATGTATAGACGATACGCGCCGGTCATAACGGCTCAAATAGAGTCTGTGCGGAAAGAGTACAGTCGTGGAATTGATGGGGCCTGCAGGTTCTTTAACCGGGTTTTTTTTTTAATATCGGTGGCGAATAAGCATACAGCCCACCTGATGGTAAGCAGTCACCGTAGCGTAAGGACGTTATATTAAACAATATAACTATTGTGAAAATTGTGTGTGAGGAAGAGAAAAACCACGAGCAAGCTACACAACAACTGTAAAAGCAAATGTGTTTTACAGGGACCCAAAGAACCTGGCCGAGGACCGCGAAAACTGGCGCATACTCTACCGACAAGAGCCAATGCTCTTAAATTATGATGATAATGATGAAAATTGTGTATAAAGGGTCTCTAGCAGGCTAAGCTAACAAGATTATATTTTGACATTTGCGTGGATAAGTCTGGAACAAAAGAAGATCGAAGGCTGATATTATGCATACAGTGTTCTTAGGACCTGCCACTACTGCACCTCAAATTACAACCAAATCCTTTGCGGGGGCCAATCTTGTTAGCTTAGCCTGCAAGACCCTGTCGTGAATAAAAAAAATAATTAGATTCTAAAGTGTGTTGTAGTGTATAAAAAATAATAAGGTTTTAAATGTTTAAATAATTAATGGAAAAATGCCTCGGATAAGATCCGCAGTAAAACATTGGACTATTGGAGTACAAGGGTCCTCTTGTTATTCTAACCTGGTTAATGGGAACTTGGTAGGATATTGAAAAGATAAAACCAAATATATGACATGCAATTTAATATACCCCGCTAAATAATTACAAGGCACTCCGCTTTAGGGCGGGCGCTACTCAAAATACAATTTGTTTTTATAAACCGTTGGCGGTTATGGGGTGACACCATAGTAAACCTTAATCTACGGTCGCGAGACGGGCGAAACGCGGAGTTTTGGCCAAAACCTAAAACGAAAGTCTAGTGCACTCACGGATACCGGGTGTAGCTTTCATCCTGAAACTTAGCGTAGCAGACAGATCGACGTAGATCAGCGGCGGGCGTTCATCGAGCCCCCAGCTGTGACAAGCTAAGGCGAGAACAACCCGCGGCGCTTGGAGTTTTACGGGAAGGACCCGCACGAAGACACCTTGGAGTCGTCGGACGGCAGCATAGCCATCCGACACACGGCCAGCAGATCGAGGCCGCGTCCTACGGCGTGGAAGCAGCGTCAGCATGACGCTCCGCAAAATCGGGGACGCGCAACAGCGCGCCAGGGAACACGATCACCAACCGTGCTCATGTCCATCGGCGACACGGGACGCACTAAGTGAATCACGCGCACAATTCACGCACAGCGATATACGCACTTTACAAATCGGTCTCCCACCAGCCGGACCAGGCGGCGGAAGGAGACGAGGCAATCCCTCTTAATCTTTAATTCGAAACCATCTACATCCTAGCGTATTCCTATTCCAAGTCTAAGTGTAGTGCCCCGTGACAGTTCGAAATAAAATCCTCCCTGTCACGTTGCGTTTCGATTCACATCAACACATTAAACGTCAAACCAACTTAAATCTTTTCTAAATCAAATGATTCTCGAAAAATATCAATGCTCATTAATACTTGTAATATTTTAAGTGGTTAATAATAATTACTAATAATTATATTTTTATCGTACGTTTCTACTTTGTTTCCTTTGGAATATATCCTTGCTTATGCCTGAACAAAACGCCTATATTCTTAGCTGTCACCGGGCTGTCAAACTTACGACTACCCAACGAAAGTCTTTTTTATGTTTTTATATAATTTCATAAATGATTCTAAAATACAAATTAAATTAGGATGCGACCTACTTGGGCAGCTAGGATATATCACGAGGATCATTTTGATATACGTGAAGCCAGGTTTGGTTCAACAATCTCTGCACAATCTGGGTGACAAGTTCTGTTCGAGTGGCATACTCTTTGGACTTGTTTCTTCGAAACCAGTTAACCAGGAGGCAGGATATGCTAATCAACCTACAGCTGAGAAGGTACATTACAGTTTTACATAAGTGTCATACTCTGGTGTATGTTATTCTGTCCAAAATGCGACACTAATGTTGTACAGGTCACATTGTATGAGAAAGTACATGTTTGGTATAGGAAATTATGTAGCATCGCTACAATATCCCCTCTCTCGGCAAAGAGGTTAAGCACCGGTTAACCGAGGCAGCCGGGGTAACCGGAGAAAAATAAAGTAACCGGATACCTAATCAACAAGTCCATTAGGACGTTAATTATACATATTCGTTTAACATTAAGCTTAGAACCGTATTTACTGAGCATGCTAACCGTCATTAAAACTTAATTTACCTATGTCCATCTCTGGGACTGTAAATTTTATTTCTAAATATTAACTCTATTAGAAATCACAGTGCGTGGCCACTACACTGTGGTTTCTGCAACCTAACTAAAAAATATTTTTTTAATTCAAGTAATCCTATATTGACTGGTCTAGCCACTATTCAACATAAATAATAATAAGCTAACTCCCTATTCTAAGGTTCACTAAAGTATTTAAATCCAATTTAAATATTAAGTATTTTCAACTATATTTATAAATTCTTACTATTTAGTATATTAAAAGTAGTCATATACATAATGCAATACTAATTATTAAGTTTTAATATGGCATGCCCTACTATGTGCATGCCTATGACTACAAAATTAAATTACTAGTACCTTAGTGTAATGTGGGAACTAGTTGCTAATGTATATCTACAGATTATATTAATAATAGTGGAGGCTAACTTGTAGCTCACACTCAAGTCAAATCCCAATGTGTAGCCAGTGGGCTTACACTAAGTGAAAAAAAAACTTGGTTTTCTTTTTCATGTCTAAGCCAGTGAATTATATCCTATATAATTACATCACCCTGGACCCTTGGGGTGTGTAGTCACAAAAAAATTTGGTTTCCCTGGAAACGCTTCAAAAAAAATCTTGACCAAATGAGTCAAGGAGGTACGCGTACTCAAAAAAATGGGTTGTTACCTAAGTTCACCCAAATAAAAAATAAGTTACTAACTTGAAAATACACCTTGTAAAATATAATATTGAGCATAATGTCACTGAACCAATGCTTTAAAATTAAATGGTAACTGATTTTTTTCAGATTACCTTAACTACAAAGCGGTTTGCTCTAGCAGTCGGAAATTCGGAGGTTATGTGACGAATCAGGAATACTACTCCAAATGGAATGCAGCATGCCGTTCAACAACATGTCCCTACCTTTAGCGTATACAAATGGTGCATGTTTCAGCAGAACTTTAAAAAATGCTATGCTAAGATAGCCGAAATTGAGGTTGATTCTAAGACCAATTTCCTCAGGTTTCAAAAAAAACAAAAACCAATAATATGAACATTTAAGTTCTATAAAATAGTTCTATTTAGAACCGAATAAGTCAAAAACAAAGAAATTTAGAGTGTCTCGTCTATCATACTAAGTCACCGGAATGAAAAGTTTGAGTTGGTTTGAGAAATAAAAATAAATAAATATTTTAATACTTTTGAAATGGGTGGGTCGGGCGGGTGGTTGTATAACGCGGCACCCCATGGTCGCGTATTAAACAATGAGGCATTAGGCATGGGTAGGGGTGAGTAGATAAGGTATCCCCCCCCTCCTACTTCATGAAATTCCTCCCCTTCCCCGTCCGGCATGTCGGTAGAAAAATGGTTTGCTTGTGTCAGGGTATGTAATAAAGTATAATAAATTGGTAACACTTCACTTTATACAGGAAGTGTTAAAATAAATTACCTACCTCTCAAATGGAGCATGGTGAAAAAATAATATGTGGCTGAGCGCTATGCTAATTAGTCATAGTGTAGCCTAATAATAATTGTAATAATTGATGAATTTGCTACCCTGTCACAAGTAAACTCACAAATTAATTAATTTTATATTTTTAATACAAATAATTTCACTAAATTTTTTAAAAATAAAGTTTTTTAAATGACAAAAATTTTATAAATTGATGTTATCGCTTCCCAAGCTCACAATAACCAGGCTATATATTTAATTTAAGCTTTCTTCGGGCGCCATTGTCGTGAATAAAAAATAATTAGATTTAAAGTAGTGCTGGCACTGTGGTGAATAAAAAATAATAATGTTTTAAAATAGTGTCATTGTCGTGTATAAAAATAATATTGTACTGTATAAGAAATAATAAGGTTTTTAAAATGTTTAAATAGTTAATGGGAAAAATGCCTCGGATAAGATCCGCAGTAAAACATTGGACTATTGGAGTACAAGGGTCCTCTTGTTATTCTAACCTGGTTAATGGGAACTTGGTAGGATATTGAAAAGATAAAACCAAATATATGACATGCAATTTAATATACCCCGCTAAATAATTACAAGGCACTCCGCTTTAGGGCGGGCGCTACTCAAAATACAATTTGTTTTTATAAACCGTTGGCGGTTATGGGGTGACACCATAGTAAACCTTAATCTACGGTCGCGAGACGGGCGAAACGCGGAGTTTTGGCCAAAACCTAAAACGAAAGTCTAGTGCACTCACGGATACCGGGTGTAGCTTTCATCCTGAAACTTAGCGTAGCAGACAGATCGACGTAGATCAGCGGCGGGCGTTCATCGAGCCCCCAGCTGTGACAAGCTAAGGCGAGAACAACCCGCGGCGCTTGGAGTTTTACGGGAAGGACCCGCACGAAGACACCTTGGAGTCGTCGGACGGCAGCATAGCCATCCGACACACGGCCAGCAGATCGAGGCCGCGTCCTACGGCGTGGAAGCAGCGTCAGCATGACGCTCCGCAAAATCGGGGACGCGCAACAGCGCGCCAGGGAACACGATCACCAACCGTGCTCATGTCCATCGGCGACACGGGACGCACTAAGTGAATCACGCGCACAATTCACGCACAGCGATATACGCACTTTACAAATCGGTCTCCCACCAGCCGGACCAGGCGGCGGAAGGAGACGAGGCAATCCCTCTTAATCTTTAATTCGAAACCATCTACATCCTAGCGTATTCCTATTCCAAGTCTAAGTGTAGTGCCCCGTGACAGTTCGAAATAAAATCCTCCCTGTCACGTTGCGTTTCGATTCACATCAACACATTAAACGTCAAACCAACTTAAATCTTTTCTAAATCAAATGATTCTCGAAAAATATCAATGCTCATTAATACTTGTAATATTTTAAGTGGTTAATAATAATTACTAATAATTATATTTTTATCGTACGTTTCTACTTTGTTTCCTTTGGAATATATCCTTGCTTATGCCTGAACAAAACGCCTATATTCTTAGCTGTCACCGGGCTGTCAAACTTACGACTACCCAACGAAAGTCTTTTTTATGTTTTTATATAATTTCATAAATGATTCTAAAATACAAATTAAATTAGGATGCGACCTACTTGGGCAGCTAGGATATATCACGAGGATCATTTTGATATACGTGAAGCCAGGTTTGGTTCAACAATCTCTGCACAATCTGGGTGACAAGTTCTGTTCGAGTGGCATACTCTTTGGACTTGTTTCTTCGAAACCAGTTAACCAGGAGGCAGGATATGCTAATCAACCTACAGCTGAGAAGGTACATTACAGTTTTACATAAGTGTCATACTCTGGTGTATGTTATTCTGTCCAAAATGCGACACTAATGTTGTACAGGTCACATTGTATGAGAAAGTACATGTTTGGTATAGGAAATTATGTAGCATCGCTACAACCCTTAGGTCACACCTAGGCGTGTCTTTACTGTTTTTCTCCAACCTGCGTACCTCAGGGCAATACGTTACAAACTCTATTCATGGCTTTTTACTTTTTCACTCGGACTGTACTGGGAGGTGTTTTTGCTGTCGCTACCTGAATTAAGTTCGGGAAGATTGATTCTCGAGCTATTTTCTGTAGACGCTCTTTTGTTGACTGTACTGGATGATGTATCTTGGAGTTCGGAGTTTTTGCTGGAAATTGTGAGCTTGAGTGATGTGGATTAATGTTGTAATTTATTTGGGATTTGATTTTGTTACTTGTTTGGTGGGGAATCGTCGTGTTTTAAAAGTTCAACATTTTGCTGCGATCATGCAAAAATGTCTTAGCTGAAATTTCACATGGGGGTTTTCGGGGCCGAAAAATCGATCTAGCTAGGTCTTATCTCTGGGATAAACGCGCATTGTGGGTTTTTATATGTTTTCAGAGCAAAACTCGTACTCCCAGGTATTAATCTTTAATTCAACAACTGACCCCTTTGTTGCACCTGATTGAATGATTTCCACGGGACCTCCCAATAGTGGGCCCGCGAATAGTGAACAACTGAGCATACTACATCACCTTACACCGTACAAATTTCCCGAGGGAAATTCATTACCCAAGCTGCGGGTGTCACTTTTTTATCTGCGGCTGTAACTTGGCTAGCTCGAATTGGTAACAACTTGCGTACCAACACACACTGTTAACTGTACATCGGTGGACCTTATGCCTTTTGTAATAAGGTCCACCGATGAACAGTTAGGGTAATATTCCATTTCTAGTTAACAGCAGAGCTGCATTACTGTCAATTTTACTATGGAAATTGACAATGACAGCGAGGCGTTCAGTACCTGTTGCGTGCAGCTGCGGTTAGAAATGGAATGTTACCATTATTAGAGGTAGACAAAGAAAAGTCTGCAGCGATTTTGATAGCCTACGCAGTGCCAGTGATATTTTAAACGTAAAACTTATATGAAATTATGACATATAAATAACACTTGCACTGCGTTGGCTATCAAATTCGCTGCAGAATTTTCTTGGCCTAACTCTAAGAGTGTTGCTGTTTGTACAGATGTAGTGCATAATTATTTTCACCACACCAGCTCGGAAAGGCTTACTTTGCACTTCAAAAACTGATAGCAAAGTTGCATTTTATTCACATGTGAGGCAAAGTAATCAAAGGCAAATTTTGAGTTATTCTCTTATGTTTGCTGGCAGAATTTTTTTTTTTTTTTTTTATTATGCATGGGTTTACTCATGGCCACAGACTAGCCGAGGCGTAGACGTGGCCTACGATGGATTGACTTTTAAATTATGATTTTGGTTGATAAACATTTAATGACATTCATTTGGATTTGATTTGGTTTGATTTTATTTGATATTTTACATTTAGTGTTTGCTTCGGGTTGGTGTGGTGAAAAATTTTGTGTTTCACTCGGGGGCAAATTTTGTTTAACCCTCGTGCATTGAAACCCTCGCAACGCTCAAGATTCCATTTTTCGAACCACTCGCTACGCTCGTGATTCAATTTTGGAATCTTTCGCTTACTCGGGTATCAATATTAGCACAAGCGGTTAAACAACAACTTTGCCCCCTTATAAAACAAATAACTATTTCCATCGTTTTCTTTTCATGGAGACGTACGAACGTGTCTTGCTATTTCAGTCAGGCTCGGTACAAAAAGTACTGAGGTTGACTGAAGTAGCATGATAAATACGAACGTTTCCGAAAATATACGATAGAAAACAATTATGCATATGCACTACATCTGTATCAAAATGAGCTCTAAACCGTAACGCACAGTCAGCAACACTATTTGATTAGCACCCCTGCATATAGAAATGTACACAGGGGTGCTAAGCTGATAGTTTTGCGAACTGTACCTACCTATGGTGCATGCATACACCCGTGGATGCACTTTAAAAATGTCCTAAACTGGTAGTTAACATAAGTTCTCTTAACCGCCCTTTTCACCAGTCCTCTCGTCCGTCGGATTGTCTGTAGCGATAATGGGGCATTGTGCGCTAAATGCCCCATTCACTGCGGCAGTTGCTCAGATAGTGGGGCACAACGACACTTGCCGCGTTCGTATTGTTATGGCTCCTCTACACGATGGACCAACGCCGGCCACTCCAAGGGACGCAGCCATGCGGTAGGATGAGATAGCAATATCACTTGCTCCCTTTAACGCATAAATGAGTCCCTTGGATTGGCCGGCGCGGCGTTGGCCCATCCTGTAGAGGAGCCATTACATTGAGTCATACTAGTAAACATTTCGAATTCTAGGCCAGCCATCTTAAGCCTAAAAAGGGGGTATAATAATTTTATGCTCTACAATTCTTACCTACATGTAATAGGTAAACATCGGAGCTATAGAAATTCTGATATCCGCGAAAAACCGATTTCTATGACATTTGACCTTGAATAACTTCTGACGCGCACACGATATATGCGTCGACTTTTAAGAGGATCTCTAACACGTCATAACGAAGGTGTATACGAGTTTCCAGCTTATTATCTCTCATTCCGAGGTGAAAGCCTTAATTTAACTGGGCCATTTCAGGTATAAATTTTAAAATCATGGAGAATTAAACGTAAATGCTCGACATGCTCATGCACAATAGATGACACCTTGCTGTCACCTCTATGACAATGACTTAAGTTTCAAGATGACATCTACTGGGACCGCGTCGAGCACCAATAGGTACGTTTACCTTATAGGTACTTAACTAGATGGTCTGACAGAGTTAAAAAGGCCACCTCAGACAAACTCCATCCAGCAATGATGGCTACGGGAACTACGGGAGATCAAGCCCAATGAAGCCATTGACGTACATAAGAATGGGGCCAGGGCTATAACCGCGAAAATCGAAGTTCGCAAATTACGGGCATTTTTCTCTGTCACTCTAATTACGCCTTCATTGGAGTAAAAGAGAAAGATCCCCGCAATTTGCGAATTTCTGTTTTCGGGGTAGCCTCTCTGTACAGCGGTGTGCCACGCTACAACACGATTGGTTGATGAGTTCGCATCACGCGCGTGATTGGCGCAACTAGTTGCCTTTGAGGCTCCTCTTCACGTTGGGCCAACGCCAACGCCAACGAGGGACACATTTATGCGTTAGAGGGAGCAAGTGATATTGCTATCTCATTCTACCGCATGGCTGCGTCCCTCGTTGGCGTTGGCGTTGGCCCAACGTGAAGAGGAGCCTTTAGACTGCACGGTTGGCTCGAATTCGTGAGGCACACCGCTGAACTAGCACCATTCTTAGTACCCGTATATAAGGTCCGTACTAGATATATGTCAATGAATGGAGCCAAATCACAGGATCAAAACCAAGTGGCCATGATCCTCAGTAATGAAAGACCGACAAAGAAAAAGAACTATAGAAAATAAAATATTCTAAAATCAAATGTTAAAGATATAAACGGAAAGAGCTCGACGACAACAACCGGGCAATCATGTTTGCACACGTTTAACTTGTTTGATGAGCATGCACTATTGATTCTGCCACAGACTAGTGTGTAATACAGACAGTCAGCCACCGTAAAAAATTCTCCTTGAACTAATATTTACTATTAGCTAATAATGTGTCGATTCCATTTTGAATTGCATAAGGTGTGTTAGGGTAGATTGAAAAGTTCAGAATGTCAGGTGATCTCAAAAATGGATCCTAAATATGATGAATTATGGTGATTTTCGAAATAAGCCGACATTTTTAAGAAGCCGCAATCACTCGAATGCACTTCACTTATTTATATGTAAAATTGCATAAACTTAATAGACAATAAAGATGCATATATAATACAGACAGTCAAGTTTCATGAAAAATCATAATCCTGCTACTTCATTACTTTTAATTGTAATTGTAATTCAGAATGTAGAATAATCACTAGACCAGAGGGCCTACCACGAACTACGTTCGACGTGTTGCCTCCCTGTCACACTTTCGTACGAAGTTACAAGTGCGGTAAGCCCTCAAAATACTATTCTATATGATTAATCATAAAAATTGCAAATTACTTCCTGTTATGAATGACTTATTGTAACCATAGAAAAACTCTCTTGAGGATCTCTCTTCTTCCTGGCGTTATCCCGGCATTTTGCCACGGCTCATGGGATCCTGGAGTCCGCTTGACAACTAATCCCATGATTTGACGTAGGCACTAGTTTTTACGAAAGCGACTGCCATCTGACCTTCCAACCCAGAGGGGAAACTAGGCCTTATTGGGATAAGTCCCGTTTCCTCACGATGTTTTCCTTCACCGAAAAGCGACTGGTAAATATCAAATGATATTTCGTACCTAAGTTCCGAAAAACTTACGAGCCGGGGTTTGAACCCGCGACCTCCAGTTGCAAGTCGCACGCTCTCACCGCTAGGCCACCAGCACAGAAAAACTCTCTTGAGGATATCATCATTTACATATCACTCCCTATATGCTCTTGCCAATCACCACTTACGATGATACGTGTTTTCTTAAACTTATTAAGTGGCATAGAGAACCGTTAAAAGTAATGAAGTGGCAGGATTATGATTTTTCATGAAACTTGACTGTCTTTATTATATATGCATCTTTATTCTATACACACATAATTATATTGACGGTATACCATGTTGACATGACAAGGTAGCAATTGTTATAACCTATATTTGCAGTAAAAGACATAAATTTCAAACTAGTTTGTCAATTGTGTATTGACATGTAATAGTGATGAGACTTTTTTTATATTATCGATAAAAAAAATGGATTTAGGTCGGTAAGGTTTTTGTAATATATCAAGTAATATTAATAAAACAAGGAGACAATAATTTATTACTTAATTCGAAAAGTCTTGACTGCTGGGTAAATATAATTAAATTATTTTTCGTTTTGCTACAGGTAGCTAAAACTCCATCCGCTCGACCCCAATTTTGGGGTTTGCCATAAGCCGCGCGTGGCGCTGTCGCCACCTAGCGGCCATATCTGTGCTGATCGTGAGAGATGCGTTTTGTTAGAGAGTGAGTCTTCTGTAACTAGTACTATTATTTATTCTGTGCCTTGGTACGCGCGATACTGATATGAAATAAAATAATTTCAACGGAATATATAGCGTATAATGAATCAAAAATACATCTCAACGACGACACGTTGACAAAATAATATCTGTCGAAATGATATAACTACCTCAATCTTGCTACTGCGATAGATGGCACAAATCAGCCATTCTCCGACACGGCCAACCTGACATTGTACGGGTCCCTCCGTACATTATCCATCCCCCTTTATGATTTTTACTGGTAGACTAGATCGAAGATCAGATTCCTTCTTCTTCCAAAAGAGACTGTAGAGCGCAGATCATCTGCACCACCACGGCATCAGCATTATCTATGCATTGCATTATTTATAGGTATGGACCTTTGAAAAACATATAAGAACAATAACTAATAACAAAAGAATATTAAAAAATCTATGCAAAGATGAAATCAGGTTGAAATTTTGAAACCGAAATAAACCGGTATACCTACGAACGAAATTAATAACGGTTTAAGAGCGATATCAAATGGTTTTTCGAAACCGGATCCGATCGCTGGTTTGAGGAATATCAATGTGTGTTATATTACTGATATTGTATTTTATATTTTTACTTTTGTATAAACTTTTTAGTGTTAAATTGGTTTTAAGAAACTGCTACATCCTTGCTGGGTGACCACGTACATACCAAAACCTTTATTCAACACATTTTATTTTATAACTACGATTTTGGCATGAAATAAAATGTATTAACGAAGGTCTGACCACCAAATGTTTCGAAAATTTACCCGATAATCTGATTAAAAAGTTAAGCGTAAATCTCATTGATAATTTCTGAATGCTAGGCTTAAATAATATATACTTCGATAATTATTGAACATGAAATTTTACATAAAATTAAGCCTTTTAATTTACCTCAGCAACAAAGAACTATATTAAAACCCGTCCGACAACAGCTACGTAATTTAATCTACAAAAGAGGCCGATAGCAATGTAAAATATTTTTATTAAAACCACAAGCATTCTATGAAAATGTTGCCACATTTCAGAGCAGGTTCTGTGGTCTGCTTAAACCCTATTATTATTTATTCACTATAGCAATACTGGCGGGAATTCAGTGCAGTACTATTTTAATTGAGATTCCAACCTCTCGCAAATATGTTAATAAATTTTGCATTTAAATTTGGAATCGACGGGTAATATTAAAGTCGAATGCGCTTCGTGTATACCTGCTTGTAATGTGACACTGTTTGAAAGTTGTTCATGTTTTGTAGGTTGTTCAATAAACACTTTAATGATTCGATCAATTATTTGGACTCGTTTTGGAGTATTTATGCTATTATAAACTATTTTTATAACTAGAAATTTGTAAGTTTATAATATAATATACTTAGGTACTTACTTACTTACGTGCTGCTGTGGCGTAAGAACACGAAATGGATCTTGGCCTCCGACACCAAAGAACGCCATACTCTGTCCAAAGCCGTTTCTGTCCAGTCGACGACGCCGAGTTCGCTAGTCTTTCTGCACTAATGTCTTCAGCGGTACCCAGCCCGCTTAGCCAAGATGTCAATCGTTTACGCTCCGTAGCGATCGAAACGCAACTGTCACTGTCGCGCTAATATGGAAGAGTGATAGAGAGACATAATGCTTTTCGTTGTCGAAGCGATAGCGATTGTAACCTTGGCTAGGCCGGCAGGACGTCTAGACGACGACGACGACGACACTATACGACGACGATACTATAATATAAGTGGAATAAAAAAGTGGATGTGTTCGTCTTTGTTTTGCTGCCACTACACTTGCTCGTATGAATTGGCCGTCGCCTTCCGCCCGCGCCATGTTTCTTTGTCATTTATGCTGGCTGTACTTTTGTTCGTCTCCACTTGGGTAAGGCCGGTTTTATAATGGCGTATTTTTACTAGCGACGTTTAAACTACTGTTATAATACCCTTAAGTATAATATATTTATAAAATTTTTGGTAGTATTGGATGTTTATTGAAACCAAAATAATAAATAAACTAAATATTAAAATCAAAACTAAACATTGCATTTTTTTGCACATAAAAAAGTTATTTGTTTAGCACATACAAGGATTTAAAGATCCATGACTTTTTCTATTTGTCAACCATAGGGCCAAACAAATAACAATGGCAATATGTAAATTTTGCCTTTGTTATAATATGCCTATACAGGTTGCTTCCTGTAACAAGAGCAATAAATTAAACTAGAGTCTGGCTAGCCAAAAATTGTTGACAGATATTTCGTTGTTGTATCACCAATTGTCTATGATTTGAAAAAAAGCTAAAAGTCAGTTGTCGATTTATGTCATTCATTCAAATTGTTTGCGGTTTTTATGGGGTTTATTTTAAATAATATTAATAATTTCTATGCTGAGTGAGGTTCACAAACTATTATTTAAGCTCGTAAATAATTACGACAATGTGCGAAGTCGACGTGTAGCGTTGTATAATGAAAAAGTGCAATGTTTACAACTTCTAACCAAATGTAAACAAAATACGAGGTTGGTGCTCTATAAATATTTTGATACTTTAAGTACTAGTTCTAACATTTGCCGATTACTTTGATTAAGTACGTGAATTTATTAATGCCTGAATCTCATAAATAGGACAAGTGTATAAAGAAACGGATAAATTAAAAGTTCTGAAAAATATCTATAAAATCTAAATATTGGAACGTAAACATGTGTGTTTGTCGTTGACTGTACTTTAAATAGTGGTAGAAATTATGTGAGCTGACTTTGAGTGCACTTAAACGTTTATTTAGCTTATTTCCTTAGGTACCTTATTTGTGCACAGAATATCAAAGATATTGTTTAGTATCAAAACTATAATTCCTACTACACAAAGTGTGACCAGCCCAAGATTTTTTGAATTTCCCGCCAATAATTTAGGTAAAATTTCAGTAGCCAGACTCTAACGGCTGTACTCCTCAAACTAACCAACATTTGTTCAGCAACTTTAAAAACATGAATCCTTTAGACTTCCTCTTTTTCATACAATATAATACTAAATTAAGTAAAAACAATATTTGTACGCCAGTCATGGCAAAACAAGGATCGTACAAAAACAAAAATGTAACACCTATATATACGCTTGTTTGAAGCAAATACACATTCATTCATTCATTACCCACTCTACCTAACGTAAAAGTGACATTGGTTGCCCGAATTGCTGCAAAAGAGAACTAGGTGATATCTAAACTATAACGTATCTAGAACGGATCTAGTACGTGTCGTCTCTTGTGAATTTTGAAGTTCGAATACGGCAGTTATTATCTAGGGACTGATCAATGGCTGTAGGTCAAGAGGACGTTCCCCAATACGTTGAACGGATCAGATAAAAAAGCCCTTACCAACACCCCACTTAACACATGGGCCAGAGAAGCATCTGCCAGAGAGAACTTTACTGGCGTAGAATCGTCCGTCGTTCAATGCGACCACGACTGATCTGCCAAGAGTAATCCGACGGAAAAGAAGATCAGTCGCATAAAAATCGCACTTCTTTCCCGTCTCCTCTCCTTGTAACTCGCCCTTACACTTTTTTGTCCGAAGTGTCAGTTTGTTTTATTTCTCTGCTGAATGACGTCTGTTCTCAGCTAAACTGTTGCACCAATTTTCTTTTCCAAATAGTTTCTTTGAACAAGTTTTCCTTTTATTTTTCGGCGTATTGAGTTAGCTGTTCCTTTTGGCAAATTCGCACATTGAATTGTGACTTTCTTTGAAATTGTGTCCGGTTTATTTAGTTTTCTTAATAATTTACTTGGTTGTGTAAGGGGATCATCATCATCTCAGCCTATATACGTCCCACTGCTGGGCACAGGCCTCCTCTCGAGCGCGAGAGGGCTTGGGCTATAGTCCCCACGCTAGCCCAATGCGGATTGGGGATTTCACATACACCTTTGAATTATTAGTACCATTTACAATTAATTAAATTATCGGCGCGATTCGGGAAATGAATTAGACATTCACTAGATATGAAATAGTAACGATATGTGACGTTCCACGACAAAAGGTACCCTATGGCGGTTGGCGCTTACGCTATTATTAATGCCGCTCCAATATTATTGCAGCCATAAGGTACCTTTTTCCGTGGAACGTCACATATCGTTACTATTTCATATCTAGTGAATGTCTAATTCATTTCCGCGCCGTAAGTCGTAAGTTCGAGTCTTGCCTTAGGTGGTGAATTTTTTCATTAAAGCTTTAGTACAAAAAAATAATGACACGTATCGCTCGCGCGCACAAGTCTGAGCGAAATGAACGCGCGAATGACAGCTAACTGATAAGATTCCAATAAAGGTGACAGTCCATTTCCAACGACAGCTGCACTACTGTTCATTTTATTTCATTTCGACAATGACAGCGACGCGTTCAGTATCGGTAGTGCAGCTGCGGTTAGAAATGGAATTTTACCATAATATTCTATACAGCGGCGAAATACGGCCAGCCTTCTGGGCACCTAGCCCCTTGACGGCGATCTGGGGCAAATTTTTTATCTATAGTTTTGTAAGTTTTATGATATTTGTTTATTTTTTTCTTTGTTTTTATCAATAAAGAATCTGAAAACGCATAATTCTAATATGTATCGCTTTGAATCATATTTGACAGACAGTCAGTAAAGGATTTGTAAAATTCATATCCAAAATAATTTAGGATTGAAACGCAATCATCCCGTGATTGACGTAAACAGTATAAATAAGGGTGTGTGCACACTGCAAACACATTAACGGCATAATGTCATATTACGGCTTTAATGGAAAGATAATCTGCCGGCGATGGCTCGCGGATAATTTGTATAACGGGTAATGCACAATGTCCGAGACATTTTTTTAAAGCTCGGTGGCAAATAGGCGTACAGGCCGCCTATTAAACGCTTGCAACTCTAGGAGAACCATTATTGACGCATTTAAAACCTTTACACAACTTCTTACAACTTGTTAGTTGGGCTCAAGGACTCCTTCGCTAGTCAATACAACATATATAGTGACATGAAAAACATAGCGAAATGTATAGTTAGAGCAGCTGCCAATACCTGGCGGTTAAGCATGAGTTGCCTTCCTGCGCGCGAATCCATACTTGAAGTTGCGCTGGAAGATGTATGGAGTCGCGCGCGCAACTCAGCATGATATGATAATATTTTTCAAACTCAAAGGGTAGGAAGACACCTGTAACTTACAAGCTAAAAACACCAAATCTCGCAAAATTGTACTGAAATGACAGGATGACTCCTACCCTTCAATATTGCAAAATATTATAGCAGGTCGGGGTAAACATTAACTACAGAATAATCGTAAAATGCGATCACACCTTCAATTTGACTTCTTTACACATGATCCTTTTAAACTGATACTTTAACCCTTTATAGTACCCTGATACTCATTATGTCATATGTGCTAATACTTATTATGTTTCATAACTGTTACATAAAGGTATAAGTATAAAGGTGTAAGTATACATAAAGGTATAAGAAATATGCATGTTTTTTTATCTTCATAAGTTTAAAAACTATTATTAATTTTAAGGATAAACTGTCTCAGTCTCAAACCTATAGAGTCTGTGCGGAAAGAGAAGAGTCGTGGGATTTGAGGGCGCGCCAGTGCTATTTTATGGTTTTTGCTATGCTGACAACACTGGTCACGTGATTATAGTACGACACTAAAGGTCATGATACTTGTATCCCTTATGTTCCGGTTTTTTACCACGGCTTACTAAACGGAGCCTGGTGGTGGTGTCGGCTCGTCAAATCAATCCTCTGATTTAGCGCAGGCACTAGTTTTCTTTTTAAAACACTTTTGTTTTTATGTTTCAGATACTAAAAAGTGACAGTGCGATTGACAAAACTGCTAAAACTAGTTAAGAATCTGCCCAATACAACCGTAATTTTAGTACCAAACAAGATAGAGTCTCACTTATGTACTACCTAATCTGTGCAGTCCAACAGTTATTTTAATACAAAACCGGGTAGATCGGGTAGAAATTGGGCATTAGAACTGTAATTTTACTATCTGGGATATATTTCACCCATTGTAAACTTGACTTGTAATGTATGTGTACATTATTAATAATAAATATGAATATGAATAAAAATAGTGCATAAGTAGGTAGGCTTTATTGGGATATGTCCGGTTCTCTCATCTCACGATATTTTACTTCGCCGAAAAGTCTGCTAAATATGAAATACTTATAATTTCGTAACTAACAGAACCTAGTAAACGAACTTACAAATAAAGAAATATTTTTATGAAAAGGTTTTATTCTTTGTAATCGACGTCTGAATTAAAATATTCAATGTCACTTATGTTTGAGCTAGCTTCAGAACAACCAGGGACTGATGTGAGGAACTGGATGTGCTTGAATCCGGCACGTAGATTACGAATTCTTGCATATCATCTACTTAGCGGTCTTTTATTCGAGATACCATAGGTACTTTTACACAATCCTGAAAAAAAAATTACATATAAATATGCATAAAATGGCAAGTATCAAGACTATTTGTCAGTTATTTTAAAGATCATGAATGACCTGCATATTTATGAAAATTAATATATTTTGAATGAATATACTTACCGATTATGTACCGGAGACAAGTTACTTAGGGGGCTTATTAAATAGGTAATTATTTAATATTAAATACAACATCAATACCCGCGAATAGCGGAAACACGTTCCGCGACTTTTTGTAAGTCAATAGTCGGCTTTTACCCGTTTTCTTCCCGCTGACAAAACCGAACAATGTTAAATATAATTTTTCTTGTGGTTTTATGTACGGTTTCACCGTTTTTTGAAAATATTTTATACATAAAACTTGCGGTTTTTGTTAATAAAAATATACAATGACAGAAGTTTGTTTACTTTTTACAAGACAGGTGTCAAAGGTTTGATTGCCATATAAAATTTAAAATGTTAGTTCCCATTTCTGCCACGACTCTTCTCTTTCCGCACAGACTCTATTAGTATGCTCATCATGGTGACTTCTGTCATATGCAATAATACAAAAAAACAAAAATTAAATTTAATAATAATACAAATGCAATACTATTTCTATAGCATGACTCTTTCAGACATTAATTTTAGTCACATAACATATTATACTCAAAAACACCTTACTCAAGTCTCACTCGAACGGAATCAAAGTAATAAATATAAATCTCAAGTACCTATTAGCTATTTTGAATTCCAAAGCAAACTGTGTTGTAATTATCACCTCCGCAAGTCCTTATGCATATTACTATCAGACTCTATTACATAATGTCAGTGCTGGACATAGCAGAAGATCTAGACTCAGTTTTAAATATTACTTGTCATGAGATGGACTCTCCTGAGGCGTGCACAAGTATACTTAAGTCAGCAAACTTTAAAATAATAACTTTTAACATTCGTAGGATAAATAAAAACCTCGATCAATTTCTATTATCTTTACATAGATTTCAGGCAACTTTTGATGTGATCATTTTGACGGAGTGTCGGTTGCAACCACTAACCTTAATAGAACCTATTCCGGGTTATGTCTCTTACTGTTCTAAGCGTAATATTAACCAAAATGGGGGGGTAGTAGCTTATATAAAAACCTCTTGGAACGCTACCGTGTGCGAACCTCCATTCAATGAAGCCTGCTGCCTCCAAATTGACATACCTAATTGTTTAACTGTTCTGGGTTTATATAGGTCTCCTTCCTTTAAGAATACTGCCAACTTCATGCTCGCTCTGGATGAATTAATAAGCAATTCCAATAATACGAAGCAATTTATTATTGCTGGCGATATTAATATCGATATACTTTCAGATGATGCGCACAGAGCTAATGTTACTGAATACTTGTGCCTCATGAGCGAACATGGTTTAGCGTCAGCCATAAGTAAACCCACTAGAGAGCGTGCTTGCTTAGACCACATTTTTGTCAGATCGAAATCTAAAGTAGTAGGTATGGTTTGCGAAACAGATGTAACAGACCACAAGATGGTTGCCGTTGGAATCACCTTAACCCGATCCAGGCCAGTAGTTAAGAATAAGCTCCGATCACTTATCGACTTTGGTGGCGTTGCTGCTGAACTTTCATTGGTCAACTGGGCCCCGGTCTTGGAGGCAAACGACATGAACCTCGCTCTTGATTTATTTATGTCAACCTTCGGATCCGCAGTTGAAAATAACACGCGGGAAGTAACTATAAGTAGAACGAAGTTTACATTAAAACCATGGATGACGCCAGGGCTGCTTCGATGTGCTCGGCATCGAGACAGATTACACCTAAAGGCAAGACAAAATCCAGATGACGAAATTTCAAAAGTAACTTACAACCGGTACAAAAATTTCTTTAACAACCTTCTAAGGAAGCTAAAGCACGAATACGAACAAAGCCTTCTCTTGACCCATAACAAAAACCCCAAGAAGCTGTGGAGCACGATAAGAAACATATGCAACATCCCAAAAAAACCGACTCAACACGCTGACTTAATTGATCCTAGTGACCCCAAGCAGTCCTTGAATAGGTGCAATAACTTTTTTTCGTCGGCGGGTAAAAAGCTTGCAGATACATCTTTTGCTCAAACTGGGGATTGTGAGAAGTCTTTGGCCGCCAAGGTAAACATAACAGAAAGTCCCGCCGAATCCTTCTTCATGCACCCTACAAATGTCAATGAAATCAGGAATATTATCTCGCAGCTTAAAAATAATAGTACGCCGGGCCTGGATGGTATCAGCGGCGATCTGATCAAATCTGTTGGCCACTTATTATTGCAACCATTAGTACATATTTATAACCTAAGTTTAAGTACGGGTCACTTTCCTGAACAGTGGAAAATAGCATCTATCACCCCCATATATAAGGACGGACCTAAGAATGAACCTGGCAACTATAGACCTATATCCCTACTCAGTGTACTCTCGAAGATTCTGGAAAAACTGGTCAATAACAGACTCATCAGGTTCCTAGAAAGGAGTGGAGCACTGTCTGAAAGACAATTTGGCTTTAGGGCACATAGGTCCACTGAGGATGCCATCTCGCTCTTGGCCAATCTAATTTCTGCCAACTTGGACAATAACATAAATTGCATCGGCGTCTTCTTGGACCTGGCCAAGTCCTTTGACACTGTGTCTAGACCAATACTCCTTAAAAAGCTTGAAAAATTGGGGATACGGGGCGTGTCATTGGACTGGTTCGAAAGTTATCTATTGAACAGGAGACAACTGGTTAGAGTGGATTGCCACAAGAGCGAGCTGGATAAAGTGGAATTTGGGGTCCCGCAGGGGAGCGTGCTTGGTCCTACATTATTCTTAATCTACATCAATGACATTCACAACATTTCCCTTTCCCACGCTGAAATAATCTGCTATGCTGATGACACAGTGATCCTGTTTAAAGGTGATACTTGGGAGAGTGTTTTTGCTGCAGCAGAAAAGGGTATGAGTAACGTCGCCTGCTGGCTACGAAATAACCTTCTAACCCTAAATAGCAAAAAGACTAAATTCCTGTGTTTTCATAAATCTGCCGCTTCCAGTCCCTCTAAATCTAAACAATTAATCAAAATTCATAACTGTAATAATTTCAATAGCTTACTATCATGTTCTTGTGAAGTAATATGTCGTACCGACTCTATCAAATATCTCGGCTTACTCATAGACGAAAACTTAAATTTCAAAGCCCATATAAAATGTCTCTCTAACAGAATTAGAAAAACGATATACATATTTAAGAAACTTAGACACTCCGCAGACTTGATACTCTTAAAAAATATATATATATCCCTATGTCAGTCTCTAATCACATACGCCATCTCAGTATGGGGCAGTGCCGCCAAGACGTCAATCTTAATGGCTGAAAGAGCTCAACGTTCGGTCTTAAAGGTAATGCTCAAAAAGCCCTTCCGATATTCGACAAGCAGCCTCTACCAAGAAGCTAAAGTACTCACAGTCCGCCAGCTCTACATACATAAAGTCTGTCTTTCGATACATAGAAACGCTGTTAAGTCTGAAAATTATGCGGAATTACTTTCTAAACGCGTATTTAAATTACCTATCCCGAGGGTAAATACCGCTTTTGGGAGACGATTTGGCGACGTCCTTAGCTCTTTGATCTATAATACGGCCGTAAAGTTCCAGAGCGAATTAATTAATTGCACTGTGCATGTAGCTAAAAGGTTACTTTTTAATTGGTTATTATCACTTGATTATAATGAGACTGAGACATTACTTCTAAAAATTGTTTAAAACAATTCTGGAATAAATATAAAACTAACTAAACTAGATAAAAATTTGATAACTCTAAAAATTGTTTAACTCAAGACTTTAATAGATATAGGTATAAAAATAACTGATTAGACTAAGATATTATTAACTGATACTAAAGTTGAACCTAGAAACAAAAATTAATAGTAATGTTACAGATTACAAAAATGTTATAATTAAATTTATTTTACTTATCTTAAGTTGACTTGCATGACATACAATGTACATCTGGTCTCCCGCGATACAGGCCTAGCCTAGTGCGGGGACTCCTGGAATCTCTGAATGTCAAGTTGGTTATGCACAACTCTTATCAGTAACTCGTGCTGTTATGTTACCACTGTATTCTTTCTGTGCAATAAAAAAAATATATTTTTTTTTTTTATAATGCATAAGGGTGTCAGTAATTATACAAAATTGAGACCTCTCACTTTGAAATAAAGTTCAAAATCAGGTGGGCATATATTCCATCTGCCTTATAAAGGCTTACATAAAAGGTACTTATCGAAATGTGTCGAAAAACGTGTAGACGCACCTTAAAACCGCGCCGAGGGCGCTCATTAAAGCCGGCCGTAACGTGTTTGTGTCGGACGTAAATAAGTTTCGTTATTAACAAAATAATGACGGCTGTTATATTTGCCGATTCATTTGGCAGGATTTCGTGTGGCTTAAAAGGGACGATTTTAACAGTTATGGCGCCGAATGTATTTGCAAAACACTGTAAAACCAACACAACTACACTGAGAGAAAAGTACAACAAAAATACACTTAGAATTACAAAAATAAACTTAATCCGGGGACAAGGAGAGTTAACTAATAGGAACAAATTGACTTTTGCAAATTCTATTAGTTCTTGCAATTTCTATTATCTGTTTGTTGAAATTATATTTGGGATTACTAAGCTGTTTGTAGAAATAAATAAACTTTACAGAAATAGTGAAACGTCCATAATTATTACTAAAACTTCATTTTTTCCCCCAGTACAGAACTGTTTTTTAATTCCTGGTGACGATTTTTCGCTCAGTGTAATCATACAGCCTGATTCGTACTTTAAGACACGTCTAAATACGATATGGATTAGATATGTCCGTGTCAAAAGATTCTTCAAACAAAAATGTCACATTTGACACTGAGTAGGTGAATATTGTTATATTTGTCGACTTATTAAGCATAATTTTGTATGGCTTAAAAGGGATTGGTAGTTGTAGAAAAAAACTTTTATGTGTGCAAACGATTTATTCCTAGGTCCATCGAAGAAAAATACAGTCGCGGAATATATTTTTACCAACTTGCACCTGCTATTCCTGACATTTCGCCATCTAATTTAACCTATTGTAAAACTTGAAACTACCTCTAATAAAAATTGACCTGCAAATGAAACGAGCAAAGCATCAATCTCGCAAAATTCTCGTGTAAAAATTCAAATATCGCTCGGATTGAGCCATTCGGCCGGCACGTTGGCGTTTTACGGCGTATAATGTTCTGATACTTGGAGAACATTTGTGTCAGACAAACCAGTTTGGATATGATCTTCATCTTCGGTCATAAGTACAGTGTTATTGTTTAGACCTACGTTTCTTTTATTGCAAATATAATCATTAATGTAAAATACTGTATTAACTCAGTAAATCATACGATATAATGTATTTCCAACGGTTCGCCAACACAAACATTACGCGGTACGACCGCCTCTGTTCGCAGTCTGACATTGACTGACTCTAACTGTCAGTGACGTCACCATGACGCAAGCGTTCGAGATGTCTATATACACTACAAATTATCATCAACAAGTTTATTCCTATTTATGGACTCTCGGCAGGGGTGGGAAACTCCTGACTTCGGCCAAACTCGGCTCCGAGCTCCGCTCGGCTCAGCCTTGCTCCGAGCAATTATTAGGGTTCATATTAACTCACACGGTCACACGGTAACGGCGTCATTCGGTAAATCAAGGTAATTGAATAAAATTCGCGTTAGACCCGTCTATAAATGTGAGTTAATATGTGTTCAAAACGCGAAAGTTTAAAATATTATAATTATTAGGGTTGACACAACTTGACGTCCCTTTGCGTGCACGACCACAAATAAGATAATGGCTTGAATTTTGACAACCCTAAATAGCCGAAAGCTATCCCTTTGCCATATATTAGAAAGGGACAGCATGATTCGACCTGCGCAGAACATTCGCCGCGTAAGCTGAAGACTTCGATTTCGACCTCTGCCACCGGTCGACTTGGTCACTTTTTAACATGCTTTTATTAGGTCGACCTGTATGCAACTAACTATGTAATGGAATCTAAGGTAACTAATTTAACCATCTTCCAAGGATCGTAGCGTCATGAAAATTGGCAGCTGTATGTAGTTCTGATGACAATACAATAATATGGTACTGTCGAACTGATCTGATGATGGAGACAGGAGGTGGCCATAGGAACTCTGTGATGAAACAACGCAACCTAATTGTGTTAGGGGTTTTTAGAATTGTCTCGATGAGTATTAGTTGTCTGTCGTAAGAAAAGTACAGTCAGCGATAAAAGCTTGTACCAAAAATTAAATTTTTGCCAAAAACTTATTCTTTAGTGTAAGACACAGGTGTAAGACATGATATTCTGTTTGTCGACCTTGGTAATTGAAAACTGGTTGAAATGAGGCGAATAGTTGGATCCGCGTGGCAAACGCGCCCGTAACAGCGATGGCGTGATATCCCGCGATATGGCGATGGCGCTCGGTTCGTATCTTTTTGAAACTTCATCGATGGAGGCGCTCAAGATAAATTCTGTAAGCCGGTTAAAATTCGTTCAGGTTTATGTGGGAACATGTCAATTAATTTTTGTATTAAAGGAAAAATTGAAAAATTCAGCACCTCTGGCAAGACCCGAGGAAGTACGCGTTATGTTTTTCAATTAATCTTTAATATATAAATTTATAGTATCGCTCACAGATATTTCTGGTTGATAAAAATGACACTTAATATCTTTATACTATCCTAAATCCTAAATGTTGAATACGCCCAATTAAGATTTAATGCTTATTTAAGGCGAAGTTATGTGGTAAAGGCGATTTAGGGTTCGTATTTTTTTCCTCCACGTCTGTATCAAACAAGCATACGGCCCGCCTGATTGTAAGCAGTTACCGTAGCCTATGGATACCTGCAACTTCAGAGCAACTTGTTGCATGCGCGTTGCCGACCCTAAATTTATTATATCTGTATTTTTTATATATAGTTCGTTTTTTTAGCATTAAAGAAAGTTAAACAATCATGATGTGTCCTTTAATTTAAAAACACATTTTAAACATAAGATACAGCAAAATATATAACAATTATGAATCTAATACGATCATTTATATCCTTCTGCTTTCATAAATAATAGTTACTGATTTTTAAAAAGCGTTTTTCAATTAAAAGACATGTCAAGATCGCTTACCTTCTTTCAAGTTCTTTCTAATGCTAAAAAAAACGAACTATAGGTAGTTGTATTTTTTCGAACCTTTATTTTCAATGAACTGCAACATAGATAACCAACTGGATTTTGTTATAACATCCAAACATTCAGCAGAAGCATTCGGCAAAAGCGGTGGTGGCCGAGTGGATATGACGTCCGATTTTCAATCCGGAGGTCGCGGGTTCTAACCCCGGCTCGTACCAGTGACATTTTCGGAACTTATGTACGAAATATCATTTGATATTTACCACTTGATTTTCGGTGAAGGAAAACATCGCGAGGAAACCTGCATAAAGAATTTCAAAGGTGTATGTGAAGTCCCCAATCTACATTGGGCTAGTGTGGGGACTACCTGTCCTATAGCCCAAGCCGTCTCGCGTATGAAAGGAGAGGCTTGTGCCCAGCAGTGGAACGTATATAGGCTGAAATTATTATGTAATACATACATCACTGGCTCAGTGACCCAAAGAGGATCTTGGCCTGTGACACAAGAGAGCGCCATTCTGCCCTATTTTGCGCCACTTCACGCCAGTTGGGTATTCCGAGGGCGGACAGGTCTTTTTGGGCTTCGTCACTCCAGCGGTATCTGGGACGCCCAGACGGACGTTTTCCGCCCGGGTGCCCCACATACGCTCTTCTCACAGCACGATCCTCCCCCATCCTCTCCAGGTGACCAAGCCAGCGGAGTCGTGTTGCTTTGATCTCGCCAATTATATTAGGCACCGCAACCAGCTCCTCTAGCTCCCTATTTTTTGTTCGCCTCCAAGTTCCATCCTCCTCTCTGAAAGGCCCTAGAAGTCAGATTTTCCTCTCCGCCACTAAGAGCTTGCTCTCTTCTTTCTGAGTCAGCGTCCAACCTTCACACCCATACATCAAAATTGGTCTAATTACGGTCTTGTAGACTCGAATTTTGGTTGGTCTACTGATCAGCTTGGACACTAAGACTCGATGGAGCGCTGCCGAGCATCTAAGGGCGTTTTGGACTCGAATATCTATTATCTATTATGTAATATTATTTTATATTTATTCGGGGCAAGATAGGCTGTCACAGAAACGGCTCTTTCATACAAAACTGTCACGTCTATCGAAAACTTTGATCAATCGACAAGAAATATGTCGGAAGGCAGCAAAGGCAATAATAGAAAAGCTGAAGAAAGCTCGGGCAAATCGTCCGGTACGATATAATTCAATTCACAAATCATAGAAAAAGCACAATTTTTCCATTTTCCCTTTCACGCGCCATAGCCTTTGATGCTATGGGGTGTTGGGGTTCACGAATTGGGATATTATAAATACGGTTGTTTTGAATAAATAAATAAAACATGCATAAGTCAGCCTAAACTGCAGCCCATACTCATCTTGAAAATAAATTACTTACCGAGATTAACGGCCTGATTCGAATTTAAGGTACGTCTATTTAGTTACGATATGGATTAGATATGTCAGTGTCAAAAGTGACGTCTTTATTTGAAGTAACGTCACTTTTGACACTGATATATCTAATTCATATCGTAAAAACATAACCAAAAATTTTAAATAAAAAAATATAGCTCTTAATATTAAGACGTTAAAATTTCCGAAATTTTCATAATTTTTAATGTCCCATTGAAAACTTTCATTTATTAACATTCCAAGTTTTCGTTCCTAATACAGTTGAAAAATAACGGGCTACAAAGATCTTAGAGAATATAACCAAACGGAGTGGCCATTAACAGGCGTTCCCCTCTGTCGAAAATAGGCGGCCAATGGTCAACCACATGTCAACCACATGTATGGACTGACCTTTATCTGACATGACGTACCTACACATTTGATGTGCCCCTCCCCCGCAAAAAATGGCAGACTATTTTGTACCGAAAATTATAGACATGGCGTCTCCGTTGGTTATATCTAGACTAAATATAAAGAAATATACAATATGTTATTCGTGAACCCCGTCACCACAACAAGCACTACGGGCCCCATTATAACCGTCGACATATTTTTATGGAGTCCCATTGTAAAGAACCTTATTTATTCGGCAGAGTAGTTTTGTCAGTCCATCTCTCCATCTCTTTCGCAATGTCCGATCTACCTTTAACATTCTTGAAATATGAATTTTATACTTTAAGAGTTAAGGTTCATTTTTGAATATAGGATTTGTGATGTACGAGGAAGGAGTAGGAAGGAGATGCTTTTGTCAGTTTGAATAGACGTAATTGTGGAGAATCTATAGTATGTTTGTGTAATAACTTTTGGGGCTCAAACGGGTGAGATATATTGCCTGTTTGATATAGTATAATAATATTTTCTTTTGCCACCTGGCTGACGACGGTCCAGAGAGATCTGAAGGAGACCGAGATGGACGCAGCAACAGCGCAGGATAGAGAAAAATGGAAAAGACAGACAAGGAGAGCTGACCCCAGATGATGGGAAAAAAGCTTAGGAGAAGAAGAAGAAGAAGAATATTTTCTTTTGATTTGTGAATTATTTATTGGTACAGTAGACTAGGCTTTAGAATTCTGATAACAGTGGCAGAAGCGGCAGACTCTGCCGTATTCGAACTTCAAGATATTCACAAGAGACGACACGTACTAGATCCATTCTAGATACGTTATAGTTTAGATATCAACTAATTAGTTCTCTTTTGCAGCGCAATTCGAGTAACCAATGTAATGTACACTTTTACGAGTAGAGTAAGAAATCTATTAAATGTGAATTGGATCTCTAAGTCATAATACTGTGGAAATCGTTCAAGAGTATCTCCAGAATCGGGCAAATGTCAAGTTTGACAGGTTAGATCTTAAACATGTCGTTATCCTATCTTGGTGATGTCTAAAAGATATCTAATAGATGTCTATTTCAAAATCCGAATCGGGCCCAGTGTAGGTACACTAGGTACAGTGGAGTTCAAAAGTGCATGGATAGAATGTCAACCGTCATGCCTTAATTTTACGGTTCAAACATCTCCATGCACTTTTGAACGCCAGTGTACGTTCGAATTGGTCTTATCCTAGAATTTAAAAATAACTATAATTGCTAATATACAAATTTTATAATGATACGATCTATTCAAAACATTTTTCATGAGAAAATAGTTGATATTCATCATCATCATCATCTCAGCCATAAGACGTCCACTGCTGAACATAGGCCTCCCCCTTATGGGGGGTGAATGCCATAATCGCCACGCTTGGCAGGCGGGTTGGCGATCGCAGTCGAGTACACCGAATTTGAGGGACGCTGCTGCCCGTCCACCGATGGTCTTGGACGTAGTTTAAGGACATACCCGAATTGATATTGGTATTAAGAAATTTAAAAAAAATGCATTAAACGCCATGGATGCGTCAATAATTTATCTTGGTAGCGTAGCTGCTACGCCGTAGACGTGTTGTAGCTTTGTAGACATGCTACGAGTTTGAGAACTGCGCTGCGTTCCAATTATAACAATCTATTCTTAGCTTGATTATAAATGTAGTTTTGTATATGTAGATAATAACAATAAACAAGTAAATTAAAAAAAAAATGTAAAATAAAAAATAATTATAAAAAAAATATTATTATTAATTATAAAAATAGTTTATACATATTTTACCTACAAGACTTTTTACAGTTTTCACTTAAATTATTATACAAGATATTGGGTGAGGAATACGGGGAAACTAATCCCACCTTTTTCTTTTAATGCTCATATCCTTAAATATAATTATATTTCAAAGTATACCTATACTCATATTTTACCTTAAGGTATTTGCTTATGACACTCGCCCCTCCACCGTTTCCGGTTTTCCGGCTTTAAATATCTTTAGTCCAACGGAAATGCTCTCATAAAACTCCGGGCCCTCCCAGCCTGGGGTAAACGGTAGGGGGTAAAGTGACCCATTTCTCTTCTGCTGACTTCAAAAAGGTTAGGTTGCGGCATTACATTTTATCTGCTTACAAAAAAAGTGTATAATTTTTCTCAAAAATACCCAAAATGCAGGTTGACGTCTTTAGACTTTACAAACGAAAAAATATTTTTTGTAAGAATAAACCTTCAAATATCTCGACATCGATTCAGTTCAATTTTTAATTGGTTAAATAAACAAGTCATAATCTTAAAATTAATCAATTCATGATAATTATTTTCAATGTCAGGGACCAGCATATCTGCAAATTTTTTCGTCAGTATAAATCCACAACTATGCACAAAAATCTCCGGCAGAGATAATTCCCACCATAAATTGACAGAATAGTCAGCAAAACAAATCTGCCTGATAGCTCTGCACAATACATCTGTATTATTTGTAAACGTGTATTATTTTCATTCACTCATTAATTCTATTCCAGTTAGCTCTTGTGAATCTACCTGTACGTAAATCCCTACATACATGTTTTCTCTTAACAGCATATTAACAAAGCCTTTCATAGTGGAGGCTTTAGACATGTCTGGCGCAACAAACCTTAATGAATGCTCAACTTCCAACTTACCTACACCAATATTTGGATACACCCGTGCATGTTAACAGAGGTGGCATATTATATTAACAGTAACTGAACTTGGCAATTTATTACAAAACCTGCAAATAGACCTACACTAAAAACTAGGAAACAACCCCCATCCTACTTACTCTGTTATACAATGCCGCATCAGTATAAAGAGCATAAAGAAAGCTTTCGAGTAAACTACGCGTTGTATTCGACGCGCAGCGAAAACGTAGGGTGACTATGACTCGCGGTGGCGAGCGGGGTAAAGGTTAGTTCATACTTGCGCAAAGTTTGGACAGGCCTGTCGGCTGCAACGCCCCAAGACGCGGGAGTGCTACCCGCAGCCATGACACATTTTTGCAATATTAGACAAAAGATGAGTTATGTTGCACTTTTAGCCTGTTTGAATACCGTTTTTAAAGGATTTTTCCCCATTTTCCGTTGTCCGCCTTATAACTGTTTTCTAAAACTACAATGTAGGTAGCCTAAAATTTTGTTTTTAATTATTGACATTACGTGACAGGTGTACAGTTTAGCAAAATATAGGCTATTAACTATGACATAAATATAAACCTTGGACGTTAGAAATTATATTTTAATGATATAATTAATAATTTTACACCCATTTACCAAAAACTATAATTATTAAAGAAATATGTACTTTAATAAATGATGTAAACATCGTTTCAAAGTTAAATATAACTGTTATTATTATGTATTCATAACTAGTTTATGTCCTAAAATTCCTCATAATAATTTTATTCTTACACGCCTCCAAGTCATTAAAAGGCAAAATTATACTTCCCTTTCATAAACTTAACTCACCTGCACCTAAATCTTTTATTTCCCTCACCATAAAGAAACTATAAAGCAATTACAAAACTAAAACCACGCCGCCATAACTCACTTTTCCTTCGAATCCGTAGATTACAGAGTAAGCGCTGTCATAGAGAAATATAAGCAAGGAAAGAGTGGTAATTCCATACATCAGTTTTCTTACCAAAACGCGAGTTAAATATTTCGGAGTCGACATCTAGCGTAAAGCAGTAGATTTATCAGTACCGCTACTTGACACCAGATGTCACAAGTGTCGCTACTGACGAAAACCGTAGTGCTAAAACAATTAAAATTGACAACTAATATTACAAGCAGAAGGAGTTGAAAATAGAGTTCCAGTTAATATTAGCTGAAAATTGTTGAGCATTTAGACTTTTTGTTCGTATCGACATCTATTGTCAACTAAAAATACTGATAAATTCAGCTACTTGACGCTAGATGTCGTCTACTAAATAACTCTCGTTTTGGTAATAGTATAATTAATTTAATTATCATTTATTTAAGGACCAACTGATATCATTTTTGTTAGTACTTACGACTATAGCCTCCTCCACACTCGTGCGCGAATCGCGGCGCGAAGCCGCGAACGTGAGTGTGGCGTCGATTTTCGCAGACAGCGAAATCGACTCCACACTCGCGTTCGCGGCTTCGCCCGCGATTCACGCGCATAGTCTGGAGGGGGCTTATGACTTATAAACTATTGTTAGTAATATGCTCTATCTATATGGACTATATGCTATACGTATACAATATATTTTTTTTTACACATGTTATAGAGATAAATAAAATAATTGAAATGAAAATAAATAAAAATATAATATACGAGTAATAATAACGATTTGATTAAATCAAAATAAATATTATTGCATTAAATTACAAATTAAAGTTAATAATGTTAATTAATAGCAAAATGTCAAAATAATGATTAAATGTCACTTCGATGTATCATATGAAGTTGCCACTCTTTCCTTACTTATATTTCTCTATGGCGCTATATATAAATTAAAGTACGAACGGACAGGCTTTTTATTGTTCCCATTACCGTCCGGCATAATTTATGGTCGCACTAGTTAGTTTTCGCTATCGTTTGTTTTTGCTTAACGTGTTTATTTCGGTTCTTGGTGGAAAAATAGCGCTTTTTCTTAGTTCCTTTTAGTAAGTATTTATAAGGTAAGACGAATACAGGTAAGGATGACTCACGCTAGACAGGGCCAGGGCCGGGCCGAGACGTCCAACATGTCATTTTCTTTGGTGACTGATTGGTGATCACGGGCTTTCCAATAGGAAACGAGGCGCTGGAAGCTCCGGCCTGGCCCCGGTCCGGTCTAGTGTGAGTCATCCTATATGTAAATATTAAAGGTGCCGTTCGGATTTAGACTACACCAGCATTACTGCAGCATATTGCAGCATATTACTGTTGACTGCATTGCTGCCCCCCAATATTAATAACATCGACTAACTGCCCGAATCGGGCCGTTTGACGTTTGTGGCAGCAATGCAATCGGTAGTAATGTCTCACTGCAATACTACTGTAGTAATACTGCCAACTGCATTACTGCAGGAAACATCAAAAAGAGATTTTTAATCTAAACTTTTATGTAACATTTTATTAAAAATTAAATCTTGGTTTGAACCGATTTCAAAATCTTTTTTCTTCTAAAAGTAATTTTCGTCGACGTCGTACATAATTAAAATCCTAGACTGCATGTCCCCGACGACGGGCAGTCCTGTTTAATAATATAACAGTCGCAGCCCTAGGGCTCATTTAGACGATGTGCGAGAACTCGCATGCGAGTTTCATTACATTGCGGGTTTTGATCGATCCGTTGAATCAGACGTAACCAACAGTCCGCAATGTAGCTAAAATCGCATGCGAGTTCGCGCGCCTTCTAAATCAGCCTTGTAATGGAGGCGAGATTTAATTCCAAACGCATTAAGATTATCAGATTCTCACTACCTAGCGTTATAAAAATCTCATATGTATACATAATAAATAGGATAGGTAAATATTATATACATACAACTTATACTGTGTTCATATGATACTCGTATCAATATGTATTAACCTTAGTAATGTAAGTTAATTATGTAAGTTAGATTTCGCCGTTAAACGTAAGTTTGGCGAACCTAATATAATTATGTTAAAATGTAACATACTTTTCTGAAAAAAAAACAATTGTGTAAGCGGCTACCGCAGGATATGGACGTCTGGAACTCCTGAAATATCACACTAAACTTCATTTTACAGAAATCTTATAAAAAAACCTTAGTTGATTCCAATGTAACTATGAATGTTAAGGTCTGTATGCTTTGGATGAAAAACGGCTGAATGCATTAATTGGGCGATTTTTATATTTATTTATTTATTACGAATTTTAGTTTTTTGTGAGATTTCGGTAAAGTTTGGTGGTTTCCCCATTCCCCTACACAATATAAACGCTATTTCACTGTATGTCTAAAAAAATCTTCCTCTGAGTTATGACAACGCATGGTACCCGTATTTTTTTTGAAGTAACTGCCATCTGACCTATGTTTAATAACACAGCCACAACCCTAATGGGGGCGAGATTTAATTCCAATCTGAAACGCATCAAGTCATTACGAATAAAAAGGAGCGGCAGCGACGGTGACCACGGTGCTAGGAATAATTAGGACTGTCGCCATCAGGTATACCGAGGGCCTACCGCCAACACCGTTATCTACCTCTCTATCGCTCGAATTTGCAAGAGCGATAGAGAGAGAAACACCAGTTTACAGTCACTGTTTTTAAAACTGTCTTTCTGCTTGTTACTTCTTCACACGTAAACAGATGAACCTATTTTAATTCAATTTCGTATGAAGATAGTTTAAGGTATGTGCCCAAACGAAGTCACGAGTAGAAGCTAAATGTGACGTCCCACGGGGACAGGTACCTTATGGCGGTTGGCGCTTACACTATTATTAACGCCGCTCCAATATTATTGCGGCGCTATGCGACGTAAGCGCCAGCCAGATAAGGAACCGTGGAACGTCACAAATAATTCAGTAGTATACGAGCGGTAAAGCTACTAAGGTGGTAGTACTGATGCTCGACACGGTCCCAGTACATGTCATCTTGAAACTTAAGCAATTGTCAATAAAGGTGACAGCAGGGTGTCATCTATTGGGCATTAGCATGTCGAGCACTAGTACCACCACTTTACTACTAGGTAATGATGTTTAATAATAATTCCTCCATCTCTACAGAGCTATGATTTAAATTTATTTCCATTCATATTTCCGGAGCACTTACAAAATCATACCAATCCATTGCCCAGCTCGAAATATCCTCATCATCGTTAATCCCCATTTTTAGGGTTCCGTACCTGAAAAAGAGAAACCGGGAGCCTTATAGGATCACTTTGTTGTTCGTCCGTCCGTCCAACTGTCTGTCTAGACCTTTATCTCGGGAACGCGTGGAGGTATTGATTTGAAATTGAAACCATAATAGGTCTACAGGTCCATTTGAAACTGTGAAAAAATCAAACTTCTAAGCTAACGTAAAAAAAGATACGGCCGTTTATAGGTATGTCGCAAAAAACGTATATTTCGACACTATCAAGGGAATCAAAATTTTAAGTACCCTTTAATCCCGTTGACAAGTACAGGGAAAAAAAAACTATAAATTTGTAAAAAATTTAAAATAAAACAAGTTCAATTTGTATGAAACCCTAGGTGGGCGAGTTCGACTCGCACTTATCCGGTTTTTTAAATAAAACCCTCACCATGAAGACTTAATAAAAATCCAGACCGATAAAAAGCGAAATAAAATCACCGTCTGTGCAGCCTTTATCGAAGCATGTCGAGGTTTTTATTAAATCTACATATTTTCGCTCATGTCGGCCAGCCACTCAATTTTGCACATTTTAAAGTTTTTACGTTGTCTTTGGAAAATGATTTTGCATACTTAATTTTTCATTTTGCATCGCATTTATGGATTAACCGACAATGAAGTTAAGTACTTAAAGCCATTGTTCAAAAGTTAATTACGATTTTATGATGAAGTAAGAACACAGTAAATTATAAAGATAAATAATATGACATAAAAAAAAATTAAAATTGATTTATTTCGAGTATCATAATGACTCATACATATGTGACGTCCCGCGGAGAAAGGTACCTTATGGCGGTTAATATTATTGCGGCGCTATGCGACGTCAGCGCCAGCCGCCATAAGCTACCTTTTGCCGTGGAACGTCACATATATATATATTTTAATTATACGCCAATATGATGCACTTAATAATGAGATTGCCAAATTAATAAACCTAATGAAAATCTAAATATGTAAAAGTCATAAAACTTAATGATGATAATCAATCATTTTCCGTTTGTGGAGTGAATTCTTAACAATTGCCTCCACTTTACGCTTGAAACAGTATTCCAACTTTGCAAATTAATCTTAATTTGTTTTCATTTAGACATCACTCACACCGCAATGATATCAATTTATAGATGACATTTTCGTATGAGTATGGACCATTTTCTTTTTAAGATTATTAATACCTATTATTATGAAAGGTGATTTAATTGATAAATTACTTTTCCCAATTTTTTTTTATAGCCTATTTTGTGTCCCACTGCTGGTCAAAGGCCTCCCCTTTCTTCCGCCACTCATCACGGTTTGGTGCATGTTCCCGCCAGTCGCTGCATAAAGCGTCAAGGTCATCCCGCCATCTCTTTTTTGGTCTACCTCTGCCCCGGCTAATCTGCGGTGTCCATTCAGAAGCCACTTTGGCCCACCGATCCGGGTGCATACGGCAGACGTGTCCCGCCTAATGCCACTTAAACCCACTTTTCCACTTTTCCCAAATAGTTGCAAGGAAATACTTTTGACAATGAATTGATTACTAAACAATCGGCTACAAGAAAAAAAATAGGTAACAGAGGGACTCCCGTGAAAAACGAAAATCGATATTTCGATTTAGGCTAAAATAAAAATCTATTTTAGTTTTTCTTAGTAGGGCTGTTAATTCATTTCCAGTTGGAATACCTAACGCAATACTTGAAACATAATATGTTCCCGTTATTCCCAAAAGCATGGGCACCCCAGTGCTACCATGCGGGCAACATTAATTAGTAAACAGCGCCGGGCGAGTACCAACAAAGAATTTTCCTGTACCCTGTAATCTTATTCCCTGTGCAAGCGAACATATGCCTTAGGATAACCAGAATAAAAGTGATCTTTGTCTAAAGAAAGGACGCTTATCATGAATTTCGTACACTGACCCGCTTGTTCCTATCTCTATCGCACGCGCGTAATTATAATGCTGTCCCATGTTGCCGACTGTCAATAGTGTCAATGTTACAGTGCGAGCGTGACAGCAATATAATTATGCGCCAGTATATGAAAATCTATCTGAAAAGTTCTTGATTATTACAAGACAGTAAGACATTTTGTTTTAACAGTTTATTTGTTTTAACATAACTACTCGTATTATTAATGGAAAAAATCATTTATTTACATACACTAATTTATAAACGAAATTAATAACTAGCTTAAATCTAAAATAGCCCCCTCAGGCATTGTACTAAGGATGCTGGCAGCATTTCCTCGCTGTGCGAGGTAGCCGCCAGCTCTTCGGTCCTGGGCTATAACCGCGAAAATCGAAGTTCGTCACCCTAATTACGTCTTAATGAGAGTAGAAGAGAAAGATGCCCGCAATTTGCGAACTTCGGTTTTCGCGGTAGGCCCCCTGTTGTATAATTAAACATGTAAAAACTACTACATTGCTGTATGCCAGAGCCTAAAGCTCGCCTGCGGAAGGCAAAGGGAATAGCAGCGTTGTACCGAAACACCCACCTTTTCGCAAAAACTTAATCTCTGTTTTTCTTGTTTTCATACATTTGTTATTCCTTAGTTAGTTTTGTTCAGGTGTATTTAAGGAAATGCTTTATTTTAAAGTCTGCAGATTACTTCGAATTACTAATTATTCTTGCAGAATTTGAGAAGGTCCACTGGAAAGAAATGTATAACAATATTTTTTATTTGAGTTTGTCATAGATTGTACTAAAAAGATTTAGTATTTAGATTAGGTATTTACGGACCTTTATGATATCTTGAGTCAGTTAGTATCCCTCGACAATAAGCAGTTAAAAAAGATTGATCGCTTTAAAGAGCTTCAGGGTCCGAATCGGATTTTGAAATAGACATCAATTAGATATCTTTTAGATATCACCAAGATACGATAACGATATGTTTAAGATCTAACCTGTCAAATTTGACATTTGCGCGATTCTGGAGATACTCTTGAACGATTTCCACGGAATATGACTTACAGATCCAATTCACATCTAATAGATATCTTACTGTATCTAACGTAAAAGTGACATTAGTTGCCCGAATTGCGCTGTAAAAGAAAAATAGGTAGTTGATATCTAAACTATAATGTATCTAGAATGGATCTAGTATACGTGTCGTCTCTTGTGGATATCTTGAAGTTCGAATACGGCAGTCACTCAGTCAGTATCAGAATACTATAGTATTTACACAGACACCACTCTTTTTGAATAAATCACATTCAAACCAAAACCCATATCGATCCCATCAGACGTATGTAGTTGACCCTGCCTATTACGCATGCATATGATATAATTTATGCATGTTTTGAATATGTTATGCCTTGTTCGAGCTTGTTTAACTTAAATGCAGACCGGTCAGGACTCAGTACTGTGCATTCATTAACATGAAGTTAACTGTAGTCCTTAAGTACAACTATGTATGGTCCAGTTTTTAACGTTGATTCTTAATTTGTAATCGTTACATTTATTTTGTAACTTAGATATACTAATGCTCTTTCTATTGGTTGGTATTATAATGCAGGATGTATAATAATATAGGGTGGCTAAAAAATAACTGACCACAATGAGACCACAATTGCGTGACCGTGACGTAACGTTCGCATTTGCGTTAAGTGTTATTTTGTACTTATGGTATTTTGAGTTTCCATAACGTCCCGCTTGGCGCGCTCTTCAAAATCCCATACAAAAATAGACATAACGCAAACGCGAACGCTCGTCACGCTATCGAATGAAAACACTGGGGGCCCGATTCGGGTTTTGAAATAGACATTTATTAGATATCTTTTAGACATCACCAAGATACGATAACGATATGTTTAAGATCTAACCTGTGAAATTTGACATTTGCGCGATTCTGGAGATACTCTTGAACGATTTCCACAGGATAACTATGACTTAGAGATCCAATTCGCATCTAATAGATATCTCACTCTATCTAACGTAAAAGTGACATTGGTTGCCCGAATTGAGCTGCAAAGAACTAGTTGGTGTCTAAAATATAACGTATCTAGGATGGATCTAGTACGTGTGGTCTCTTGTGAATATCTTGAAGTTCGAATACGGCAGTGGGTACTGGAATAAAACTAAACCGATCGCTAGGTCGACTTGTGTAAGATTGTCCAATAACTTTTATCATTATGCAATCTCTATTTATCTTCGTATAATTCTAGTGGAACCAACTCGTACCACTAAAGGTCCTGCGGGACCTGTTTTTTTTTTTTTTTTTGTCAGAGGTGGAGGTAATCCTCATTGGATACTGCCGGCCCGGTATCCGACAGCATGCCCGACTCGGCTGCGTTGGAGCTTTTTCTCCCAGCCGCCTACGGACTAAACCCCTCCACCCTGTAAAGTGTTTTGTTGCCAGAAACTCGGCGCTATCGGTATACGCGGTGTTTCTGGGTGTGTAGTTGTGTGATCCGGGACCTGTAAGCGCCATAATTATCCGAGTCCTCAATGGCCGGCGGAAATCGATTCCGGATCTCGACAGTAAGCAGGAAATGAACATGCGCCTATTCGACACGTGCAAAGGCATAGCTTACAACTGGAGATTCGAGTACCTACGGCTCGATTCGGGAAATGGATTAGAGATTCACTAGATATGAAATAGTAACGTTATTGACGTTCCATGGCAAAAGGTACCTTATGGCGGTTGGCGCTTACGCTATTATTAACGCCGCTCCAATATTCAGTCGGGACAATGGTACCTTTTGCCGAGGAACGTCACATATCATTGCTATTTCATATCTAATTAATCTCTAATTCATTTCCCGAATCGCGCCGCTGGTTAACCTTTACGCCAAATTCTACCAAAATCCGTTCAGCAATTATGTGTTTACGGCTCGATTCGAACTTTAAGATGCGTCAAATATTACGTCTAAATACGATTTGGATTAGATGTGTCAGTATCAAAAGTGACGTTTTTGTTGGAAGAAACGTCACATTTGACACTGACATATCTAATCTATATCGTGTCTAGACGTATCTTTAAGTTCGAATCGGGCCATTAGTCTTCTTCAGAGTAAGTTATATTTTAAGAAGTGTTTTACATTAATTTATTTAATCTAAAGGGCAGTTTGGCAATGCTCTGAGTCCTTTATTTAATTTATTAATATTATGCCCGTACGGGAAGCAAATTGTTTCAAAAACTGCTCCGGCCATTACTGCTGCTGAGAGGATGTATTCAGTAAATAGCAGAATTAAGCGGGGCCACTGCCAAGATACTTAGCCGCGTGTTAAGGGGCAGTTGTTTCTAGTAGCATACTAACTAATACCAATCGTACCAATTTCTCGAATTGCAATTGGCTCGTACATACCAATGAGTTTTTCGGAACTTATGCACGAAATATCATTTGATATTTACCAATCGTGAAGGAAAACATCGTGAGGAAACCGGACTAATCCGAAAAATGCCTAGTTTCCCCTCTGGTTTGGAAGGTCAGATGGCAGTCGCTTTCGTAAAAACGTGCCTACGTCAATTCTTGGGATTAGTTGTCAAGCGGACCCCAGGCTAAGGGTCTCCCCACATATATCGACGCGCATTCGGCAAAAGCCGATAGGAAAAAGCTTTATGTCCGCGCAATAAGAGCGAAAAAGCCGTCGACGCATTGGCAGGTGCCGGCCGATGCGAGCCGAGCCGAACGACGACTTTTTCGCTCTTATTGCGCGGACATAAAGCTATTTCCTATCGGCTTTTGCCGAATGCGCGTCGATATATTTGGGGAGACCCTAAGGCTCCCGTGAGCCGTGGCAAAATGCCGGGGTAATGCGAGGAAGAAGAAGAGTTTCTGCTGGCAGAGTTTTTGAAAAATTGTAGTGCCTGTTTAGATCATAAATAATACGATTGCCAATATTATTTTAGTAATCTTGAGACATTTCTTTAGTAACTTCATCGATTCAAAATCGATTTGAGTGACTCGATTGATAAAAATCATGAACATATATAGGTCCAAAACCCATCTTAATTTTTTTTTGCAGAAAACCTAAAAATATGAAAATTATTTATAATCTAGCGTAGTTGCGAACAACAGTTGCGTTTCGTTCGCTACGGGGCATATACGATTGCGTCGCTGTGCCTACAAAAGTCGCTATGTGATTTTTGACGATTTTTAGGTTTTAATGCCATTTTGAACCTTATTTCCATACGCATATGCTCCAAAAACAGCGTTGAGCTTATTTCACTATTTAAGGATTTAACAAATGTAGGTATGTGATGCCCATACAATGAATGCTCTTCCTATAATCGCTAACTGGAATAAATCACATAACTACATTAGCTTACTTCAACAGCAATTACAGACGTGCGCTCGCTATGTCATTCTTGACACATAGCGATATTTTCTACTAGTTTATTGAAAAATGATTAGATGCGCTTGCGCCCGATATGTAGTTCCTCGCACATAGCGATAATTTTTGTACAAGTTGGAGTCGATGCTATGTTCCCAGACCGTGCCTGTTACGACACATGGCGGAATTTTCTTATAACAATTCAGTATCCAGTCTACCGTATGTTATTACGTGTGTGTACAAATAATTGAGTTTTGTGAGTTTTCGTTACAAGTTGTTGGCAGTTTTAAAGGTAACAAGTGAATGAAAAATTACATAACAAATAGAAATATGTTTTGTCTATTGTATATTTACTTATTTAAGTACTGCGGAATGGAGTATCGAGACAAACCATTCTGGTTTACCGATGCTTTTGGATCAAAAAATTATGTAATTTTGATTTATCTCTGATAAAAAAAAAAAAAAAAGTTAGCGCAATGTACTTTATAACATGAACATGTAGTGCATTTATGCATTACTTAAAGAAAAAAAATCATGTTATTTTATAGGACATTCTTACACAGATTGACTAAGTCCAACAGTAAGCTCAAGAAGGCTTGTGTTGTGAGTACTCAGACAAGGATATATATAATATATAAATATTTACATACAACCATGACCAAGCCATGACTCAGAAACAAATATTTGTGTCATCACACAAATAAATGTCCTTACTGGGATTCGAACGGGGTCCTAAGGTCTCATCGCATAATAATTGATTGTCATAATGTAATGTTACGCATAAATCTCTTTTCGCATATTTTTTCTCCAACTGAAACAGAAAGTATTTTCGAAAATATTTTGCATTGCAAATGGTTTGCGTTATATTTTTTCAGAAATGTTAATATTTCCAGCACAATAACAATAATGCGAAATGAGTTTTATGCGTAACATTACATTAGGACAATCAATTATTATGCGACCCAATATGGACCCGATTGGAATCCAGGGCCATCGCCTTCACAGGCAGGGTCAATATCTTAAATACAAATGGTTTCTTTTCAACTCAGCTAGGCAATATCGTGTCGTGTTTAATATTGTAACACAAACTTAGATAATAAATGAAAAAAAAAAGCAGTAAACATCAGACAAATACATTATTAATTATTCATGTCTTTTCAAAGGAAAATAATAAGTACCAGAATATATGTAAAAGAGTCGATTGAATTATTTTTTCGTATGCTGTGTTGGGAGAAAGAAGTTTAAAGAAATATTAGAAGACAACAAAATTTCAATTTACAAGCCACGCAAATACCGCAGTGACCCTTGTGTTGCCTACAAACAAGTAAATATTAATATGTAGTAATATCTACTTATAATAAAAAAGTACGTAGACTATTCAATCATAATTAAATTTCCATTATATCGACTTAAAAGTTTTTTTTTCTGTTTTATTGAACACCCCTACATTTTATTTAAATCTACCTATGAACTGGTTAAGACACTTAGCGGTTTTTACGACTAAAACAAAAATCGCTATGTAACATATTTATAAAAAAATATTGTTTTCACACTATTGAAACTAAAATATCATTTCAGGTAATTCCGTAATATATGTTAAAGTGCAAATACTTTTATCATAAAAATTATGATTTGAATATGTTCAATAGTTATCGAAATAAACAGTTTTTTGTGTCTCCTGTAAAGTAGGTTAAAAACACATGGCGACTTTTGTAGGCACAGCGACGAATTTGGCATATTGGCTAAACAATCTGTTGTCAGGTGTCCATAGGCGACGGCAATTAACATGCTCGGTTTGCCTCATTTACCGGGTGTGGCCTGTAACATGAGCAAATAATTAAAACATATATTGTACTCCTCAAGCCGTGACACTTTTGTTCTACAACTTTTAAAAATGATGAAGTATTTGACTCTCTATTTTACATACAAAATAAATATTATCTTCAATGGACGCCATCGCCACACCATATCATTGTGATTGACGTTGCTTGTCACGCCTTAAACATAACAAAATTCGCAATAAATTGCGTCTTAGAATTAACTTTAAAGTGTAGTAAAAATCAAACCACAAGTTATTTTTAAAAGTCGCGGAACAAATGTTGGTCAGTATGAGGAGTACAGCCTACAGTTTAATTTTTTGCTCATATTACAGGCCACACCCGGTATTATAAAAATAGGCTGGCTGACTGACTCACACTTTACTTATCGAGTCTTTTTAGGGTTCCGTACCGAAAGGGTATAAACCGGACCCTATTACTAAGACTCCGCTGTTCCGCTGTCCGTCCATCTGTCTGTCACCAGGATATATCTCATGAATCGTGATAGCTAGACAGTTGAAATTTTCATAAATGAGCCGCAATAACAACAAATACTAAAAACAGTATAATTATAATAAATATTTAAGTGGGGCTCCCATACAACAAACGTGTTTTTTTTTGCCGTTTTTTGCCTAATGGTGCGGAACCCTTCGTGCGCGAGTCGAACTCGCACTTGGCCGATTTTTTCTAATTCTAAAATAAAATAAAAATAATAAATAAATATTACAAGACATTTTTACACAAATTGACTAAGCCCCACGGTAAGCTCAAGAAAGCTTGTGTTGTGGATACTCAGACAACGATATATACTCGTATAATATATAAATACTTAAATACATAGAAAACAACCATGACTCAGGAACAAATATCTGTATCATCATACAAATAAATGCCCTTACCAGGATTCGAACCCGGGACCATCGGCTTCACAGGCGGGGTCACTACCCACTAGGCCAGACCGGTCGAGGAATTTTAACATAAGAACTTACCCTTAACCACGATCATGGCGTATAAACAATAACCGTAATAGTTTAACAACTCGACCGCAAACGCTGGCTGCACTCACTTCACGGTTAATCACAACTTTCCTCCCTTGGCATTCAACCGCTTTAGCTATGTCACGTCCACATGTACCATGTATACACTGCCGTATTCGAACTTCAAGATATTCACAAGAGACGACACGTACTAGATCTATTCTAGATACGTTATAGTTTAGATATCAACTAGGTAGTTCTATTTTGCAGCACAATTCGGGCAACCAATGTCCCTTTTACGTTAGATACCTATAGAGTAAGATATCTATTAGATGTGAATTGGATCTCTGAGTCATATCCTGTGGAAATCGTTCAAGAATATCTCCAGAATCGCGCAAATGTCAAACTTGACAGGTTAGATCTTAAACATATCGTTATCGTATCTTGGTGATGTCTAATAGATGTCTATTTCAAAATCCGAATCGGGCCCACAGTCATCAGTAAAAATATGTCCCATAGTTCTTAATTCGCTGACATAAGGGCTATGGGACATATTTTTGAGACGATTTGTGCACCTGCTGCTCAAATCGTCTGCTGCTGCTGCTGGGCTATGGGACATATTTTTGAGACGATTTGTGCATTTTAAAATTGACTGTACCTAAAGCTTTAAAATGGGAACAGCAAAGGAACAATATGTATGCAGACAAATTTAATTCAGGTACTTATATCATACAAAAAAAAATGGTTGTTTCATACATTTGAGCTGGTCCATTTTCTATGGGAGGGTAAATTTTTTTTCGCGTTTTCGGGGTTGGTCCCATAGTAAAAGTTGCTCAGTATAATCCCAAAACCTCCCTGGCAACGGGAATGCACTTATTTTTTAGCCACCGTGTATAGGCTGAATCCCCTAAACGATATAGGCGCTAATGGTGAGCAGACGCCCTCTATAACCTTTTTTAGGGTTCCGTACCCAAAGGGTAAAACGGGACCCTATTACTAAGACTCTGCTGTCCGTCCGTCCGTCCGTCCGTCTGTCCGTCCGTCCGTCTACTGTCACCAGGCTCTCACGAACCGTGATAGCTAGACAGTTGGAATTTTCACAAATAATGTATTTCTGTTGCCGCTATAACAGCAAATACTAAAAACAGAATAAAATAAAGATTTAAATGGGGCTCCCATACAACAAACGTGATTTTTGACCAAAGTTAAGCAACGTCGGGAGTGGTCAGTACTTCGATGGGTGACCGTTTTTTTTTTTTTTTGCATTATGATACGGAACCCTTCGTGCGCGAGTCCGACTCGCACTTTTATAAAACTCTCGTAATCATTTGCGACCCCTACAATACGAGAACCGATCCAAAACACTTACGTAATTATAACCTTACAATACGTGTTTACACGTCGGGTAGACAGGGGCAGGAAGATCGTTAAATTCAGCCGCTTCATTTGACAGCATTGATCGTAAGGGGCGGACGGGGAACTATAGCGGCTGGTTCGTGGTTACTCTGTGGATAAATATAGTAAGTAAATATGTATTTTTGTGCAGATGACTCGAGAAATTACAGGGAGATTTGAATTCACAAAATGGCATTACTCGGCTGTACGTGCTATAAATTAAATTATACCGGGTGTGGCCTGTAAGAGCAAATAATTAAAACATAGATTGTATTCCTCAAACGGTGACACTTTTGTTCTACAACTTTTAAAAATTATGAATTATTTAGACTCCCTATTTTTCATACAAACTAAATTTTATCTTCAATGGACGCCATCGCCACGCCATATCATTGTGATTGACGTTGCACGTTGCTTGTCACGCCTTAAACAAAACAAAATTCGCAATACATTGAGTCTTAGAATAAACTTTAAAGTGTATTAAAAATCAAACCACAAGTTTATTTTGTATGTAAGTCGCTGAACAAATGCTGGTCAGTTTGAGGAGTACAGCCTACAGTTTAATTTTTTGCTCATATTACAGGCCACACCCGGTATTTGTACAGTCGCCACACGGGATTGTTATGCCATTTAGGGTTCTTGCTAAATTGGACATTGTATAGCGTAAGTATTGAACAACCAATTTAGCTAGGACCCTAAACGGCGCAACAATTTCTGAGTCTGATGGTACATAACGAAGAGGCTCCAGTGCCCAACACAGCTCCAATAATCGACATTTTTAATCATAATGTCATAGCAATATAGTTTACAGCATGGTGTCGAATATTGGGTCTTAACATGGTGATTATTGGGGTGGGTTACGTTATGTGCATTAGAAAGAACTTGGAAGAAGGTATAAGCGATTTTGACATGTCTTTTATTTCAAAAAGGCTTTTTAAAAATTAGTAACTATTACTTATGAAAGCAGGAGAATATAAATGATCGTATAAGATTCATAAATGTTACATATTTGCCGGAACTTTAATTTTAAATGTGTTTTTCAATTTAAAAGACACATCAAGATTGTTTATCTTATTTCTAATGCTAAAAAAACGAACTATAGCATCAATTATCGTCATTCAATATAAGACACAACATAAAGCAGAAAAACTTAAAGGTAACATGCATGTCGCTGCTATGTACACAAAAAAATAATATTATGTATCTACATTCCACATACATAGTGGCAATCAATATGAAAGTCGCTAGGGACCTCATACTATTATCAATGGCAGCATATTATTATACGGAGTTATATATGTCTCTGTCAATGGTATTGAAATTAAATTCCTTGAACAAGAGTTTTTATTCATAGTACCTAACATTCTGCTAGCTCCTATTTCATTCTATGTTGAATCTTATGACAAATCAAAATTGCATTTGTTTTGGCAAATTTCCATTTGTGGGAGGCTAATAAAAAGTCAACACCGCGAAATTGTTACTTACGTAAGCAAAAACATTCGTAATTTCCGAATAAGAACCACTAGACCACTAAATACCACCAGTTTTTACATTGACAGATACGCTCGCGTCTAAGTAACTTACTTTCTATGCATCTCGCTCGTACTCGCATATTAGTGCAAGCGAGATGTATAGAAAGATTAGAAAGTAATTTAAGTAAACGCGAGCGTATCTGTCAATGTCAAAACTGGTGGTAGGCGTAAAGTTCCATGTAACAAAATAACACAAATTAATGTCATACTGAGCAGCTATAGTTATTTGTACTACAAGAGATCAAAGTTTGATATTTCTTCGAGTGCTTATTTTGAGTCCCGTGCAAGCGAAAGATTCTATAATAGATTCACGAGCGTAGCGAGTGAATCTAATTTAGAATCTTGAGCGTAGTAAGGGATTCAAAAGCGCACGAGATGTAAATAACTTTGATCTCGTGTAGTACACAAAATTTTTCACCCTAAGCAGTGAGAACATACCTAGAGGGACAGAGATAATAGAACCCAAGTATATCGAACTTGTATTAGACCCCGCATATTGAAATGACATTTGACTATAAAGGTCACTTGAATGACATTTTGTCTCACTCAGTGAGCAAAATGCGATTTTGCTCACTGATTGAGATAAAATGACTCAGTGAGCAAAATCGCATTTTGCTCACTGTTTTTAAGAAGCAAAGTACCCTTGTTCGAGCTGCTGAGGTGAAAAATATATTATTACCTCGGAAATGTTTGTAATTTGATATTTAATCGCCCAAACACACACGGCCAAGACGTTGGGTCAATCAGCAATAAAATGTAGATTAACGGAACCCTGGCCATTATATCGGGTTCCGTAGCCATTTGAGGGGTTATTACGATTGCTTGATAAACACTGACGAGGTGAAAGCTTGAATTGTCCAATACAAACCAAATTATTTGTTAAAATAGCGCCTAGCCTTACAAATATTGCCTACATTCATCTTCTAGTCCTGACTCACTAGCTCTCCTACGCCTTTCACTTACACACACACACACATATACACACACCCTATAAGCATACACCTTATCACCCTCTCTCGCACATCATTTTAACTAGGTTTAGTTACTGTTACCTACTCTTTTGTAAGCCCCAAGATACAGGTTCAGCCTACTTAGTTTGGGGCTTACCGGACACCTTGTGTATTTTATTATAAATAAAAATTATTCTATTCTATTCTAATTGACACAGGTATATTAATTCTCTTTTGCAGCAGTTAACGTTCATTCAAATATGTAAAAAAAAATACTTCAAGATTTTTATAATTCAGAATTGTAGGTGTATTCAAAATAAAAAACATAAAACCTTTAGTAGATACTACATACATATCTTTGAACTAACACATGAATGTACAGATGTACAAGTTACGGAAAGTTTCCAAGAAATTCGAAACGTTCTCGGAAATTTCAGGAAAATCACAATAAACAAAGAAGGAAACTTTCATTTTGTAATTTCATTTTCCAATTTCGATTCCCATATAAAAATATTAGAAGTTCCTTTCCAACTTGTTACCATAAGTAATACATATTAATATTAACGCCATCTACTCGAGAGTAGGCCAAAGGTATGTGCAATCTTAGTAATATCGCAATTATGGTAAGTTTCCAATGGCATATAAAGACATGTATACAAGAGGGCAAACCTAATGCCTCCAGTGGCCCAAAATTTCGAGACCACAATTACTCCGGTCCGCGCAGAAGCGTTTGACTCGCCAGCGCTTGGCCGGCAAAGGGAACATATCAGGGGTCCCACAGGGAAGGATATTAGTTACTAATTGGGGCCCCTTTCCACTTCTATTATGGGAGTAATGGCGGGAGATGATGGCCTAGAGAATTTAGGGGTCGTGTGTTTAGATAGTTTTGGCGTAACGTTTATGTGTATCTATATCCATCTCTAATGTTAATTAATATAATAATGATTGAGATATACATAAGGGACAGTTTTAAGTCAGATCCCTTTGCCTCGCTCTGCTTCCTGTGAAATTATTCTGAATTCTGAATGGAGGTATTTTGTGGCGTATTTACTTTAAGGGGCTGTGGTATCGTATCTCTCAAACGGATGGACCGATTTTGACGCGGTTTTTTACGTGAAAGCGAGTTTCGTTGCAGTGGTTCTTAGCTATGCGCTTAGCTTAGTTTGAAGAGAATCAACTCTGTTCCAATATGATATGATGTAAGTCATTTTTGGCATAGATCGGTTTTTTTTAATTTTTAATTTAATGTTTGTGTATGATTGTCATCTTGCTAATGTCCCCAGGAAAAATTAGAACGAAGAGAAACCGAGGAAAGAAAGAAATTAATTTATAAACGAATAATTAAGGAGAGGGTGACCACTGGACTGTAATATCCGTACCCTGCGTTCCCGCGGAATAATAGTATATCCGAACGTCATCGTTAATACAAAATGTTTCATTTCTGCCCCTCGAGTACCGTATAATTCAATTTGCAAATACGTATGTATGGACGTTATGACAGAAACCGAACCTTATGTAGGTAGTTGTTGTATTTATGGTATAGCCGGTCAAACAAATTTGTCAGTACTTCGACAACAAAGGCGCGAAGCTCAAATTTTATATGGTACGATAACCCTTCGCGCCTACATTTTTTTTAATTTATCGCTCTTTTCTACAGACGGAAATGGCTTGACAGAATATACGTAGGTATATTTCGAAGCTTTAAATTAGTTTATTTTAAACTAGTTATTTTCACTCTTGTTAAACTTATATTAAAACCATTAGGTACATATGCTATCATATTTTAGTTTTCACAAGCATAATTTCGCAGTATAAATTTGTCGCTAAAGACGTTTTTTCTAACATAATGATACGACGTTTCAATTAACATTACTACGGCTACCATCAGTTTGGCATTGACATAAACGCTATCGTGAACGTAATTTACTCTCTATGCATCTCGCTCGTACTGACATATTAGTGCGAAAGGGATATATAGAAAGTAAATTACGTTCACGATAGCGTTTATGTCAATGCCAAACTGATGGTAGCCGTATAGGACTGTCAAAACAGCCTGTTAGTTTGCTTCACTTCCATTTGACACATAAGACGCTACGCGCAAAAAGAATTGATTATTTCGATCTTTTCTGACTTCACTAACTTTGCACAAAATGGCAATAACAATTCATACCCGCATAGGCTCCGCACTTGGTATGAAAACATAGCGAGGTCTAAAACGCAACATTGACAAAAAAATCTTGCTTACTCCCTCACGCTCGGTTATCAAGCCGCTTTAATCCATTTAAACTGTAATCAGAAAGCTTTCAGAACGGCCCGGCTCGGAGTAAGCTCAAAATGATCCATTAGAGGATTTAAAATGCATTGGAATATCAAATTACTTGGCCGTAGGGTTCTGTTCATTGTTGTAGGTGATACGAGTATAGGGGCCGTGCGAGTGGAGTGGCTGCCATCTAGTGGCCTGAATCGGTTCACTGGCCCAATATTACAGGGTTCTATGTTACATTTCAAAATAGTTGAGACTTAATCGGCCCGAATTAGGGTTGCCAACCGTACTATATTATATAGTATTGTACTATATTTTGGCTCTCTGTACTATATACTTTTGGAAAAATATATAGTACGCTAAAATACTATATTTCCGATTAAACGTATCATCATCTCAGCCATAAGACGTCCACTGCTGAACATAGGCCTCCATTCGTACCGGTTTGAAGCGACCCGCATCCAGCGTCTTCCGGCGGCCTTAACAAGGTCGTCCGTCCACACTAAAACGTATATTACACTCATGTTTAGTATTTTATCTAAAAGTACTATATTTTTTTGAAATGTACTATATTTTTGATGCCTTATTCTGGAAAGTACTATATTCCACCAAAAAAAAGTTGGCAACCCTAGTCCGAATCGAACTTTAAGATACCTACGTCAAATATTACGACATTTACGACTATTCGTAAACGAATATTACGATATGATATTGATTAGATATGTCAGTGTCAAACTGACATATTTAATCCATATCGCATCAAGTCGTAATATTCGACGTATCTTAATGTTCGAATCGGGCCGAATGTCACTATGACAATGTTCAAATTTAAGAACCACTACCACCAGTTTTGACATTGACAGATACGCTCGCGTCTAAGTAACTTACTTTCTATGCATCTCGCTCGTACTCGCATATTAGTGCAAGCGAGATGTATAGAAAGTAATTTACGTAGACGCGAGCGTATCCGTCAATGTGAAAACTGGTGGTAGCCGTACAGTTCGATAAAAGTGAAACATAGAACCCTGTAATTATTGGCCCAGCTACTTCGCGCCAAAGCAAGTGCTGCGATCTACAGTTGACGTACCTACGTTTTCTTGTGCGTTGTAGATTCTGCCATCTTGGCTTGGCTAAGGTCTTGATAGCAGAGATGGAGGAGTACAGTCACCTGCAATAATATGTTATACCGCATAGGCCGCAAAAATATCTGACACGTTCTTATTTGTAGAGCCGTAAGAGCGTGTCACATATTTTTGCAGCCTTCGAAGAGTAACATATTATTGCAGGTGACTGTACCTACCGGACTAGCGAACCGGTGGTCGTGGGTTCAAGTCCCACCCAAGACAGTAAATTTTTCCACTTTTAATTAGTTTCTAAGATTAATAGCATCCTTCGCAGACGTTTCTGCTTGATACAAAATTAAATTCATTGTTGTAACCTTTCATTTCACAACGGAACCATACCTCACCTTTACCCCTAAAAATGCCAATTCAGCTTTTCATCATACATAAATTATTAACCTATATTTCTGGCGTTTTTTTTTATCTTTTTGGGGTGACAACGTGAGAACGGATTGCCAGGGCGATGGTATCGGGCCAATGGACGCTGTGATTTATACGGTGAGATGGAAATGCGTTGTTTAACCGACTGGAGAAGGCACGTAATGATTTTCGAGTGTAGCAGCGCGATTCGGGAAATGAATTAGAGATTCACTAGATATGAAATAGTAAAGATATGTGACGTTCCACGGCAAAAGGTACCTTATGGCTTTTGACGACCGGTCTGGCCTAGTGGGTAGTGAATGTAGTGATCCTACCTATGAAGCCGACGGTCCTGGGTTCGAATCCTGGTAAGGGCATTTATTTGTATGATGATACAGATATTTGTTCCTGAGTCATGGTTGTTTTCTATGTATTTAAGTATTTATATATTATATATATCGTTGTCTGAGTACCCACAACACAAGCCCTCTTGAGCTTACTGTGGGACTTAGTCAATCTGTGTAAGAATGTCCTATAATATTTATTTATTTATGGCGGCTGGCGCTTATTATTATTAACGCCGCTCTAATATTCAGCCGGGACAATCAGTCCAATATTGGAATATTCAGCAAGGTGGCGCAAGCGCGAGCAGACGTCCATTCCGTAACGGTGCGCGGCAACTACTACTGCTAGACACCAAAATTGGTGTGGGCCGCGTGTACTTGTGACACGACGAAATCGCGGAGTGAGCCAGGCCGGCCTGGTATGGTCCATCTGTCTGTAGTCTCTATATCTGGCTACAACGTGTCCTCCTCATTTCCACTTTATTTATTTATTTATTTAAACTTTATTGCACAGTAAAAATTGTACAAAAGGCGAACTTAATGCCAGAAGGCATTCTCTACCAGTTAACCCGTGGGCCAAACAGAGAACAAGTAGTAATAGGTTTAGTAATAGGCTTTCTCTCAAGTGAGAATGTTTAAGCGTACCTATACTACCTATAGGTATCTTTATTTCTCTGGCACTCCCTACATGGCATGAATACGGCACGGTATCCTTTACTTACTAAATTACATTGGAATTGAATTATCATCACAAAGTTTAATCGCTGAATGCATACCCTAAAATTAATTCTATTACGACTATAATTATATAAACTTAGTTTAATTCGGCACAAAACTTAGGACTATCAAATTAAACTTCCATCTTAGTTCCATGTCTCGCTGAATAGGGTAAATGTACATATAAGCGAACAAAGCGTATGCCCGACTCCTATTTCAATATTCAGAAGCTATGACCTCTTTACACTATACTATACGTACTTATTGTAATGAATTACCATTCATTCATCCTTACCCTCTAATCCCCTACTGCGACGTTGCTATCTACACTCTAAAATAAGCTCTAATTTCTCATGTCAAAGTCCATTTTAGAACGTAGTTTTTGTAATCATCTGGTGATACAAAGCAAATATAACCATGCGTACAAACAAACCCATGTAACCTTTTCAATAAGATTGAAAATGGAAAAGCTGACAACGTAAGGCGTAACTAAGATACTAAGTCAAAAAGCGCTCGCGGCAAAGTTGAAGATGCGTTTGTTTTGGTTCTTGTACCATCGAATTAAGGTCGAAATATGGGTTTTTGAGTGCAAGGCGAGGGGTGAATGAACTGGTGGCCCACGTGGCTTGCAATTGCGCAGTTTTGAAGACCCCCTGCAGTAGGTTACGGCGTATATGGTAGGGTGAATGTGCCTGATGTTGACCCCAAAATATTTATATCTACAAATATTTTTGACAAAACTTGTGATCAAATTTTCAATTTAATTAGTGATAAAGAAAAATAAATTAACAAATAACTAGAATGGGCAAGTAAATAAAACTTAATAACGAATAAACTTAAATATAATAACAATCTTACAAATAAAAACTGTCGGCTTATTTTTTAACTAAGAAATTTATATTAGTTAGATTGTCAAAAAGGTTATTAAAAAAAAGTATGTAATTAAAAAGTTTGTAGAAGCGATAAAGTTTTTAATAACTTTTCATGAAAACATCACATATTAGTCATATTCTATTACTGTGCAATGGCCAGCAAATTCGCTGAACATAAACAGACATTTGGTTAATTCAGTATTAATCCATAATTTGCTTAATTCAATGAATTCAATCGCAAGCCTGGCCGCGGGCACTATTATAATTAACGATTAATTTGCGAACATAGATCGCTTATTGCTAGAGAGCGCATATAATCCGCTTATTCATAACAAAATAAGTGGGTGTGCACAATTAAAAATACAAAAATTCAGTCCCATTTAATATTAAATTTGTTAATATAAAATCCCATCCCATTTAATATAAAATAAATAAAAAATATAAAATTCAATAATAACTTACGAGTAAGACCAGCTTAATCCTAGTCACTCATTTAATTGGTAATAAATATACTATCCAATATTATACGCTGATAGTGGCGCTTTCACACTCGCTTACTCGCTTTCCAAGTCGGTGAAGCTTAGATAAACCACGAATATAGAAAATCGAAATATCAATATCACCCTCTTCGTCACAACACACGAATTTGCAATAGCGATAGAGAGGCAAATTTCCGGTGTCTGCGTTAGGCCCTCAGAGATTTAGCGCCAACCCACACTATGGCTCAACGCAACGTTGATGCGTCAAGCACCAGCCTGCGCAGTGCCATACTCCGCAGCGACGCCATTTTCCACAGCACTGACGGCCTAGCCAAAGTGACGGTCGCTTGCGCATCGCCATCGAATCGCTGTGTGTCTCTCTAACACTCTTCCATATTAGTGTGACAGTGTCGGTTGTGTTTCGTTCGCTACTTACGTAAATAGCGTTAGCGATTGGCATGTTGTCTACGGGGCCTGACTAGTCGCCGACGCTGAAAAGACGCTATGGCTAGTGTGCCCCCGTTCGCATTAGGCGCCATCTAATGAAGGTAATCGGTATTGGCGAAGCATTAGGTGGGTAATTAAAAATTGTTGACTCTCAAACAGAGCTCGTTATGTATTCATGCAATTATTGGCCTACGGACTTATTAAAAATAAACACGTTACAGTCAGTACATATTTATTTCGAATGTAAATAAGTTAATAAACACAATGGTTTTATAAAGTTTCAAATAGCACTTACACAGCCGTGCTTTCAAAATCGTAACAGAGTTATCTTGGTACATAGCTCAACATACACTAACAACTATGTACTAAGTAAAAACAATAGGACTGCTCTGAAAAATGCTTATTTTAAGCATTTCGGTGACAAATACAACTCCGCAAAGCCCGAAAACAAATACAACATAAATTGTCCGGCAAGTTGGTAATCTTCGGCAAACTGCGAGACGTGTCGAGAGCCAAGTCCGGCGTCCGGCGTCCGACACGTGTTGATTCTTATGCCGGATTGCTTTTTGAGAACGTGAATTCGTGGGTCTATTTTTAAAGGCGCCTTTTCAATTTCAATAAGTCTTTATTTAACAATCTTATCAACTAGTTTTACAAAATATAATACAAACATCTTATTTCTCTCTTACTTAAAAATAAAAAATAATAGTTATTTGTTTTACAAGGGGGCAAAGTTGTTGTTTAACCGCTCGTGCTAATATTGATACCCGAGCAAGCGAAAGATTCCAAAATTGAGCCACGAGCGTAACGAGTGGTTCGATAAATGGAATCTTGATGGTTGCGAGGGTTTCAAAGCACGAGGGTTAAACAAAATTTGCCCCCGAGAGAAACACAAAATTTTTCACAACACCAACCCGAAGCAAATATTAAATATTAAATATCAAACAAAATCAAATCCAAATGAATGTTATTGAATATTTATCATGCGAAATTACCATTTAAAAGTCAATTCAACCAGCAAACATAAGAAAACAACTCAAAATTTGCATTTGATTACTTTGCCTCACATGTGAATAAAATGCAACTTTGCTATTCGTTTTTGAAGTGCAAAGTAAGCCTTTCCGAGCTGGTGTGGTGAAAAAACTATTACAATATTTCCGCTGTCCGACATCCGAGTCAAGATTGTCTTGCTTTCCAGCATAGGCCTCCCCCAAGTACCTCCAAAGTTCCCGAGCATGGGCTTTCCTTCGCCAAAACTAAACGCACCTACATTCTGTGAAGTTATGTATTAAACGTATAGGACGATAGGTAACGTAAAATAAAATTACGTAATAAAGTTTTATGACTTCAATCCTTTGGACTTTGAGTATGGCGTTCAATAGCCATCCGTCGCTCTCAACAAAATACCGGACATTTTTATAGCTTAATTTTTAAGCAGTTTTGACTTATTCACAGTGTTAATGATAGTACTTGCTATAACTGTTCCAAGTTTTAGGTACCTACATCAAACGGGTTTTGAGTAAAACGCATTTAACCGATTTGCAAGACCGAAGTGATCCGTTAAGAGCTATGTGAACAAAGTTTTGTACGGAGCTCTAAAAATTACTGAAAATCTGGGTTTAATATTAAGATAACTGCGTCATAGCCCTACAGTCCGTAACCGGCACCTTTACCCCAAAAGGGCTGTATTTAGGTGACCCAGTTGCGCCCTTCGGCTGCACTCTGCAATCACATCAGCGTCATCCCTGCGTGTTACATGTTGTATAACTGTTATATAACCGTTATGAGTACTAGTTTATAACATGTAGTATAACTGTTATATAACCGTTATATGAGTGCTTGCTGTTTATATACGATGTTAATTAGCTTTGAATAGAGACCAAGAAAAGTCTGCAACGATTTTGAGAGCACGTGCAGTGCAGGTGTTATTTATACGTCATAATTTCTTAGAAGTTTGACGTTTAAAATAACACTTGCACTGCGTGTGCTATCAAACTCGCTCCAGACTTTTCTTGGTCTAACTCTATCTGTTTTTCTAAGCTTTTATTTGCACACATGTTATTTATAAACACTCTAAGATGCGTTCAAAAACCGAAAATTACTGCCGATATAAATGTTAACTGTTACCTATGCCAAAACAGTTTTTTTTCTGCGCAAATTAATTATTGTGTTCCTAATAATAACGATATAGCGATATTTTTTCTACATGACATTAAAACTCTTCAAAGGGCCTCTACGTGTTGGATCTATATCCCCACGCAAGCCTATCAAAAGACCCGATTAATAGGCCCGTGATATCTAATATGGAGAAACAAAAACGATATCGATTAAATATTGACATTCAAATTTCGCATTTTAACTCATTTCTAGTAACATAGTAGCGACTTTCATATTGACTGAAATATTTCATATTTCATATTGTAACAAGGTACGAAATCGGTCGGATTTTTTTTATACGAAACGATACGGAATTCAAATTCATTGGCCATAAATACATAGGATAGTTTTTATTAATTTTTATCATGGATATATCATATTACGTACAAAGAGAATAGATAGTATACAGCGGTCCTGTCATAGTAAATTTTGTAGTCACTGTAAATTTACTGCCATCTATCGACACACGACTAACACTCAAAATAGTGTATATAAATGGATAAATAATTTTATTATTTTTATATTATTTTGACCCATATTCATTATTTGATATCTATATGTTAAAATTGTTAAATATGAAACGGTGTCGTCACGCCATCTAGCCGAGCATAGGCTAAAGGTGTGTGCGGCATCTATCCGAGAATGACTTTTTCTTGATTTCCGAGGCACGTTTTTTTCATAGACTTTATTCATCTTATACGAAGTTACATATATATTTTCACCACACCAGCTCGGAAAGAATTACTTTGCAGTTCAAAAACGAATAGCAAAGTTGCATTTTATCCACATGTGAGGCAACGTAATCAAATGCAAATTTTGAGTTGTTTTCTTACGTTTGCTGGTAGAATTGACTTTTAAATGATGATTTTGGCGTAAAGCCAGTGGACTGTAGTTTTTTAAGTTAGTTCCTTCGACACTATACTGCTTTATCTGATGGTAGAAGGACTTACCGGTATTTTGTGGTCTGCAGCTGGCAGAGGCCTCTGCGGGTGGATTGCTCGCTGGTGGCTTCCTCGTTATTTCAAGGCACTGTTTTCTGGTATATTTCGCGAATTCAGATATTCTTTCTGTTGCGATGTTTTGATGACACTGACACCGTTAGTTATTAGGTTATTACTTTTTAGACCATTGCGAATGTGTCGCCGGCCAGTAGCCTCGCTACCTCAAATAAATCAGTATAGCAGTAGGTTGAATACTAAACACCCCCCACCGAAAGCACTATGTGGCTTTCTCATAATATGAAAAAAGAGAGAACAGAACTTGCGCATGTATAGGCGCGAAAAAAAAATATATGCAATTAATGCGATAAAAGAAGGGGATTTAGTGAGTATAAGGCAGAGGACACAGTTTATTAACAGGTCTCAAAAAGGAATTGTTAGCTCTTGTGTAACCTTGCGCACAATGCCGTCTAAACCGGGATGTGTTTGTTGGACAATTGCAAGTGGCCAACTGCAAGGAGAAACTCGGTCGTCCTTGACCAACACTAAGTCTGCTACATTAATATTGGGAGGCGAGGTGAACCATTTTGACCTTTGCTGTAAGGTATGTAAATAATCTTGGCTCCATTTCTTCCAAAACAGTTGAGAGCAATTTTGCAAATATTGCCAACGTGATAGACTCTTGCCTATCAAGAAGTGTCCAGGAGTTAGGACATTAAACTCATGAGGATTATCACTAGCTGGCAGAGCGCATAATGGCCGTGAATTCATTATGGCTTCAATTTTACAGAAAATTGTTGTCAGCTCCTCAAAAGTCAAGGCTTTGTCACCGACAGCACGCACAAGATGGTATTTCGCAATGCGAACGCAACTCTCCCAGAAACCACCCATGTGAGGGGCGCTAGGAGGATTTAACTGCCAGTTAATCAAGCGCTGAGCGCAGCCGTTAAAAATATCCTGTTGATTGCTCTTGTCAGACATGAATTTCTGAACATCAGCAAGATGTTTACTGGCTGCTGTGAAATTCGTCCCGCAATCGGAATAAAAGCATGCCGAAAGACCGCGACGGGATACGAATCTGTCTAGTGTAGCCAAAAAGCAATCGGCAGATAGAGAGGAGAGCGTTTCCAAATGCACGGCTTTAGTTGAAAAGCAAACGAAGACCGCTAAATAAGCCTTCTCTATCTTCGCATTGCGCCGTAAGCTTTCTTTTATATAAAAGGGTCCGGCCAAATCCACACCTACATGCTCGAACACCTTATTAGGTAACAGCCGAGTGGATGGAAGGTCACCCATTTTAGGCTGCAGCAGAGTGGATCTACATTTGTAACAGCTCTTGCACTTTGAATGAATGGAACGAATGAGGCTACGAGCCGACAAGATCCAATATCTCTAGTTGAGAATATTCTGCAAGGTCTGCGGACCTGTGTGTAAATATTTCTTATGAAAATATTCAACCAAGAGCTTTGTAAACCTACTTTGCTTCGGCAACAATATAGGATGCTTCGCATTGTAAGGCAAGTCAGAGTGCGGGATACGACCCCCCACCCTGAGGAAGCCTCGATCGTCAAGAAAGGGTGCAAGCTTCCTTAACGAAGGGATGTACGTTACGCCCTTTTTCAAAGTTTCAATTTGCTCTTTGAAATAAGCTGCTTGTACTAATTTGATCAAGCAATCATGGGCTTGATTCAAGTCTTTAGTCGTTAAAACTTGGTCGCAAATCGAAACGTCACCACGGAATCGTCGCAGTAAACGTAAGATCCAGGCGATGCTTCTTTGCATTCTAGAATAAGAAGAGAACTGGTTGCAAACACGATCAACGAATTCCAGTTTACCTTCTTCTCCCGTTTGTTGAGATAGTAAATTAAATGTATTTGTATTTAATTTCATCTCTGGGATTTGTGTTTCACATTTATTTATTAAAGTGGAAACAGGCCAATTCTCACAATCGTCATACATCCAGGCAGGCCCTTCAAACCACTGAGAGTTACCAGCCATGAACTGCGACGGAGAAACACCTCGCGAGGCGACGTCTGCCATGTTGTTTTCGCTGTTCACATGACGCCACGCTCCTCATGGAGGTATTGACTCTGTTATTTGTGTAACACGGTTACACACAAATGTTTTTAATTTATAAGCGTCAGTTTGTAGCCACGCCAAGACAATAGACGAATCTGTCAAAGCTGTGATTTTTGTCACATTAATTCGAATTAAGCATTCACACGCGTACTTCATTAGTTTTGCAAGAAGTGCTGCGGCCATAAGTTCCATTTTCGGGATAGTCTGAACTTTGACAGGTGCTACCTTTGACCTTGCCATCAACAATCTGCACTTAACGTTAGACTGATGTCGTGAGATGACGTAGATGCAGGCGGCGTACCCACGAGAAGACGCGTCGCTAAATCCAACAAGTTCGCATTCAGTTACATTTGGAAGCAAGATATGCCGTTGAATCTGCAACTCGGATAGTCGGGGTAGTTCGTCAATGAACGTCAACCACGGCTCGCATACGTCTTGAGGAAGCGGATCATCCCAACCGAGACCCACCTTCCAAAGGTCCTGAAGAATGCACTTTGCAACAAATGTGCATGGAGCAATGTATCCAACAGGATCATAAATTGACGCAAGAGTCTTCAGTACAGATCGCTTAGTATTGACGGTATCTTGTTTATTCAATGAGAAGCTGAACGCGTCAAACACCGGAGACCATTTCAAGCCTAAAAGCTTAATTGAAACGTCATCCCTGTCCTTCTGAAAAGTGACAGTAGTTTCACGATGTTCAGCCGGGACGCGCTCAAACAATTGTTCAGAGTTGCTCGACTACTTCTTAAGCACAAGTCCTCCGCACTGTAGCATATTAATCAACTCGTCCTGTAATGCACATGCCTGAGAGAAGGTGGCGCATGACCACAGGATATCATCCATATAGATGCCTTGACGTACAACTTCAGCAGCAGAAGGAAAACGTTCACCTTCATCACTGGCTAATTTTAGTAAAGTGCGTATGGCCAGAAATGGACTCGAACTCACGCCATATGTGATTGTTTTCAACTCATAGACTTTTATCGGCTCGTCAACGGACGACCGATATAAAATGTGTTGATATTTTCGGTCAGATTCGCGCACAAGGATCGCACGATACATTTTGCAAATATCACTTGCGAAACAGTATTCGAATAATCGAAAATTTGTTATTATGGCACCTATATCACGGTATAGGTTTGGTCCCGTCAACTGGGTGTCATTAAGAGAGACGTTTGTAGACGTTTTCGCACTAGCATCAAAGACTACGCGCAACGGCGTAGATGTGCTGCTTGGCCTTAAAATGCTGTGATGTGGTACAAGATATTTGCTCGGCTCACTACCAGTATACAATTCCATGTGGTCTAGTTTCTCATACTCCAACATGAAGTCATTGTAAGCTTGCTGCAGCACTGGTGAGCGCGCCAGTTTGCGCTCTGTTGCCAGCAGTCGTCGCTCGGCAGCAGCGCGAGAGTCTCCGAGTATCGGCGCATCAGGAACAAAAGGCAGCGGCACGATATACCTCCCCCCCTCATCACGGGGGTGATCACGCACGTAAATATCTTCAGCCAGCTGATCTTGTGGGCTGAGTACAGGTTTGCACGGCAATTCCTCTACTTCTCAGAAGTCACGCAGCGTTTTGTCCAAAGTCTTCTCTAAAGAAATCGTCAGATGGAAACTCTGTGTTGGTGTTTCGGTGTCGTTACTGTCGTTGTATAATCTTCCGCTAACGACGTACCCAAAAATGGTTTCAATAACCTTTGGGATGTTCGGCTTGACAGTAGTAGGCTTGTCCATAATCAATTCGGACACGACGCCATTGTCCAGTAGAATATCCACCGATGACTTCACGAAAAACAACGGGTCAGCCAATTCAAAATTATTGTATTCTTCCACAACTTCTGGTGGAAACGAAACATTTGGCATTTCAGATGACACTTTCTCCACGACGACCATCTCCACCTGGAAACTCGGAACGTCCGATTTACACGGCTTCAAGTCGCACGTCACCATGCCAAAGTTTTTGACAAGTTCACCTCCAAGTCCTGATACTGTGTAAGGACATTTGTTGCGAGGTAAGCTCAAACGTTGAGCACAATTCAAAGTAATAAATGAGCTTTGCGCTCCAGAATCAAGAACAGCACGGCAGTTCTGATGTTGTCCGGTGATGTCAACCACTAGAGTCCTCGTAGTCCCCAACACTACACCGTAAGAACCTGAATTTTCACTCACGGAGTGAAGATTCTCAGTTCCAGTTGGAGCGGGCGTCACACTCACGGAGCGCGGCGGCGAAGGCCCCGCTGCATGCACGGCAGCGCGGGGCGTCTGCAGGGTCGGCACGACCGGAGCCTGCAGAACACTTGCATCCCGATGTAGCAAATAATGATGAGGCTGAGAGCAAACTCCACAAGTCATGTTGCTCTTACAACTTGACGCTTCGTGACCACTTTTCAAACAGTTGCTGCATATCTTCAAGGCGTTGCTTGACACGGTCAATCCTATCTTGAATCAACAGTTTACGAAACTGTTCGCAACGATAAATCAGATGATTTGAGTTGCAATGCACGCAAGTCAGTTTGTTTTCGTACGAATTATTTTGAGTATCATTATTACGCGAAACAGTTTGTTAATCCAACCTTTTGCGAAGACGAGGTCGCGTTCGAATATTTGAAACTGGCAGATTTATAACTCGGTTGTGTGAAGTTGACAGGTGACTTCACTTTAACTTGTTGATGGTTTATAGTCCGGGAGCTAGTACTAGGAAAAGTATGTTCCAACACTTTTATTTGTTTGTTCACAAAATTTATTAATTCCGCGAAAGTCGGTAATTCATTTTGATCGCGGCTTTCTTCAAACAATTTCCGAGAATGCCTGTCTAGCCCGCGAAGTGCCAGATGGCAGAATAGATAGTCGTCCAAGTTCTCAATCTGCAAGGCGTGAATAGCTTTCAAGGAATGGTCAAAAGTCTCCACGAATGAGGTTAAATTCGCTGCACTGTCTTTTGTCAAAGGTGAAAAGTTCAGCATTTTATCCAGATACCTGCCGGTCAACGCTCTGACATCTTGGTATTTATCAAGTAAGCTTTTCCAAACTACAGGATAGTTGTAAGATGTGATCGGAAGACTCTTGATAATATTCAGTGCTGGGCCTTTGACACAAGACAGCAGATAATGAAATTTATCTATGTTCTCGAACTTGCGATTGTGAACCAAAGACACAAATGTATCATGAAATGTGGCCCAATTCTCCACCTGACCATCAAATTCAAACAAAGTCAGCTTCGGTAAATGTGGCCTAGCGAAACAATCATCCTTGGTTTCAGTGAAATTATTTTTGGTTGGCTCCTGGACTATACGGTTGCAGTTCAAAGCTACCTTTTTACAAGCAAAATATAAATCGTCGAAACTTTCTAACGAGCTTGTTGAAGGTTTAGCTTTGGGGTTTGCCTGCATCTCCAGCATGATAATTTCCATGACAATTTTTTCGAAGTCGCAACGTGCGTCATCGAGTTCCGAAAACTGTACCATGTAATCTTGCACCGAGTCTAGACTATCCAATTTAACAGTTTTGGATACATCATAAGCCTTTTGTAATTTGTTAAACAAATATTCTTTTTTGAGTGTCAACGTATTTATTTGCAATAACAATTGCACCTCGCCTTCCGCCATTGTTTGTCACGGACAAAAATGTAGGACGAATTGGATATTTTATTGAAATAAATATCAGTAAAACCGTAGAAATAAATAGGAAACAGCGAGATAATATGCGGATACGATCCGCAAGGGAAACGCAATGGTTAGCCTATAGAAGTAGGTATAGAAGATAGGATTTTGGGGAAAAAATAAATCTGGGAGGGTTCAAAATTTGGGAAATTTAAGAATCGGCTCGGAGGACCAGAAAATGTGGCGTAAAGCCAGTGGACTGTAGTTTTTTAAGTTAGTTCCTTCGACACTATACTGCTTTATCTGATGGTAGAAGGACTTACCGGTATTTTGTGGTCTGCAGCTGGCAGAGGCCTCTGCGGGTGGATTGCTCGCTGGTGGCTTCCTCGTTATTTCAAGGCACTGTTTTCTGGTATATTTCGCGAATTCAGATATTCTTTCTGTTGCGATGTTTTGATGACACTGACACCGTTAGTTATTACTTTTTAGACCATTGCGAATGTGTCGCCGGCCAGTAGCCTCGCTACCTCAAATAAATCAGTATAGCAGTAGGTTGAATACTAAACAATGATTTTGGATGATAAATATTTAATAACATTCATTTGGATTTGACTTGGTTTGATTTTGTTTGATATTTTACATTTAATATTTGCTTCGGGTTGGTGTGGTGAAAAATTTTGTGTTTCACTCGGGGGCAAATTTTGTTTAACCCTCGTGCTTTGAAACCCTCGCAACGCTCAAGATTCCATTTTTCGAACCACTCGCTATACGCTCGTGGTTCAATTTTGGAATCTTTCGCTTGCTCGGGTATCAATATTAGCACGAGCGGTTAAACAACAACTTTGCCTCCTTGTAAAACAAATAACTATTGCTACGTAGAAGAAGTCGCTGGAAGAAACTAGTATACATACACAATATGCTTCAACGGACTTTTGTGTTAAATAAGAATCAAATAACGAACACTATTTTGGTCCCCAAACATTGACATTTATTCTTATTCAATCGAAGTTTTTTGAGTTGGGTCCGCACCTCAACTATGTGTATTTTACAAAAAAGAAACCTCGGTAAAAGTGTAAACAGCCCAAACCAACAATAAACACCCCAACAAAATAACTAAAATAAGTTCTCCATACAGGCAAAGAGTAGTAAATTTATAAAGAGTATTAAACTCCGTATTGCAGCATTACCTATCGTTGTACATAGATGGCGCTATATTATTTTTTTTCAAGTTTTGTGCCTATGAAAACCGATACAAAGTTAAAAACCAAATATAATAAACTAACTTCTGCCTTCTGCCCACTAATTTCATAATAATATTATCAATAGAATTCATTCATAAAGTTGCCTTGCAATTTTGTTTCTTGGTGTTGGAATTCGTTCATAAAGAGGGTAAGCACCTTTGCAGCTGTGCGTACATTAAAGTTTTTTTTCTTGTCGGTATCATTTTTGGTCTGAGTTAGTCTTTTGATTTTCTAATAGGTATGTAATTAATTTGGCTGTGATCAGTAATTTCAGGCTTTGCGCTGCAATCCCAGATAAAATAGAATTATTATTTATTTATTTATCTGCCTCCTAGCCTAGTCGGTAGTGACCCTGCCTACGAAGCAGGTCCCGGGTTCGAATCCTGGTAAGGGCGTTTATTTGTGTGTTCATCACAAATATTTGTACCTGAGTTATGGATGTTTCCTATGTATATAAGTATTTATATATGTGTGTATATATATCGTCGTCTAGTACCCACAACACAAGCCTTATTGAGCTTACTGTGGCACTAGGTAGATCTGTGTAAAATTGTCCTATAATATTTATTTACGTATTTACTTATTTTTACTGCCGTATCGCCCTGGAAATTGTCACTCTGCTATATTTACCATCCTCTGATACAAGTAAATATTTGACCAAGCAATCACATCGGCGTCTGACAGTGGCAGACCGTGTAAATATTGGAGATTTCATGCATCGCCGATAAGTGTGTAAAGTGCTTAGGCTGACATCTCGGGGTGTAGGGCGACTCTTGAAACTTCTTGGTGTAACAACGGCCTAAGACAAAATAAGTTTTTGTCAAAAAAATCATTTTTGGTACAAGCTTTTATTGCTGACTGTACTTTTCTTACGACAGACAACTAATACTTATCGAGACAATTCGAAAAACCTCTAACACGATTAGGTTGCGTTGTTTCATCACAGAGTTCCTATGGCCACCACCTGTCTCCATCATCAGATCAGCTTGATGGTACCATAATATTGCATTGTCATCCGATTTATACATGCATGCAAAATTTCAGCTCAATCGGAAACCGGGAAGTGGATCAAAAATAACTTGCAAGATTTGATTACAGACAGACATCAGACAGGCAACGGTCAGGTGAAACTAAATAAAAGCTTGTAAAATAAGAATGTTTGACATTTGCGTTTTATTATTTTGGATAGACAATTGGAAATTAGGATAAGCTTGTTTTAAGAATCGGTAACAATTTGCAAGGTTGCCACACAAAATTCTCAGATTTGCCTATTATTATTTATTATTGTTCCGAACGACAGTAGGCAAAAGGTTATGGCGCCATCGCTCGAAAAGATTGCACAATACCTTTGACCGTCGGCATCGAGTAGATGGCGTTAATTTCAATATTTAACAAATTAACACATATCAGTGAAAGAATAAGGATCAAAGTTAACGCGTTCTAACAGTTTTAATCTTCTGTCAATAGATGGCAGTAGATTTCTGTGGCTACATTATTTACTTTGCCTCTATTTCAAATTCTCTTTGTTATAGTTTTTATAGTAAAAGGACGTTAACTGACGACGAGATAATTCTTGAATTGCACACAATTGTAGCAATTCTATTCATCTACTCAACTTACTTTACAAACAGAACTTGCTTCTTTAATCAAGTGCTAAGGACTCAAGTAATAAAACTGGCAATAAAATGTAAGCAAACAATGTACTTACAGCACATACTGAACTAATTATAGACTTTATCGCGTAGCCATAAGGACTATGAGTGGTCAATTAAATGTGCAACAATGCAAGGAAAGCACAGCGCAGTTACTGTTCAAAAGAGCCCGATAATTGCCCTTACTTTACTATTAAAGGAGAATAGTCTTAAATGTATACAGGGTGGTAGGAATCAATGGAATTTATCTGAGAAATGAGAAATGCCTCGGTAAACGAATAGGTAATATAGTATTTAATTATAAAAGCTTACTAGAAGGCCGTCGACATCACTTACAAAATTAACAATTAATTCAATAGAGATCAATTACTTATTTTATACAACAGAAAACCACCTAGGTTAGTCTGTACATATCCACATCGTTAAGCCGCTGGCGGTAGAAAGGCTCGGGGGCTCCACAAGGCGCTCAGCAAACGCCTAAGGGAGGCTACAGATGACCCTCGCGCAGGCAGCTTTCTCTCGCAAAGATTGGCCATAGCAATCCAGCACGGGAACGCTGCCTGCGTGATGGGCACCCTACCAAGGGCGCAGAATTTTGATAGGAATTTTCATTTTTTAGCTTTAGTTATCTTAATGTAGTTAATTTCAGTTTTATATTCATTTTGTAACACTTATCACAAATTAAATGATTTAACTAAAACTATTTCCTATTCTAAACAGCTGATAACAAGCGCCATTATTTTAGAATTACTTTTCCCAATTCAGATTTGTTGTGATGCTTCCAGCATTGCTTTGTAAAGACAATAATAATATTGTGATAAGCGCTCAACAAATGAAGAAATAGATTTAAGGAACTTTTATATCTAATAATTTGTTTCGTTCCTTCCCCCCTGTATAAAGGCACCACTCTTACGAGTTTTCGCTTTTGTTCAGTACTTACGATCTCTCGAAAAGGAAGGTATTATGTACACCCAATCCCATACATTTTTATGACCTTTTACTTTTGTATAGTAACGTAGCTAATTGCAACGTGTTTCTAAAGAACTGGGAAGATACTTGTGCAGTTGGTACAACAGGGAGGTAAAACTTTACTTACTAGATATTAAACTGGGGAATTGTAATGGCAATATAAAAGCAATTGTGATGTATTTTGTCCATATGTACCTACTTGTGCTTTTTAATTATTATTTTTACACATAATATCACGAACCTTCAATGATGCTTTCAAAAATGCAATGATTTTCGCGATTTCGGCATTGGTCCCATACCTAATAAAAGTTGTTCAGTATGACCTAAAAACTCACTACGCTGAGTATAGCTGGATTGGCTGGTGTTTAAAATTTCACCCTGTATATTCAAGTTGCACTTTGAGACTCGTGAATTTATTGGCTATGGGCATAGTAAACGAGCTAAAAGTAGCAAAAATGTGTTTTTTACGGCTTCAAATTTTTAACCCGTCCATCTGACGGGTCCCACTGTGCACAAAAGCATTTGCAAACCTAATTGGTAAGGCCTAAGGGCTTCTAAGAACATATTAAGCTTCCGATTACCCCTCACTTCCCCATTTAAATTTATCACCCTGTATAAAGGTAATTATTAAGATAAGTTTAACTGCCGTTAACCGGAAATCATATCGCCCACCTACAATCCCGATTCATCCACACCTATCCCCGTTAACAAGCCATTTCAATTCTCGAAGCCCCACCGTTCTGTCGTACCCCCTACACAGCCATATATTCTGTCTCCATGTGCTGTCAACAATAACCTTCTAAACGTCCTATATCACACCAAACATGTGTTAAGATACGACGTTTCGTTGTTAACTATTTTAAAGCGTGATCATTTCAAAAATGACGTACGTGACTGTGAAACTTGTGTATAAATACGACGTTTTGTATTTGATAGGAGGATTGCGCGGAAATTCCACATGGGCGGTGAACAGGACCTATAAATCTGTCTCCACTGTGCAACCGTGTTCATTTACATATAACTCTGCTATTGTATATGTCTGTTTGTTAATTTATTTTATTTTCCGGTAAGTTTTTAAACGGAAACGTTAAAAAGGCGGGGGTGGTATATTTCGTAACTTGTCACTTATGTATATTATGTGGATGGTAGACACGTAAACAATTTAAAAACCGGCCAAGTGCGAGTCTGGCTCACGCACAAAGGGTTCCGTACCATTATCTACGTAAAAAACGGCAAGAAAATCACATTTGTTGTATGGGAGTCCCACTTTAATATTTATTATATTCTGTTTTTAGTATTTGTTGTTATAGTTAGCAGCAACAGAAATATATCATCTCTGAAAATTTCAACCGTGATAGCTAGCACGGTTCATGAGATACAGCCTGGTGACAGACAGACGGGGACGGACGGACGGACGGACGGACAGACGGACAGACGGACAGACGGACAGACGGACAGACGGACAGACGGACAGACGGACAGACGGACAGACGGACAGACGGACAGACGGACAGACGGACAGACGGACAGACGGACAGACGGACAGACGGACAGACGGACAGACGGACAGACGGACAGACGGACAGACGGACAGACGGACAGACGGACAGACGGACAGGCGGACAGGCGGACAGACGGACAGACGGACAGACGGACAGACGGACAGACGGACAGACGGACAGACGGACAGACGGACAGACGGACAGACGGACAGACGGACAGACGGACAGACGGACAGACGGACAGACGGACAGGCGGACAGGCGGACAGACGGACAGACGGAGAGACGGACGGACACACACACGGACAGCGGAGTTTTATTAATAAGTAGGGTCCCATTTTTACCCTTTGGGTACGGAACCCTAAAAGTTGGAGTATAGATAATAGTATTATGTTAGTTACACGTTTGTTATGTTACGTGATATAATTATGTATAGTTACGTATTGCTCAGATTTGACAACTTATTTTTTCCTAACGTTTCCGAAAAAATAAGAAGGAAAACAATCATGCATTACATCTTTATATATTTTTGTTAAGCTATTAGAGAATGAATACTTGTGACGCATAGTCTTATCCGCAACTGTTGATTGTGACTGCACGTAACAGCATTCGCCCGTTAAATTGTCAAAATACCATCAGCTCGAATTGAAGATCCTTATCTTTATCCCCTGCTGACTGTACGCTTTCCAGCTGGCTGTACAACCGGACCTGTTTACGAAAACGTCGTTAATATGCGGCGCATTGTACGAAGTTGGCGATAACGCTTGTCGAAACAATGTCTTGTATTCGATTGTTCTCAAGTTCTGTTCCCAAAGGGTTCTATTCCAATTCGATGGAAGGAGTATGGCTTAAAATAACCAGTACGTCTGGGGCCCATTTCTCGAACCGTATTAGTCTAATATTATGAGTGTGTTACCATGGTAACCCATATGATTTGACAGTTCGTGGACGAATGATATTAGTCTATGGCTGCTCGAGAAATGTGCTCTAGTACTGCATAATTGTTTTCCATCGTATTTTCACAGAATCTTAGGAAGGTGTCTTGCTATTTAAGTCAGTCGCGGTATAAAAAGTAGCATGATAAAATTGATAAATACGAACGTTTCCGGGAAAATACGATGGAAAACAATTATGCACTATATCTGTACATACATATTCGTTAGGTGCACAACTGGCCGTCTAGCATCAGTGGCGTTCTCGCGCGCGATGAAGTCATGAAGTATGGAGCATGATGTATGGAGTCGCGCGTGTGAACTCAACAGCAGGTCTACCCTGGTACTGCCCAATTTTTTTGATTTTTCTAGGTTATATCTTATGGAGTAAAATTAGTTCAAACGGCAGCCGCACTAATGTGAAATATTCCATAAGATTACGTTTGTGCCAATCAGCGCTACTTCTCACTCCACCTTCGCACCTTAAGCCTTTGTATTTGTGTTACCTGCCCGATGTCTTAAAACATCAACCACCTTCTCGGTAGTATAATATTCTATTCATACATGTATGATAGTAGATGAGATCGGACTAGCTGTCTTTTTTTATCAGGTTGGCTTTACGAAACTAAGCTTTTAGGGTTTGATAGTATATAGTCTCCTTTATTTCATTTTTAATGGTAGATAAGTATTGCTTGTAGTCTACAGGGTGTCCCAGAATTCGACGTCAAGCCGTAAACGGATGATAGACCAAGTCATAACAGTTATCATAAAAATAAAAAAAGTAATTATTCAAGATTACACAATAATAAAAAAATTGAATAAATTATGGAATTTGTAGTAACAAGAGTTAAAGAACCATTACAGGGTGTGGATTTTTTAGTGAATTTTTAAAGTGACCATAATTTTTAAAAAACATGAGTTGGATTTTTTTTTGTATTTTTATGATAACTGTTATGACTTGGTCTATCATCCGCTTACGGCTTGACGTCGAATTCTGGGACGTATAATTAGAAGGACTGATTATTAATTTGTCCTAAAACATGCTGTAATCCTAATTGTAATAGATCTCAAGGTCATATTACGTTGGTTTTCCGAATACATTCGCAACCAGTCAAGAGTAATCACTTGGTTGGTCCTAGAGGTTCTTGCAATGGCGTCTCACAGACGCATCGATGCAAATACATTGTGCGATATATAGAAACAATAGGTTGTAGTCAAATCTACTCGTGTGGTTCCCGGCTTAGAATACCAACCTGGCTCTCTAATGTTTCCCATAAAGTTTTAAGTCATAGTATTGTTTATCCACATTTTCGTTAGTCATAATGAAAATTAATTAGTTTGAACAATGTTTGCCATATTTCACGCCTGAAACACAGGGAATCCTAGTTCAGGCACATGTAAACATTTTTAAGTCTTTGTTTTATATGAATGTAACCATGAAATACGTGTTTTTTGAATAAATTATGTTTATCATGTTATTATTTCTTTATTTATTTTTCTTCTTAAGTTAGGTTAATTATAATATAAATATAAAAGTAAAATATAAAAACACTTACAAAACAATAAAAAAATATATATAAACACATTATAAAAAACCTAACCTAGGGTGCCGCCGGCAGCGGGGCAGGGCCCAAGCTGCCGGTGGTCAGGGCCGCAGAGTGAGGAATCGACGTACTATCATGTTATTATTATTATGTTTATTATAATTTGGTTTTTCTCAGAAACGCGTAAATCTTCAGGATTGCCATAAAACAAACCTAACCTATCTATAGGAAAACCCTAAGAAAATCTTAAAAAGTTAACGGTTTCAGAATTATGGCTAATGATAATCTGACAAGCATTAAATGTAATGATTGTCAGGCTAATGATAATCTGACAAGCATTAAATGTAATGATTGTCATAATGATGACTTTCAATAATTATGTCAAACAATGGGACCCCCAGCAACCTATTTAGTTGTCAAAAAAGATTAAGGGACAGGTCTAAATAAAAACCTCAAGATGATAGTTAGAACTGCAGCAGCGTTAAGGTGATATTCGGTTGTCAATGCAACTTTAAGGTAACATTCGGATGTTAACTGCAGCTGCATTACTGTTGCGGCTTCGTTGTTACCGCCATCTGTCAATTTTCTTGATAAAATGAGAGACGGATGAACATCATTATCGAGGCAGTAATTCGTCGGCGAACGTCACTCATTTTATCACGGTAATTATCAGATACAACGGCGACGACAACGATGCTCAGTATACCTACTAGGCTTTGTACAGTCACCTGCAATAATATGTTACTATTCGAAGGCCGCAAAAATATGTGACACACTCTTAGGGCTCTACAAATAAGATTGTGTCAGATATTTTCGTTGTGTAACATAATATCGCAGGTGACTGTACCTGCAATACGATACGCAACAATAAAACAGCCTTCTGAGTCAGTTTGTGTAATAACGTCCTATAATATTTATTTATTTTCTCGCAAGAAAGAACGTAGGGAACGCGAAGGCGTAAAAATCCTCAATTATAAAATATTCGTTACACAATTTTTCTACAATAAACTATTGTAAAAAAAAATGTGTTTTCTCTAACTTTCTTGAATATTTAACTCGTCTGAGTCGTTATAAATATTTTATAACGAGGCAAAATAAAAGGATATTTTTTTACATTTTCTTATTAAGGGGCGTGCTACACGGACAGAATTTTTCCAGGCTATTTTACACTACTCCTGAGTCTCAGGCAAATACTGTATTACAGAAAATTCTTAAAGTTTGCTTTTATGTGAATTATATATGGCAGAGCATTTGAAATGTTCATGAAATGCTATATACAGCACAACCCTACGATTTTTGAACACCACACACATTGATAAAAAGTTTATTCACACTCACACAGACTCAGTTTTTAGCGCGGATAAAGATAAAACTTATTTTGTTTTTTTCTTCGGCTACGGCAACCCATTCTACGAGAATGTCGCTCATGTAACACTTTTGTATTCTGTGACAACTACAACCGCAATGCTCGAGATATACTGCCAATTTGTTAGGCAAGTCATGAAAATATTACCAGATTCAATATCGCGTTCATCATTTTAAGAAATGGCGTTACGTAAACGACATTCTCGTGGAATGCCTAGCGATGGAATGCTACACATATCCCCCACTGCAAACCTGGCCTTAAGCCCGCCCGTCTAATATAACAATAAAATGCCAGGAACGCAAAAGGGATGGCTGGAATTTTGCGCGCTGAAAATTATGTCAATTTTATAATGGTTGCCTTTGTGTACTGCGGAGAACGTTTGGGGTTCCTCGGGATATAATGGCCACTTTGTGGGAGCTGTCAAACGTCGAGATCGTATGTTATTTTACGTAAATATGTAGGAAGGTCCTTTTATCCTGGCTGGATGCAACATGAAGTATAAGTTTCATTCGGATAATTATTCAGCAACGTTACTTCTTTGTGAATTGAGCTGACGTTGCAGCTGATTTAAAAATAATCTCGATAGACTTGTTCTTCGTTTGTTATGTTCTTGTGTTCTTGTGACTTAATAAAATTTACTCACATTTATAGACGGGTCTATCGCGAAATTTTATTAATACCTTTATTTACCGACTTTTCAACACAGGTTTCACTGGTCGTTGTCGCGGCTAACTGCCAATTAAGGGGCCCACTGATTAACAGTCCGCCGGACGGTATCGGCCTGTCAGTTTGAACAAAATTTTGACAGTTCCGAAGAACTGATAGGCCGATACCGTCCGGCGGACTGTTAATCAGTGGGCCCCTTTAAACCTGTGTCGAAAGGTCAGTAAATAAAGGTAATAAAATAAATTCGCGATAGACCCGTCTATAAATGTGTTCAAAACGCGAATATTTTAAATATTAATAAAATTATATCCGGAGGGAATAAAAGGTTCTTAGCAAGGAGAAATGTTACTGTTCATTGTGAAACAGCGTTTATTGAAATGTGTTGACAGCTGTCTCCTGACACAGTGTCAGGGGTAATTTAAAGGTTGAAAGGTTCGTTTTGTGAAGTGTTTGAGGAAAACGGGAAGTTTTGAGGACTCTGGGGGGAAAATATTGGCTTTAAAATCCATTTATTTTATAAAACTTTGCTCAGCATTTCGCCATCATAGGCTCTTAAATAAGTAGGTAATATTACTTAATTATTTTATTATATCCACAGGAAAGATTTGGAGAGATTTGACGGCCTCCTAGCCAAGTCAGTAGTGACCCTGCCTACGATGGTGGCCCCGAGTTTGAATCCTGGTACGGACATTTATTTGTGAGTTTATTACAAATATTTGTTCCTGAGTTATGGACTTAAAATATTGACCGGGATATGAATCGTGATTAGTTGATTACAGCTTGGCAAAAAAGAGTAGACATTTAAAAGTGGCAACACTGTAATTTCGTCCCGTTTTCTTATAGTTATATGTATATTGGTTTGAAAGGGACGACAGTACAGTACTGCCACTTTATAATTTCTACTCTTTTTGCCAAGCTGTACCTTTTGTATTCAAAACTGAGTTTTGGGTGTTTTTTATCTATATTGATATGAGATAACCTAGCTAGGTACTACACAAGGCTTACTGAGCTTACTGTAGGACTATAGGGTTCGATCATGTATAATTTGTCCTATAATATAAAAAATCTTATGGTAAAAAAAGTTTCTGGCCTGTGTATGACCCATTTACAGCTCAACGCAGCCCCGTTTTCGCGTATATCACTTTGTATGGCCTCCGATCAAAGCGGGAAATCACGCGGCAGGGAATTTATGGCCCTTCGCGATCCGGAATGTACCTTTATTTGTTATGCCTGGTTATGATGGCTGGAAATGTTGAATTTTACTCTTTACCGATAGGTTTAATAGCCAATCAACGTGCTCACTAGCGCCACTGCTAAATAATCGTGATTATTTAAATTTAACGAAAGATATTTTTAAATAATTTTTAAGAAAAAAAAACCGACTTCTTTGGGGGCCGGTGAAAGATTATAGTAGATAGTACACTATGTAGATAATTTTTAAGAAAAAAAAAACCGACTTCTATGGGGCCCGGTGAAAGATTATGGTAGATGGTGCACTATGTAGAAAAGGAGGTAAAACCAGTACTTTCTAGTAGCATTTCGTTTCCGTAAGGGTCGTAGTTCTAGCCTAACCTAACCCACTTCTCTGATAGCAGTTCGGTTCTGTGAGGATCGCAGTTCGAACCTAATCAAACCCACTTTTCTAGTAGCATATCGTTTCTGTAAGACTCGCAGTTCTAACCAAACCTAACCCACTTTTGTTCGGTTCTGTGAGGATCGCAGTTCAAACCTAACCTAACCCACTTAACGGCGCATGCGGTGCGGTGTACGGGAGTTTGAGCGGGAGGGGTTTGGCATCATCATACCCACATTTTATGGTAGGTAATCATAGTGGTTTATTTAGTTTAGGTATCATAGTGGTTTTCCGGGTCAAGGTCCGGGTCTCTGAGTGAGAGTCCGGGTCCGAGTCCCGGTCCGAGTCCGGGTCCGGGTCCGGGTCCGAGTCCGGGTCCGAGTCCGGGTCCGAGTCCGGGTCCGAGTCCGAGTCCGGGTCCGAACCGGATCCGGGTATGAGTCCGGGTCCCAGTCCAAGTCAAAATCGAAATTCGTAATCACCAAACGTGTACCATGCGTCATTGAAGAGTTCTGTTTTGGTCATCATCAACAGTTCCACTTCATCAAATGCGACAGTTTTTAATGTAAATGCTTGATTTTATGATGAAAATACAAAAAAATCTATACGTATGCCTTTAATATTTGAGGAGTTCCCTCGATTCCTTATGGATCCCATCATCAGAACTCGAGCTTGACAAAAATGTGGCTTAAAAACTTAACTTGCTTAACGAACATAACAAAAAGGAAAAATCGCCAAACGTGAACTATGCGTCGTTTAAGAGTTCTGTTCTGATCATCATCAGCAGTTCCACTTCATCAAATGCAACAGTTTTTAATGAAAATGCTTGATTTTCTGATGTAAATACAAAAATCTCTATACGCATGCCTTTAAGATTTGAGGAGTTCCCTTGATTCCTCATGGATCCCATCATCAGAACTCGAGCTTGACAAAAATGTGGCTTAGAAACTTAACTTGCTTAACAAACATAACGAAGAGGACAAATCGCCAACCGTGAACTATGCGTCGTTAAAGAGTTCCGTTCTGATCATCATCAGCAGTTCCACTTCATCAAATGTCACTTTTTTGGGTGTATATGCTTGATTTGTTGATAAAAACCTAAAAATCACTATATGTATGCCTTTAAGATTTGAGGAGTTCCCTCGATTCCTCATGGATCCCATCATCAGAACTGGGTTTTGACAAAAACGGGACCAATCTGTATGCATATACATTCAATCAAAAAAAGAATTTTCAAAATCGATCTAGTAATGACGGAGATATGGAGTAACAAACATAAAAAAAAATAAAAAAAATAAAAAAAAAACATACAACCGAATTGATAACCTCCTTCTTTGAGATTTGGAAGTCGGTTAAAAATAAAAAACATACAACCGAATTGATAACCTCCTCCTTTGGGATTTGGAAGTCGGTTAAAAAGGGGGCCGCTACGTACTGTAAGGTCAATGTGGGTAAGTCCGTCTACAAGGCAAGTCCGTCAACACGTTATAACTTTTGAATTTGAAGGTGTATGCGACTTTGGAGTCCAGTCGATTAACCAGTTTTTCGCGCTAGTTCCGTCTCTGTAAAACAGATGGCGCTGTGACAACCAACTTCAGAGCAATCCGCCTCAATAAGTCATTTCGTGTTTTGAACTCGAAGTCATAGTGCGACAGCCGTTCGAAAAAAAATTGTTAAAAATAGTTTTTGAAAAGATTGTGCATCATAAAGTAACTACGTAGGTAGCATAAGAACCAGCTGTCTTTATTCTATTTTTAAAATATCAGAAATTAGCTTAGTTTTGTAATTATACGTTCCACAATTTATCATATTAAAAATTGACTAAGTTGGAAAGTCCGTCTATTATGTTCAAGGCAAGTCCGTCATATGCCGGACTTTCGTTAAATCAGAGATTACCAACTGTTTTTGCGACTTTAATATTATAACGATTTGATAGGGTATCAAAAAATCCTCCTGACTTTGCGCATGATGTTACTTTATTAAATTTTGATCTCAGTAAATTAAAAGAAACGATAAAAATTCATTTTAAAATCACTATTGACCTTTTATTTCGGAAATCAAAAAAATAATTATGTTTAATTATTTGGCAAAAAAGGTTTACCACCCCATTTTTGTAGTATAGTGCCGGACTTGCCTTTGTTTTAGAAAAATGGTGTTTATTTCGAATCTGAACCGTATATTAACAAGTTTAAAGTACACTTTTCATTGTCTTGATCCGTTCTTTTTAGGAATTTGACTACGAACATATACGCACCCATAGATTGGCTGATATCATAACTAGACGGACTTCCCTTAAACTGCATGGGAAGTCCGTCTACTCGCCGAATTTAAAAAAATGCCATTGTTTTTGCTTAATTTGGGCTTGAAATGATCTGTCACTAAGGCTAAACTATTAATTATTAAATTTTTTCATCGTATGCGATTACAAGCAGTAACATAGGTGAATAATTAACGGAAATAAATCACTCCAAAGTCAAAAAAAAAAAAGTATGCCGGACTTCGCCACATTGACCTTACATAGTTTATAAGTACCTTTTGAATACAACAAACAAACACTGACACTGACACACAAACACACACACACTGGCTGACAAAGAGAGTGTATGAGGGAGAAGTGGAAGTGGGAGTTGGAAGGGGTAGACCTCGGCGGACTTTCTCTGATCAGTACGGGGAAATCCTGAAGAAAGGCCAGATCAAGAGCACCCTAAACCGGCGAGCCTGTATGAGGAATGTTATGAAAGTGAAGGAAGCGAAAGAGGTATGTCAGGATCGTAGCAAGTGGAAATCCGTGGTCTCTGCCTACCCCTCCGGGAAATAGGCGTGATTATATGTATGTATGTATGTTTTGAATACATCATACTAGTTTTTATGTCGCTCGATTCGTCGATCTATGAACTCAAAACAAAAACGGCCATTTTGTGCGTGTTGCGCTAGTGTGCACATTGTTGGGCTCTGAAGGGGCCATAAGTTAAAGCATGTCAAGGCACGTGATGTGACATTAAATGCGCACTAAAGATAAGGTACCTTTCGGGTTCAGACTACATCAGCAATACTGTTGCGGACAGCGGTATTGCAGCGCGACAGTACTGCCAAACATTGACTTTGAATGAATCCTTAAATGATACCTTTAGCCATGTAGTACCTAATACGATAGTATGACAAGCATTTGTTACGGAATAATAATCTAAGTTTACCCGCTAATTACTCGTCTGTCACTAGCCCTAAAGATAACTATAATATAGTATTATAGAGACTCTCGCTAGGTGGTTGGATCAAGGGACAGATGCAGAAGGCAGTGATCTTGGACACGGCGCGGATAGTACGTCGGTTCCTCTCACTGCAGCCCTGACCACCGGTAGCTTGGGCCGTGCCCCGCTGCTGGCGGCACCCTAGGTTAGGTTTTTTATAATGTGTTTATATGTATTTTTTATTGTTTTGTAAGTGTTTTTATATTTTACTTTTATATTCATATTATAAAAACCCTAGCCTAAGAAAAATGATGAATAAAACTATAATATTATGCTAAAAAAATAAACGAGATAAGTACTAAATTAATAAGCGCCACATGCACCATTCAACTAACCCGGGTTTAACCGAGTTACCAGTACAATTTGATACCAGTACAATCTGGGTTAATTCGTGGAATGGTGCAAGTGGCCCCAGGTGTGTTTTGTTATTGGTGATTTTTGACCCACCACTTTACAGTTGCATTATGAAACGCACTAAAATCTTTTGATTTCCTGACGATAAATCGCGGCTATAAGGGCACCACACACGCTCGGGACGCCGCTCACGTAGCGTTGCACGTGTGGAATAGCCTTTACCGGGCACGAGTTAGAGCCGAATGGCGGTACCACTACAGAGTGGAACTGTACCCTCGGTACAGTTAGCCGCAGATGTACGCGGGTAAACTTTTTAAAATACTCAAGTTTTCAAAAGTAAATTTGGATGTACGTTTGTAAGGGATAATTTAAAACTCTAGCCAAATCGCACACCACTCTCTTATTTTGTTACACCTATTAAATTGATAAAATAAGTCAAATTTTGTAATTTTATCTTAACTACAAGGAGGTGATCACCGTGCCCGTCTAAATATTTAAAATAAGGATTTTTGAACCACCCTAGTGTCCATGGGCGGCGGTCACTGCTTATCATCAGACGATTCATCTGCTCTATTGCCTCCTGTATCATTGAAACGATCTATATTTATTTAATGAACCTAATTTTTAGGGTTCCGTACCCAAAGGGTAAAACGGGACCCTATTACTAAGACTTCGCTGTCCGTCCGTCCGTCCGTCCGTCCGTCTGTCACCAGGCTGTATCTCACGAACCGTGATAGCTAGACAGTTGAAATTTTCACAGATTATGTATTTCTGTTGCCGCTATATCAACAGAATAAAATAAAGATTTAAATGGGGCTCCCATACAACAAACGTGATTTTTGAACAAAGTTAAGCAACGTCGGGAGTGGTCAGTACTTGGATGGGTGACCGTTTTTTTTTTTTGCTTTTTTTTGTTCTTTTTTTTTTGCATTGTGGTACGGAACCCTTCGTGCGCGAGTCCGACTCGCACTTGCCCGGTTTTTTGCACATGATCCCATCCCGCCGAAGTACCCACACATGACCTACACTGTATCTATCAAGTTTAAAACTGACCCCAGTTATTTATGGGTTACATAGAACGTGAAGTACAGAGCTGCTGTTAACTGGCCATCAGATTGGTGGCAAGATTTACGAATGGCCATTTAACTACAACTTTATGGTACTTAGGTTCTTTAAAATAGAGGGTCGTAGGAGTAACATGAATGTTATTAGGATTTTATGCAATTTTATGTAGTTGTTAATACATAAACTAAGTGTAGCTAGTTATAATTATGTTACGTCACAAATTATGCAATAGTTAAAATGGTTTTTTTTTCTTTTTTTTGTATAACAAATTTACGCACTCATGCCAATTTTCATATAATTTTAGGAAGTATTAGAGCGTACTGCCATTATATGGGAGCGGTATTATTTTGGCTTTCGGCTCGATTCGGAAATTGAATTAGATTTCTACTAGACTTCAACAAGTTACGATATGGATAATTTAAAGATATTTGTAAGATAGATATGTCAAATTTGTCGTTTCCGCGATTCTGGAGGTCCTCTTGAACGATTTCGACAAGTTATGACTTAGATATCCAAGTCACATCTAGTCGATATCTAATGTAGATCTAGTTGATCTCTAAATCGTCTCTAGATCTTGTGATTATATCGAAATCCAAATAGGCCTGTTTGATGACTAACAAATTTTAATTTCGTATTGCTTCTGTTTTATAATATAGGAGGCAAACGAGCATACGAACCGCCCGATGGTAAGCGATTACCGCCGCCCAAGGACACCCGCAACACCAGTGGGGTTGTAAGTGCGTTGCCGTCATTTAAGATGGAAGTACGCTCTCTATACTCTAAAGGAGCCCACTGATTAACAGTCCGCCGGACGGTACCGACCCGTCAGTTAGAACAAAATTTTGACAGTTCCGAACAACTGACAATTATTTAAAGCGGACTGGTAATCAGTGGGCCCCTTTTAAATCGCTCTCAGCTCGTCCCCTGTTCCAATTTAAAACCCAGTACAGTCGGACTGGAAAATAAAACAGAACGCTGTAAATACAGCGATCCTAATAGAATTTTAAAATATTTGTGTTTCCTATAAGGCGGCCAAACAAATATTGCGCAAGTGCTTGGCCTGCGATATGATTTTGGTTGAGATGTGGCTCGATCTGAGCAGTCTGCTGTTTTAAACTTCTTTAAAAAGCAAGCAAGAAAGAGAGAGAACGCATTTTATTTGCTTGATTAAGAAAGTATTCGATGTAGGTACCTATTACAGGCTCATTCTTGTAGCCACCTTCCGCTCTTGCGTGACTACAAATATGATTAGGTTTAAATGTAAAATTGCTGAGCCCTTGGTATTCTAATCAAGCGTTGGTAGCCTAGCGGTAATCAAGCGCTGGTAGCCTAGCGGTAATCAAGCGTTGGTAGCCTAGCGGTAAGAGCGTTCGACTTTCAATCCGGAGGTCGCGGGTTCAAACCCCGGCTCGTACCAAATGGGGTTTTTTGGAAATTATGTACGAAATATCATTTGATATTTACCAGTCGCTTTCCGGTGAAGGAAAACATCGTGAGGAAACCGGACTAATCCCAATACGGCATAGTTTACCCTCTGGGTTGGAAGATCAGACGGCAGTCGCTTTCGTGAAAACTAGTGCCTACGCCAAATCTTGGGTTTAGTTGCCAAGCGGACCCCAGGCTCCCATCTGACCTTCTAACTCAGAGGGTAAACTAAGCCTTATTGGGATTAGTCCGGTTTCGTCACGATGTTTACCAATCGCTTTTCGGTGTTAAAGTCGCACTAATAAAAGTCTGCAGCGGATTTGATAGCCCACGCAGTGTAAGTGTTATTTATACGTCATAATTTCATAGAAGTTTGACGTTAAAAATGACACTTGCACTGCGTGGGCTATCAAATCCGCTGCAGACTTTTTACGGTCTGACTATAATAAGTTCCAAAAACTCATTGGTACGAGCCGGGGTTCGAACCCGCGACCTCCAGATTGAAAGTCGCACGCTCTTACCGCTAGGCCACCAGCGCGCCGTGTGTTCATATCATAGCGTTCTAAAAAAAACCGGGCAAGTGCGAGTCGGACTCGCGCACGAAGGGTTCCCGTACCATAATGCAAAAAAAAACGGAAAAAAATGCAAAAAAAAAACGGTCACCCATCCAAGTACTGATATGACCACGCCCGACGTTGCTTAACTTTGGTCATAACATAAATCACGTTTGTTGTATGGGAGCCCCATTTAAATCTTTATTTTATTCTGTTTTTAGTATTTCTTGTTATAGCGGCAACAGAAATACATCATCTGTGAAAATTTCAACTGTCTAGCTATCACGGTTCGTGAGATACAGCCTGGTGACAGACAGACGGACGGACGGACGGACAGCGAAGTCTTAGTAATAGGGTCCCGTTTTACCCTTTGGGTACGGAACCCTAAATACTAAACCATAGAGAAAGCAAAGGGCAGTCGCGCACGAAAAAGCGCCATAACTCCAGCATTTTACTACAGCCTGATTGTAAGGAATAGCATCCAGGGATTCGATAAAAGAAATTCCAGTTTGCCATCTCTTTCATACTGCAGTGTTCAAGCTTGGAGGGAAAGGGTTAGAATGAATTCGCAAAGGCACGTAGGTACGGAATTGTTGAGCCTGTGGTTCTCGGTTATTTCGTGACTATGTTCTTTGACTGGTTTGTTAGAAATTATATGTATTAAAATTGTTATATTAAAAAGTTTATTTCATCCACCACCACCACCACCCCCGACCACTCCCGACGTTGCTTAACTTTGGTCAAAAATCACGTTTGTTGTATGGGAGCCCCATTTAAATCTTTATTTTATTCTGTTTTTATTATTTGTTGTTATAGCGGCAACAGAAATACATCATCTGTGAAAATTTCAACTGTCTAGCTATCACGGTTCGTGAGATACAGCCTGGTGACAGACGGACGGACGGACGGACGGACGGACAGCGAAGTCTTAGTAATAGGGTCCCGTTTTACCCTTTGGGTACGGAACCCTAAATACTAAACCATAGAGAAAGCAAAGGGCAGTCGCGCACGAAAAAGCGCCATAACTCCAGCATTTTACTACAGCCTGATTGTAAGGAATAGCATCCAGGGATTCGATAAAAGAAATTCCAGTTTGCCATCTCTTTCATACTGCAGTGTTCAAGCTTGGAGGGAAAGGGTTAGAATGAATTCGCAAAGGCACGTAGGTACGGAATTGTTGAGCCTGTGGTTCTCGGTTATTTCGTGACTATGTTCTTTGACTGGTTTGTTAGAAATTATATGTATTAAAATTGTTATATTAAAAAGTTTATTTCATCCACCACCACCACCACCCCCGACCACTCCCGACGTTGCTTAACTTTGGTCAAAAATCACGTTTGTTGTATGGGAGCCCCATTTAAATCTTTATTTTATTCTGTTTTTATTATTTGTTGTTATAGCGGCAACAGAAATACATCATCTGTGAAAATTTCAACTGTCTAGCTATCACGGTTCGTGAGATACAGCCTGGTGACAGACGGACGGACGGACGGACAGCGAAGTCTTAGTAATAGGGTCCCGTTTTACCCTTTGGGTACGGAACCCTAAAAGTCTTAGTAATAGGGTCCCGTTTTACCCTTTGGGTACGGAACCCTAAAAAGGCGGCAAATTTTCAAAATATAGAAGCGGTAAATCAACTTCTCCAATCTCTCCATGTACCATTTTGAACCGACTTGGAAAATTATTTTTACGCGCATATATTTTTATTTAGTCCATTTTGACGTCGGTTTTCTATATCTGCTCAAAAATTGAATTATGATACAATTGAAGCAGTGGTGGCCGAGTGGATATGACGCCCGACTTTCAATCCGGAGGTCGCGGGTTCAAATCCCGGCTCGTACCAATGAGTTTTTCTGAACTTATGTACGAAATATCATTTGATATTTACCACTAGCTTTTCGGTGAAGGAAAACATCGTGAGGAAACCTGCATACATCTGCGAAGAAATTCAAAGGTGTATGTGAAGTCCCCAATCCGCATTGGGCTAGCGTGGGGACTATAGCCCAAGCCCTTTCGCGCATGAGAGGAGGCCTGTGCTCAGCAGTGGGACGTATATAGGCTGAAATGATGAAATGATGATTTAATATTCTTTCTGATACTGTCAAATCAGATATTTCTAAATCTAGACACGTAATGAAAATAAAACTTTTATCCAAATATTTACTATTATCCAGCTTTATAGTTTAATACAGGCGAGACGAAATAAAACAAATCTGGGACCTATCTCAAACGGTGCCATCATTTGAGATTCCTGCTGAATCCTGCAGCTTAGCATACCGAGCCGGCCCACGGATTATATAACGTCGAAGCAGATACTCCACTTGAATACAAACGAACAGTCAAAAATGTAGCTGCAGTGCAGGTCTGGCCCCGTAGACATGTCGGCGGCAGATCGTAAAATCAGGCAGATCGTAATGTTCCTGTGTAATGTTTTGACGATAGTCACATTAAACCAATAAATATATAGGTAGGATAGGTTCGTTAGGTTGCTTCAGATGCCCGAAGGGCAAACTGCCCAGAAATAGGAGCGTCGACTCAGGGAACGAGTCAAAGATTTTCACGTTTCACGATATGCCTAGGAATTTCACGATATGCCTGATCTTACGGTCGGCCGCCGACAGACATATGCCACTCGCTAGCGCTCCGTAGCGAACGAAACGCAACTGTCACTGTCATACTAATATGGAAGAGTGATCTATCACTCTAATTTGATTTTGTGATTTGTCTCTCTAGAGACACAAAGCGATTCGATAGCGAAGCGCAAGCGATTGTCACCTTAGCCGCCAGGACCTTTATTACTACTAATACAACTTCGATTAGTAGTGAACTACTATAATCTCCCTAATGGTACTGGACCGTACTGGTTTACAAGGATGAATGCCGAAAGTGGTTGGCGGTATGGAGGTTGATGAAATTATGCAGACTTAGGTATAGTGCGATATAAAATAGTAGAAATTAAATAAAATGTAACTAAAAAAAAACCATACTAATTTGTTGCCATGTTTAAGCATTTTACGTCAAAAATGTGACAGTTACGTAGGAAGTGGCGCCCTCAATATTTTCTACATTTTGTTGCCGGACTATACGTGCATTTAAGAATTTTTTCGATATTGGCGTATCTATGCCCTAAGGATTAACTTAATCTGTGTAAGAGCTCCAAACCGAAGGAGACATAAAATATTTTATGACGTCATAAACCCAATGCTATCTCACTCACAGACGTAGATTCAGTAACACCCTGTAGTGGGACGCGTTGAATTAGGTACGTTACACACACACTTTAATGCTATTGAAATAAGGGTCATATTCGCGGGTAGTTTACTCTGATGAACTATTTCAATGTAAAGGGTGATTAAAAGTTTTGTAATAAAATTTACGGTCTTGGTGTATTCGGTGCTTTTAATTTTATAGTAGTTGGTGTGATTTTGTTAATTAATGGTTGTGTTAAAATTGTTATTTGGGTCATATTGGGTCGTGTCCCGTTTAATAGTAGAGGAAAATATAGATCACTGTTTTAATAGGTCGTATGGGAATTTTAACAAAACAACTTAACTACTAATAGTGGTAAACTCTTGTACAAAAACGTAACATAAATATTAGAAAAGCGACGTATAAAGGGGAACTTTTCTCTTTTAGGGATCTCGTTCAGTTAACCTTTGAGTAGATAAATTAATGAATACTAATAACTTAAATAATTTGATAACTTAAATAGACTAATAACTTAAATAGTTTAATTTGATAACATCTTAGCCAATATTTGAACAATAAATACTTACATTTGTAGACCAGTATCAAAAAAGGTTTTAGCTTTGGAAAAAGGCCTCACAACTCACAACATGAGTTGGGTCATGTGTTGTGAGGCCTTTCCCGATTAGTGGATTCATAGAATATGAAAAAATGCTTAAGGGGCCCACTAATTGCCAGTTCGCCGGACGATATCAGCCTGTCAGTTAAACGCAATATTTGACAGCTCCGAACAACTGAGGCTGATATCGTCCAGCGAACTGGTAATCTGTGGGCCCCTTTAGAAAAGTCGTTTCTTTTTTCAAACGACATTCATCAACATTTCATCATTCATTTTCATCAGAAAATTCATTTCACTTTTTGTTTTTAATAAAAATGCAGTCAAGTCATTTATTTTCAAACACCAATAATCAAATTGTTGAATATCATCCAAATTGAAACTAATTAAAAGTTTTTAAACTACCTAGCTAGGTTTCTGTAGATAAGTTAAATCTGTGAAAATATTTAGTAAGTAACAAACATAATAAATTTATAACTAAACTTAACAATCAAAATAATTTCACCTAGGTGACCACTTTTTAAGATATTAACTCACATTATAGACGGGTCTAACGCGAATTATATTCAATTACCTTTATTTACCGACGTTTCGACACAGGTTTCACTGGCTTTTCCATACACTTTTCGTCGGGTAGATGCACAAATCTCTGTTTTGACATTTTGCTGGGACAATCAGTCAGCCGCGACCACGACCAGTGAAACCTGTGTCGAAACGTCGGTAAATAAAGGTAATTGAATATAATTCGCGTTAGACCCGTCTATAATGTGAGTTAATATGTATTTAAAACGCGAAAGTTTAAAATATTACACTTTTTAAGATACCTACAAGGTAATATTTTATCTATACTTAAACAATACCCAATCGGGAATGGAAAGCCGAAACATTAAATCTTCATATTCTGGCGTATAAAACATGTGTCTAAAACGTTTAACCACATGAAGCGTACTTGGAAACCTGTCAAATATACGTTCCACATCTCAATATGCCGACTACAAAAAATTCCTTTTGCGTATGTCATAAAAACATTCATACAGAGTGTATTTTTTATTGTGGGGTTAAATCATTTATTTACAGTGAGTGTATTTTTATCTAACCTAAATAATGTAATCAGAGATTTTAGTGCTATGAAACAATTTTGGATGGATTTTTAGGGTTCCGTACCCAAAGGGTAAAACGGGACCCTATTACTAAGACTCTGCTGTCCGTCCGTCCGTCCGTCTGTCACCAGGCTGTATCTCACGAACCGTGATAGATAGACAGTTGAAATTCTCACAGATGATGTATTTCTGTTTCCGCTATAACAACAAATACTAAAAACAATAAAATAAAGATTTAAGTGGGGCTCCCATACAACAAACGTAATTTTTGACCAAAGTTAAGCAACGTCGGGCGGGGTCAGTACTTGGATGGGTGACCTTTTTTTTTGCGTTTTTTTGCATTATGGTACGGAACCCTTCGTGCGCGAGTCCGGCTCGCACTTGCCCGGTTTTTTTGTTTAATCTTAACTAGCAGCACATACTTTTTATACACAGCAATGTATTGCGTACATAATCACAACTGGTGTGAAGTTTTGATTAAAATAATAATAACTAAGTAAGTAGTGAAATATTTACTTGCGCTGTATTATTTTATATAAAAATAATTTGGCCAAGCCCGAGATAGCTCGAGGCATTTAGTGTTCCGTACGGCTACCATCAGTTTGGCATTGACATAAACGATATCGTGAACGTAATTTACTTCCTATAGGTATATCTCTTTCGCACTAATATGTCAGTACGAGCGAGATGCATAGAAAGTAAATTACGTTCACGCCCATGGTAGCGGTTTTGTCAATGCTAAACTGATGGTAGCCGTACCGCTCGCATTTTACAGAGGTTGTTTGCGTATTTTTAATAGGATACCGTATTCAACTACACACACAGAACAATAGTACAAAGTGTCTAAGTGCGAAGGCCGAAGGCCGAGCTTTAGCAAAATGTCATCGCTTTACCACAAAGCAATAGTACAAGTGTCTAAATGTGAAGGCCAAAGGCCGACCTCCGCGTAGCCCGAAGGCCCGAAGCGTCCAGGATGTCAGTGCTTTAACACAGAACAATAGTACAGTGTCTAAATGCGAAAGCCGAAGGCCGAGCTCCGCGTAGGGCCGAAGGCCCGAAGCGTCCAGGATGTTAGTACTTAAACACAGAACAATAGTATAAGTATCTAAATGCGAAGGCCGAAGACCGAGCTCCGCGAAGGGCCGAAGGCCCGAAGCGTCCAGGCTGTCAGTTCTGTGTTTAACCACTGACATCTTGCAGGCTTCGGGCCTTCGGCCCTACGCGGAGCTCGGCCTCCGGCCTTCGCATTTAGACACTTGTATTAATTACCTGTGTTTAGAACTGACCTCCTGGATGCTTCGGGCTTTCGGCCCAATGCGACTTCAGCCTTTGGATCTTGCGACTTAGACGCTTGTACTTAAAAATACTTGGAAAAGTTACGGGAGGCGCGCGTCTGTCAGACGCTTCGGATCTTCGAATCGCTCCTTCGGCCTTTGCATTTAGTTAGATTCTTGTACTATTGCTTTGTGTTTGAATACCGAAGTCGAGTATCTCGCGAATGCTTGATGTATTATAATAATTTAGAGTAAGGCCAAGCGCGCACCACGATTTTTTGTTCTGCGATAATTTTGTCGCAGAAATGCAACGTATGTGTTTATATGTTAGTGCGCGCATATGCGACAAAAAAATCGCAGCGATTTTAAAATTGTGATTTGTCACATTTTTCCGCGATTGTTCGCGACGCGATTGTCGCAAAATGAATTGCAGCATGCGGAGTTGTATGTCCCCGCGTGCACTATGATAATAAAATCGCACCCCGGCCGGACCTCAGTCGGCATTTCGCTCTCCAAACCAAATGTTGACCATTTAATTATGGAAATAGACGGGGATCACCTTTGTGTTATAAATACTCAAAGTCATACAGCAATCGCATATTAAAGACACGTTTCATGACAAGCAACTGTTATATTTAACTCTCATATACCTACTATTAATGTCTTCCAAAATTATTTTCTCGTAACAGGACTGAGGGGCTACCGCGAAAACCGAAATTCGCAATTTGCGGGGATCTTTCTCTTTTACTCCAATGAAGGCGTAATTAGAGTGACAGAGAAAAATGCTCGCAATTTGCGAACTTCTATTTTCGCGGTTATAGCCCTGAATCTTGTTGCTCACCGATCCGTTCAAAAACATACATAAGTACTGAATATAATTAATAGATATTATAATTATACAATTAATACAGAAATGTAATGGTACTTAATGAAAAGGAATATTGTGTATATTGTTTCGACGAATCAGATACTCTCAATAAAATCTATACATGAGGCCAAAGCTGTTCATAAATATTAAATGACTTTATTATCTCTATACGCCTTACTTACTCTATGTTTCCTATTGTGAAAAAAAAAAACACAACGACAGTCAAGAACGGAATTCTTAATTTGAATTTTTCAGTTTTTTGAGATGCCTAGTCCATTGGTTGGAAAGCTCGTTCGAAATTTAAACTTATGTGCAATATAATAAGGTCGTATTTTGTAGATCCCTCTCATACTTATAGTAGGCTATTGAGATAAAATTAAATATCCCACAAAAATAAGCAAGCAGAATTCAACTTTGTATCAATAAATCATAAATTTCAATGCCAAAGTTTTTACTAAGGACCTTCTCGCTAAAACTACTGCCAAAATGAATTGACCAGTGTAAGCATCAGTTAGCTAGCCCTAAGCAACCAAAGATCAGGCTACAGTTGAAAAACTAATAAAGATAAAGTTAAGCTGATAATTTTCCCGCCGTCTCCATGCTTCTTTAAGTTGGGTATTGACTGGTCAGCTGCCTGTTAGCTATAGTTTTCGCGAAAATCGCCAGGACAGAGGTGAAAATTTTTGTATGAAAACTTGCAACTTTAAATGCATTTTTTGACGAAACTATTGCAGTCTAAAATGAAGTCAAAATCAGTCAATCGGCTCAATTTTTTGCAAGCTTTCTAATGGTACCCCACACGATTCTTACAAATGAAAAAAGTTTCAGCCTACCCCTCTGAACCCCCTAAATTTCCCCCTTTAATAAGAAATAAGCAGTTTTGACTTATTTACAATATGAGTGGTGGTAATTGCTATAACTGTTCCAAATTTTAGGTATCTATGTCAAACGGTCTCTGAGAAAAACATATTTAACTGATTTGCAAGACCGAAGTGATCCCATAAGTGTTCCGTAAACAAAGTTTTGTACGGAACACTAAAAAACAATGAGTTGCACTCGGGGAGTGCCGGCAGAAGTGAAAACTCAATGAATGTCTGCACTTTGTATAATTGAGGTTAACGCCATCTTGCGTTATCGTCGCATTACTTGCGACCCCTAAGCACAACACTGTTAGTTATATTAGTACCAATTAGAGGGAAACTCACTAGATGGGCATTTAAATCAATAAAGAAAAACTCATTGTAACAGTTTTTCTATCAGGTCACGTGTCCGTCTTACGTCACGTGACACCTGTTACGAATCTAAACTTTTTTCCCCATCACAAAAAGTGCGCAGCTCCGCTAAAGAAGTTTTCACTTCAATAAAAGTCGTCAATTAAAAAGATACTTATATGAAACCTAATTAGACTTTATTATAGAAACAAGAGAGTTTCAGCTAATTCAACTTGTTCGGCTGTTCTCCTCTATAAATAAATAGGTCACGTTACTCTACCCTCTTGTAAAATTTTGTGACGAGGTTTGATAAGTAAATAGATTATTTCGTCGATTCAGTTTTGTCTTGGAAAAAAACATTTAAATTAAATAGCTGATTTGAACCGCGAGGTCAAGGTGACACTTATGTTCAATATCTTTTTTAAAAATTATGAAGACTTTCGACATCCTTTTTTCATACAAAATAAATAATTATCTCCAATGTACGCCATTATCATTGTGATTGACGTTGCTTGTCACGCCTTAAACATAACAAAATTCACAATACGTTGCGTCTTAGATTTTTTTCCAAATTGTATTAAAAATCAAAACAAGTAATTCTTAAAACTCGCCGAACAAATGTTGGTCAGAATGAAGAGTACCTACAGCCTACAGTGTAATTTTTGGCTCGTACTACAGGCCACACCCGGTATGTGTTTGTATCGAATATACACGCCACTCTGTATAGTCTGACATCTCAACCCCACTGCTCAACGTCAGTCGAATCAAGGAAAGTATTTCTTCAATATTGGGGGGACTATTGTTATGATGTACCGTCAGCAGCAAAAATCTATTAAACTACCACCATTCTTGCACATTATTTTTAACTTCACGACCGAAGAATTGGAAACCCGAACTGGACTAGTAATTATGGTGTCGAAACCCCCACCAGCCTCATGACGACACACACACGACACACTGCCGTATTCGAACTTCAAGATATTCACAAGAGACGACACGTACTAGATCAAATCTAGATACGTTATAGTTTAGATATCAACTAGTTCTCTTTTACAGCGCAATTCGGGCAATCAACGTCACTTTTACGTTGACGTGAATTGGATCTCTAAGTCATATCCTGTGGAAATCGTTCAAGAGTATCTCCAGAATCGCGCAAATATCAAATTTGACTGGTTAGTTCTTAAACATAATATCGTTATCGTATCTTGGTTATGTCTAAAAGATATCTAAAGGATATCTATTTCAAAATCCGAATCGGGCCCACAGTGTTCTAGATATCATGGTCTAAAGGATGACTCACGCTAGACCGGGCCGGGCCCGGGCCGAGGCGTCCGAC